>NC_081415.1:683349677-684013427 GCF_030272615.1 Cryptomeria japonica | reverse complement strand
TGATATAAATTTCCATAGGGGTTTGGTGTTTTCCTTTGTTTTCCTTCATACCTTTCTCATGTGTGTGTGTCTTGGTTTGCACATCCTTTGTATTTGCTTTTACTTTCATGTCTGCATGGTCAGATGTTCTTGGTTCTTCTTCATGCACTACCTTATGGCTTCTAGATTCAGTGTACCTATCATACCTCTCCCTTGTCAGCGTTATGGGGGGTTTCTCATGTTGGTTGTTGGTTCTAATGCTTCCTTGGTTCATTCGTGTGAGCTATGCATTTAGTATTTGTTCCTATGTACTAGGCGGATGTAGCAGCTAGTTACCCATGCATTTCAGTTAGATTGAATACTTACCATATGGACACTCTTGCATTCCTTTTTTGGAGGCAACCTTCCATTTTTTATTTGATTAGTTCTTCAGACTGTTGGTACTCGTGCCATTTGTATCTTCGGATTTTAGATGTTTTTCCCGTGTTTGCCATCTGATTCAGATTCAAGTAGTGTCATTGAGAGAACTCATGCACATTCATGTTTTCTTGATCCTGATCATCTTTTGTTTTAGAGGACGTTCTTACTACAACATCCTAGTAGTCATTCTATGATAGATTTTTCAGCTTCTTCATGCTTCAATGATTCTTCATGCTCATCTTTTGTTCCTATCTTTTGGAACATTCTTGTTTGGAGGCTTCTTAGTCCTTCACTTGAGCTTTCATCTCTTCTTGGAGAGGATTTTTGTTCTCAAAGGGTTTTCTCCTTTATCTCCATTTTATAGAGATTTCATTGTACTTGGGTACCTCATCAGGTCTTGTTGTCAGGACCCATTTTGGCTTTCATGCATCTAGTCGTTAGTTGTTTTTTATCTTCTCCCTAACTTCATCTTAAGGGGGGGTGTTAGAGTAAAAAGTATTAGTTTACTTAATTAATTAAATCATATTGATTTAATAATTAAGTCACCTTTTATGTATTTCACTTAAGCTAAATTTAGGAAGCTAAACTTAAGAATATTAATAATTAATATTTATTATTAATTATTAATTTCTTTTAGGGTTTATTTTTTTAGGTTTGATCTCCTTTTATAAGGATTGATCCCTTTGTAATCATAACCAATCTGATTATTATTATTGCATATTCTTGCTCTGGGTTTTCAAAGCACTCTTCGTGTTTTGTGAATCTTCCATTGTTGTGCTAGGTTATTTGCATACAGGTGTTCATTGGGTTCCATGAGGTTGTATTTCACAACTTTAATAGTGACAAATTGGATGAAGTCTTGTGGCTAAAACAAATTAGAGTTGCAGAAGAAAGAGAGAAGTAAGCAGAGACAATGTGTAGATCTGAAGCAAAGAAAGAGAAATAAAGAGAGTTGGGGGTTAGAGAATTCGATTGAGATCCCAGAGGAGCTGAAGAAGAGGTTTGCAAATAAGGAAGATGTTTGGATCATAAATGAGAATGGGGTCTTTATCCCAAATCCTTTTTGATGTTCATGAGTTGTCTCTCATGGAACATCTCTTTCTACCTGGGGTGTCTGATGCAGGAGCATCCCCGGTCTATGAGCAATCTTGCATCAACTAAAAAATATTTCCTTTCAGTTTAAGTTCTTGTTCAGTTCAGTGTGCAGTTTTTTCGTGTTCCTACTGGTAGGTGGCGGTCATTGCTTGATTTTCATTGCATATCCTATTTTTGATCTCCAGGTTGGTTCATGTGCTTAATTCCATATTTTTAGTCCATTTGGATTCTTTTCCGGCTAGTTATCACTCCTGATTTGACTGTTTCTGGGTTCTGGGATAGTTCTTGTGCTTACCGATTGGTTTTCTTCATTTTCGGAGTGGTTTCTTGGCATGTGGGTCTATTTGGGTTCTTGGCTGATGTTCTTTGGCATGTGGCTGACCTTCTTGTTGATCCACACTTCTTGGTTGTTATGTTTTAGAGGAATTTCTTTCATTCTTAGGGTCGACCTAGTTACACGTTTCATTTTCCTGCATTGGTAAATGTGATCTTTTGTGGCCAACCTAGATTTGTTCAAGAGGGTATATATTGTGTATTATGTAATCATTTGTAAGACAAAGGAAGTAGAAATCAGAATAAAGATTTAGATTAGTGATTAGTGATCTGGTTGACTATGAGAGTTCTGGATGGATGACATCTAGCTTGTAGCCTGCATGTAACTGGTTGACTACCGAATGTTCTATTATGATTGTTTGATGATAATTGGTTGGTTGCTGCATGTTCTAAGATAATAATATGATCTGTTTATGTAATTGTGCTATGTTTTCTTGTTTCTTTTGTTGTGTTACTCTTGTTGCATAAGCTAGCCAGTTCTCTTTTGAGGGTTTATCGGTTATGGCTGCATTTGCAAACCCCTCGATGCTAATGCACAAATCCTCTTACCAGAGTATGAAACCAACATGTAAAGATCAAAATGATATCAAAACAATTCTAAGAAACTCAATGCAATCACAAAATGCCTCTGAAAAATGTATAAAATCCGAAAAAATCAACCATACAGGTCAAACTGCTAAATCGTGCACCCCTAGAGTAGTTTAGCATTCTCAGGAGCCATTCAAGCGCATCTCGGAGCCATATTAGCACTCCCAATAATTCTTTTATTTCTCTAGGTCTTAGCATTAGCATTCTGGGTATGCGGAAAAGCATTTTGGGTAAAAATGCATAAAATTTGAAAAAACGGATAAGATAAGAGATGGGACTTGCCCAGTTTGGCATACGAGAACTCAAATGATCAAAAGACACTCCCATGAGGTGTAGAAGGTCAAAATAACATGGTAGAAACCCAAAATTAAAGACATTATGAGAATTCAAGAGAATCCAACATTGAAATCATGTCACCATTGCACTCAGAAGAGCACAAAACTTAACCAAAACTTGTTGGACAACTTAAGGAGATTCAACAATGCAAAGATAGGTCATAAAACATCGTTATAAGATAAACCAAGGCCAATACAACAATAAACCATCCACATGCCAAGCTAAAATAAGGATGCATCTTACAACACATAGGAAAACACATCTCCCAACAATGACATAATCACTCCCAACTTACAAATTTACACAAAATCTTAAGGAGATGGAGAAGAATATATAAGAAGATTCAAACATCAACCAGGAGCTTGTTAAAGCTAAAAAAACCTCAGGAAAAAGGAATACACAGTCACATAAATAAAACATTCATTTTTGGGAGCTCACATTTCAAATTTTTACAAAACTCAATACAGATTTAATCATTCAAAAATTTCTCCCCAAAACCAAACTGAAAACTCAAATATCAATTCCTTTTCCATAACAAAATTTCAACAATCACAATTGCAAATAATCTTTTTGAAATAAAAATTATAGATAGGAAAAATGGAACTCCAACCTGGAAAATCGTAATCTCAGTAAGAATAACTGGTGAAGGGAAATCGAATCCAGCAACTCCAAAATCCAAATCTTCAATCTAATTTTCTAGCAATCCAAAAACCAAATTCAATCAAAATCCAAAAGCTCAAATTCGAAATTGCAGAGATGTTAACCCTGACACTACACATAAAATACTATTAAATAGAAAGTTAAACTTGAAACTATAGAAAATCACTGGCCAATTAGAAAATTCGATAAAACTATATTTCATACCTACCTTGCATAGTACCGAGGTGAATATTATTGAAGAGTATTATTTACTTACCCATTCAAAACCATCCAATAGAAATAAGGGGTAGGTAACTATGTATTATATATCTGATTATCAATAGTAACAAGATAATAGTTTTTGATTAAGTAAAAATAGGTTTTAAGGGACCCGAAACCCAATTACATTCGAAAGATATTCAGGAAAGAAACAAAACACAACAACTACAAAAGACTAGCAAAAAAACCAACAACAAAGAAAAGGATAGCAAGAGGCCAGCAAGAAATTGACCCCAAGCCCAGCATAACAAGAAATTTTAAAAACTCTTCATGGTTTCTTCTGCATCCTGCACCAAGAGCATCATTGCCTTGGCTGCTTCCCTCAAGTCAGTGTTTTCCTAAGCAAACTGACTCTCTTTCATTTTCATGTCCTTCTCAGCCGTAGTCTACCTAGTTCTACGCTTAGGGGTCTGGTGGGTTAGGCTAGAGGTAGGAACATCTTCAATAATTACCTGGTTCTTCTCCTGGTTTTTCTTTTCCAGATGATTCACCAGCACATTCATATTCTGGGAGGAGACTTTAAGAAACTAGAGGCTATGATTCATAAGGCTTTTCAAGGCTTTCTCATTTCAGGCAATCCGGGCATTGACATTGTCCTTTTCCTCCTCCACCTATTCCTTCATGATTTTAATGACGTCCTTCAAATGTTTCAGGTCACCTTTTATCAGATCTTTCTCTAGCTAGTCTTCCATTTCCATTTCCTCCTCCGCTTCACTATTTTCCGTCTCCTCATTCTATTTCCCTGAGTCAAACATCTTCATCAGCTTGTTGATCTTAACTTCCAGCTCCCTTTGTTTACCCTGCATGTTGGTGATGTTTTCAACCACCCACTTCTGAAAATTGAAGAATTCAAGGGTGCAGTTGCAGGCGGTGTCCAGAATGGTATTTGCAGAGTCCTTGTTTTGTTCAGTCTCCTCCGCATTAGGGTTTTCATCTTCCTTAGGCTTCAAAGCCTCTTTCTCACTTACCGAGCCCTTAGGGTTGGGGTGACGATTCTTAGAATTTCCCCCTTCCTCTCCTTCCCCATAGTTCTCCTCCTTGTAAAGCCTCATTTCAGAATAAGTTTCCTTATCCTTTCCCTCTTCTTCATCAAAATGCACATCCTTTTCATCCTCCTCAGTTTCAACCTTCCTTTTTTTATGGGTAGGGGTGCTAGGCTCCCCAGTTGAATCAGAGTCAATGCATTTTTCAGATATCTGAGCATTGATGATCAAAGGATCATCCTTGGTAGCCCTAGTCTTATCCTTAATATGTTCATAAATCAATAGAATGAGTCCCTGGTGCGCTAGAGGATAGGAGTTGGGCTTTTTTGCATGGTCAACCAGGCTCTCATTTAGAGAGGAGGCTAAATAGAAGGGCAAATATATTTTAGCCCCATGGCGGAAGTGGTTCAGGATAGCGAAATGATAGTTGTAAATTTTTGTAAATCTGCCATCCATAGTCAAATATTCCATTAAAGCCCTAAGAACTTTTTGCCAGAAAGGTTTTACCTATTGGGGGGTGTAGTATGATATGTTGTCCTTCTTCGCCAGGTTGCCCTTCTCATCCTCCATCTTTGGGAAATTTTTAAAGGCCTCAGCAGCATACTTTCTATCCCTGTAGAATTTTGTCCCCTCCATCTTGAGTCCTGTGACCTTTGAGATCAAATTTTCATCGATTTGCCAAATTTCCCCAAATAGGGTAGCCCTGTTATTGCTCCAGCTTTTAGCGAAACCATGAGACACCGAGATTCTACTACCATGGAGCTTCTCCATATAATCAGTGAAACCGTGTCTGTGGAGCCTTCTCCACACCTTTCTTTTGCTCTTCCAATTCTCACAACCTGAAGGCTCATTCCTGTTTAGGTTGCCTCCCATTCTGCTTTCCAAGTAATGATATCCTCTGCTGCAGGTCTCAATCCGCGGATAAAGCTCTGATTTTCTGGTTTCCCCTTGTAAAGACTCTTTCGCAATTTTGAGATTGCTAGTCGTGTTCATACAAACCTAGCTATTATTACTATTATCTTTCACACACATATGATCTTGGTTATGATGTTGAGAAACACTCATCATCTGGTAGTTCATCCGCCCCCAAAATCTGTCATTGGTACTCGTTCACCAGAACTTAATCATGATATTAGCTTGATCCATTGAGGCGATCAACGTATAATTGCTCCTTAATCTCCCGTTTGATGTGATTTTCCCCTATGTATTTGACATCCTTCTCCAATTTGACCCCTTCATTGGCAAGGATATCCGCTACCTTATTGCCCTCTCTAAGGGTATGGGTTATAATAATGCTAACATAGTTACTTAGAATATCTTTAGCATCTTTTATAATATTGGCAATATTCTAGGAAACAAAATTAATACCTTTAAGGGCTTGTATTATATTTAAAGAGTCCCCTTCGAGCCAAATTTTTTTGAATTTGAATTCCTGAGCTAACTGGAGGCTCTTTAGCATGGCCATAGCTTCAGCCACATGGTTATTTTGGGTTCCAAAAGGGGAAGCAAAAGCAACAATGCAAATTCCTTGATCATTTCTAATAACTCCACCTCCACCAGCCTTTCCAGGGTTCCCTTTAGCCGCCCCATCAAAATTAACCTTTATCCAGTCATAATCAGGAAACCTCCATACAATGTTATCTCTATTCTTCTTATTGTCCGATCTGTAGACCTTATGTATTAGGTTCCATTCAGTAAGGATGTCTTTTTCCATGTCATTCATATCAATAATGGCCCATTGCTGATTATTCTTGTGAGGAATGTTGATGTTCTTCTTTATTGCCCTACATATTTTTTCAAAGACTACCTGAGCATTACACTTATCTTCCCTAAATATCCTATTATTCCTTTCTTTCCAAATGCCCTAGCATATCATGGGGAGGATCAAAGACCACAGGTTCTTGATGATTTGACATTTGGTAAGAAAATTCCATTGCCAGATGATATCCTTAATGTTCTTGTTCATGACCCAGTTAATTTTCCATTTTTCCCACATTTTGCACCAAATTTCCCAAGTGAAGGAGCAGTGAAAAAATAGGTGATCAACTGATACCCCCTCCTTCTGACAGAGCTCACATCTATTAGGTAATTTGAAGCCCCTTCGGATTAAATTATCAAGAGTAAGGGTGCTATTATGAGAAGCAAGCCAAAAGAAAATGTTGACTTTAGGGATCAGGATGTTGTTCCAAACTTTGCTCCAAATGGGATTGCTAGTTTGAGAGAAAGAGTTTTTATAGGCAGAAGAAATTGTGAATTCACCTTTAGGATCACTTTTCCAGAGGAAAACATCATCATGGCTCTTATTAGGGGAAAAGGACAGCAACTCTTTCTGGAGAGAGGAAAATCTGGAGTGGATGTCCTTAAGTCTAACCCACTTATTCTTCTTCCAATAGTCACATACCATAATCCCAAACCTCCTTTTACACTCTTCAATAATTTGACTGTTGTTTTGATCATAAAGGGCTTCATTTTTCATCTAGGGGTCTTCCCAAAACCTTATTCTATCACCTTTTCCAAGGACCCATCCAAACCCAGCTTTTGCAACTTTTATGGATTTGGTTATACTATTCCAGATGAAGGATCCATCCGGGATATCTTCAGAGTTAAGGATTCCTTGGATAGTCTGATTCTTAATGTATTTGTCAAACCAAATTTGATTCCAATCTTTCTTAGTATTATAGGCTCTCCATAATTGCTTGGCAAGAAGATAATACCCAATTAATGAATCATACCCAACAATAATCAAATAAATGAATTAAATGGGTGAAATCCATATAAATAGAAATTCATAATAGGATATATAAAATCAAATCAATAATAAAACATGAGAAATAAATAAATAATAAATTAACCATTAAACAATAAATAAATAAATAAAATAATAAATAAATAAAACCATAAATAATTAATACAACTTGGTGTATATCAACTCGGTGTGTCATCTTTGATTTACCAAGTTTAAATCAAATAAGTTAAACTCAATTAAATTAATCAAGCCAACTGTAAAACCTCAATAATAAATAATCCAAATATTTAAATACCATACTATATGATAAATTAATATAAATTACATTAACCTAATTATTAATTAAGTAATAAACATACACTCACATCACCTCAGGCAACCTGATAAAAGGGTCAACATCGACACAAGACTCTAACTACCACGTATGACACGACACAACTGACAAGGTGAACAACTAAGCCTAGAGTATGAGAGGGAAACACATGCCATTTCTGATAACTTTCCATTGGGATAAAGACATGCTCAAACCTGTGAGACTGGGTGGAGTTGATGTCTGGTACCTACAAAACCTGCACCCACCACTAGATGTAATACAACATATGTATATACATCATAAATGATTAGGCAAGTGATAGAGAATCACAACATCATATTGTGCTTGCAACGAGTAGTATGACATCGTCTATAATCATGAAGACACTAGAAGACAATCACAATAATTGAAGCATCAACTTGGTCATTATAAACATAGAGCAGGGTTAGTGTAATCATAATATCATCAAAATCCCATAAGAAATATGATCCATCATGAATAACAAACACATATATACCACCAAATATAGGCTCATCGTCAATATAGTCCAAGATGTATCACTCATCCTCATAAGTCATCAAATAGAATATGTCCATATAAAGTATCTAGCATCGTCAATATCATCAGAGATTGAAATCAAAGCATCACATAAGAGTCTATATATGTCTATCGATGCATAAATCAAAATGCAAGTCTAGGAGAGAATAATTTCAAAGAGACTATCAGAGCACAAATCTAAAAGTGTTTATCACATCCTCTCACAAAGGATAAGTCAAGGAGGGGCACTACAAAGGAAGAAGAACACATCATGGATAAGAGGTCATAATAATATTGTAGAAAAATCCACTTTCCTTTATCCTTTGATAGTTTTTAATGACTTGTTCCAAAGCACCTATTTTGGTAGGTAGGTAGGATGACAACTAAATTTTATGGTAGAAGAGCATCTTGAGCTGCCAATTATAGTTCTTGGTTATTTCTATCATTGAAATTTTGTAGAATTAAATGACTACTCCAAACCCGAAGGAATGAGTTGCTCTATTAAGAAAAAAAAACATCTATGAAGAGATAAATTACTAAAATCAAAGAAATACACATTCTTAATAGAACTAAACTCAACATAAGAATTGTAGTCACATAAATCTGTCCATTTAATTAGATGAATATTTACTATTTATTTGATTAATAAATCTACTAGCCAATAGTTAATTAAATTAACATTTAATTAATTCATCCTCAAACATTCTCCTATTAATTAAATAGATTATTCAATTTATTTTAATTAATTCATTAAACCAAATTCACAATCAATTAAATGAATAAATCCTATTTATTTAATTTAACCCCCTTTCTTCTTTTAAATAAATAAATTAAAACATTTATTTAAATCATTAAATCCCCCCCACTTGCATTCTCCTACAAATGCAAGTTGCAACCACAAATTGAAATAAATAAATTGTATTTTAATTTAAATCCTATTTTCCCTCACCCATAAAATCCACTTGCAATCCTAAATCCCCTTCTAGACCCTTCTAATCACTTTCTAACCATTCCTAATTAGCCTAATTCATCCCATAAATATTGTCACATTCCTAAGCAACTTGGAGTCACATCTCAAAGCCTTCAAAGTCTTTGAAAAGAATTTAATGTTTTATGTGTTCAACAAGCTAACCTCTAAAGTCTTCCAAACCACTAATGGCTCTTACATGACCATTAATGGCTCTTACATTACCATTTATGGTTAAATCCAATTGCTCCCATGGTTAGAGACTTTACCTCTAAACTCAACCCTCATTTAACCCATGTGTCTTCTCAAGCATTTATTGCTTTGACCATGGTTATCCTCACTAACTCTTGCACAAGAGTTTAACCATTGGATAAAAGAATTATTCTTTGAATAATGAATTTATTCACTCAACTCAACATTAACCCTACCTCTCAAGTTAACCCTCAAGTCATGTCAAGCATTTATTCTTATTCCCTCTCCTCTCAACCCATCTCTTGTTGACATTTGTCATCCTGGGATTGGGTTGAAAGTCCTCACATGGATCATTAACTCTTCAATCCTGGCCCTTGTTGATATTACTCAATCTCAACCATCCATTGCTCCATTTTACCTATAAATAGCTCATTTCTTTACAATCTAGATCCTGAAAACTTGTATGCATTTAACCTACAGTCAATTTTAGAGAGCATTTTAGCAATATCACTCATATTGTCATTTTGGACTAAAATTAATCTTATTTCATTTTATAATACTCATATTTAGCTTATTTTACACCTGCATAGCATATTTCAAAACATTTCAATCTTGAATCTCCATAAGACATCCATAGTGCAAAGAGTTGTTGAGATCTACACTCATTTGGAAACTTGGAGAGGAGAGGAACAAGGGAGGAGGAGCTACAAGCATGGTGGAAGGCATTTGGAGATGCCTTGTTGCATTTGTTGTCTTAGTTAAATGCTCTATTTTGCTTATAGTGTCTCTCTTGGTATGCCTGTTTAGGATAGTCTTTAACTTGTGATTTCTAACACTAACAATTAACAATTGGTTTCTTGTTTCTTGTTTTGTGTTTGTTTATCCTAACTATCATTCCTTTTTGCAGAGCATAATTTGGTGAACCCAACATGAATCCAAAGCAACCAATTTTTAAACTACTAACAATTTTTCATGATTTGAATTGACACACGGGTTACACTTTAGCGCTTTCATTCACACTTTAGCGCCTTCGAAACTGGGCACTTTAGCACTATTGTTTATAATAATAGCGCTATTATCTCTCATTTGGTGCTATTGAACTTCTTTTAGCACCATTGACCCTTAGATAGTGCTATCGTAACTTCTTTTAGCACTTTTGGCTCTGTGTTTGACAAAATTAATTCTGTCTAATGAGTTCTTTTAGCGCTTTTGTCTCTTCTTGTAGCGCTTTGACATTTCTTTTGGTGCATTTGTTGGTTATTTAGCATTTTTCGTGTTAAATAGTGCTTATGTTTTCACACAGAGTAGCGCTATTGTAACAGAGAGTTGTACATAAATACCTTGTAACCGAAAAACCAAAAAAATTAGGCTTGTAGAAGCCCACCAAATAGGTAGATTTTACTAGCTTATTTTCTCTTTTGTGCAGGTTTAAATTAGATTAAAAAGTAGTTTTATTTGTTTTACTAACTTGTTTTCAAAGTTGGTTTTAAAAATGAATTCACTTTTTATTTTGATTTAAAATTGACTTCACATTTCAAATTTGGGCTTTTAAAAAGAATCACACTTTTATTTGGGCTCTTAAAAAGAATTTCATTGGTCAAAGGTAAAAAGAACCACAAACTCAAACCCAACAACTTTGATTTTTTTTGCAAGTTAGGATTCATTTTATTTTGGTGCTTAAAATCAACAACACAACTTTCATTTCTTGCATCATCTTAAGGAAGTTCACAATCAACATTTCGTTTTGGGCAATCTAAAAAGCACAAGCCATTTTTACTTCAAGCTCAAAAATGATTTTACTTCAAGCAAGACATGTTTTAATTCAGTTGACCAGGATTTTTAAAGTTCCTATTTTACAAAACATTTTGCCTTTGAAGTTAAAAAGAACACCATGGTTGTTGGAGCAACATCTCCAAATAGTTAAACTGCATTGCAATGAAAATCAGTTAAAAAGAACAAGTGTTTTTGGTGATTGGCACACTTGTGCAAAGTTTTTCGAGTGGTCCTACTTCTAACACACACTATCCTCTCCCTTGGCTTTCGTGGTCCTAGGTGCAAGAGAAAAGTGTTAGGAACACTCAAATTTTATCTTTTTAAGAGAGGCCTGCCAAGAGACACATCACTCTTGGGAACAACCTTGCACGGTAAATCCTTCAAGCCGCTATAGAAATCAGGTGTGAGAGAAAGTTGTAGCCTTGGGTATAGTTTTTCATACAGTGTAACTTGTTGAAAGGACAAATGGGCCCCACCACAAGTTACAAGGCTCTTAAGTGAGTCATTGCAGAATGAACTTATGTCCAAAAACATCAAAAATTACTAAACACCTTTATATGTAGAAACCTACCCGTTCTATTGATTTAGGATATTTGTGATAAATTCAGTGCAAGAGCATAGATGGTTTTTCTCCCATACATGTTTCCTTGATTAGAAACATAGCTTTTTGAAAGGCTACTTGTAGCTTGATAAAAGTGGTGACTCCCCCATCATAGGGATTATCTATTTGTTATGCTTGTGCAAGACTTAGTATATCACATCTTTACCTACTATGGCAAGATTCATAAGGTATGTAGTACCAAAGTTGAAGAAATATCAAGCTATGGGCTGAAATTATCGCAATTGGCCATTTGACCTTAGGGATAAAGTGTGTTTGAAGTGTCTTTGTTTTGTGTCAGACCAGTGATAAACTGAGCCGACTTCAGGCTTTTTGGAAAAACATACTCAAACACATTTATTTTAAAGGGTCAAAAAGTTCAAAGATTGGGTTGATTTAGACCCACACCTTTTTGTACCTTTTGAGGCAACATTATTTTGTTTGTGTGCTTGCTCTATTTTCTTGTCAAAGAAAATCAAAACCAATTCAAAAACAAGTATTCATCCAACACAAAATTTTCACAACCAACCTTTTGGCAAACAAATCAGAAACAAAGTGAAAAGCAAGGTATCAAAACTATATGACCATCCTCCACATTTTGAGAAAGAGGAATCTTCATCAGCATATCAATTTGAAGAAAAGACCATTGAGCTCAAAGGCTTTCATCAAAATAAGGAGATTTTTTTATCTCAATAGAAAAATATTTGTCTCACATAGAGCCTTCTTACGTCACATGTGTCTATATTTCAAGGAAAATCTAACGAGTTTGATCAAGAGTCTTTGAACCGCAGAGCTTTTACTCAATATAGAGCTTTGAGTTATCATAAAAACAAGGGAGGCAAAATAAATCATGCCTTTTTTCCAGACATCTGCATAACATACAACATAGCTCAGGAAGAACCACCAACCCCCAAAAGAGGAGGAATAATTTGTCCCATATATAACATAGATTTTTTATTGAAGTTTACACATTCCATCCATTCTCACATTCATACACCATCAATCCATTCCAACTCTCAAAACATAACAAAGGTCTTGTCCTAAAGTTCTTTTCTAATATTGCTTGAATCCAAAACAAACACATCACTTTTTAGAGTGTCTCTACATCTAGGATAAACTCATCCTAAGAGGCATTTCTATGTAGGTTAAAACTAGTATATGAGTGCATCCTCTCATTACTAGGTAGCATGGTCTATAACACATCTCAGACTTTTCTATACCTTATCATATCCAAACATTGTCAAACAAACACAACAAACAATTCATAGAAGGACTTTGGTAACATCAAACCATTAAGTGCTAGAGATTCATATGCAAAACACTTCACCAAATATTTATCTCTCATTTCATCATCAACTCATAATCATTTTCATCAAACTTCAACAAAAAATTTCAAACAAAATGGCTCAAACTAGATCAAGGACTAGACAACAAGAAATCGAAAAGGAAGAAGAGGAAAATCTCAATGAGTTCCAAGAAGCCCTTGGAGGAAACACAATGATGAAAATCCTAGTACTCCCAATCCTGAAGTAATCGAAAAGGCACAACACAACCCCCTCTTCAATCAACTTTTTGATGAGATCCTCAGAAACAATGTTGATGCTCACTTTTTAAGACTTGCCCAAGAGGGAGACAAAGTTCCCTCTGATTTTGATACTACACAATTACAACATGCATCAGAACACCAGAGTCATAATTAGGGTGGAAGAGGTCAAGATAACTTCATATATAACCTTCATCAAGGAAATTCCCCACCTCCTCCTCCTCCTAATGACATTGACATGTTGAGGCAACAAGTCGAGAATCTCACCCAACAACTCCACAGTGGTGTGAAAACAAACCAGTTTTCACTTAATGATATTTGTCCCTATCCCTTTGATAGGAATCTACATATGCAACCTTTTCCATGAGGGTTTGAAACACCTAAGTTTGAAAAATATCAGGGAAAATGAGACCCTTGAGATCATGTCAGGGAATTTCACTCTACTTGCCTAGAAGTGGCATATGAAGATACGTATCTAATGCGCCTCTTTCCTCTGAGTTTGGGAGGGACAACCACACAATGGTTTTCCCAACTGTCAAGTGGCATTAGGACGTTCGAAGAACTGGTCCAAAAATTTATTGCACATTATTCCTATAACATAGAGTGCGATGTCACCATGGCAGATCTGTGTAACACCAAGCAAAAACTAGAGGAGCTATTTTCAGCTTTCCTGCAACGATGGTGACAAATGTCTAGTAGATGTTCTCTTCAGCTACCTGAAAGAGAGCTAGTGGAAATATTTATTTCCACCTTAAACGAAGAAATGGAATTCCATCTAGACATGAAAGGTACAGAGTCCTTTAATGACATGATCACATAGGGTTTAAAATGTGAATGGGCCCTCATAAAAAAGGGGCTTATCAAAATATACAGTGAACAAAAAGATGCCCCTTGCCCAGGGTTCAACAGTGATAAACCTAACCTCTGGAATAAAAATAAAAACATCATCAATGATGGGGTTGTAGATGCAAGGACTATCAAGAGTGCACAACATGTGGTCCGATTTGCGGGGCAAACCCCCTTCCTAAGAACACCATGGTTGCTCCCCCACCTAATCAAGGACGTAATGTACCGCAAGAGGAACCAAGGCAAAGACAACTAGATTATAGACCAAAACATACATACACTCCCTTAGGGGAACTTATTGAAATAGTGTTATGTCAATTGGTCTCTTCAAATTTGGTGACTTTACCAAAAACATCTAATTACGAACCTCAGGTCAAACCTCCATGGTGGAGGGATAATGAACATTGTGAATTCCATCAAGGGAAAGGGCATAAAACAAGTAACTGTCATAGATTGAAAGATCTTGTTCAGGATCTTATTGACCGAGGAGAGATTGAAATTGAAGGACATGACCCAAAAACTAAAAATAATGATCATCTTATGTTTAAAAATCCACTTCCATCACAAGATCAATGGGGTCCTTCTACTTTAGGATGAAACACAGATACCAATGATTGCATGTGAGCCGCCTATAATTACACTTTGAATCACCTATATGAAGCCAATGAACAAATTGCAACCATTACTATCAAAGATCCAAGCTCTACTTGCAATGTTGTTATGCATTGTAGCAAGATCACCATTAAAGCAGCTCCACAAGGCACCACTTCCATCCCACAACAGTATAACCTTGTGGAACAATTAGATAAGACACTCGCACTTATATCCATCTTAGAGATTTTGTGCCTATCCCCATCTCATAAAACAATCTTGGATCAAGCTCTCCAAGAGGCGTCAGTCCCTGCCAATCTAAACACAAATCAATTTCAAGCTATGGTTGGTAGTCTCAGGTCATCACCATGTCTCACTTTCTCTCAAAGTGACAAAACATCCTTCCAGCAACCTCGTATTGTCTCACTCCATATTAAAGGATTTATCAACCAACATAGGATCAAGTGAGTCTTGATCGACAATGGAGAAGGCCTAAATATCTGTACATTATAATTGGTCATAGCATTGGGATATGAAGTTGAATCAGTGGATCCCTGCAAAAAGATAACTATAAAAGCCTATGATGATGCAGAACGTTCTTCAAAAGGGGCAGTTGTGTTACCAATCCGAGTGGGCCCAGTGGTGAAGCACATCATCTGTCAAGTTCTGAACCTTCCTCTGCCATATAATTTTTTGTTAGGAAGACCTTGGATACACATCATGCAAGCCATTCCATCTACCTATCATCAGTGTGTCAAGTTCCCTCATAACGGTGTATAAATTACAATCCTGGGTGATGCAAATCCATTTGCATATTGTAACAATATCAACCATCAGCTAGAGATTACCATTCTCAACAACAGAGAAGCTATCCCATCCACATCATATGTAAGTCCAGACTATCTTTCTAGTTCAAACACCACTATACCAAAGCAAGAGAAGCTAAAGATGAAAATGATAGAGGAAGGCCCTGGGGAGTACAATCTAAGACAACTCTTTTATGTTGGGCAACTACCCACTTCCCCTAGAACTCAAGGTAAGCCTCAAAAGTTACTTCAAGAACCATTGGTCAAGCCAACATGCACTTTGACACCTTTTATCCTTGGAAAGAGTCAGGAAGAGGATACCAGAGATGAGGACTTAGCAGAATGGATCTATAAAGACCCTATCACCACGCAAATCCCATAAGCTAAGCTTTCCACAGATCAATATGGCAAAGGCCTGACCATTATGCAAAGAATGGGCTATGATGGTCAGAGTGCTTTGGTACCTCACAAGCAAGGATGACATGAACCGTTGCAGCCTGAATTAAAGCCTAAAGATAACATTGGATTAGGCTTTCAAAAGGAGACTCTTCCTATTCTTAGATTCAAAGGAAAACCCAGCAAAACTCTATACCAGCCTAAAACTCTAAAGAGGTCACCTTTGATTGTATTAGTAGCACCAAGCACCACACCAACTACCCCAATGAGGCTAAGAATCCCAACAATACCATCCATAGCACCAATCATCCCACCAATCAACCTAACAACTCCATCAACAACAACAATCGCATCAACAACACCATTAATAGTATCCGAACCCCCAACAATATCGACAACACTGACAATTCCATCAGAAATGATAGATTCAACAACACCGATACTCCTAGTATCGGATTCACTAATCCGAATAATCCTCCCCGTAGCACCAACCATTCCATCTCCAAAGACATCAGCCAGTTACACCTGCAGTGTTGAACTCAAAAGATATACCGTTATGGTATAGTAATCATATATTGGAAAGCAACTCAGACTCACATGAGTGGAAATTTGATTCCATACAGCTCAATACTTCAGATGAGGAAGATGCATCACTACCTCCACCCCGCAAAGAAATCCCTATTTACGGAGAAGCACAGATAAAACCTCTTGGGTTCTTGAACTGGAAACACCTTCCACAAAACTCTACATCACATCCTACGCCTAATTCTAACAGGGAGAGTACCATCAATGACCTTCACCAAAATGTCTTGAATCTCATTGACACATCTTATGAACTTAACATGAACGATGAGGTAATGCCCATTATCCATCCTGAACTCATCGAATGGAACCAACCAAATCCCCCATGCCTTGACCACTTCCAAAACGATGAGGCGATCATTGAATTTTTGGAACTACGAGATAACATACCAAGTAGGGATCACAAAGATGGATTCTCCATTGAACTTAATAGCATAGCATACTTTGGGGTGGATTCCAAACATTTCAGCTGCAAAAATATAACAATAAAACATGGATCTTCTAGTGAAAACCACACTGTGACACTGTTTGATCCCAAAAAGGTAAAAAGAAAGAGAGTATCCAATGGTGAAAACCTCTCTGAGGCACTTGAGGATGAAAGTTTTGGCATCCTCCCTTCTAGTGCAAATCAGGAATGATCAACAATCCTCATTGAGGAGTCAAAAGAATTCAACGTGGGGACTCCTAAAAATCTTCACCACATACATCTGACATCTCTTTTAACTCCCGAGGAACAACCTAAGTTTTTAAAGTTCTTCTGAAAGCATCATATCAACTTTGCATGGTCATATGCAGACATGACTGGTCTTGATCCAAAATTTAGTCATGCATCACCTTACCGTAGTAGAAGGAGCTAAGCCTGTCAAACAGAAGCTCCGCAAGATGCACCCCCAGATTGTGGTACTAGTCAAAGGAGAACTTAAGAAACTTCTAGATGTTGGTTTTATTAGACCAATTGATTATGCAGATTGGATCTCCAATATTGTACCCATTGGAAAACCAAATGGGAGCATCTGTATCTGTACTGACTTCAGAGATCTAAACAAGGCATGTCCTAAGGATGACTTCCCCCTACCAAACATTGACATGATCGTGGACCTAACAGTAGGACATGTCATGCTTTCTCTCATGGATGGATTTTCAGGGTACAACCAAATAAAAATCACACCAAAGGATCAACATAAGACGGCCTTCACATGTCTATGGAGAACATACTGTTGGAATGTAATGTCTTTTGGTCTAAAGAATGCAGGGGCAACCTATCAAAGAGCAATGACTACCATCTTTCATGATATGATGCATACCATAATGGAGGATTATGTCGATGACTTATTGGCAAAATCCTTAACAAGAGAAGGTCATCTAGAAATATTAAATAAAATCTTTAATCGACTAGAACAGTATCATGTTTGGCTCAACCCAAAGAAACGTGTCTTTGGAGTAACCTCATGGAAGCTTCTAGGATACATTGTCTCAAGCAAAGGCATTGAGGTCGATCCAACAAAGGTTAAAGAAATCATGGACATGCCACCTCCAAGGAACATTAGTCAGCTAAGGACATTACAAGGACAACTTTGATCCATTTGAAGATTCATTGCACAACTGGCAGATAAGTGTCACCCCTTTACACACCTATTACATAAAAACATTCTCTTTCAATGGGATGCCAGTTGCCAACAAGAATTCCAGATGCTTAAAGATTATATCATGAATACACCGTTGTTGATCCCACTAGATCCAAGTAGGCCTCTATTTCTCTATATTTCAGCAACTAATACAATATTGGGAGTACTACTGGCACAACATAATTCAAAAGGGAAAGAGTGTGTTGTATATTACATCTCCCGCACACTGGTTGGCTATGAACTCAATTACACACCTATTGAGCGAGCTTGCTTAGCAGTAATCTTGGTAGCCACTAAACTGAGGCACTACTTGTTAACACATAAAGTACAACTCATTGCAAAGATTGATCCACTAAAGTACTTACTCAGCAAAGCAGCATTGACAGGTCACTTAGCCAAATGGGTGATGATTCTAAGTGAATTTGACATCGAGTATGTGGACCGTAAGGCTATCAAGGGCCAAGTTATTGCAGATCAGTTGGCCGATGCACCTCTCATAGGCGATCATCCTCTCATTTCCAATTTTCTGGATGAAGAGATATTCATGATCACGGCAGCACAACCATATAAACTATACTTTGATGTTTCATATACTAGGCATGGCTCGGGGGCAGGCATTCTGTTTATCACACCTCAAGGTGATAGCATCCCGAAGTCTTATAGGATAACTTTTTCATGCACAAACAACATAGTTGAGTATGAGGCCTCAATCATAGGACTCTGAATAGCCATACAATGGAAGTTAAAAGAGCTACATGTATATGGTGACTCTCAACTAGTCATCCGATAGGTCACCGATGAATATCAAACCAAGGATGATAAACTCATGTTGTACAAGCAAATGGTGGACAATTTAAAGGCATCATTTACTACTATCACCTTTGAAGAAGCTACTGAAGCTATGGCTACCATTGCATCTCTCCTAGATCTTCCACATAATTCAACACGCTACAAGTTCTTGGTAGAACAACTTTGGATTCCCGCTTATGATATCCCTGAATCTGAGATGATATGTTGCCTTGTCGGTTTTGAATCCCCATGGTACAATGAGTTCTACACCTACCTTTGCGATCACACACTTCCTCCTAACCAATCGAATAATCAACGCAAAACCTTCATTCACCAAACTGCTCAATATACCATCATTGTTGAAACCCTATACCGACGTAGTATTGATGGTACTCTCCTTCGATGTCTGGAACAGGTTGAGACAACAAAGGCCTTGGCAAAGGTACATGAAGGAATTTGTGGGGCTCACTCAAGTGGTCCTTCCTTAGCAAAGAAGATCATGCACACTAGATACTATTGGTCGTCCATGGAAAAAGACTCCTACTATATTATCAGAAAATGCAAGAAATGCCAAGTTCATGGAGACCGGATACATGCACCAGCCCAAGAATTGCAACCAATCACAACACCATGGCCCTTTTGTCAATGGAGGCTTGACCTTGTGGGTAAAATCCATCCATCTTCATCCAACGGCCACAAATTCATTATTACCGCCACTGAATACTTCACAAAGTGGATCGAAGCTGTTCCACTTACCCAAGTCACCAACAAGCATATCACCTCATTCATCCTTAATTACATCATATGCCAGTATGGTGTACCCATGTCCATCATCACATATAATGACCTTCCTTTCAAAAATCAGGATGTCCGTGAGCTCTGTGAGAAATTTCACATCCAACATCGCTTTTCCATTCCCTATTACCCACAAGGAAATGGTCAAGCTGAAGCATTGAATAAGAACATATTGAGAATCCTCAAGAATATAGTCAATAATGTCAGTCGTGATTGGAACGTTCAATTAAATCTAGCACTATGGGCGTATCGAACTAGCATTCGAACCCCTACAGGTGCAACTCCCTACTCACTGGTCTATGGAGTAGAAGTTATCTTACCTATTGAGGTTGAGATACCATCTCTATGGGTTTCCTTGCATAATATCATAGATGATGAAGCATACCGAGTCTCCCGTCTTCAAGACTTGGAACTACTTGATGAAAGATGACAAGCTACATACAACCACCTCAAGGCCTATCAGTAGCACATGAGCAGAAGCTATAATCATCGAGTTAGACCTCATGCATTTGAGGTAGGTGATCTTGTTCTTTGAGAGAATCCTTGTAACCAACTAAATAGAGAAAATTAGGGAAAGTTTGAATCAAATTGGTTGGGTCCATATGTAATCACTACTGTATTTGGGTCCGGGGCATATCAGTTGGCTACTTCAGAAGGAGAACTGCTAGCAGATCCGATCAATAGCATGCACCTCAAACGGTTTCATACATAAGTTGTGTAGAGCATCAAGCTCCAATACATATCAGAAAAACACCAAACACATTCAACTAAATGTCCTGAAAAAAATATAAAAAAATCAAAATAGTAAAGAAAAATCATGCATCCAAATGGTGAGCAACCACTCCGGTTGCACCTTGGGTAAAAGCGATGGTGAAAACTTGGCAAACAGGCACCACTCATAAAGGCTATGGCCCCATTGTCTTTTAGACTTGTTGCGATCACATTCATTGCATCCACTCATCCATCAGTACAACCATGGCTTGTTATTGACCTGCGATCAAGGATAATACTTCATACGTCTTACATCCCACTTTATTATAGTCATGTCTAAACCGAGGGCAATGCCTTTAACCTATTGATGGAAGTGGATTCTACATTACTTATGATTCATTGAGCTCTTGATTCTAAACTATCTCACAAAATCCAAAAAATATCATAAAACATAAAAAAATCAATCAAAAACATGGCAATACCTTGTACATATGCATCAACACAGACACAGAGCAAATATTTTGAGCTACTCAATACGATGATCACTTATCAAATCAACCAAACAATCAGCATCGACATGCACAACTATCTTCAAACACGGATGCATCCTCCCTTACCAAAACAAAGACATAATGACATTTTCTTTGACAAGAAAATTTTGTTTAAGCTATCAAGTACTTGGTCAGTTTGATACGTTATTTATTCATTTATATTAGGTTCCTACGCTACTCTGGGATATCCAAAAGTGATTGGAGTAGCCATGATGGTTTCTAAGCATTGTTTGTGTATCTTCTGTGAATTATTTCAATGAAGTTATAGGGCATGTACTAATGGTGTCTACGTGGGAAGTTCACTAAGCTACGTGATCTTATGCAAAATACAGTCATGGATCACTATGGCTTGCTGACTACAGTGTATACCTCGACCATATGAGCATGAACCATTATGGAGGGTCCATATTCTTTATTTATTTATTTATGCTACTTGCTTGCAGGTACAATGTTGTTGGCATTTTTTATGTTTATGTTGTGATTGTCATTGATGGACACACACTTGTATTGAGATTCCCTTTATATGTATGAGCTCATGCTCAATTGGTATTTGTTCCAACCGGTATGTTGTATTCTAGTCTTTAGACTAGTAGTGATTTTCCAGAATGTGTTTCCTGGTCTGAAGCGGCATTTCGACCCCAAGCGGTTCACAAATCACAAGCGATATGAGGGAGCAAAGCAGCACAACACATTCTTACCAGTCTTCATTTTTGTCAAACTGGCAACCGGTATTTTGTATGAACCGGTAATACTCTGTGATGAGTTACCAACCGGCATTTTGTGATGAGTTACCAATCCACCGATTGTTTGACGGTGCTGACACATTAATGGTGATTCCTGTGTCGTGTTACTAAGTATGTCTAGGTTCATTGAACCTAGGAAATTGTAAAGAAATCCTATTGGACCGACATGAAATCAGATTCCTTTAAAAGGACATCATGTCTAGGGTTTTAGGTTGTTGCGAAAAGGGTTAATGTTGAGATAGGGTTTAAGGTGGATGTTGAGTTGTTGGAAGAGCGATCTTATCTGAGAAGATCGAGTTGTAAACTAAGAGAGGGATAGAGAAGATTGAAGTAATGCTGGAATGCATTAGTTGTGAGCAATATTGGATCCAACCAAGCAGTTTGTGCTATTAGATAAACCAAACACTTGTTGATTACTCACATCTTTAACAAGTCAGTAGCCCCTAACCGGGTAGGCCTCAAAGCCTTTGTAAAATCCTCTAATAAGGTGGTTCACACATGTGAATCTAAAATCCTCTAACAAGGTAGTCTTTAATCAGACTTATCTCCAAACAAAGATTGAGATTCCTAACAGGATTTGTTCTAGTGAAGAACATTGTAAGACCTTAACCGGTCTAGTTTCTATTCTGCAGATAGTGACTTGTGAGTTCCATCTCACCGTGGTTTTTCCCAGTTGGGTTTCCACGTCAAATATCTTGTGTTATGGTTGTATTGCTTTTGTGGGTGAATGTTTTATTTGCATTTTGGTTTGTATGTGTGGTAACCGGTTTGACTGTTAGACCGCTTTACCGGTTTATCTTTAGACTGTGTAAGTGTTTTAGTGCAAAGATTTTTGGCATACTAATTCACCCCCCCTCTTAGTATTCATCAATTGGTATCAGAGCCAACCTTTCTATAAGTTTAACCACTTGGAAAGAGATATGGGGGAATACACCTTGAGGGAACTTACTCAACGGCTCACTAAGTCTGAGCAAGCCTATGATGATCTTATGGTCAAATACAAGGCATCTCAAGCAAAAAGAAGAGAACATGCAAAAAAGCTGATGGAACTATCTGAAAGTGGTTTTGAAGATGAAGCTAACATGGAAGCTATGATTGTTGAAGTGAATAAGCTAAATGATTCAAACTCCAATCTGAGAAAGGAGTTCGAAGGACTGACTATTTGGTTCAGTCAAGAGCTTAAGAACCAGAGAAAAGGTGAAGATCTGGTAAAAGACAGAGATCATGAGATCTCCAAGTTGAAACATGAGATTAGTGCACTAACTGCTCGCCTTCATGAGAGTAGAATGGAAAAAGAAGACATGCAAGGAGAACTGAACATTGCCATCTCTGAAAATGCAAGTCTTATGGAGACAAACACTGCTATTTCCAAAGAACTCTTTGAGTCAAAGGAAATACTTGCTATGTTTGGCAAAAGTACAATCAAGCTAGAGCAAAAGCTTGAGTCATCTAGACAGGCAAAGAATACCAATGGTCTTGATTTTTCTGGACACGAGGAAGGAGAATCCTCAAGAACAAATGCTGAAGCATCAAAGAAGCAACCGGCACTCAAAGGAAAAGGTAAGCAAAAATTCAAACATGTTTGCTTTAACTGTCTTAAAGAAGGACACACTGCCAATGTATGTAGGAGAAAAGCCTACAATAATTTTCCTTATTTTATCAACAATGTACCTAGATTCAATAAGTTCATTGGTCATTGTTATGCATGCAACAAGTTTGGGCATAGAGCATTTGAATGCAGGTCTATAGTGGATAACACTGGAAGATATCCTCAGAGGACCCAAGGAACTGGTCCTGAATCTTTTATGAACCGGAACCACAACTGGTTTAATGACTTCAATCATCAGTCAAGAAGCGGTGGTCATCAAGCGGCAACCGGATGGAGAGAAAGTTGTATGATCTATCACGGTCATGGTCACACTACTGCAACATGTAGAAGGAAGATTGGAAACATGTATAATGGACCTTGGAGAGCACCTGGACTTGTTTGCTATCACTGCAACAAACTGGGTCACATTGCAAGATTCTATAGAAGCAGAAAAAGTATATTTGATGATATACCGGTCACTCAGGAAGGAGAAATAGATGTTGAAAAAGTTCAAGGAGACATGAAGAAAACATGGAAGAAGAAACCAACAATGTCGGAAGAGGAACCGGTTTCTGCACCTAGTGTGGAAATATCAGAACTAGCAAACTAAGCCTCAAAGGCTTAGGGGGAGCAAATGGTGAAATGCTTTCTAACCCTCGGTTAACACCGGTAAAAGACCTTAACTAGTATGCTATACCTGTCGCTTGGCAGAAGACCGGAAATGTTAAAAAGGCAAATTAGGGTTTACGACCTAATAGAGGAGCATTAATGATGGTAGGTGAGAGACATGTATAAATGCATTTTTCAAATCATTTCTCACTATTTGTTTTCGAGGGAAGAAAAGTTTTCAGGTGCAGAGCGAAGAAAAGGCGATTTGAGCTTAGATTTCAAGAAATTGGATAACCTTGAAAGAGATTCAAATCTAGTTTGCAAGCGGTAGTGGAGAACTCAAAGCGGTGATTTGGCATCCGATAGAGAGAGAAGTAAAGCAAAATCAAGAAGCCCTAAATTCACGTTTGAAAGGTATTTTTTGTGCTCTTGAAATACTCTTCAATGGCTTCCGCATCTCATACCAGTTCAAGCACATCCATTGAGTCAGAAAGTTTCATTCAGAGGAAGTCCAAGTATAATGCTTTGTCACAAGTTCCAGCAGGAGTCATAGTCAAAGAAGGAATTTCAGATTATATTGATTGCAAGATAGAAGACCTAGGGTCCTTAGCCATTCATACTCAATTAGGTCTATTTTGTGGAAAGGACAAAAGGATCAAACCGGAGTTCAGTATCTTAGAGAAGAAGAAACTCCATAATGCAGTATATTTTTTGGAAGACTTCACAGATGATCACATCAAGATCATCTTGAGCAGAGTCCATGGTGACAAGATGTACCTGGAGAGAACACATGATATCATGCCTGAGGCAATTCATGCAATCACCAGTTTCTGCAACACAGGGGAAGTGCCAGCCCTGAGAACGGTAAGCAAAATGGAAATGACCAAGCTCACCGGTTTGACAAGTGATTCACGAGGTATGACAATTAATCCTATCAAGGATGAACTGGTAAAATATGCCTGCATGGTGATAGGCTACAGAACATTCTCAGCCAACATGATTAATTCTGTATCTGCTGCAACGGTAAATGCCGCTTACTGGATGATTATAGAGGATAAATATTTTGACATATACACTGATATGCAGAGGCAAATCCTGTTAAATCTTAAGGCAATCAAAAAGGACAATTCATTGAGATTTAAGTTTGGACAACTACTGGTAGGGTTGTTTTTCTATTTCCAAGGCTACTTTCTGGGTGTAGGAGATGTCCAGTGGTCCCCTAACCAACCGGTAACCAAGCAAATAAAGGAAAGTGTGTAAGCCATTGGAACCGGCTACCCTGAGGTACTGAACAAATACCTTGATGAGTTCAGAAGAAAGATGAGTCAGAGGGTACGAATCTCAGGTGGCATAGTGAAGAAGTATGAAGATGACATCTGTTTCACTATTCAAGTGGACAAATGTCTAATGGAGGCTATTGAGCCTAGAATGGAGGAAGTAGAGCCTATGGGCTATGAGGTCATGTTTGACATGCTGGAAGGGTATGCTTCAACCCTTATTGCCTCGCCTCTTGATCCAAAGGCTAAGTGAACCGGAACCTACTTGGAGAGGATCGTACTGGTTGAAGAACCATAGGTGAAGAAGGGAAAAGAACCGACAGCTAAGAAAGCTAAGGTAGTGCCTGCAGCATCAGCACCAGCTACCACTGCGACTCCAAGAGTGACCAAGCGGTCATCGGAAAAGAAGAAACCGGAGGTAACACCGGCAAAAGTCTTCGAAAGAAAGAGGAAGACTAAGGCAAATGAACCAGACTCTGAAGAAACCGAGTCTGATGAATAGCCAAAGAAGGCTAGACAAACCAAGAAGATGAAGAAGAATGAACCGACAACATCCGCATCGATAAATATAGATATCTCCTCTTACAAACCTTTGAAACATTGTCAAAGAATAGTAAAGAATATTAGGAGAAAGTTACTTCATGATTTAATAGATTATTATGATGAATTCAATAGTGAAGAAAAAGATGAAGTACTACAGGAAATCATTCTTTATTTATGTAAAAATGACCGGTCACCATCAAAGATTAAATCTCAGACACTGGATTCATTATTTAAAGCATTGGATAACAAATGGCGCATTGCCATTGAAAAGGAACAAGAGATTAGGGAGAAAGTTTTTGCACAGTACTTCCCCGAACTCTCAAATTCAGAATTATTTGATGTATTGGATCAAAATAAAGGTCTCTTCTTCACAAGGAGAAGAAGACTCTGGTTGTTGGAGGGGAGAGTTGATGATGTAGAAAAGGATACACATCAACACATGGCCCATGCTATCAGCTTTCACAAAGCTCGAATGGCCAACCTCCTAGCAGAAAAGGAACCAGTTATTTCCAAATCGGATGAGGTTTTTGATGAGGAAGGAAACCTGGTGGAGGAACCAATCGACACCATAGATGTCGATGCCCTGGATATAGAAGATGTCACTCAGGACATACCTTCTGAGGGAACTGAATAGGGGCAACAGGCCGATCAGGGTGGTGAACAAGTTGTGGACACACAACAAGCGGCAAAAGAACAGGAAGAGAAAAAGAAGAAGGATGAAGATGGGAAACAAAAAAAAGAGGAAGAGAAGAGAAAATAGGAAGAGGAGAAAAGAAAAGATGAAGAGAAGAAGAAGCAAGAAGAAGAAAGGAAGAAGAAAGAAGAAGAGGACAAGGAAGAAAAGAAGAAGGAAGAAGAAGAAAAGAGAAAGAAGGAAGAGGAAGAAAAGAAGAAGAAAGAAGAGGAGAAGAAGAAGAAGGAAGAGGAAGAGAAGAAGAAGGAAGAGGAAGAAAAGAAGAAAAAGGAAGAGGAAGAGAAGAAGAAGAGGGAAGAAGAAGAAAAGGAAGAGCAGAAGAGGAAAGCAGAGGAGAAGAAAAAGGTAGAGGAAGACAAGGAAGAAGAGAAGAGAAGAGAAGCGGAAAAGAAGAAAGCTGAAGAAGCCAAGGAATGAGAAGTGGCAAAAAGCTCTCAGGTGGAGACTCCAAAGGCAACTGAAAGTCAATCCTCACCGGTTGATCTCTCTAGTCCTATGGATCTCCAATCTGCAAGTGAGTCAGAGCTTATGCAGAGCATTAAGGTTGCTCAAGAGTGCCTTGAGATCATTCACAGGAAAAAGGAACACGGCATCATTCAGGCAGTTGTAGACACACTTATCGGTTTAATCCCCGGTACTAATCTTCCTGACACTGATTCATCACTAGCACAACTCAAACTTCTATGTACTATAGTGGATGATCAGGTGCAGGGTCTAGAAGAAGCAGAAGAGGCCAATGTAAAGAAAGAGCACCAAAAGGCTCTTAATGTTGCTCTCGTGAAGAAATTAAATGAGCTTAGGACTGAATTGCTAAAGGATCAAAAGGACATAAGGAGTGCCTTGGATGAGGGAAACTTGCTACTTAGCAAAATCTGTCAACCTCATCTATTCTATGATGATGTGCTAGCCAAGAAGCAACAACTTCAAACGGACTTACAGTCCTACTTAAGTACATTCAAGACTCCTTACGACTCCTTTGCAGCATATGGGCAAACCGTTCACCGGTTCTAGATCTAGTCAGCCAAGATAGAGCAAGAGATCAGCACAAGGTATAGGGATTTGTAGGAGCTTCAACTGGTATTACTTCCATGACTACAAATTCTCCAGAAATGCTATCTGAACCTGGATGCCCTGACAGTCACACAAGAACTGAGCACAATAGATGCCATGGAGGAACAAGTATCACAAATGCAGATAGAGAAGGAAGTGGCAACCTCCCTACTTGAGTCCTGGTCTCGTTCCATGAAACAATTTTTGCAGGACTATAAAGCGGTTTTTGACAAGTATTATTCATTATTGTCATAAACTCTTTTATATATATGTGGAAACAGGTTTTTCAGCGGTACTTTGTCATTGTTGGCAAAGGGGGAGAAGTATATCTGGTTTTTGGTTTTAAAATTTTGAAATTTTGATATATGCTATATGCTCTGATGATTATGCTCTGAATGCAAAATTGCTATACACTCTGTTGATTAAGGGATAGTGTATATGCTTAGGGGGAGCAATTTTGTTAATGGCAAGTTTTTGTTGTAAAACACTTAGATGTCAAAATTTTATTTTCCTAAGTGTTGCCATCAATGCCAAAGGGGGAGATTGTTGGCATTTTTTATGTTTATGTTGTGATTGTCATTGATGGACACACACTTGTATTGAGATTCCCTTTATATGTATGAGCTCATGCTCAACCGGTATTTGTTCCAACCGGTATGTTGTATTCTAGTCTTTAGACTAGTACTGATTTTGTAGAATGTGTTTCCCGGTCTGAAGTGGCATGTCGACCCCAAGCGGTTCGTAGATCACAAGCGGTATGAGGGAGCAAAGCGGCACAACACATTCTTACCAGTCTTCATTTTTGTCAAACCGGCAACCGGTATTTTGTATGAACCGGTAATACTCTGTGATGAGTTACCAACCGGCATTTTGTGATGAGTTACCAATCCACCGATTGTTTGACGGTGCTGACACATTAACGGTGATTCCTGTGTCATGTTACTAAGTATGTCTAGGTTCATTAAACCTAGGAAATTGTAAAGAAATCCTATTAGACTGACATGAAATCAGATTCCTTTAAAAGGACATCATGTCTAGGGTTTTAGGCTGTTGTGAAAAGGGTTAATGTTGAGATAGGGTTTAAGGTTGATGTTGAGTTGTTGGAAGAGTGATCTTATCTGAGAAGATCGAGTTGTAAACTGAGAGAGAGATAGAGAAGACTGAAGTAATGCTGGAATGCATTAGTTGTGAGCAATACTGGATCTAACCTAGCAGTTTGTGCTATTAGATAGATCAAACACTTGTTGATTACTCACATCTTTAACAAGTCAGTAGCCCCTAACCGGGTAGGCCTCAGAGCCTTTGTAAAATCTTCTAACAAGGTGGTTCACACATGTGAATCTAAAATCCTCTAACAAGGTAGTCTTTAATCGGACTTATCTCCTAACAGAGATTGAGATTCCTAACAGGATCTGTTCTGGTGAAGAACATTGTAAGACCTTAACCGGTCTGGTTTCTATTCTGCAGATAGTGACTTGTGAGTTCCATCTCACCGTGGTTTTTCCCAGTTGGGTTTCCACATCAAATATCTTGTGTTATGGTTGTATTGCTTTTGTGGGTGAATGTTTTATTCGAATTTTGTTTTGTATGTGTGGTAACCGGTTTGACTGTCAGACTTCTTTACTGGTTTATCTTTAGACTGTGTAAGTGTTTTAGTGCAAAGATTTTTGGCATACTAATTCACCCCCCCCCTCTTAGTATTCATCAAATGCTCCAAACTTGGTTCCTACTACCTCGTCCAAGATTGATACTACCATTGCTCAATGATGAAAAATAAAGCATTATGGATCGTCATTTCATCCCATCTGTTTATATTGCATTCTGTTGCATATCACCCATCCATTTGATCATTCATTATTCATATTCATTTTTTTTAATGCAAGTGTGAACAAGTTTAAATATGAGAAACTATTTAAAAATGATTTGGTCTTAGATACAATCACGATGGAGTTCTCTGATACATCATCAGTACATCATACGAATTCTCACCAACATTGCATTCATCTATCATGAACACACCATCATCATTTCATTTAGTTGCATTTAAATGCATCTAGTTCATTATCATTCACTTACATGTAGGTTCATTACATTCATAAAAATACATTTAATATCATTTAGTTGCATTCATTATTATGTACTTAGATTCGCATCATTAAAATCATTCATCATCATTTATCATCATTTAAGTTTGTTTACAATACATTCATATAGATTCCTTTAGTTACATGCATTTATTTTATCCATTAGTTAAGTGCATTCATCTATTCATCCAATATATTCTTATACTCATTCATTTCATCTTAAACAGATTTCATTTAGGATTCATTACGATGCATTCATTATTCTTTTTAATTGCATTAAGGTGTAGTTATTCATTTCCCCCCTTAGTTGCATTATCATTGCATTATTATTTCACTTAGTCATATTTTAAGTCATTTAGAATCAAGACAATAAACATTTTGTCTTGACATCTATTTATACATTTTTACACGTGCATTCATTTAGAAATCATCACATAAACATTTATACTTTACATTTGTTTATCCATTTACCTTCATTTTTTAACCATCTATATACATTTACGTAAACCATTAGATTCATTACATTTCATCATATCAAACGCAGCTGCATATCATCATTTCATCAACATAAACACAAGTGTTATCTCTTTCATAGCTAACATCATCATCATGGAATTACATACATAAAGCATTACAACCAACACATCATACATATATTAACCTGCATCCACATGTTAGTCTCACATTCATAGACATCATACAAATCATCATAACATGCATATAGACATCATCTCATCAACATATAGATCTAAGAAAATACAAGCATCCATCTAAGCATAAATCATAAACTCATCATCCTGCATAAATCCATAAATATCATCACAAAATATGAGATCTCCTCATATATTACATCATATATCATCTCGCAAAAACATACATGTATCAGAGTACAGTGATGTCAAAAATATCGACTACCAAGAGCCATCCAAGTCATAGTCCAAAATGACAATGTAATAAAATACAGACAACTCTCTCAAATAAAACTCTGACCAGATGTTGCACCACCATCACCACTTGCTCCCCCACTACCCTCTGCACCACCTACACTACCTTGTCGTGGAGAAACCATCACATGACCACTGCTCTGCATCCTCTGAGACTGCTCTGATCTCTCCCGACGCATCTATGAATAGCTTAGTGCCTGTCTGGATGGCACCGCCTGCCCATATAAACCCCGCCAATAGTCCACCTCTCCACTTGCCCTCCATAACTCCCGCGCCAATGAATTAGTCAACGGACCATGTCCCTATACTCCCTCCAAGGCCCTAACTCTCTCCTACAATTGGATCACCCTATCAACTGCCTGATCTATCTCTTGCAGCACTACAGTCAACTCTGACTCTAGTGCAAACAACTGAATATCTCTAGCTACAACCTCTGCCTCCATATCCTCCAACCGAGTCTGCAAAAATAATATCATCTGATCCTAAAGATCTCCTCCTCCCATCCCTATCAAATCCTCTCCTCCGCCTATAGCTCCCACTCCTCCTCTAGTGACTCCCTCTCCCATATCCATAGGTGCCTCTCCCTCACCCATATCCTTGCCACCTAATCTAACTCCTCCCTGCATCAAAGGCCCCTATGACAGTCGCAATGGTTTCTCGCCTCTCCCTCTCCATTGTAACCGTCCACCTCCACCACCTACACCTCCAAACCCACCACCACCTCCAAATCCACCACACCCACCTCCCCCTCCTCCATCCCGTCCCCCTCCACCACATCCTCCTCCATCATCTCCCCTGCCTCGTCCACCTACTACAAATTCTCGATCCCCTCTCCTCCTCCGTCTCTGTCTCCTATCCTCCTCAAAAGATGGAATCGGCTCTACTGGATCTGATATGCATGGAATAGGATGTGCAGTAATATACTATGTGTACTCATATGTCACCCCTACATCTACAATCCCCGACCTCATCTGCCATGGTCTCGCCTGTAAAGTTTGAAAATCTGCTAAAGCTTGATCATATGGTAACATTGGCCCCCACTGGAACCTCTCCCGTACCACCCGTGCATACTCCCCTGATCCACTCGGCAATCCCTGCCTCCGCCTGAATTGCCTCATCACTCTACCAGGGACCTGTCTCTCCACAATGTAGGTTGTTCTACCAATCAAGTATTGTGTCATAAATACATACGGCAAGGCCTCTGCATCATCATCCCAAGGCTCACACTCAATATAGGGCCTCCATATCACTATATCTAGATCATTTAATGCCCACCACCACCACTCTAACTTCCCGAGGTGGGGTTGACTCATCATACCGCTCTACATATACACAAGGTTGAACCATTGTCCTAAATCTCAGACTGATAGATCATGTCACATGTAGGTTCTCCCATGCCTAGATATGCAATAGAGTGATCCCAAATCCCAGCGAGCTTGTCTCTTGGTACACCACCTCATGTAGCTCCCGATATAGGTATGACAGAACGCATGGTCCCCATGCAAAGCGGGTCCCCTCAGTCATCATCTGCTCTATAACCTGGCCCCAACCCACGGCCAGTCCATGTGATCATCGATCCGAGCATAGCGGGCCCCCAACAATCCCTGATAGTATAGCTGGAAGTGGCTCATATAATGCAGCTATATCCTCCCATGCCACTGAGCCATCGTGAATAAACACATCCTCATCAAAAAACCACTGCACAACTGTTGTCCCCCATGCTCGATCATATGCCACAAGATCCCCTCGGATAGGGATGTGTAAGATCCGCCACACATCCTCTAGTGTGACAGTCATCTCCCCCATAGCCAAGTGGAACGTGCAGGTCTCACTGTGCCACCACTTTGCTAATGTTGTCATAAGGCTGTGATTTGTCTGAATCGCTGGCATATACATCACATCATACAGGTCTATTGCTGCAATGCAATTAATCTCGGCCTCCATCAGTTGATCCCTCAACTACTGTGTAGCTGGATGCCTCTCCCGCATCTGTAAGACAGAAAGATCCTTCTACACACGCTAATCAACCATCATCATCAGTTGTTTTGTTTCAAACTTTCTTAAGTTTAAACCTAGACTATCAACAAATACTTTGATCAAGTATCTTCGGGTCTCAACAGGTAAGCAATCATGGTAAATCTAGACTACAACAGGCATTTATCCTAATGACCTAGTCTCATCGAGGTTGCTATGGTTCAAAACAACTAACCTATCTATCCATCCACCATCGACATCCAGAGATTTCTTTTCTTTTCTTTTCTAACACTCGGGCATCTATTTTTTCAGACAATAGCGCTACTCTGCTAACAATCGCGCTAAAACAACTACACACCAGCGCTAAAAAACTAATAGCGCTAGAACAACTATGCAATAGCGCTAAAACATTGACTCGATCATGCTAAAACTGCATTAGCGCTAAAACAACTACTCGACTGTGCTAAAACTTACAATAGCGCTCAAACTACCATGCGATAGCGCTATAGCAGCACAATAGCGCTAGTTAAACTAACAATAATGCTAAAACATAGTTTTAGGGCTATTGTCTTGACTCAACTTGGACGTTTGAAAATAGACATCAAAAATGCATATTCAAATTTGCGTACCACTGGTCCATAGTCATCTAGTCGTTAGAATCGACGGACTCGCTCTAGGCGATGATCTTCTATAGGTACTGGCATCCTGACTGTTGCTCGCTCTTTCACCAAAATCAATATCAGAGCTCTAAATCACTGTAGAGATGGATGCAAATGACCATGTTTTTACCCCTTCACACCCATATATACCCTTCGCCCTAACCCTAATTTTACCCCGCTCACCACTGTGGTCCCTGTGAACTTCTAGCACCTCCCATTTCTCCGTTTTCTCTTCGATTTCTTTTATTCTTTCATCGGTATTGCTAAATTCTTCTCTTCTACCTCCCTGCCAATTCTCATTCTTTTTTGAGAGATCACCCAATTTTTAAAAAAAATTCGGCCCATCTCTCGAGGGGGCATACCACCCATTAAATTAACATTTATGGGGCATTTTTCTTCACACCTATTTTTCTTTCTTTGAAGCGATGTGATAAACCACACCGTCTCAAAGAGGGGCAAATGTAGTCACATAGATCTATCCATTTAATTAAATGAATATTTACTATTTATTTGATTAATAAATCCACTAGCCAACAGTTAATTAAATTAACATTTATTTAATTCATCCTCAAACATTCTTCTATTAATTAAATAGATTATTCAATTTATTTTAATTAATTCATTAAACCAAATTCACAATCAATTAAATGAATAAATTCTATTTATTTAATTTAACCCCCTTTCTTCTTTTAAATAAATAAATTAAAACATTTATTTAAATCATTAAATCCCCCCACTTGCATTCTCCTACAAATGCAAGTTGCAACCATAAATTGAAATAAATGAATTTTATTTTAATTTATATCCTATTTTCCCTCACCCATCAAATCCACTTGCAATCCTAAATCCCCTTCTAGACCCTTCTAATCACTTTCTAACCATTCCTAATTAGCTTAATTCATCCCCTAAATATTGTCACATCCTAAGCAACTTGGAGTCACTTCTCAAAGCCTTCAAAGTCTTTGAAAAACATTTAATTTTTTATGTGTTCAACAAGCTAACCTCTAAAGTCTTCCAAACTACTAATGGCTCTTACATGACCATGAATGGCTCTTACATAACCATTTATGGTTAAATCCACTTTCTCCCATGGTTAGAGACTTTACCTCTAAACTCAACCCTCATTTAACCCATGTGTCTTCTCAAATATTTATTGCTTTGACCATGGTTATCTTCACTAACTCTTGCACGAGTTTATCCATTGGATAAAGGTATTATTCTTTGAATAATGAATTTATTCACTCAACTTAACATTAACCCTACCCCCAAAGTTAACCCTCAGGTCATGTCAAGCATTTAATGCTTATTCCCTCTCCTCTCAACCCATCTCTTGTTGACATTTGTCATCCTAGGATTGGGTTGAGAGTCCTCACATGGATCATTAACTCTTCAATCATGGCCCTTGTTGAGATTACTCAATCTCAACCATCCATTGCTCCATTTTACCTATAAATAGAGCTTATTTCTTCACAATCTAGATCTTGAAAACTTGTATGCATTTAACCTATAGTCAATTTTAGAGAGCATTTTAGCATAATCACTCATATTGTCATTTTGAACTAAAATTAATCTTAGTTCATTTTATAATATCTCATATTTAGCTTATTTTACACTTGCATAGCATAGTTTAAAACATTTCAATCTTGAATCTCCATAAGACATCCATAGTGCAAAAAGCTGCTGAGAGCTACACTCATTTGGAAACTTGGAGAGGAGAGGAACAAGGGAGGAGGAGCTATAAGAATGGTGGAAGGCATTTGGAGATGCCTTGTTGCATTTTTTGTCTTAGTTAAATGCTTTATTTTGCTTATAGTGTCTCTCTTGGTATGCATGTTTACGATAGTCTTTAATTTGTGGTTTCTAACACTAACATCTAACAATTGGTTTCTTGTTTCTTGTTTTGTGTTTGTTTATCCTAACTATCATTCCTTTCTGCAGAGCATCAAGAAACAAAAGTTGGATAGTTGTTATGAATGTGTAAACATGAAAAAAAATTAAAAAAAAAAAAAAAGAGACATAAATTTTCTTTATAACAAATTTAAAAAATAAAATAGCGTTGATATTAAAACCAACAAAGTTATATATACTCACAACACAATTGTGGAGAATCCTAATTAGAAAATCCATTTCAATATTAAAAACAAAATAAAAATATTCTCCATTAGCTCCTTTCCAAAACACAAAAAGATGGTCTTGAATTTGTTACACTAATAAAATAGAGAGGAATTGTTAAGAGATAAAGATCTGAAATAAGAACAAAGGGAAATACATATAGAGAAAGAAGTTATATTTTTTTTAAAATGTGTAATAAGATAAGGCCAACAAATAGGGGGAATGTAAATACGCCAAAGGTAATGTCTAATAATGTCTAGCCAAAACAATGATAATTTCATTGAATCAAAATCATAATTCATCACAATAGAATTTTTTTGGCCAATGAGGTATCTTAACTGTACCTTTATGATGTGTAGTGACCCCACTATACTGGCAATCACATTATTTTGCTTAGAGGAAAAAATTGGGTAGGTATCACTGTTTGTAGTGACAAATTGAAATTGTGTGCATGGAAACATTTTTTTTGGGGAGTAACAAGTGTATGTAGCGGTTTTGAAATGCTATTTTTGATTGGGATTATATATATATATAGATAGATACATTTCACATTTAAAATATTTAATAAGCTTTTTAGTATTTCTAAAAAGTTTATAACTATTTCAACATTTTTGAAAAATTTATAATTATTTCAAAATTTCTAAACATTTATGAAAAACTAAGAACCTCCAACTAAAACAATTCTTGATAGTCTAGGAATTTCCGATGGGAACAATTCCTAATGTATTAAGAACCTCCAACGGGAACAATTCCTGATGTACAAGAAATCTTGGATGGAAACATTTCCCTTATAAACCAAGAACCTTCAACAGAAAGAGTTCTTGATAGACCAAGAATTGACAAGAATAGTTACTAATGATTGGGATCACCAAGAATTGACAAGAATAGTTACTAATGATTGGGATCATCCAATAGGAATAGTTCTTGATAGAGGTTATAGTGTTGGATATTCTATCATTTACTCCACGTAGATAGTTTTTTGGGTGTGTTTGTTTATTTTTGCAAACTTGACAGTTTTGTTATTTTGTTTTTGAATCAATTGAACTCGTATGTACAATAGTTATACAAGATGCAAATGAGAGTCATCTTATTTGCATGTATAAATATATGTTTCCTAATATAAAATACAAGCAATTGAGTTGATGACTTCCAATATGGTATCAGACCAAAAATGGATTCTGTACCTATTATTTAGTTTTACTTAGAGAGGCCTATTATTTAGTTTTACTTACAGAGGTTGTATGCAAGAGCTGAGACGGTGTTGCAATATATTTGTTTGATTCAAGCAGTGAAGCCTCTTGCAAATATAGTTCAAAAGGCGATTGAGGTTCCACAACACAAACCGATCCATGATTTAGAATGGATGGCTTAAATCTCACTCTAGACTTAAAAGTGTTAAACATACAAAATTGACTGAGTAAATTAAAGCTGGCCGATCTGAAATACCAAAAACAAACTGCTAGAAAGGATCTTCTCGTCGATCGCCCATTTTTCCATGCACTCCATGAGAATATTCATCTTTGGCGGCATAAAGACCATCATGCTCTTTGACATGTGAGAGGTCTGATTCATTTTCCTCCAGATTGCTCATATTTCTTAGCAGATTTTTCTTGGGTCAGATTCCCAGATGTTTTCTTGTGTTTACATCTTCAGTTGAGAGCGATAATGTCCTCATAGCGAATAAGATTGAGGAGAGATTAGGGTAGATATTTTTGTGTAGAATCTTTGAGTGTAGCAAAGTGGCTCGGTCAATTCGAGACTGTGTGGTTTCGGAGCAGTTTACCTAGCGTGACAACCCTAAAATGATCAGCGATATTGGAGAAAATGTTTGAATAAATAGGGCAGTAGTGTTGTGAATGTTAGGGATTGGTGATGGGAAATGAGTCATACCACTAAGTTCTGTGGTGAAGGGGAAGCTTGACATATCAAGAGGAACAAAGGGAAGTGGGGAAGTATGCTAGGCAAGCAAACTCCAACAACTCTAACACTTGAAACATATTTAAACCTTTCAAATTGCAACCCAAAAACTTACATTTTTCTTAGAAAATTGGCGCTTGTAACATAATATAAGTACATGGAAACAATTGGATGACACAAATACAATTTTGAACAAGGGAACTCTATATTAGACTTCTTAGATCGATTATAAATGGGTGCCAAGCATGGTCAAAACATAAAAAATTCAAGGGGACTCAAAGCAAAATTTTTGGAAGCAAAATTGAATCTTGACAAGTTGTATGGAAGTTGCAACACCCAACCATCATTGATCTAGAAATCCTCTCACTAAGCACCAAGCAAGTTGTTTGGGGTCATTAATTGACCTAACCAAACTGTGACCTTGCCATAATTATCTATGAAAATGTTGAATCAATAAAAAATCTACTTAGATCTACAAAATAGAGCTTATGAAAAAAGAGTTTACCTTACAAACTGAATTTTTTTGTATAGGTCATATGAGATTTGTACAATGTAAATGTTGCTATTAGTTGCTCCTTCAATGCTCTTAGATGAGAGAGACCCTTCATTGAGTTAATATACATGAAATGAATACAAATAAATGTCTCTAAATACTAACATATGGTATTAATTGCACCACGTGTATTTAATTGGCTAAAGGTGAGAATGTCAATAGAGTTGATAGACCAATTTTTTATTTTTAATTTTAGATTTCTGAAAGAAAGAGCTAAGTCCATGACTTTGGAATTACTCCATGATCATAAAAGCATCTTTTGATGGGTAAACAATTAGATATGGGTGACTAATGACTATATACAAGTAGGTGCACAAATAAAGGTGAAGAATACCTAAATCAAATTGAATATTTAAAAATATTTATATAAAAACAAAATAAAGACAAAATACATACATATAAATATATACAAATATAAAAAAACCTAAAAAATTAAGTCCAACCTTATACAAAATTACATTATTTTATCAAGATATCCATACCAAAACATTTTCCACAAAATAAACACGCAACCAAATATCTTATTGTCTTCTTCTCTCCCATTCAATGAATTCAAAATGAGATTCCTACTTAAAAGACTTGTTTGATCAAACTCATAAAGTTAAATTATGCCCCATATGTTTTATTTTTAAGAATTGACACGATTTGTACGGCACGCTAACGACATCAACGGTTGAGATTTGTTACTTACTCCACACATCTCGGCACGCAATTTAGTGCAATTGCGGGCCAGATAAAGAGTGCGGTTTCCAACTATAATAATATTTGCTTAACACACGCCACCATGTTGTATGCTATCATTTCATGTACTTACTCCAAAAGACAAGCCTGGCCCCTCTTTTACTTTTACTTGAAGAAACACTCAATTAAAAGCAAAAAGTCAATAGCATTTTGTATGGTGTGTTTGAAGTTTTTAAATTTGATTGTGAGTATTTTTAATCATGTTTTGGATTGTCTTTTATGATGTAAATGGTTATGAGACCATCAGAATGCATCCGTCTTGTCTTGTAGTATATTTTATAAAGTATGCATTATGAGACGAGTGCATTCTGATGGTCTCATAGATGTCGTCTTTTATGATCGAACTTTTCTTGCTATCTATACTTGGATAATAGATCATAGAGTGTGATTTGATACGTTGATGAAAAATGTTCATACATTCATACCCATGAACTTTACTGTAAGAGAGAAATGATTACAATTTTCTTTCTAGTGAAAGTAATAGTAAATTCTAAGCACTTTAGACATGAAAGGATATTTTGGATAGACATGAAAGGATATTTTGGATAGACAAAGATTTGTTTCAAAATAGTTTTGAGTTTCTAACATTTTTATATTATTAGAGAAGTGCTCAATTCAATTCAATTCAACATAATTATGGAAGAACCTTTCACAAAGTCACAACTACTTCTTTCATAATAAGGGGAAGGACTTCATTATTATATGACAAGACCAAGACCAAGACCTTCCAAATGACCTTCTACAACAATTATAGATGTTGGAGTCATGTAGTTTCCACATTCCATTAAGATATGTAGTAGATTTTTGGATTAAGTTGTGTAATTTTTTCCCATCAATGTTTCAGATCATTTTGCATGACCCATCATTAGGATGAAATGTATAGAGAGAGGAGAGCAATAGGTTATTGTGCGAGATTCAAAATGTTAATTGGAAAGTATTACACAATAGAATACAAAAACAATCTTACCAATGCTCACCTTCTTAAACCAACTATCATCCACAAATTTATTTAAGAGAAATACCTAATAGTTTTTTTCTTAATTCATTGAAACAATCCAAAGAAAGTAATTTACAAAGGAGAGTAGTCAACAAATTGCCAAACATAGGTGGCTGCCAAAGCAAAACGACAAGCCCCCAAATAGATATTCCATAGCAAGATTGCTTACAACTAATCACGAGCCCATAATCAACTAAGACAATTGGATATTGTGATGCTGATAACAATATTGAAATTTGAATTTAAAGAGACATTGAAGTTGTCTAGAGTAGATGATATCCTCTTTGTGAAGATGGAGAATTTGAAGTTTAATTTTGTACAGACAATTGTTGGTCTTAGCATGGTCTTTGACAACCCCTTGCAATTGAAAACAAAGTGAGACAATTTGGAATAGGATGACAAAGTAAAACTTTAGCATTCCTACCTCTTAGTGAACAAAATGATTGGAAGAAAGTTGAGCATGTTCTAATAGTTGTGATTTAACATTTGTTCCTTCAATGTCTAATACTTTTAATTACATTTTATTGATTCAATGCCTAATGTCTTTAATAGTTTAGTACTACTAGTTGCAACTTTAAAATTGTTAGTGTTGATCATGATTACTCACAATTGAATGAAATATATTCTTCATATGTAAAAGACAACAAAGCATGTGAGTTCACATGAATGCATGGACAAAACATGACTCAATGCACAACTGTCCATCTATCTTTTGGGGGTCTTTTTCAACACCTCGATAAAAAGCATGATGTTGACAAGGCACCAAATTTGATGGATTCAATTGTACATAAGGGGCCTTGCGAACTACACTACTATACAAAATGTGAAAGCGATTTGAAATTGTCACATATATTTTTGAGAGATACACAATCAGAATACTCAAGTATCGAATCATCGCAATTAAGATGCTCAACTACAAAATGATCCCCTTGTACAGCTTGTGCTCAATAATCTGATAGCCTTTTAAAAACAATATGTACCACTTTTTACTGTAAGCCTTATATATTTTACAAAACCTTTATTAATTTATTAGCATAACTTGTCGAAGCGTGCAATAGTTGTCTGCCCTTACATCACGGGACTCCTGAAAAAATTAAAAAATGAATTGGCTAAAGTAGCGCAAATTTAACCTTAAGGAATATCTATCGTAATGGACGGCGTCAATGCACTCCGAGATATCTGGATTAAATCCCCACCTTTAACGTTCTGTAAGCACCTTAGTGAAAGCCAAAAGTTTTTGACCCGGATACCCCGTGGAAAAAGATGTAAGGAAGTAAAAGATATTGCAGGGATCATTTCAGCTTCAGTAACAGAGACCTCAATTTAATTAAAATATATGGGGAAAATTCAAAAAATCCCCAACCAACAATTTAATGGAGACCGCTATCTAACCTTCTTGCAAGAGTTAAATTTTACTAGTTCTGAGTCAACATCTGCCGATCAAATCATACTCGATAAAACTTCCATTCCACAGCAAAACGCTTGTCCTTTTGCACTGCTGTTCATGTTTGATTTTTCTTTTAAATCTTCGTTGGGTCTTTTATTGAAGAAGTTAGGGCTGTTCTTCCTGCAAATTAATCCTATGGACAGCCGCTTTTGAAGGGTAGCTGCCAGCTTCCGCTCACAGGCAAGTAGTTGGTATGGTCCCTGCAATATTAACTTCTCTCCTTCTTCTTGTTGTTTTCTCACAGCAGCCGGTCATATTGTCTGCTTATATATGTTTCTCTGTGCAGGATGTCAAGTGGCTCCTCCTGCTGGAAGACTGGTTTCTGTTTTGGGTTTTTGAGGTTCTGATGAAAAGTTTCTTGCTCAAATGAGTATTCCATTTGATCTGTTTGCTTCATCAGTGCCCTAAAAGTGAGACTTTTAGGGTTCAAGGGTCAGAATTTGTGATTCAGTGCTGAGAACTCAGGATGTAGTCTTTGAGGTGAAGGTGTTTTCTTGTCAGTTGTGATTTCTCAGGCCTACTAGTAAATAGACTACCCAGTATCTCTTGCACTGTAGTGAATTGTCTTGCATGCTATTTGAGCCTATAGCTTAAACCCAAGCTCTTCTCACCCTATTTCGTTCTGATGATTGATCGTATCCTGATGATGATTGATCATAAGTTGTTCTCTCTCTGCCTTGCAATAGCTTAAACTCTTACTCTTCTCTCATAGTTTTTTCTTGATATCTCATCTGATTATATCATCTTGATGATGAATCATAGAATATGATACGAACTATTGATGAATGAATTTAAGCTTATAGATCAATCATCATAACACACAACCTAGGCAGTTTCAAGTTCTTTTTCTTTCGGTTTCAGTGTCTAGCTTAAACTCTTATTTTTCTCCTGTTATCTCATTCTGTTGATTGATCATAAGATTACTTCTTGCTATATCATTCTGCTGATTGACCATAAGCTCTTTTCTTGCTATCTCATCTTGATGATCGATCAGAACTATTGATGAAGGAATTTAAGCTTTTAGATTAGTCATCATAGCACACAAACTGAGCAATTTCAGATTCTTTTTCTCACAGTTGCAGAATCTAGCTTAAACTCTTCTTCTTCTTCTACTATCTCATTTTGTTGATTAATCATAAACTTTTTCTCCTGTTATTTCATCTCGATGATTGGTATATAAGCTTTTCTCTGGCTTTCTCATTCTGTTGATTGATCGCAAGCTTTTCTCTTGCTATCTCATCTTGATGATTGATTATAAGTTTTCTCTATCTCATCTTGATGATGGATCGTAGAATATGTGCGAACTATTGATAAAAGAATTTAAGATTTAAGATTAGTCATCATAGCACACAACCTAGGCAGTTTGAGGTTCCCTTTCTTTCAGTTACAGTATCTAGCTTAGGTGCTCCCTTGATTGGTGTTAAGCTGTATGGAAACTGAGATTGATGGAATGCTCATTACAGCAAGAAACTTGGCAGCAGAGGCAGTTGGAGCAACTTCCAGGGAAGATACACAATTACAGGAAAAATGATGGAATCATGGCTTCTGACTCAATATGTATGTGCTCCATCTTCATCTCGTTGTTTATTCTGCACGGTCTTTTATTTTGGACTTAGGATTATGAGATTTTAATTCAGTTATCAAAACAACTTTATGTTTCAGTTGTTTCTGTTTGCTTTTATTCTGTATGCAAGTTTATCACAAAGTGAGCAAAGACAGCTTTTCAAAATTCTGTTCTTTTGCTTTTGCTTTTTGCTTTTTTTAGTTTTTCTTTTTCAGTTGATGATTGATTACAGTCAGGCATGCGTGATTCCTACCAGCATAACAAAGCTTTGAATACATAGTACATACTTTTTATATCCATAATATATACTTAACAAACAGTGGGCATCAAGTAATCAGCATAAAAAGTTACTTTAATGTGAGATTCTGGTTTTCATTTTATGATATCTATATATATTTGATGGAGGGTTTTATAGAAAAATCAGATTTATAAGGTATATTTTGAACTACTTTTAAGAGTAAAATCAGGCATAATTTTAAGAGTAATAATAATTTTATTGAATAAGAGGACTTGAAGTTACCATAATTATTGTAGTAGAAAATGTTATTATAATGTAAGGTTTTTATTTCTTTCCAGGAATTCTCTGTTGCACTGAATTTATGGTATTGTAAGATATATTCTGAATTGTTTTAGTGTTTGTTTTTACTTTATTACTATGATGTATTGTTTATATTTTTTAAGAGTGTATGCTTAAATGTAAAGTAAATGAAAGTAGATTGATTGATCATTTAACTATATAAGAGTTTAGTTTATTATAAAAATAAATTAAGGTATTAGAATGAAAAGATTGAGAAGACATCATCTTTGATTTGATAGTTCAAGTAGAAGAAGGTGGAATCAATTTTACATTCGAAAACATATGTAAAATTATTTTGGAATAAAATCTATAGATCACACAAATAATCGAGACGTGTTTATGTCATAGTGACCAAATACAAGATTAACAATTGTATAAGAATAGAAAAAATTAACTTTAGATTAGAAGTTCACAAAACTATAATATTATGTCATTGTTCTATAGTAGAGGTCCTCCTTTTGTGGTGGCTACCTACATAATGGGACTATGGCTTTTGATGTCGATGATACTAAACTTGTATAGTTAGTTTACCTTCCTCTATCGATTGTTCCAATGTTTGAAAATTTTGGATTTGTTGTATCTATAAGAGCTATGAGGGTCAAAAGATATAGGGAGGAGATGGAAAATTATTGTGGCTTCTTGAAAGCCTACCATAATTGGGTCCATACTTGGCATATTCCAACCTCCACATAATAGAAAATAAAAATTTGAGGTTTTTGCAAGCCTAGGTACACAAGCTTTGGTAAATAGAAATGCTCACAATAATATATATTCTAAAAGATTATATATTTGTGTGTTAGTTCTCTAGTGTATGGAAAAAAATATTGAAAATGGAGTTTGCTAAGATGTTGAGTGTGAGGAGCAATATGAATATAGAAGTTTTTGATAGAAAAATGAACTATTATATAGCATTATAATACAAGATTTGTTAAGAGTTACAAAGAGCTTGTGCAAATGGTGAAAGAAGTTCTATTAAAGTCACAACGAGATGATAGCTAAAAATTAGAATTCAAAATTCAAAAAAAAAAAAAGGTGATATTTTTAGAAGATTGAATCGTTATAAAAGAACCATAATAAAAATCGATGTAGTGTTTTTATAGAAAATGCACACCTCTACCTATTTTAAAATGAAAATTTCACAAGATTAAACTTTTATTCACTCTAAAAAATTTTAGTGCACATTACCATTATGCCAATTGTGTTAATACCCCAAGCTAGACATAATTTTTAAGAATGCTAGGGAATACTCAAACATGAATATTGGGTTGGATATGGTCCACATAGGATCTTGACAAAGGGTTTTGGCATTTGAGAGTTGGTGATAATCATAAAACATATGAAGAGAATGGACACTAAAATGAGTGAGCAATATAGAGTAGAAATTATATTGTAGACTTTTTTTTAGCCTATTTTATCTTCACTTTAGCAAGTGTGTGATATAATGTGATAAAGTATGCTAAAGTAAAATTTAATGAGACAATAATTTAAAATTAGTGGATGCAACAAGGATATATAGGTGTTATGTGCCTATCTTTTTTTCTTTGATTTGATTTCTAGTATGCAATCCTCATTTGTAAAGATTACAAATAAGGGAAACTAATTACTATTTATCATGGTAAAATGAATGCATATAAAACATTAAATGTCACACATTTTTTCTTTTCATTGGTTGTGTAGTGAGAAAGAAAGGAAAGTGTACAATAGGAACATAGAATGAGGAATTGAAATATGAATAAATTGTAGTATGTGTAAAATAAAAAATTAAGCCATGCTAACCTCTATAATTGGATTAGCTGAGTTAGGTTGAAAAAACATAATTTATTAGAACTTGATAAACATAACTAAGCAACTAAATTCTTAGCAAGGAAGAGAAATTCAAAATGTACCAAGTAATGAACCTTTCAATCTCACTATCTTTTACACTATCATGATGTGTGAATATCTTTGAAATGTGTTATCATCCTTCTTGTGCGTTGTCCACCTAGTCTCACACTATTATGTTGAAAAAAATGTAAATTTTTTTTTTCCATATTCCTATTTCTTTGCACAATAGGAAACAAGAACAATAGTAACAATAAAAAAGGAGAATACACTATGTTGGGTAATAAAATTGAGCTAATAATTGTAGGTGATTCACAACTTTAGATTTAAAGATAAGTCGTTCCTAAGGTTTATATTTAGTTGTAATCCTATCAATTAGGTGTGTAAGCTTCCAAAAGGCATATTAGCTATATACAAAATCACTCTTTTATAATTGCTACAAGATTTTTGAACTCTGCAAAAAGAACTATAAACAATTACTACACATTTTTATAGAAATTGGTGAGGGTGCTACAATGATTGTGAGCAAGTCACAATATTACAAATAGTTATGTACACCATATACAAGTGATAACTTATTGTAATTGTTGATCCCTAAGAGGCCCAAAGGCCTAAATAAGGGTAGTCAAGAAGCTTCATAGGTGTGGGACTTAGTGCAACCCATGAAGCAACCTACAATAGAAGTCGACTCTTCATTGTTCTTGGGGTTTTAGAAAAGGAAAAAATAAAATTACTAAAACAAAAAAAAATTGTTTAACAATCTTGAATCCTGTAATGAAATGTAGATTTTTTACAATGCTTTAATCCTTGTAACATCATAGAGATGTCTAGGATTTACCTATTTTGATAGATAGGCACAATACACTAAAGACTCTTCATGAGGGGGAGAACAAGACACACAAAATGACGAAAGCATAGGGTGAAATATTCAAACCTTGACTGTGAGAAGTACTCGTAAAGGCCAAACAAAATTATATAAATCCTTTGAGTTTCCATAAGGGTAAAAGCACAAAATTGTGTCACATTTTAGGCCAACTTCTCAGCACAAGTGAAATTTAGTAATTCTAACTAAAAATTAATTTTAGTGAAACATATGGTCCATAGAGATTCATTATAGCTATCTTATATATGGTCCACAACTTTCCAATTGGAATTGTCTACTAAATGTATATTTTATACAACATTGGGTCTAATTACCAATTTTATTAATTTTTTTTTGAAAAACTCGATGTTTCAACAACTCCTACTCTTATAAATAACATTTTTTTTGAAATGTAAAAATACTCTTTTATAGATCTATGAGTGAATTTTCCAAAAGACATATTTTTTTATATTTTATATTTTATTTTTATTGAAAGTAGGTCATCAACACTAAAATATAAGGTTGACTATCTTGTAAAGGAAAAATACTAAAAATTTTCTAAAATTTTTGAAAAAAATAAATGCACTAGAGAAAAGTGTTTATGTCAAGATGATATAATTCTTTTCTAATTTGGATAAATAATTAAGAAAAAAGGTCATGCCAAATAGAAAGAGTTATATTTTAGTACACACAACTTTTCAAATTTATTGAAAAATATATATACATAAAAAATAGTTAAAAATATGTTTTTGCACTAAAGTTTCAAGTTATCAATATACAAAAAAAAAACTGAAGAAGAAAAGGTAAAATTTACTATATAAAGTGTGATGCCTCATGTAACTTCAATTTCAGCATTTTATCAGCAACTAAATTATAGTGCTTACTTTATAAGAAAGTATATTCAAATAATTTTTAATTTTTAAAAAAAATAACAAACATTAAATACACAAAAAATATATACATTTTATTAGTTTACATCATTTCAAAATTCAAAACATAATTTCACTTTCTATTGATTCAATTTAAAAAGTTGAATCAACATTGGCCATTTTCTTTATAAAATTGTGAGACAACTTTGTGCTTTTATCCACAATTGTTCACTATTTTGTTAATTCTATGGTAAATGGTATAATTTGGTGTTTATCCTTACGAAAAATGAAAGAGTAAAATTCCTTACATGATCCATCAATCATTAGAGATTTAAACAACCAAAAAAAACGGACAAAAAAAGCAATCAAGCATTTAATTTAGAAGCAACGATTACTTCCCATAATAGATACTAGAAAGGCATCTAAGGCACAATACAATTTTTATTAAGGGAAAACACGTTGAGGCTCAAAAACTGAATATGCTTTTCATAACTCAAAACCGTGATATAATTCATTCTGTGATATAATTCATTCTAGATAAGCGAGGAGATGTTTGTTGTATAACATAGGACTAAAAGGATTGTAAAACCCTGTCATTCATTAGAAGCTAAAATCCATCCTCCTCTTAAGATATCAACTAGGGCCTTTTTATATTTGATTCTCTGCCTCCAAAGCATCCTCATTCATTTACAAAGAATAGTTTTTGGTGGTAGAATCATGATAGTAGAGATAATTGTTTTTGTGCTAGAGAGTTTTGTATTGTTAATCTTTACTTGATCATCGACATGATTACCATCTGCATCCCCATTTCCTTTTTGCCATGATTCGAGGAAATAAAACACCAAGTTTCACTTGCATGATCATTCCTTTTCCCTTGTTTTGATCCAATCACCAGCGTGTGTGTGATTTTACCAAATAAGACCATTTTGAACCTTTGATTGACTGCAACATAACATTTGACATTTAGGCGGTACTTCCTAATTATTTAATTGAGGTGGGGCACACAAAGGACATGCGTTAGGAGGGCGAAGAAGCTTTTAGGACCTTTGTTTGATGGTCGTTGGATACTTCATGATATCAGTACATGGCATGTTCGTGGGGTTCCTTAGGCTATGTTATCCAAACTAATTCCATTTTCTTGCAATGCTAACATGTGGCTTACTCATGGGGAACTTCCTTAAGGCAAAAGGTTTTTCTTAGAGATGAAGTGCAAGTCTTCCATGTCTCACTTCTATGATATACATTGCTCAAACAAAAGGGAAAGGTTGATATCTTTAGTTGGGAAATTGACTATTGTAGGCTAAGGCTATAACTCTAGTGGCTTGCAAGGGACTTCCACTTGCAGAAGTGGACTTAGGATCTTTGGTTTCATAGATCAAGCACTGAAAAGATTCCTCCTTGTAGGTTCATGTGAGTTGTCTTTGATTGGATCTTGATGATGAACCAAGTGAATAAGGTCCTTTGGGATTTCGGTAAAGAACGCATTCTTGCATCTCTAGTATTCCTACAAACATTAAAGTTTTGAGTGTCAAAGGGTTGATAAAGAATGTAAACAAAAGAAAACCTTTCTTTTTCATAAAATATGTGGCCTCCTAATGTTTGGGATGTTTAGTGACTTTTAGTTTGAAGCAAGACTAAATGAAAGGTTTTGAAAATAAAACAATGGTCCATTAGGAGCGATCATTCAAGGGGAAAGAATACAACACTCTAAAAAAAATAATAAACAAGGAAAATCTACTAGAGGGAGAGGAGGATATTGTTAGAACCAAATACCATATTTTATCATATAATACTTAAGTTCCTTTATTTGAGTCTCTTGATTTTATAACCAGAAGAGCTCTATTATCAAGATGCAACCTTATTTAGGTGGAAGATCTAAGAATCCAAATGTGTGTGCATTATGATCATTTTCCTTCTTCCTATTGTTAGAATAAGTAGAAAAATACACCTTGGGATTAAGCTATGCAATTGAGCCTAACCTCTTATAGCAAATTGGATAGAGCCTTGTTTTTGAAAAAGCATCCATAACCTTGACAAGGTTATTGCTCTGGTTACCACATGGCATAGATCCATTGTCAGTCGAGCATCTATAGCCTTGGTGGAGTTACTAGAACAACACCTTATTAATTAATTTTTGAGATTATTTCCTTTTTATTTTGACAATAAAGTCATGTTATCAAGTTAGCATCCAAAGTGGTAGCTCACTGGAAGTGTTTAAGGTGTGAATTTATTACTAAAATTCATGGAGACTCCACCTATATATGACAAGACATTTCAAAGCACACAATTATTTTAATTATAAAATTGAGAGCCTTAACAAAATCCAAATAAATCTTATATCATAAAAGATGGTATTAAATGTACTTATATTCACTCCACCTTAGACATACAGTTCCTTTGTATTATCTTCGATCACGATCGTGAGGAAACATGTTTGCATTGAATGTTTGCTAACCACAGGGACCTTGGGACTACTCCTACTTATTGACCTTTCATTTGGGAATTATTACTTGCCTCAAAGTTGAACTCAAGAGTAATTTCTCGCATGTGTGAAAAAGCATCGACTAGCTATAAAAATAGGAAATCTTAGTCTAGAAGGCATTCTAAATTAAGAAAGATTATCGTAAGGTTTATAGTGAGATCAACACTAAGTATTTGAGTTGAGCTAGCATGGATACTCCTATTAGGTTGACAACTAACAAGGGTCAACATGGGTTCCTAGGTCTCATTACAAATCATAGGCTAGAGTAATTGCTTAAAACTAACAATGATTTGATCATTGCAATGGTTAAATGGGTCCTTGGGGTTGATTTCCTCTAGTGAGGATAGGTATAGGGTAAAAACTAATATTGTATCTTACTTTGTGGGGTCTCTTTATTTTGATGGTAAGCATAGCAATGATGATGTCTTGTATGTTGAAGGTTTGAAGCATAATATTTTGAGTGTTTGACAGATGGTTGATAAGGGTTATGATCTACAATTCAAGGATGGTAAATGCAAGATCTTAAATGCCTCTGGTATATAGATTGCATTTGGAACTAAGATTGGAGGTAACATTTTTCATTTGAATGCTGGTGAGAAATTTTTTTTTGATTACTCAAATTGATGAGAGTTGGTTATGTCATAGGAGAATGTGTCATGTAAATATTGATTCAATGATTAAGATATGCTCTGCACATGTTGTTAGAGATCTGCCTAAGATTGTTAAGCCTGCTAATCCAGTATGTAAGGAATGTCAGTTGGGTAAGCAAACAAGAATTTCTTTCAAGAGAAAACAACATACATCAGATGGATTGCTAGATCTTGTGCATACTGACCTATGTGGACCTACAAATGTTAGAAGTGTGTAGGGTGATAGATATTTTATGCTGCTAATTGATGATTATTCTAGGATGATGTGACTTGTCTTTTTGAAGGAGAAATCATAAGCATTTGATAAATTCAAGATATTCAAAGCTAAGGTTGAGACTGAGTCTGGATTGAAGGTGAAGTGTCTGAGATCTAATAGAGGTGGAGAATTTTGTTTCAGTGAGTTCAATTCATTATGTGAAAAGCATGGGATTAGAAGATGATTATTCTAGGATGATGTGACTTGTCTTTTTGAAGGAGAAATCATAAGCATTTGATAAATTCAAGATATTCAAAGCTAAGGTTGAGACTGAGTTTGGATTGAAGGTGAAGTGTTTGAGATCTGATAGAGGTGGAGAATTTTGTTTTAGTGAGTTCAATTCATTATGTGAAAAGCATGGGATTAGAAGACAATTATATGCTCCTAGAACCCCTCAATAGAATGGAGTCGTTGAGAGGAAGAAAAAAATTGTTTTGGATACTGCAAGAACTATGTTGATTGAAGGTAATGTTCTGAAGATCTACTGGAGAGAAGCTATTAGTACTGATGTTTACACATTTAACAGAGTTCACATCAAAGGAGATATCGGTAAGACCCCTTATGAGATTTGGTTTGGTCATGTTCCTACTGTGAGATATTTCAAAGTATTTGGTAGCAAATGCTATATCAAAAGAGATGAGGATATAGGAAAGTTTGATGCTAGAAGTGACGAAAGTATTTTCTTGGGATATTCAATAAAGAGCAAGGCCTACCAGTGCTACAATAAGAGACTGAGAAAGATAGTAGAAAGTGCAAATGTGAAGGTGGATGAGAACCTTGGGAAAGAGATCAGAGCATGTGGTTTTGATGATGGTCAACATATTATTTTAGCCCCTATTTAGCCTGAAGATCCTAAGCAGAATAATCTGGTAGAAATTGTTAATCATGATGTTGCTGCTGCCAGTGAAGGAGTGCAGGAACCTGGGAATTAGAACAATCATAAGACTTTGAGGTATGTAAGATTGAATCATTCTGAAAATCAAATTATTGGTTATAAAAATAAAGGTGTGACGACTAGAAGAAGGTTAGCTACTAAAGAAGTATGTTTGAATTCCAAAGTTGAACCTAAAGATGTTGTTGAAGCCTATAAAGATGAAAGTTGGATGAGAGCTATGGAAGAAGAACTAGATCAGATTGAAAATAATAATACTTGGGAACTTGTTCCTAGACCTAAGGATAAGAATGTTATTGGTACTAAATGGGTATTCACAAACAAATTGAATGAGGCTGGTGAAGTTATTGAAAATAAAGCTAGACTAGTCTGCAAAGGGTATTCACTTCAAGAAGGAATTGATTATGAGGAGCCTTTTGCTCTGGTTGCTAGACTTGAAGCTGCTAGACTATTACTTGCTTATGCTGCTTATGTGTTGGCATTTTTAGATTGTTGGCATTTTGCATATAGATTGCATTAATGATATGTTGTCATTGATGTCAATTGAACCGGTGAATGGTATTCATGATATTGCTGATGTTATTGTTATTGCTATTGTCTTGTAGCCGGTATGATAAACTATGTGAAAGATGTTGTGAACCAGTATATAGTAGTTTGTAAGTTGAACCGGTGTATAAGGTTAAACCTTTCTATGTTTTGTAAACCGGTAAACCCTACTAGTTGTTTGTTGTTAAACCCTAACCGATCAAGTTTGTTGGTTTAAGATCTGATGTTGAGCGGCAATGATGGAGACACGTGTGATCATTGTATGAGGACAAGTTCAGATTGTTTTGGCGCATTTGATTGTCTTGGAAAGGAGCAAAGTGGATTGCATCAAATGCATAGCGCGTGATGAGTTACAAGTCCGATGAAGTGGTGATCATGGAGCGGTTGGAATTTTCTTGAACAATGTGAAGAGATTGTTATGATTTCTAATGGTCAAGATTGTACCAACTTGTTTGTAATCTTGATGATGAGAATTAGGTTTTTGTTGTGTTACTGACCTAGTTGACTTGTATTTAAGGTCGATGAAGTTGTTTTTAATAGGAGTTGGCAAAGCTAGCAGAAAACCTATTGAGTGTGTGGTTGCCAAACCGGTGGATGGATCTGCAATTTGAGTAAAAGCATATTGAAGCTTAAAAAGGATCTAATCAAGTAGATGTAGTGCTATTTAGACAGATCAAGAAAACCTGTTGTTTTCTAACAATTACAACAGAATAGAAATCCCTTAACCGGATAAGCTCTAACAAGCTTGGTTACTTTCTAAATCCTCTAACAAGGTGGTCCATTAGTTTGGATTCTCAAATCCTCCAATGAGTTTACTCCTAACAGGGTATTGTGCTTTTCATCAAGGCATATTTGTAAATCCCCTAACCGAGTGATTCCTAACCGGAATTAGTTCTTAACATGACTTATTGTAAAGCTTTAACATGCTTTGCTCCTAATAGGGAGAACTTCAGAAGAGTTCAGATAGCTATCCTCGTGAGTCTCATCTCACCGTGGTTTTTACCTATTTGGGTTTTCCACATATAAATATTTGTGTCAAGTGGTGAATGCTTTTGTGGTTATGATCTTATTTGTTGATTTGATTAACTACTTAACTATTCTGATAAGGCATGATAACTGGAAGCATTGAGAGATGAATATGTTGATATTTGATTAAGCATTGTTGATGTTTACAAGATTGAAGTTGTTTACTGTTAAGTTATCATAACAGTCAAACCGATTGATGTTGGTAATCTTTGAGATATTATTTTGACAAAGTTATTAGTTGATAAGTTTATTTTTGAGTTTGGGAGTTTGTATCAGTTTTTGAGTATATTGATTCACCCCCCCCCCCCCCCTCTTAGTATTCTATCGGATCCTTATTCCTTCATCATATCATCAATTGGTATCAAAGTGTCTCAGGTCCTCTTTAACCTAAAGCCTAACAACTTGAGGAAAAGATCCTGTAGATTATGATGAAGAAAGAAGGTCCTAAGTTCAACAAACATAACTATAGGATATGGAGCGACAAAATAAAGATTTACATTAAGAGTTTGGGAAGTCAGTATTGGGATCATGTAGAGACTAATTATACTGCACCTACTGGAACTTTGATTGATGATCAGAAGAAAGAACAACAAGAGAATCATCAAGCATTAGAAGCTATTATTAGTTCCTTGTCTGATGCTGGATATGTAGATGTTCATGGTCTTGAAACTGCATATAAAGTGTGGAAAAAACTTGAAGAGATTTATAGCAGTGATGAACATGTTAAGATTGCTAAAGGGGAGAGTTTAAGAGGAAAGTTTGATGACATGAGAATGTCTGAAGGAGAAAATATCCAGCAGTATGGTCAAAGGATTAAAGAAATAGTTGGTGAAATAAAAAGTGTAGGAGGGAAAGTGGAAGATGCCACAGTGGTCAGTAAGGTACTGAGAACCCTGCTACCAGTCTATGCTATTCAAGTTGTAGCTATTCAGGAGCTGAAATCCATTGACAAGACAAAGGTAACTCTTGACTCTATTATTGGCAAACTTAGTGCTTTTGAGTTAAATGGTTATGATGATAGTGTTAAAAAATCAGAATTTGCATTTAGAGCTTATGTCTCTAACCCATATGTGAGAAGAAGTAGAGATACTGACCATAGCTATGAATCTAGATCCAACAGAGATGTTGATGATGAAGACAATTTAATGGAGCTTGAAGCATTGTTGGAAAAATGACTCCCTAGAGGCACTGGTAAATATAGAGGTAAGCTACCATTGAAATGTTTTGCTTGCAATAAGATTGGTCATATAGCAACTAATTTCCCTAATGGTGAAAATAAATACAAGAGAGACAAATTTAAGAAGTATAAGGGTAAAGGCAAGAGAGATTGTCATGTTGCTATTGACAGTGGTATTACTGATGATGAATCTGATGATGATGCTAGTGAAGATATTGTGTTTGTGGCTATTAAGGAAGATACATCTGACCAAAAGGCTCTAGTATCTAGGTTGGATAACTCTGATGATTGGATCATTGATAGTGATTGTTCACATCACATGACCGTTGATTGGAGAAAATTTCTTTCCTTGAAAGAATTTGATGGTGGTGTTGTCAAATTTGGCAATGACTCACCCTGTATGGTCAAAGGTAAGGGAGTTATTTCTGTTAATGGGAAGAGCAGTGTTGATGATGTTTATTGGGTTGAAGGTGTTAAGCACAATCTTTTGAGTGTGGCACAGCTGAATGACAAAGGATACCCACTGGAATTTAGAAATGGCATGTGCAAAATCTTTGACAACAAAGGTGAATTGATTGCAACTAGTAAATAGACCAGAGGTAATCTATTTCATCTTAATCCAAAAGTTAGCAACTGTTTGATTGCAAAAATAGATGATAGCTGGCTTTGGCATAGAAGATTTTGTCATATAAATTTTGACAATATTGTTAAAGTGAGTAAGTTTAAGGCAGTAAGTGGTCTACCTCAGATAGACAAACCGGTCTATGCTCTTTGTAAAGAATGTCAGTTAGGGAAGATGAATTCTTCTAATTTCAAGAGCAAGTCTTTCTCAGTAGAGAACTTGTTAGATTTGGTTCATATGGATCTATGTGGACCAATAAGAACTAGAAGCATTTCAGGTGATAGATATTTCATGATCTTCATTGATGACTATTCAAGGATGATGTGGGTCACATTCTTGAAAGATAAGAATGAAGCTTTTTGTAAATTCAAGTCATTCAGGGCCTTAGCTGAGAAAGAGAGTGGCAAAAAGATAAAATGTATGAGAACAGATCAAGGTGGTGAATTCACTTCTGAGGAATTCACTAAGTACTGTGATGAGAATGGTATCAAGTGGCAACTTTCTGCAACAAGGACACCACAACAAAAAGAAACAATTGACTAGTGGTTGAAGCAACTAGAACTATGTGGTTTGGCAAACAAATTTTGGAGAGAAGTTATAAGTACAATGGTCTACACAATGAACCAGGTTCTGGTGAAAAAAGGTAAGGACAAGACACCTTATGAGTACTAGTATGGAAGATCACTTGATGTTAGCTATTTTAAGATATTTGGTAGTAAATGTTTTATCAAAAGAGGTGATCACATAAGCAAGTTTGAAGCGAAGAGTGATGAAGGCATATTTCTTGGCTATTCCACCAAGAGTAAGGCCTACAAATGCTTCAACAACCGAACATAGAGAATTGTTGAGATTGTTGATGTTCATGTAGATGAAAGTCTTGAAGTGTCAGAAGGAATCAGTTCAGAGAGAGGATGAAGATCGTTGCATTTTTCTTTTAGAACCTAAAACAGCTAAATTTGAAACCGGTAATGCAAATCCTAATGTACTTGTTCAATCAAAATAAATAAATTCAGAGGAAGAAGACAATGAAGAAGCTGAACCAGAGGAGAATGATCATGTTATTCCTAGATATGTGAGATTGAATCATAGTCCTGAGCAGATTATTGGGGATAAGGATGCTGGAGTACTTACTAGAAGAAGAGTTAGAGAGAACTCTTGCATGATCTCCACCTTTGAATGGAGAAGTGCTAAGGAGGCATTTGGTGATGATCATTGGGTGAAAGCAATGGAGGAATAATTGGATCAGATTGAGAAAAACAACACTTGGACACTGGTACCCCAGCTGGTAAACAAGAATGTCATAGGTACTAAATGGGTGTTCAGAAACAAGTTAAATGAGGATGGTGTTGTAGTTCGCAATAAGGAAAGATTAGTATGCAAAGGTTATGCGCAAGAAGAAGGAGATGATTATGGAGAAACTTTTGTACCAGTAGCAAGACTAGAAGGAGTAAGAACATTACTTGCATTTGCAGCTCACAAGAAGTTCAAGGTATACCAAATGGATGTTAAGTCTACATTTTTGAATGGGATATTGGAAGAAGAGGTATACATAGAGCAACCTGATGGTTATGCATTGACAGACAAAGAAGACATGGTGTGTAAATTGCATAAATCTTTGTATGGATTAAAGCAGGCACCCTGAGCATGGTATGAAAGGCTTCATATACATCTGATGAAGATAGGCTTTGCAAGAACCAGTGATGAGAAATTTTTTTATCTCAAGTCTGAAGGAGATGAAATACTCGTTAGTGAAGTATTTGTTGATGACATTATATTTGGAGGTAGTGATGTCATGAGCAACAGTTTTGCAGATGAAATGAAGAATGAGTTTGAGATGTCTTTAGTAGGGGAAATAAAACATTTCATAGGCTTGCAGATACAACAGATGAAGAATGGTATTTTCATTACTCAATCCAAGTATGTGAAAGAAGTTTTGAAGACTTTTGGCATGAGTGACTGTAAACTAGTTGGAACTCCAATGGTTACAGGTTGTAAATTGTCCAAGGAAGATGCATCTAAGTCTATAGATGAAAAGGAATGCAGGTCAATGATTGGAAAATTACACTATGTTGTTCACAGTCAACTGGATATTACCCATGCAGTTGGTATTGTCGCTAGATTTCAGAAAAATCCAAAGGAAGCACATTTGATAGCAACCAAGAGAATTTTTAGATATTTGAAGTACAATTGACTATGGGTTATGGTATCCATATGGTGGAAATTTTGATTTGAAGGCATACACTGATGCTAATTGGGTAGGAAATATTGATGACTGAAAGAGTACTACCGGTGGAGCATTTTTTCTAGGAGGAAGGCTAGTTTCATGGAGTAGTAAAAAGAAGAGTTGTACTTCACAATCTACTAGTGAAGCTGAGTATGTAGCAGCTTACATGAATTGCACACAAGCTATTTGGAAGGTTTTGAGATGAAAATCTCATAACCTATAAAGATTTTGTGTGATAATACAAGTGCAATTAATATTTCTAAGAATCCTATTTTGCACGCAAGGACTAAGCACATTGAATTTAAGTATCACTTTTTGAGGGAGAAAGTTCAAAGCAAAGATGTTATCTTAGAGCATGTTTCTACCTAGGAGAAACTTGTTGATATCTTTATCAAACCTCTGCCTAAGACCACTTTTGAGTATCTTAGAAGTCAGTTGGGGGTTGTCCCTCATCATGAAGTGATTTGAATATGATGTTGATTGCATCAGTCCCTGAATTACTTGAAGATTCTTACATGGATTGATGAAGAAGTGGATATATTGCACAGGGGGAGCATCAAGTTGCAATATGTTGATATACAGTGAGAATTTGACATTACATATTTTTCTTTTCAATTTGGCATTGCTGTCAAAGGGGGAGAAGATTTATGTGATTGATGTGATTGAGGAGAAGAATTATGTGTCTGATTAGATGAACTAGCAACAAAATAAAGACAAATAGAGCATGGTGAATACTTGGTAATGTAAACCAGGATTCCTATTCACCAATCATAGCAGCAATCAGAGGCATTGATATTTGTATTGCCATCAATGCCAAAGGGGGAGATTGTTGGCATTTTGCATATAGATTGCATTAATGATATGTTGTCATTGATGTCAATTGAACCGGTGAATGGTATTCATGATATTGTTGATGTTATTGTTATTGATATTGTCTTGTAACCAGTATGATAAACTATGTGAAAGATGTTGTGAACTAGTATATGGTAGTTTGTAAGTCGAATCGGTGTATAAGGTTAAATCTTTCTATGTTTTGTAAACCAATAAACCCTACCAGTTGTTTATTGTTAAACCCTAACCGATCAAGTTTGTTGGTTTAAGATCTGATGTTGAGCAGTAATGATGGAGACACGTGTGATCATTGTATGAGGACAAGTTCAGATTGTTTTGGCGTGTTTGATTGTCTTGGAAAGGAGCAAAGTGGATTGCATCAAATGCATAGCGCGTGATGAGTTACAAGTCCAATGAAGCGATGATCATGGAGCGGTTGGAATTTTCTTGAAGAATGTGAAGAGATTGTTATGATTTTTAATGGTCAAGATTGTACTAACTTGTTTGTAATCTCGATGATGAGAATTAGGTTTTTGTTGTATTACTGACCTAGTTGATTTGTATTTAAGGTCGATGAAGTTGTTTGTAATAGGAGTTGGCAAAGTTGGCAAAAAACCTATTGAGTGTGTGGTTGCCAAACCGGTGGATGGATCTCCAATTTGAATAAAGGTAGATTGAAGCTTAAAAAGGATCTGATCAAGCAGATGTAGTGCTATTTAGACAGATCAAGAAAACCTGTTTTTTTCTAACAATTATAACAGAATAGAAATCCCTTAACTAGGTAAGCTCTAACAAGCTTGGTTACTTTCTAAATCCTCTAACAAGGTGGTCCATTAGTTTGGATTCTCAAATCCTCCAGCGAGGTTACTCCTAATAGTGTATTGTGTTTTTCATCAAGGCATATTTGTAAATCCCCTAATCGGGTGATTCCTAACTGGAATTAGTTCTTAATAAGACTTATTGTAAAGCTTTAACAAGCTTGGCTCCTAACAGGGTGAGCTTCAGAAGAGTTCAAATAGCTATCCTTGTGAGTCTCATCTCACCATGGTTTTTATCTATTTGGGTTTTCCACATATAAATATGTGTGTCAAGTGGTGAATGCTTTTGTGGTTATGATCTTATTTGTTGATTTGATTAACTACTTAACTATTCTAATAAGGCATGATAACTGGAAGCATTGAGAGATGAATATGTTGATATTTGATTAAGCATTGTTGATGTTTACAAGATTGAAGTTGTTTACTGTTAAGTTGTCATAACAGTCAAACCGGATGATGTTGGTAATCTTTGAGATATTATTTTGACAAAGTTATTAGTTGATAAGTTTATTTTTGAGTTTGGGAGTTTGTATCAGTTTTTGAGTATATTGATTCACCCCGGCCCCTCTTAGTATTCTATTGGATCCTTATTCCTTCATCATATCATCAATAAAGATTTCAAGGTGTATCAGATGGATGTCAAATCTACCTTTTTGAATGGTGATATTGAGGAAGAAGTTTACATTGAACAACCTAATGAATTTTCTCTATCAGATGATGGAGACATGGTCTATAAGTTGAAGAAAGCTCTTTATGGATTGAAACAAGCTCCTAAATTCTAGTATGCTAGACTCGATAAATACTTGTTGAAATTGGGATTTAGTAAAGGTGTTGCTGACAACAATCTATACTATAAGATAGAAAATGGTAACATCCCGATTATTGAAGTCTTTGTTGATGATATAATCTTTGGTGGTGATGATAACTTGAGCATGAATTTTGCCGGTGATATGTAGATGGAATTTGAGATGTCTATGATTGGTGAAATGAAATTTTTCTTAGGTTTGCAAATTGCATAGACTGGAAAAGGTATATTCATATCTCAAACTAATTATGTGAAGGAATTATTGAATAAGTTTGGATTAGATGACTCCAAACCTGTTGGAACTCCTATGGTGATTGGTTGTAAATGGTCTAAGAATGATGAATCTCTTAAAGCTAATCAGAGTTTGTACATATCTATGGTTGGTGGAATGTTGTGTCTTACTCAGACTAGGCCGGACATTATGGATGTTGTGTGCATGGTTGCTACATTTCAAGTTGATCCAAAAGAGATTCATGTCAGTGATGTGAAGAGGATATTTAGATACCTGAAGGGAACTATGGACTATGGATTATGGTATCCTAGGAATGATGATTTCATGCTATGTGCCCATACTAATGTTGATGACCAGAAGAGCACTACTGATGGAGCATTCTTTTTTGGTAAGAAGCTGGTTTCATGGGCTAGCAAGAAACAAGATTCAATGTCCTTATCTACTGCTCAAGCAGAGTACATTGTTGCTGCTAGTAATTGCACTCCGATAGTTTGGATGAAGCAAATGTTGAAGGATATCAAAATTATTTATGATGAGCCTAGTGTTATATACTGTGATAATTCCAGTACTATCAACATGTCAAAGAATCTGGTGCAATATTCAAAGACTAAACACGTGTCAATCAAATATCATTACTTGAGAGAGCAAGTTAGTGAAGAGAAGGTGAAGCTAGAGTATGTATCTACAAAGGAACAAATCGCTGATATTTTCACTAAACCTTTGCCTGTAGATACATTTGTCTACTTGAGAGACAAGTTAGGGGTATCCACCCCTCATGATGAGAATTAGATGCATTAAGTTGCATCAATCTAGTGGATTTCAGAGCCTTATCTTCTTATTCAGATTGGTGAGTTGGTGTTGCTCCTCTGGTGGAGTAGTTTGTTGATATGGTTATATAGTTCCAGGGGAGAGAGATTCATGTTTCTGTTTTTGGGGAGAGAGTTTGGTTTTCTATTTTGCGAGCTTTGGCATTTTTGTCAAAGGGGGAGAGAGATCATGTGAAAAAATTCTTTCCAAGTCTTGATCTTAGGGGGAGTTTGCTAGAGATATCTTCTTTTCTTTGCATTGATTGTTTTTCACATTCATATGTTGCCATCAATGTCAAAGGGGGAGATTGTTGGATATTGTTGGTCATTGCTGCTACTAGGATATGTTGTTGTCATTGATGTCAACATATTCCTATGATTTGCTCTGGTGATTATAGATTGGGAAGATTTTTTTATTCGATTTGTAGTGATCATTGTTTTACAGAATTTGGTATATCCTTCGGTATATTCCGATGTGACCAGAGCTAGTGCTAACCTTTTGGGATATTGCTTGGGATGGTCTTGTGTATCTTCATTTCAGTTGGATCGTGATTTGGTGATCCACAAGTTATCTTTCGTTGTGATAGTTGCTGATTGGTTGTGTTCTTGAGCTTTCAGACGTTGACATATGAAGATTTGAAAAGTCATGTTGGTGCAGTTGTTTTGGATGACTCTAACATTCTTGCTGGTGTTTCTTAGTGATGTCCTATTTTTTTGGTGATCCACATTGATCTTTATGGGATTTTTTGGTGGTTTCTATAAACTGGTGATGATTTGCGTGTTATGCAGTATTTCTGGTGGTGTAGCGTGTTGCAGTTGATCTTGGCATGATTTTTGATGGAGTTGTGAGTTTGGGAATTTGATTTAGGACCATGTTATGGTATTTAAACCATTATATTGGTTTGGTGATCGATCTTTGTATCATGTGATGTAATTTTGTAATTAAGGGTTGAGGGTTTAGCCGATCTTGTTATCAAGGTTGATGAGTTGTATATATAGTGTTAGACACAATGTACCATTGAGAGGGGGGTGAATTAGTGGTTCTCAAACTTTTCCCTTTGACTAGCCTACGTGAGTATACCAGTTAACAGATCTAACTGAATGCAGACTTACTGATTAGATGGGAAACTAACACAAATGCACTCACACACAAAAAGGGACATCACATAACACCAACATGTATGAGGAAAACCCAAGATGCAAAAAACCTCAGTGAGAAATGTTGTTGGAGTCTACTGCTCCAATCTAGCCTCACAATGAATCTCTAATTACAATATTTAGGGCACCAACCCAAGGAGCACCAACCCCTGATATAGGGCACCAACCCAAGGAGCTACAACCCTTGATTTAGGGCACCGACCCAAGGAGCTACAACCCCTGCACCAAGCTCCAACTCAGTGATTGCAAAATCATATTTTTATACTAAAGTTATCTTCTTGTTCTCAAGTATGTCTCTCCATCGGTTCTCCTCTCTACATATCTCTATCGGTTCTCTATTCACTTTTTCTCTGTCGCACTCTTGTCAGTTCAATCTCTTCTCCTTCTTCGTCAATTCAGGTCTTTGTTGGTTTTTCTCTCTTCCTGCTACATTGTTTCTCTCTACTGGCACTACTCTCTGTTGGTTCTTTGCTTGCCTTCTCTACAAACTTTTGCAACTCTTTTGTGTCAGTATGGTCACTATAGGTTCTCTCCTCAGTCAGACTCAATGAATTACTGCCGGTAGCCTCACTGATGCCGGTTGAACACTTCAACCCTATTCTTCCTCACACTCAGTCTCTTCTTCTTCTTCTTGATGAGAACTTGACTGATTTCACTCCTTTAGCAGTAATACTCTCTCATCCAGCAATAGCCTTCATCAATTTTGGCTTGCCTATTTATAAACTAGTTTTCCCGCCCAAAGCCAATTCAAATTTCAAGTGGTTAGGGTTTCCTCATCGACCTCGAGGCAAACCAAATCTAATCAGATCTCATCCGGTTTGATTGCCCAGGTTGATGAACTATAACTCATTAATCAATCTCGCCATTGTCGCACCTTCCTGATCATGCCTTCTATTTTTATCAATCTGCTTTTAAGTTGTCAGCGAATTTCTTGGTCGATCACCAAGAATGTTTTTGCGGTTTCCTTCACCTTCCTCAATATTCTCAAATAGTTTGTGTTGGATCTTTGTTGTCCCTCTAACCTCGAGCCACAAACCCTTGCTGCACATCCTATGAATCATGCAGTCAACATAAATATCGACTTGTCGCCAGCTACCTCACCACCTAACACTTCATCGACTCAACACACTAACTTGTGCATGCATGCCACTTCACCTCCACATGGTCCCTATGTCGACATCCACCTATGCTAGGACATCTGTGTTGGTATGGATGGGATCAACGACCAAATCCATTATCAGGTTCATCTATCAGTTTACTAACCCTTAACTGGTCTATCATCAACCTTGCACTCTACTTCTCTTCCGGTGGAACACTCAACCGGTCAACACTATTTCTAACCTTCCTTATACACATCCTCATCAGATGGGGGTCTTCCACATCTGCACCTTGTCCATATTATCGGTGGATATACATACCGGTAAACACCTTGATGACACCATGTCATCAACCTTCAGTTGTTTCCATCTGAGGCATCTGCATGCCGATTGCACTCTCTATCTACAACTTGTTCCAATTTTGTCTTCTTCATCCTCAGCCCACACATCATTTCAGCCATTTTGTCAAGGAGACAAACCCACCACTTCTTTACCCATCTTCTCTATCTCTATGGCACAACATGCCAACTCTTTCTGATCTGGTGCACATCTCTAATTTCATGCACCTAAGGTATCCTTTTTTTTCACTTGTAGATCTAGTGTGGACCTTCAAACACCTGCCTTTAACACTTTTGTCTTATCTCAAAGAACTATGATGCACACTATGCATAATAGGAGACAAGCTCCACTTATCGGTGGTAGTGGATCCTTGTCATCTGCATCTAGCAATGCACTCATGTGGCTTCCCTATTTGTGTAGCATATCTTCAAACATGCACATGTGATCTGGTTGGGGCAAATTCACTGTCAGACATCTCTTCACATGGTGACTGCATCTCTATCCGGTGGGAGTCATGTTGTTCTACATCCACACAACATACCGGTGACCTATACATCCTTCTCCTCCTATGTTGATGTGATTTAGGTAACATTATGTCTCTTCATCAGAATCAACTACCAACATCTTGCTCATCCTACTTGTACATTGGTCATATGCTTTCTAGTTAGCAACTACTCACTGTCAACACAACTCTTACCAGTTGACACGCTTTCCTTATCAGTGATAGACTGTACCGGTAACCTCTCCATTTCATCCACACAAGTGAAACACTAACTTGTGTATCGGTGACTCCAAAGGTCATTCTACTGGATGACATTCTCTCAGGTATGCAACAATGACACTTCTACACATACATCTCTTATATCGGTAGTCTGCCTATACAGGTTGACATCAATGACAACACAATGCCAACATATAGGTGATAGAGTCATGTAGTTTGGGTGTCGATGTTGTGTCTACATTATCAGAGAGAGGTTTGTGTGCAAACAAGTGATTTATCCTTCGGTGTTGAGTTTGTGGTGAGATTGGTGTTGCTGGGAAGACATTTGTGCTTAACCAAATCTGTAATCAGGCATTTGGAGATGCTATTCTTTCAGTTCATTTCTTCCAGATTGTAGTTTGAATCTTATTGTAAGTTAGTGAGACTTCCATGAGGGTTGTAGCCTTCTAGGAAAATATCTTTTGAGTAGTGAGCTCTAGCCAGTGTGCTTGAATGCATGTGCATTCCCCATTATAATATTTTAACATACTACTGCAGAGTATCATCCTACTGTGGGTAGGTTCCCACCATGGGTTTTCCCTTAACTAGGTTTTCCATGTTAAAATCTTGGTGTTGTGTGTTGTGCTATTAATTTTCTTATTCATCTTATTGATGCAGTTTATCAAATCTATGTTTTGTGGTTAAGTTTGTTATTCCAGTGAAGACTGATTCACCCACCCCTCTTAGTCTTCCCTCTTGGCTTTTGCTAACAAATGGTATTAGAGTGTTGGGTCATGGGTTCGAATCCCCCCGAGTAATGCTAAGGGGGAGATTGTTGGCAAAATGGTCAATGCTCCCCTTGGGATTCATGACAAGGGACTAACCACCTCTTGTGTGATCCATATCTCTACAATTTGTAGTAGGCATTGATAGATCAGTCTTTTGACACAATGACAAACTAAGCCAGCAACCACCGCATAATGCTTGACATCAAGGCAGTACTTCCCAATTGTCTAACTGAGGTGGGGCACACAAAGGACATGCATTGGGAGGGTGAAGAAGCTTTTGGGCCTTTGTTTGATGTTGGATACCTTTTTATATTGGCATGTGGCATGCTAGCGAGGTTCCTCAGGTTGTGCTCTCCCAAGTAATTCCATTTTCCCATGGTGCTAACATGTGGCTTACTCGTAGGGAACTTCCTTAAGACGAAGGATTTTTCTTTGAGAAGAAGTCATGCGTGTCACTTTTGCAATACACATTACATGGACAAAGGGGAAAGGTTGATATCTTTTGTCAATAAATCGGCTACTGTAGGCAGAGGATACAATAGTTATAGTAAAAAAAGACATATTGAGTTGTTGTAATTCTTAAAAAGCTAAACTAACTAAAAGAATTTGATAATTGATAACTTTAGTTATTCTATTGATCACATAAGATAAATGATCATTATGAACTATAATGTTCTTATCATTAAAAAAATAAAACACACAATTTTTTTTAATAAATTACTGCTAGAATTTCCTAAGATGGGTTCTACCTCTCAATCCATGTTGTGATTGTAAAACTATCAAATACTCCTCCAAAAACAATTTAAAAATAGGATTAATGAATTACAACAAGGCTTTTTACATAAGAAAAAAAGGTAAATCAATTGGTTACAACAAAATGGAAAAAATAAAATAAAAATTGATCACATCATTCTTTATTTTTCATAAAAAATCTCTATGTAAATTATCAAAATTCATACTAATTTGACTATCTTCTACACCACATTTCTATATTATTTTTCAGACAAATATCTATAAAAAAACAATTTAAAATAGGAGAGTCATGAATTACAACCAAATCTTCTACACAAGAAAAAATAAAAATCAATTGGTTACAACAAAATAACCAAGTCTCCTGGTCCGGATGGATTCCCTATGTTCTTCTTTGAAATTTTTTGGCATATTGTGGAGATTGATATTTGTAATGGAGTTAATGAATTCTTTGAATCTAGGCGGCTTCTAAAAGAACTCAATGCTACCTTTATTGTCCTTATTCCTAAGATCCTTGGAGTTGATTCTCTCATAAGTTTAGACCTATCAGTCTTTGTAACTCTGTTTACAAGATAATATCTAAGGTGCTCCCTTCTAGAATGTTGGATATCCTCCCCTACATTATTTTGGCTCAACAAAATGGTTTTATCCCTGGTAGACAGATTCTGGATTCTATTATTTTAGTGCATGAGAATATTCATTCTTCAACTGTAGCAAAAAAAACAGGGCTTTTTTCTTAAGCTAGACATGTCCAAGGCCTATGACAGAGTGAATTGGCAATTCCTTTTCAGAATTATGTAAGCTTTTGGGTTTGGGGAAAAGGTGATACAAATTTGTTCTCAGTTGACTGGTACTACCACTTCTACAGTTATTATTAATGGATCTCCATCCAGTTTCTTCAAAAGTTCTAGAGGTCTAAGACAGGGGGATCCTATCTCTCCTATTTTGTTTACTATTCTGGCAGAAAGTTTGGGTAGATTTATTATGATAAGTGTGAAGGAAGGGAAACTCAAAGGCCTTAAGCCTTCCTCATCCAACTTAACCTGTACTCATGAGCCTTCCTCATCCAACTTAACCTGTACTCATGAACAGTTTGTTGATGACTCTATTATCATGGAAGAAGCTACCATAAGAGAAGCAAGAAATATGAAGAGTGTTATGGATTCCTATGAAGCTACTTCTGGTCAAAAAATAAATTGGGATAAGAGTTCTTTGATCTTCATCAATACCCCTGTGGATAGAAAAAGAAGGATTGAAAGGATCCTTGGATGTAAAATTGTTGAGTTTCCTTCTACTTATTTGGGTCTCCCTCTGTGCTTATAGCCTTTGGAGAATTTTTGGATGAAGCTGGTTGATAGATTCAATTCCAAACTGGCTGGATGGAAAGGATCCCTCCTTGGGCAAGCGGGTAAGGTGACGATGCTTAAGGCAGCCTTTCAAAATTTGCCTATCTATGCCCTTAGTCTATTTAAAATCCCCAGGAAGTTTGCTGAGGCCATTGAAAGAATTAAAAAAAAAATCTTATGGTTGGGAGTGGAAGATAAAAATAGAATCCCCCTTATTGCCTGGAATAATATTTGCAATCCTAAGGCTTTTGGGGGTCTGGGAATAAGGAACATTATGACTATGAATAATGCCTTGTTAGCTAAACAAATTTGGAGAATGAAAGGGGAGGAAATGGAATGGAATTCCATTTGGAAAAAGAAATACCTTCACATGCAACCATCTGAGGAACAATTTATGGATAAATCTTTTCTTGTGGAAGGTTCTGCAATTTGGAACATTGTTCAAATGGCCAAAGTTTGGGCTACTGCTGGAAGAAAGTGGAAACTGGGGAATGAGAGAATTATTATATTCTGGGAGGACAAATGGCTAATGGATAAACCGCTAGAGGAAATCCCCATTCTTAATGAATGGAAAGACTGGTTTAAAAGCAGGTATGGAGACTTTGTTAGGGGCTACTGGAGAAATGGGAAGTGGATTGCGTTTAGCTAGTTTTGTTCAGAATTAAAATTTTTGGAGACCTTTCTTTCTTCCAAAATGTTTATGGAGGATTCTGAGGATTGTTTGATTTGGAAGGAAACTTCTGATGGGAAATATTCTGTGTCTTCAATGGTTTCTATCCATTACAAAGGTCCAAAAGAGATCCCTTTGTGGGCAAAAGTGTGGATAAAGAAGTTGACTCCCAAAATTAATATCTTCTTTTGGATTTTTATCCAAAATAAGGTGCTAACCCTTGATAATCTCCATAAGCACGAATTTTTTTTTCCTAACATATGCTCTCTTTGTTGCAAGGAGGAGGAGTCTGCCTGCCATATCCTCTACTAGTGCAATTTCAGTTAGGATATTTGGAATATTATTCTTAGTAAGAGGAAGTTGAGCTGGGTTTTCCCAAACTCTCTGGAAGAGTTCTGGCAGTAATGGTATTGTCCTAGTTCTAATTCTAAGAATGTTGAGCTTTGGAAACTTATTCTCCCTATTGTCACCTAGAACATCTGGAAGGAGCGTAACAACAAGATTTTTAGGGAAAAAAGTGCGAACCCTGAAGTGGTGGTGGATAAAATCTATAGAGGGATCCATGAATACTTATATGGAATTGATACTAGTTTATCTCCTAAAGAAGACTTCAATAAAAGATGGAACCTTTCCAATAGTAGAAACAACAAGGATAAAGGTAGAGATGGTCTTTTTTGGTGCTTTCCTTCCTAGGGATGGGTCAAGGCCAATTTTGATGGGGCTTCTAAGGGAAATCTTGGCAATGCTGGTTAAGGAGGAATTGTCAAGAATTTTGCTGGAAGTTGCCTTGTGGCTATTGCTAGTCCTTTGGGTAACCAAACTAGTCATTATGTTGAAGCCTCGATGACCCTAAATACATTGATTATAGCTAAAAATCTCAATCATGATAATATATGGTTGGAGTGAGATTCTCTTAATATTATTAAATGCCTTAAGGGTGAAGTTGAGCCTTTGTGGTCTATCAAAAATATCATTTTTTAAGCCAGAGAAATTATTTATAGCTTTAAATCAATTATTATTGAGCATGCTTTTAGGGGAAAAATGTCGTAGCGGACGGTCTTGCTAACCTTGGCATTATTTCCAAAGATCAAAGCATATTGAATGGTCAAGATAATATCGATTTTAATATTAAAGACCTCATTAGAAAGGACAAAATTATGGGGAAAGAAGGATCGCACGTTAATCATGGTAGTATTAATGATTAATCATCAAATATTTAGAAAGGTAATGATAGCTCGTCAGAAGGGCATAGCGCTAAATAAGAATATAAAAATTTCGCATGCTTTGTGGGTGTGTATTTTCAAAAAGCCAAGTGTCATTTGGAAGATTGCTTTGAAGTTGCAGAAGCAGAGAAATTGCAGAATGAATTCTAAAATGGGAGGTGATCTAAAAAGAGAGGAACCTGATAATATTTTCAGATGGCGAGAGATGCCTAAGGTATGGACAAAGCTGGAGAAGTGTTTCATGACACATTTCATGGAAAAACTAGTGGATTATGACAAAAGCAGAGTTAACCTAGCTGGTGGATTAATGGTGTTAAATTCAAGTTGGATGTGGACCTCATCTCTATGGTCATAGGTATGCCCCATTTTGGTCTCAATTTCTTTAGGGACCTGAAAGTGTCCAATAATGCTATGAAGCTCTTTCCGCGGAAAGATAAGGAGAGAGAAAAATTAGGCAAAGCATCTGGGGGGTATTATGATGCATCTAATATTAAAAAAATTTGGGGTTGTGTGCTTAATGCCACTATGGAGTATATCATAGTGGAGGGTCATTTCACTAGGGTCCATACCTATCACTCTGTGCTGCCGAATCACTTTAGGCATGAGAAGAGGATTTTTCTTCCCTATTACCTTTTCAGGTCTCTATCACGATCATTGAACAAGCACAATAAGAACCCCTCTTCTCCTATGCTACATTATGGCCTTATTTTGCTCATTTATGAGCATTGCAAGATTTTGGCAATTCAGGAAAACAAAAGGCTGTCGGTGTCATTGGGGAAAGGAAAGAGGAAAATTGAGGAAACTAGGCCTAGTAAGGATGAGTTGAAACAAAATAAAAGGGTTAAAAAATCCTCTATGGAGAAAATTCAAGAGGACATGGATAAACAAAAGGATACGAAGGCTAATTCTGAGGATATGGGAAAAGAAGGAAGTGAGATGGAGACTGATGAGTTTGATGGAGAGGAGAGCTGGAAATAAGAGGAAGTGGGGGAAGAGGAAGGAGGAGCAGAGGATGATTCTGATCAGAACAACCCTACCCACAGCGCGAGTACTGTTAATTTTAACAACCAGATTAATAAGGAGGAAAGGGAAATGGACACTGAGCAAAACAAGGATAAGGAGGATGTGTGCAGGGAAAAGGATAGAGCTGGAGATGAGATTATTCTGGATAAGCTCAAGAACCAGTCTGAGGTTCATCTGGGTTTTGATAGGTGGGTATATGAAAGAATTAATAAAATGGAAAAAATAGCTAATCAACAGGAAGAGCAGGGACAAAAAGGTGAAAGTAACCAGGAGCAGTGGAAAAAGGTTATGGATGAAAAAGTGGAGAAGTTGGAAGTTCAGATCAACAAGTTGGAGGATGGAAAGACAGCCATGAAGAGCTTCCTGATTATGATTTCGGATATCCTCAACTCTATGACTACGAATATGGAGGAAATTGCCAAATACCTTGATGGCTCCAACACTTCCAAACTTGTTGTGGACCTTGATGTTGATGATGATGCTATTGAGGTTGGGAACATGGATAGTGCTTCTGGAGGTGCGACCAAAAGGACTAGGGCGAGTATGAAAAAAGTTGCATTGGCCTCTTCCAAGGAAATCCCAATGCTCAAGGATAATATCAAAGAAATGCAAGGGATTAGTAGAAAATTGGCTAATGCCCTTAAAAACATTAAGTAATTTGTCTATTTTCTATTTTGGCTGGATGTTGCTAGTTTTGTTGGGCTTTTGTACTGGCTTTTGCCCAGTATTTTGCTGGTTTTTTTGCAGACTGTCTTGTCTTGTTTCTTAAAGCTCTTATCTTTTAAGGTTCTTTTGTAAAGGGTTTCAGGGTCCCTTCAAAACCTGTTTTTCTCGTAATCAAAAACAAAATAATTACTACTTATAAAAGAAAAAAGAAACTATTTATCAAATAAAGGCCAATTGTATATAAACCAACTAAAATTTGAATTGACAACTTAAATATCATTCTACATTACCAAAATTATATTTTGTTAGCTAGAAGAAATCTTTTATCTCCACCCCGTTTTAATCACATACAAGACGAAATGAGTCAATATTTCCTAAGAAGATTTCCTTAATCTATTTTATTCCATAAAAATGTTATATATCTTAATTCCCAAATAAATCATCCGATGACACCAAACAATAGGTAAAAGATTGTTTTGGACTATAAATTAGATAAACAAATTAAATTCTTATTACAAAAAAGACTTAAACTTATGTAAAATAACCATAGGTTTTAAGTCATTGTCATAATACACAAACATTATAAAAATGAGTCTAAAATAACTAATTCAAATGAAATAGTGAAATAGAACCTCTTTAAGGTATAATCTAGGACAAAGAGAAGGGCTCAGCTACACAATAGCTTGTTTTTAGTTTAAGTCTTTATTTTGGTATTTTGATCTTTATGGGAAATCAAAATGAGAAATATTGAAATGGATATTTTCTTAGAGTATGTGCATAACAAAATGTTAAAGTGAAATCTTTAAGTGCAAGATCTCTAATTATGTTGGAGTTGATAGTTAATTCGATAGCTTTTAAATCAACCTCAACCAAAATCCGTATCACATCTGAAGAGAAGAAGCTATGAATGTGCTATGCAACCTTGAGAAAGAGAGATTGATCCAAGAAAGCATGATTTATATATGCTTGTATTGAATTGATACAATAAACTTGTATTATCTGGATAGTTACAATGAATGCCTATAAAATCATAAAGATAAAACTCTAATTCTAACTCTACATAAAGATTAAATTAAAGAGGCAAAGATTTGTTGTCGCCATATGAATTAAAACAACATGTCTTATAATTAACTCAATCTTATAGTAGAAAAATACTGCCAAGTTTAATAAAATAATAGGAAACATAATTAGAGACCATTAATTAGGCCATTATCTTAATTTCTCCTGCAATTTATAAGGAATTGCATGTCTCATACATGCTAAGATGCACATAAGCAATGAGAAGCGTAGCATTCTGGGAAAGATACCCACCTTATAAAGTCAAGACTTTTCTCCAGAACGCCACTGTTATGTTCAGTGGTGCTACGTTTGAAAGTAAAATAGTTACAAATAAGAGCTTGTTTTAAGTTGGAGCTTTTAAAATCACTATGAGTATGAGGAGAATTCAATGTGGATAGTAGAAATGATTTAATTTTGCATACCCAGATAAATCCATTTTGAAACCCAGAAGTTTACAGTTTGATTCATTTGTTTTATTGAAAAATAAGTTGAAAATATTGATTGATATTAGTTTGTCGCAATTCATTATGCTATTTGTTGATATTTTTGGATTAGATTGTGTTATTATTTTTTGCATCAATTTTTTGAATCACACTCTTGATTCATCATGAGGATGATAGAGAGCTTAAGGAGTAGAATCATAGAGTGATTCGAAACGTTGATGCAAAAGATACTAACACAATCTAGTCCTGAAATAGCAGCAAGAAGCTAAAAATAATTTTTTGTGGGTGTTAATTTACCAATTCACGGGGGTGCTCCTGCACCAAAGAAGCAATAAAATGTGATGTAGAGTTTTGGCTATCTAGTGAAATAAAATGTTAGAGCCATAAAAAGTGATCCTTCAAACATGTTATGAGAATGAATATTAAAATAGAAGAATTTATAGGGTACTCAATTTTTTATTTTGTATTTTGTCCCAACTTTATCTTGAGATAATTTTGAAATAAGTGTTATAGATACATTGAAGTACAATAAAGGAAATTATTAAAAATAAATAACATTTGAAAGATATAAAAAAGGATCTACAACATTCTTCAAGCGAGGGAATCATTACATCCAAGCTAAGAATTTAAGAATCAATAAAACATATGTTAGAGAAAGAAAAAGTAACACAAAGATGTCATAAAATATATAAAATTTAAAAAATAAATATGTTAGAAACATATAAAATTACATCATAATTGTTAGAAAGGAAAACCACAACACATCATTAGAACACACATACATACACAAAGTAAGAAAACACATAGTGGAAACACAATTTTTTAGGTCAACATGAAAGAGATTAGATCTGAAAGTTTCCTTGGTACTTTGTATCATCCAAAAAATTTAATAAATATAGAAGAGACAACATATAGAAGGAAGGAAGGTACATATAGAAAAATTACATAGCATTTTGTTCCTTTTGTGTCCATGTATATGAGGAACTGACATACACTTAGAAAATATACACAACTACATAGAGGGTAAGAAATTTATTCATTATAGAAGATAATGCATGATTCAAAGAATAGTTTTCTTTCTTGTTATGGATTAATTGGTAAGTCAAATAATTTGTACTAGCATACTTTGTTACTAGGTGACTTTGATATTTGGAAAATAAAAGACCACTTGGAATAGTATGCTCTATTGCTAGGTGATCAATGTATAAATATAATACTAGGAATTGCATGGATTAGTGTACTTTGTAGCTAGACAATCTTATAAAATTAGCCACATCCACGCATACTCTATACTTGGGACCACAAACTACAAATGCTAGGAAAACATTAGAAAATGTGAGGATGGTATATTTATTTTCCTTAAAACATAACATAGAAGAAGTGTATGCAATTTAATTTAAGGTGCATTAAGAGATAAAGAAAAGACAAGATTCTCAAGTTGAAGGATGCATGCATGTTGTTTGAACCTAAAGGAAGTTTAATGTGCCACCAAGAATATGAGTGAGGACACTAAAAATGGAGAAGATCGTGCTACTACCAAATAGGAGTAGATGATTGGGTATAAATCTTGTTGCACAATGAAATGGCAACAAGTAGATACATATAGCTATTTGTGCCATATAGTAGCTACCAACGCAACCAAGTGATGGTGAAATCAACCAATGATAGATACACAGTAATTTTATTTACCAAATTAATCAAGTCCAACTCCACCTCACAAGAAAAATGAAGAAGTGAATTCTTTGGAGGTATATACTTGACATGCATGGATAAAGAAGATATAGAAGGAACATTGACATTGAAACAACTTCTAATTAGAAGAAGGGATAAATTTATTAGTTATGTGGATACCTAAATTTATCCATAAGAAAGCACATTTGACATTATCCTATCCTAGCCCCTAATTAAATACATAATCATTATTTACTCAGTCCTAACCATTAATTAAATAGACAATCATTAATTAATTAATTGATTTAACTAATTCATCCTTTACCTTTATCTATCACCCTTAATTAAATAAATAATTTATCTAATTAAGTGTAACCTTATCTCCCAAATCCTTCAAACTAAATCAATAATTAATACTTAATTAACTAATTTAGGATAATTAATTTTCATTAACATTTCCTCCAATGTTTAATTCCATAATATCTCTCAATCCACCAAATTTTAATTTCATCCATTAATCTTACCCCACTTTGGTGAACTAATCGAATCGAGGGATCATGTATACTAAAGTAGTCTAGAAAGATAGATTCATTAAACTCATGTGATGCATTAAATGCAATAATTATCTTAAGAAAAAGGATACTATAGAGGCCGTAGAGGTTAGCTAGGCGAACATGGATGATGCCCCCAACGAGTAACAAAAACTACAACATTCAACGCGAAAAATCCAAATACTACAAAGATCAATATTTGTTAGCACAAAAAATGGAGGAAGCTACTTCAGCAAGAAGAATGCTTAAGAGACATTAGTACTAGTCAGAAGTTAAAAAACTAGATAAAGGATGAGTATATGCCCCCTCATGTTTTGCCCCCAACAAGGTGGGGAAAATTAGGAAGTAAGATAATCTAGATCCACCACAAATTTTATTATTTTGCAAATTTTGGGTGACAATTCGGCGATATAATCCAAAGGTGGGCCCCTTGAAGGGTCATTTTCACTTTTCACCATGAGCATTTTCACTAAGATTTTTGGAGAGCCTTAGCAAAAATGCTTCATAGATGAGAGTTTAGGGTGATTAGGATCAAGGAGCAGTGCACTGTCATGGAGTGGGCTGACCAACTAGTTGAGGTAAGCTTTGAATCACACCTTTTTATGGAATTCAGGTCATTTTATAGCAATTTTAAATTTTCAAGAAGTGAAGGTGTCTTAGTGTCATGCATGGGTCTGGGATCTGCTTGTCCATCATGGGGCAAAAAACTTGTGTTGGAGTCCTAGATTTGTGTTGGCATCTCCTGGACACATTGTTGTTTAGGGATGTTAGTAGCGCTAACATCCATCTGGTACGCATTTTGGCAAAAGACACTATTTTAGAAGAGATTAGTGCTTGAGGATGGTTTAGGGGTTGTCATTGATGGCAACTTAGATTAGATACATCATCCGGTATATGCAAATTTAATTTATGAAAAGCTTTGATTAAGTATGGAAGGTGGAACAAAATGTTCAACATAGTGTGAGTACATTGACGAGATCTCGACTTTTGGTGCATATTTTTGTTTGTGGTGGAAGAGATAGTTGATTTGTTGGTTGATATTCCTTTCCTAGCTTTCAGTGTTTGATTATAGTGCAAGTTTGATGATCTGGTAACTGATATTTTAGGAAGAACAAGGTTATCTTGGTGTAGCATGTTATGCAGAATCTTTGAGATGATTTTGTTGATTAGTGCCATGTTCGAGGTTGTTGTGCCAACTTGATTGAAGTGTATAATCAATTTGTTTTGGTCTACATGAGCATTGGTAATCAAATTGAGTTGACTTCCTGTTACACATTTTATATTGTTGGCATTGAGTTGTCATTGATGTCAACTGGTATTGCAGGCTACTGGTAGGGTATGTCAACTCGGTATGAAGAAGATTGAATTGACATAAGGAAGATTAACATGAAGGCTTGTCAACAGGTATGAAGGCATGGAAGACAAGCAAGTATTGAGACTGTTAGTGACATCACCGGTAAGAGGTGATATGAAGTTGTATGTTGGCATGGCAAGTTGTAACCGGTATGTAGGCTGGTTGATTGTTTGTGTTAATGTTTGTGATGAAGAGGTAGAGTGACAAAGAGATCACAAACCACCGAAGGTGAAGTTGAGCTATCGGTGTAGTGTATGCTACCAATAGCAGCAGGAGAAGGTTTTACTGGTAAGAGTTTGTGTTGGTATGATGATTTGTCGAATGTTCAAGTTTAAACCGACCTTGTGTCAGTGAGTTAAGTGTATGCCAATGTGATGCCATGTTGAGGTGAGGTGGCGAGCATGCAAAGGTCGGTGAAGTTTCCATCAACATGGTTGTTGGAGCTGAGGTGGCGATCATGCAGAGGTCAGTGAAGTTTCCATCGACATGGTGATAGCTTATTACTCCAAAGCAGGTGTGCAATCCAAAGCAGATCGGATCAGATTGGATGCAGATCTGGTCGGTAGAAGGAAACCCTAGCCACCCTCTGTTTGAATTGGTTTTTAGCAGGAAAGCTTCAATTTAAATATGGCGACCTAAGATAGATAGTAATACTATTGAAGGGTGAAGGAAAGAGTGAAATTTTTGTCTGAGAGTTGAAGAGATAAATACTTGAAGTGTTTGTCAATGAAGATTGTACCGGTAAGGAGTAGCAAGGTAAACCGGTGTAAGGAACAAACCGACAAAGTGAGCATAGAATGCTGACATGACAAACTGAAAGAAGCAGTACCTAATAGAGAGTGACCAAGTGTGATTTAAATTCAATAGAATAGAGGGAGAGAAGATTAAGAAAAGTTAGAACCAACAGAAAGGTTAAGTTGCAGTGTGTGTTGAGTTGATACGAACCGGTAAGATAGAAACTAGTAGTGCAAAGATTTGAAGGGTTGCAAAACTTCATTTGTAGCAAGGATTTCATTTGTATATTTGATTTTTCATATTGTTTTCACTGAGTAGGTGCTTAGTGTAGGGGTTGTAGCTCCTTCAGGTTGTAGGCTATAAATTGTGTAGGGGTTGGTGCTCCTTTGAGTTGGTGCTCATAAATCAGGGGTTGGTTCTCATTGGGTTGGTGCCCTAAAATTTGTAATCAGATCTTTTCATTGTGAGGTTGGATTGGAGCATAAAATCTCCAAAAACTATTCTCACCAAGGTTTTTCCCACATTGGGGTTTCCTCATACATCTAGTGTTGTGTGTTGCATCTTCATGTGTGTATTTTATTAGTCTTTTAGATATTTCTCTTACACACCTTGTTTGCATTTCTTTGGTAACTGGTCTGCATTTTGTTTATTTCATATTGAACTAGTATAGGTTCGATTAAGTAAAAATTGTTTAAATCACCGATTCACCCCCTCTCAGTGATCCATTGTGTCCAACAATTGGTATCAGAGCCTAGGTACCCTATTTTGTCAAAGCGTCCTCTAGCTTGGGTAGATCCTATCAAATGTTCACAATGACAAGAAATGAATCAACCTCCTCAAAATCCCCTATTTTTGATGGTGTCAACTATGCCTTTTGGAGTAGAAGAATAGAAACCTATTTGTCCTCTCTAGGTTGTGATGTATGGATGTCAGTTGTGAATGGGTATACTGTCCCTAATAATCCTCCTACTAATCCAGATGATAAGAAGGAATATTTGAACAACGCTAAGGCAAAAAATGCTATTCTTAGTGGGCTATCTGATAATGAGTTTGTTAAGGTCATGCACTACTCATCTACCAAAGCAACTAGGGATAAGTTGGAGAAAATATTTGAAGGCGATGCTAAAGTCAAGGAAGCCAAGTTACAGATACTGAGAGCACAACTTGAGGGTTTGAAGATGAGAGATGAAGAGAAGATTGCTAACTATCTCTGAAGGATTGATGAAACAACAAACACCATTAGAGGGCTTGGAGAAGAAATAAAAGATGAAGTGGTAGTGAAGAAAGTACTTATATCCCTTACACCTAAGTATGATACAAAGGTTTATGCAATAGAAGAAGAAAAAGATCTCAAAGTATTTACAATAGATGAATTGTATGGTTCCCTAACTGCTTATGAAATGAGGACTGCCAGTATTGAGGCTGTGAAGAAAGAAGTTGCATTCAAAACATCAAGAAAAGGAAAAGAAGAGTCTTCTCATGATGGAACCAGTGAAGACTCTGAGGATAACATGACAAACTTTATCAGAAGACTCAAGACGGGTTCAAGCAAATACAAAAGCAAGTTGCCCCTGAAATGTTTCAACTGTGGAAAGATTGGACATTTTGCTGCAAAATATCCCTATGGTGATAAGAATGAAAATGATCAATAAAGTGGTAGAAGATCATACGGTAAGGAAAGGAAGAATAATGTCTACCAGTATGATAGAAGAGGCAACCAGAAGCATAACAGTCTTTGCAGGCATGAAAATGATACCACTGATGAGGAGAGTGTCTCAGATGACTGTTGCAGTGAAGATGAAGTCAGTGCAACCCTTTTCATGGCCCAAGAGGTTTTGGTACCTAAAGAAGAAGAAGAGGAAGAGAAAGAAGGAGAAGTAGATCTTGAAGCAAATCTCATCAGCGTCTTGGAAGAGCTGAAGAAAACAAGAAGAGATCTAAAGAAGGTGAAAAAGGTTGCAACTGTAGAACACGAGATGTTGGAAAAATCTCTTGAAGAGTCCAAGAAAACAATTGCGGATCTAAAATTTTAATTGGAAGAAGCCAAGAGGATCTATGAAGTTACTAGCACAGGCTTGAATAAAAATGAGAAGGAGCATCTGAACCTAGAAGAAGGAATTGTCAAGCTCTAGAAGGAATTAGAGAAAAGAAAGGAAGAAATGAAAGTGAGAAGAAAATATGAAGGCAACATTGAAGATTTAGACAAGATGTTGAGTAAACAGAAGCAATCTAAGGATAACGGTGGCTTAGGATATGAAGAGGGTCAAAGTTCAAATAGAAAAGACACATCCAATAAGGAGATATTGTTTACTTCTTCAAATGAAGGTGAAGAGAAGAAGACATTCACAGTAACCAAAGATACTAGTAAGAATACATATGTAGATGTTGTTAAAAATCATCACACAAACCGGTATAAACAATCAATGAATCGGAAACTATACTCAATGCATCGACATGCAGATCCAAGGAGAAATACAAGAGATGATCATGAAGGATTCACTAGAGTTAGCAGCATGAAAGGAAGACCCTCGGTGAGGCAGTCATTTGTAGGACCAAGAGAATCTAACCGATATGTTCCAAACTTTCATGGTTATTGTCACCGATGTAATAAGTTCGGTCACAGAATAGAAGATTGTAGGAAAATGAATGTAAACCCTAGTTTTGTGAGTAGAAACTCATTTGTTGCATTACAAGGTACGAATGTCACTTGCTATAATTTCAATGAGTTTGGTCATAAGAGTTATGAGTGTAGGAGAAGTGTACAAATGTCCTACAAGAATTCTTTGGATACATCTTTCAATGCTAATGTAAAATGTTACAAGTGTCAAAATTTTGGTCATATAACAAGGCATTGTAAGATGAGAACTAGTGAGCAAAAGAAAATAGTATTGGATCAGAAGATAGAGACTAAACCGGAACACAAGATTATAGAAGAGGAGAAGAAAGAAGAGAAATAGGTTTGGATAGAGAAGGAGAAGAACAATACAGTGTCAAGCTTGATTATGCAGGCCGATCTACATGATGAAAGGAAGAATTTATGGGTAGTTGATAGTGGCTGCTCAAATCACATGACCGAAGACAAGAAAAAGTTTATCAAGCTTGATGATTGGAATGGTGGTTCTGTTCGTTTTGGTGACAAATCCTCCATCAATATTAAAGGCCATGGTACATTGAATATTGATGGAAATCTTAAGGCTCATGATGTGTACTATGTGGAAGGACTGAAGTATAATATGTTGAGTGTAAGTCAGATGTGTGACAAAGGGTACAAGTTCACATTTGACTTTACTGGTTGTTAGATAAGAAAGAAAAGTATCGGTCAGGTTGTGGCAGAAGGAAAGAGAATAGATGGTAATGTCTACAATCTGAAGGAATTCTATGAGTCCCAATGCATGACAGGACAGGTTGATGAAAGCTGGTTGTGGCACCGGAGATTAGGTCATGTGAACTTTGACAATCTGGTGGATAAGCAAGAACCAATATGTAAGAATAGTGGAAGAAGACTACTTGTGCTTAACCGAAATTGCATTTTGGCATTTTTAGATTCTATTCATCCATTCAAACAATCAATTATCATTTCTAATCATTTGTAGGATAGTGAGTCCTTGGGGGTTGTAGCCCTCTTCTTTGTAATTGAGCAGTGAGCTCTAGGAAGCGTGCTTGAATGCATGTGCATTCCCCTTGTAATATTATTATACTCCTAAGCACAATTTTATAATATTGTGGATCTCAATCCCACTGTGGTTTTTCCCTTTCCATGTTTCCACGTAGAAATTCTGGTGTTATGGTTTTGTGCTTGTGTGTGTTAAGTTTCTACATTTTACTTTCATTATTTTGCATCCGATGGTTTAAGAATCAGTTAAAGAAAGTCATAAATTGTAGAACACTAATCCCCCCCCCTCTCAGTGTTGATTGATTCCAAAGATGCAAGTGTCCTAGAGGACTAAACAAAAAAGTAGAATATAAATTTTTTCTTTCAGTTGATTGAAATAGAGAGTTGATGTAGATTTCTTGTTGATGCAGACATTGCCTGAGGTCTGCGAGCACATGCCTGGCTATTTATTGAGCTTTTTACATGATCATGTGAGCAAGCTTTCAGTAGTGGATTAGACATGGCTATGTAGGATAGGACTTTGGTAGACCTACCAGATGACAGAGTTCAAATTTCGTGCACCTATGCTTTGAGCATTGATGGAGTGGTCAGACACAGACACAATGTCCTTCCATTTCCCACCAGAGAGATGACTGTGACATTAGTGGATGTCTATCATATCAAGCATTTTCCTATCTAGGGGAGACAAGTTTCACTATTAGAATATTCCACCCATGAGCTACGTGAGGCATAAGAGTGGGGTCTTGGTCAGGTTGTTGATGTGACCTATCATATCTACCTGCATGTACTCTAACAGGGCCAAAAATATATCCCCCTCATCTGTTGCATTATGATCACTGTAGTGGCATTAATAGTTATTATTGATGGACATGTATTGGAGCTATCAGTAGTGTTCATCCCACTAGTTTGAGAGATGGAGGAATGAGGGATATTATATGCATGGGGGTAGAGCATTCTCACCCACTTATACCATGACCTGAGTAGATATGTGCACCATGAGTATTAGATCCTTACCACATGCACATTTTTCTAGGACTAGATATTTGAGCATATTACCTATACCAGGCTAGTCAGATTTCCATGTTTGATGCCATTAAACATGCCTTGCATCCATGCATATCCACTGTGACGAGGTGAGTGGAGGACAAGTGACTTGAGATACTAGAGGGTTATCAAATACCACCTTAGCATTGGTGACATCATGTGGCACCCATACTGGGACATGGTGGTGTGGACCATTGATATTACCCAACTCTCGTGCATGCAACCCAGTAGATTCCTCCTCGAGTGATAGGATCACATCACCATGTCATACTCTTGTTGTCCTTGTATGTGGTAGTTCAGATATATTCAAATTGTGTCCCCTATTGTGATTACATACATTCGATCGGTGAGGACAGTTGTTCAACCACAGAACCTCCCTTGACTGAAAATAGGAGATTTCAGGGACATCTTGAAGGGGAGTGATGATGATAACATTCCCCCTTAGCTAGATATAAATGATGTCAACATCATGGATGGCTTCATCGACTAGTGGAGTGCCGAGGTTCTCACACCCATCTTCCTCATAGATGCACTAGAGGGAGACATCAAGGCCCTTAGAGGGGATAAGGAGTATGAGGAGCCAGAAGAGTAGGAGGAGGGACCAAGATAGAGGTAGTGGGAAACCAACCTCAGCCTAGCTAGAGCACTTGTAGGTCCATGAGTTCCTTCTCCATTGTTGGGACCACCAATAGTCACACCACCATGGAGATCTCTTGCAGAGGTAGTAAAGGCCACAGGGGCATCTTATAACAAAGTGCATCCCTGAGACCCCGACTAGGAGAGGGGTGATCCAGGTACATGTGCAATTTTTATACATGATATAGATAGAATTTTTTGATATAGATGATATGTATATAGATTTTATCATGCAGATGTCGACATTGATCTATTTTGTGATTGCAGTGGGCATTATTGAGTGTCTGAGTTTCATCCATCAAGCACTCACAGATATCACCTCGAATGTTTAGACACAGGGTCCAGTCCTAGTTGCATATTGCCCCCTATAATCTGTGGGGAGAGATGCTCAACTATTTGAGCTTGTACCACAACTCCAAAAGCCTACAAGGAGAGCCAAGTTGATTTGGATTAGAGGACAACACAACTGGCCACTATGACAGGGCAGAGGGACTAGTCTCAAGTGGAGCTTCAAACTATCCTTACTGAGAGGGACCAAGAGATGACGTGGGTTGAGAGTATAGAGAGGGAATGTGAGGCCGCGTAGAGCCACATAGATAACCTCTAGAGGTAGGTCAATGCTTCTTATCAAGGTGCAGTTGGTGATCTCAACCACCTTAGTGTGGGCTAGCTGATGGCCAATCTTTATGTGGTAAGGAGGTGGGAGGACACCCTTAGCAAGGAGCTCATGACAGAGAGGGAGACCATAGTAGATCTATGAGGGGAGCTAAGAGGTCTTCGAATATGGAGTGCCTCCATAGCTAGATCAGAATCCACTTTTGTCCATCAACCACCACGTAGAGAGTAGGATCCACAAGGTCATGCAAACTCAAGGATGCTTTCTCTAACCCGAGTCACATTTTTAATTGAATAGATATATTCTTGATAGTGATGTATAACATTCTTTTGAGATGTATACACATGAGCATAGTCATATGTATGTATGCAATCATCACATGTTTTGTAGTGATGTGACACATTGTATGTTGAGACATATATACAAGGTTTTGTTTTGATCCTCACACATGTTCCTATGGATGTGTACTTTTTATTTTATGTATGTCATGTATGTTCATATGATTTATGATTAGATTAGATAACTTCATGATTTAATTTCACACATGATATATGTATGCTTAATTAAATGTCATGATGATCTAGTATAATATGATAATATAGATAGATGCATAGAAGAAAAATTCACACGCATGTCCAATTCCTAATAAAAGAAATCAAACACAATAATGAATAAATTACAACACATGTATAATATGACTATGTTAATGAAGGAATTCCATATCAAGATGGTTGTAGGAGAACAGAGTATCATGCACATATCATACATAGACAATTCTACGCATAATATCAATGCAAATGCATGACATTCATAGGTTCTTTGAGTGGATCCATTTCAGATAGATTGTAGGCACCAAAACCATAAATAGAGGTGACAATGTAAGGACCCAACCAATTAGGGCTGAGATTATAGAGAGGGAATGTGAGGCCACATAGAGCCACATAGATAACCTCTAGAGGTAGGTCAATGCTTCTTAGCAGGGTGCAGTTGGTGATCTCAACCACCTTAGTGTGGGCTAGCTGATGGCCAATCTTTATGTGGTAAGGAGGTGGGAGGACACCCTCAGCGAGGAGCTCATGACAGAGAGGGAGACCATAGTAGATCTATGAGGGGAGCTAAGAGGTCTCTGAATATGGAGTGCCTCCATAGCTAGATCAGAATCCACTTTTATCCGTCAACCACCACGTAGAGAATAGGATCCACAAGGTCATGCAAAATCAAGGATGCTTTCTCTAAATTGAGTCACATTTTTAATTGAATAGATATATTCTTGATAGTGATGTACAACATTCTTTTGAGATGTATACACATGAGCATAGTCATATGTATGTATGTAGTCATCACATGTTTTGTAGTGATGTGACACATTGTATGTTGAGACATATATATGAGGTTTTGTTTTGATCCTCACACATGTTCCTATGGATGTGTACTTTTTATTTTATGTATGTCATGTATGTTCATATGATGCATGATTAGATTAGAAAGCTTCATGATTTAATTTCACTCATGATATATGTATGCTTAATTAAAAGTCATGATGATCTAGTATAATATGATAATATAGATAGATGCATAGAAGAAAAATTCACAGGCATTTGCAACACCTAATAAAAGAAATCAAACACAATAATGAGTACATTACAACACATGTATAATATGACTATGTTAATGAAGGAATGCCATATCAAGATGGTTGTAGGAGAACAGAGTATCATGCACATATCATACATAGACAATTCTACGCATAATATCAACGCAAATGCATGACATTCATAGGTTCTTTGAGTGGATCCATTTCAAATAGATTGTAGACACCGAAACCATAAATATAGGTGACAATGTAAGGACCCAACCAATTAGGGTTGAACTTCCCTTTTTGGTCGAGTGGTGCATTCACATTTTTTTGATTCTCATAGAGAACGAGGTCACCAATTTTAAACATGCGAGAAATAAATTTTTTATTATACTACTTCAATAAAGATTCTAGTAAGCTTGAAGATGTTGAAGGGCCTTTAATTGATGCTCATCAAGCAATTCAAGTTGATTGAGACAATGAGTGCAATAGGTGTCATCATCAATTAGTCCTTTAAAAAAAACTCACTAAGAAGGAATTTATAACTCTAAATGCATAATAGCATCAATGCCATATACAAGGTTGTAAGGCGTTACACTAGTAGTTGTACAGACACTTGTGTGATAGGCCCATAATGCATAAACTAATTGGATGTGCCAATCCTTACCATGTTTATTAATGGTCTTTCACAAAGTCTTCTCAATGGTCTTATTTGATGCTTTGGTATGATCATTGGACTGAGGATAGTAAGGTGTAGAGAATCGATGCTAAATATGAAACTTCTCAAGAAATTGTTTCACTTGTTTGTTCTTAAAGAAAGTGTCATTATCAAAAACAATGGTAGAAGGTAATCCAAGGTGAGAAATGATATTGTTGAGAAGAAAGTTACATATTGCCTCTACAATAGTAGATCTTAGTGGTACAACTCCAACCCACTTGGTGAAGTAATCCATGGGCATGATGATGAAGGTATGTCTCTTAGAAGAAGGGGGAGATAATTTTCCAATAACATCTAATCCCAAGTTTGAAAAGGCCAAGGAGAAGCTTGAGCTTGAAGTTCATGAGTAGGAGCTTGAATTAGATTGTTATGTTATTGACATTGAGGGCATTTCTTGACAAAGTCAAAGGAGTATTGTTCCATTGTTTGCCAATAGTATCCTATATGAATCAAATTATGCACCAAAGCCTGAGTGGGTTTCTTGGAGCACAAGAGGTATCTCTTCTTTTGTCAAACATCTTAGGAGAAAACCATTGTAGGATTTGCGATAAAGAATATTAGACAAAATGATATAATGTTCTAAAATATTTCAGATCCTAACATGAGTATTCTTATTAGTATCGTTAGGAAAACTTCCAGAATTTAGGTAATCATAGATGTGAGAGAACCACTCGCTTGAGTCTATGTGGCTGCACATAATACTTTCAGATTTGGGTTGATCAAAAATCATAGGAGAGCGAAGGACTTGCACCAAAAAATGATACTCACTTACACTATAGTCAAAGCATAAAGGGAAGCTGCCCTCGCGATTGCATTTGCATGCCAATTCTCTCCCTTGGATATTCTATCTATGGCATAAGATTAAAAATGCTTAAGAAGAGCTAGAGAAAGATATCCATGATAAGACAATTTAGACTATATCTCTCGATAATCTCCAGAGATTTGATTCATAGTAAGTTTAGAATCACCATGAATACGAATATGCATAAATTTTGAGGTGATTGTGGCATGTAAATTGATAATAAGGGCTTCATACCCAATGATGTTATTTTTGCAATGAAATTCTAGTCAAAAGCAAAGAGGAATTGGCTTTCCCTCCTGGTGAGACTATAACTACACCTGCTCCTGAACCAGTTTGACACCTCAACCCATAAAAATACATTTTCCAGATAGGTTCACACTCAATAGTGAATAGACTCTCATCGAGGAACAAATCAAGAGTAGGAAAGGATTTAGGTGAGGGAGCTTCTGCTTGTTGATCAACAACAACTTGAACCTTAATAGATTTTTGAGTCACAAACTTAAGATTGAACTTAGAAAGTAACATCACCCACTTTACCAATCTCCCAAATAGATCATCTCTAAAGAAAAGATGTTTAAGAATATCACTCTTAATGATCACTTGAGTTTCTACATGAATCAAATTGTGTCTTAGCTTTTGTGTTGCAAAAACAAGAGATAGAGATTGATTTTATATAGCAGAATATCAATTCTCATAGTCCACAAGAACATAACTAATGATGTAGACTGCCATTTCCTTTCCATCATTATCATACTAGGTCAATAAGGCTTCCAAAGCATGAGAAGATACATACAAGAGGAAGGGTCTATCCTACATAGTCGACACAAAATGGGAGGATTGGCTAAATAGCTCTTGAGGGAATCAAAAGCCTGAGGGAATCAAAAGCCTGTTGGCACTCAACATCCCACTTGAACTACACATCTTTCTTCAACAAACACATAAATGTAAGCGTAATGATTGACTAACTGGGATACAAATCTACAAATTGTCTAAATCTTCCTGTGTAAGCTATGTAGCTGAGAGATGTTTCTAGGTGGAGGCATGTTAACAATTGCATCCATCTTCTTCGTATCAAATTTGTTCACTTTACAAGAGACAATAAATCTTATGATCTTACCTATGTCTACACCAAAAACACACTTAAGGGGATTTAATATCAGCTTGTAGAGATGAAACCTTTAAAAAATAAAACGAAGATTCTCAACATGATCTTGACAATTTAGAGACTTTGACAAAATATAATCAACATAGTCCTCTAAGATCTTATGAATAAAGCAATGGAATATAAGAGTGATTGCTCATTGGTAAGTTTCTCTTGCTTTCTTCAACCAAAAAAAAATGACTACATAATAAAATGCACCCCAAGGTGTAGTAAAAGCAATCTTATAATAATCTTCTAGATTGATAAGGATCTAATTATAACCCAAGAAGCCATCCATAAAAGAAAGAAAGGGATGGATTGCAGTTGAATCAACTATAATATCCATATTCGAAAGAGGAAAGTAATCCTTAAGAGAAGCCTTATTAAGATCATGAAAATTGATGCAAACACAAAATGCTTGATAGGTTTACTAACAGGAACAATATTTGATATACAAGGAAAATAATCGATAGGATAGATAAAGCTAACTTTCTAGAGCTTCTCTATCTTAGTCTTAACTAACAAGGAGACCTTAGGATTCATCTTGTGAATCTTCTACTCATGAAATGGCTTTGATTTTGGGCAGCCAACTGAGAGGCGTGGGGGTGAATCAATTGTCTCAAAAACTTACATGACTTAAACTTATTCTTAGATCTAATAATTAAGCATGAAAGCGTAAATCAACAACACATCAAGAACACACATAACGCCAAGATTTTTGACGTGGAAAATATGGTCAAGGGAAAAACCACGGTGGGAACACACCCACAATAAGATGATACTCTGTTACAAGTATTATAAATATTACAATGGGGAATGCACATGCATTCAAGAACATTGCCTAGAGCTCACTGCTAAAAAACAAGGGCTACAACCTAGGAATGAATCATTGTGTTACAAATATATTATCCAAATCAATGAACACTAAAAGGGGAGGTGAATTAGTGTTTTGAAATTAACAACTTTCTTGAACTGATTCTTTAACTACCGGATACAAATGAATAAAAGTAAAATGCAGAAACTGAATGCAAACAAGCACAAAACCATAACAACAAAAATTTTACGTGGAAACCCAGAAAGGAAAAAACCACAGTGGGATTGGAACCCACAATATTTTAGTATTGTGATTAGGAGTATTATAATATTAAAAGAGGGGAATGCACATGCATTCAGGCACACTGCCTAGAGCTCACTACTCAAGTACAAAAGAGGGCTACAACTCAAAGGAAGGATCTTTTCCTTGCAAGTGATTACAAAGGATAACAATAATGTCTGAGCTATAGAATGACATCTACACATGCCAAATTGCAGTTCTGATTGAGCGCAAAAGGTCTTCTTTCTCTTTTCTATCTCTCTACTTTGTTATGTTGTTTTTTCATATATCAGACCACAAAAAACCTTCAATCACACACACAAAACTTCACACAATTTCTCATAAAATCTTCGCACACTCACATCTCATACCAAAATGCTCAAATGAATCATTCTTATACATTCGTATCAACAAAATAAATCTATTTCCACGTCAGCTCCAAAAATGCATAACACACAACATGAAATGTGTAACCATAAGTAGACTTAATCCAATTACTAATCCATTTGTGGATCTAAAAAAAGTGATAATAAGCTTCCCACATGTCAAGTCAACCACCTCGAACTCAAAACTAATCACCGAAATCATCCCAAAGATTGTGTGCAACACGTTATACCAAAATAACTCCGATCTTCCTAAATTATCAGATATCGGATCTTCAATATAGTACGAGAATGAATACCAGAGGCTAGGATTGCAAAATAAGCTTCCTTGAACATCCAATCAATTACCTCTATCACCGCAACAAAAACTATGCAACCAAAATGGAGATTTGTAGAATGTACTCATACTCTACCGCATATTGTATTCTACCTTCCAGACTTAAGCATAAATGGACATCAAACTTCTGGTAGAACAAATCCGCATATACCATATGTGATCTCTGATCTGAGCTACCATCAATGAAAACCTTAGAACAATCTTCAAGCACAAATCTCCACTGATACAATGTCTCTTACTAACAATCTCCCCCTTTGGCACTGATGACAACACTTGTGAAAAATGACACTGTAAGATCAAAGTTGTTTGCAAAAATTCAAGACTGTAACACCTCAATAACTCAATAAGCTCTCCCTGAGAATATACATCATTTTTCACTCCCCCTTTGAAAACAATGCCAAAGATAGGTATCCGCCAAAATTTATATGCAAGGGTATACTTAATATCTTGCATGAATTTAAAGATGTCTATAAAAATGGTCTTCAGGGACTATAGGTGACCATCTTGATGGTATGATGAAAGAATAAGTATATGGTGGGTTACTGAGAGGGGGGGGGGTGATAAGTAAATTGAAAAATTGATACAAACTTTCCCAATCTCAATCTCAATCACAAAAAGTAAACTTATCAATAAAATATCTCTATCAAGATAAAATCTTCATAAGTAAAAACCAATATCAACCGGTTGTCTATTATACCAACTTAATAGTAAACAACATTAAACTTGTAAACATCCAAATGCTTTATCATATGTCAACTGACTTCATTTCTTAATGCTTCTGGTTATCATGCCTCATCAGAATAGTTAAGTAGTTAATCAAATCAACCATAAGATCATAACCACAAAAACATTCACCACATGACACAAATATTTTTGATGTGGAAATCCAAATGGGAAAAACCACGGTGAGATGAGACTCACAAGATAACTATCTAAACTCTTTTGAAGTTTGCCCTATTAGGAGCCAAGCCTGTTAAAGCTGTTACAAAAGTCCTGTTAAGAATCACTTGGTTAAGGGATTGACTACAAATGCCTTGTTAGAAGCAAGTACCCTGTTAGGAGTAACCTTGGAAGAGTATTTGAGAATCCAAGCTAATGGGTCACCTTGTTAGAGGATTTAAGAAGTAACCAAGCGATTTAAAGCTTACCCGGTTAGGGGATTTCAGTTCTGCTGTAATTGTTTGAAAACAACAAGGTTTTGCTTGATCTGTTTGAATAGCACTATGCTTGCTTGATCAGATCCTTTTAAGTTTCCATCCGCCTTTACTCAAACAACAGATTCATTATCCGGTTCGGCAACCACACATTCAACTAATTTCTGCCAACACCTTTACAAAACAACTTCATCGACCTTATAACAAATCAATTAGGTTGATAACACAACAAAAACCTAATTCTCTCATAGAGATTACAAACAAATTGGTTCAAGTATGACGTTGGATTTACATAGCAATCTATACACATTAATCAAGAAAACTCCAACCACTCTTTGATCACCGCTTCATCGGACTCGGTAACTCATCACACACTTTACATTAGACATAGTATACTTTTCTCATTCCCTAGACAAAATTGCGCCAAAACAATTTGAACTTATCTTCATTAAATGATCACACGTGTCGTCTGTTGTTCACCAAAAGTGATAACCCAAGACACCTGTAAATCTATCTATGAGATAGCCAATCTCAATCAATGAAACACTTCAGGGCTGGGACAACATAACATAGGATCCTAATGATCCTCCTGCACTTCAGGTTCTGCTAGACCTAGGGGGGGACACCCTTTTGATGCATTGAATACAACAATCACAAACATAAGACTACATCAACAATGAGCAGACAAACCATTCCACAAGCTCACCAAATTAGGTAACATGTACAGATGGGCTGGATCTTATACAAATAATAGGTGAAATAGAGCTTTGGAAGGATAGAACATTAACCCCTAAACATAAAGGGAAATAGATTTGTCTTTTAAAATGTATATCTGAGACCATTCCCAAATCTGTCAAAGACTAGTGCCTTGTTCATTGGGCAGTAGAGTCACTCACAGAACTACAAATATGAATCATAGATGCAAGTTTGTTTTCCTTAAACAAGATATTCATGCATCAATACCTCATATTAATGCACTATTTGATTCATTCACAAATTCATCAGATCTGGATACATATTTCATTATTTATGACTGACTATAGAATTTAAACTCTTCATTGAAGAATGCCTACAAACAATCATACAATCTCCTTGAGATGACAAATTTCATCCTCCTTGAGGATTGAATTCATAATAATGAAAAAACATATCACAGAGACAATATTGTGGGAAATTACTCATGCCTGACACAAGTAAGACTTGCAATTAAAACCATATTCACAACAGTGCACTGCAATCTCTATACCCTGAAACCAAACAGAAGCATTTACAAGCTTGGGTCAAGATCTTCAGAAAATGGAAGCCATCAAATCTGGAGCATTTTCCAAAATTCTGGAACCCTTACAACTGAGAAGAATTGGGAATAAAAGGGAGAGGGAACCAAATCAAATCTGCAACTGAATTGCCAAGTGTTTCCTCTCTAACTGAATTTTGTTCCCATGGAAACTGCCTCCAAAATATCCCACATTTGTCAAAATTAACCTCATAGTCAGATTCCTCACTCCAAGAGCTTTCCAGTGATATATAATACTTTATATTTTGGCCAAAATTTAGACCCTGGGCGAATTAATTCCCATTTGTGCTCAGTCATTTAAATATTTCGAATTTTAATATAGTCAGAACTATATCATTTATTCATTTTAATTTTGATTTTTTGCCTCCATTTGTGCTCTGACGCCTTGCCACGTGGTGGCCTCTGATTGGTCGATGGGGTTGACCGGATGCCACTTGGGATGACACCTCATCTTTTGCCACCTATTGGCCACGTCACCGCCACTGGGCTGCTTGCTTGTACGCCACTTCATCACCACTGGACTGCCATGACCATCTATCACGACACGTGGACGACTCTCGTTCACTTTCACTATTTCGCAGGGTGTAACTCACGTGCATCTTCCTTTCGCAAAATAGCGCGCACCGTTGATCCATCTCGAACTTGCTCACTCATTAAGCTGACCTTCCTCTGCAAAATTTTGTCTGCCTCAGGATGCGTGCTCGTGTGTGGGCCCACCTTGGGCACCTATAGGTACCATTTTTCAAAAGCCTTTATGGCTTAGACATATTACTACAGTGCGTTTTTGGTTATAAATACCAGAAAATACCACTTCCCAGCTAATGTGGGATAAAGTGATTTGCCTATAGCTGCACTTTTGGAGCTCTTTTCTGAGACTTTCATGGCGATTTCTTGCTCACTTGCCACATTTGAGGAAAGGAGGACTGCCTTTGCTTTGAGAGATGTTCCAATGCCCAGCACATAGAGGATCCACCACACACAGGGAAGACTTGGCAATTTGTTTGTTTGAAACATTTTTTAATGCTGCCATTTGTATTTGCTGAGTGTTGTTTGCTTCTCCTTGGAATTTGTTGCTGCTAACTTCCACAATCTCCATGCCTTCTTCAAACTCCATCTACACAGAAGCTTCAACCAACACCACATCCAGCAAGGAAAGGCAACGTGGGGGAGGAGGAAACACTGGTCTGTATTTTAACATTGTTTTAAAAACTTTGCCTTCTAATTACCACACAAGGAGAAAAGATGCCAATGGTTTCGATGCATTTGCTGGAAAGCCTTTATTGTTTGCCTCCTTGCCATACCACATAGAATCCTGGAGTGCCCAATGGCATTTGTTATTTCAAGTTTTTTGCTGCTGTAGCTTCACATGGGGAAAGAGGTCTGCTGTTTGCATTGGTTGGAGTTTATAAAGTCTTCTCTTTGTCAAACTTCAAGCATGGAGGATGTTGGCAAAGTCATGAAATTTGGCTTACACCTTCCACATTACATTTGGTTGAAAGGTTTAATGGCTTTTCACATGCCAATACATTTAATTTGAAAGTTTAAATGGTCTTCTCACACCATGGCTGCCAAGTGCATTCACATTTTTTAATGCTCTTCTTTGTCGCTAAAGGAGGATTTGGCTCCAAACTTGCCAATTTTAAATTGCCTGAAGTTCATAATAACATCTTGAACTCTTATGACATGCCTCGTGATTATAATCCATATTTAGATATTCTGAAAATCTCTTAGTGAACAAAGTCGCCAATAAACTAATACGGCACAGGCATGAGCCAGGTCGGGCCCCAAAGTGGGTCTGACTAAAAAATTTTTCGTTTTCATGCAACTGACCCCTGGAATGCTTCACGGACCTCAAACATACCTCCAGAAATGATCGGCATCATTTTCGGATCATTAATCCGCATTTTACAACTTTCAGGCAATTACGCCACAATTTTCACATTTAATCGCGAAGACGTAATTTTCAAACCTGTCAAAACATCTTTCTGGAGCTCGCCATTTGACAGGCATGTACTTTGATATACAAGGATGACATCTACCAAACGGTTTCTCAAGACGAGTCCTGAGCGAAGAGATATTAATTTCCGAAAATGGCCAACTGGCTTTGTCGACACTGCGGACCTGATGAAGTCAATGTTCTGGCAACACATGATGCCTTTCTCAAAAATATCAAACAACCTCCGTGGGTCCTCAAATTTGAAACATAGGTACCTTAAAGTACATATTAAATCTTTGAATTCTCAATTCGATCACCAGACTGACAGGATGCAAACGACGCCCTCACCAAAACGGCTACAATAACTGATATAACACTGGAGTGCGGATAACTGAATTTGATGGCAAAATGAGCTCTTTTGAAAACCGATCAAACAGATTGGTAGAGCCTTGAAATTTGAAACATAACTCACCATTTATACCAACATTAGCCCGGAACAAACATTCTGACATGACGCTCACCAGGACATTTTTACACTTGTGCAAACATCACAAACTACAAATGGATTGAGCTTTGAAAACTGAGCAAACGGAATCATAAGGACTTGAAATTTTGCATGTTGACTCACATTTATGCATAAAATTCAATCCATTTTGAAATTCTTCATGATAATAAACATGGAAAAAGAAATAAACACCCAAAGTAGGCTACTTAATAAAATTTGCACTTGTGCCTAGAATGCACTTTCAGCTCACCCCTCGAAATGGGTACCTAGTAAACTTATCCAAACTAAATTCTGAAAGTTGCACATCACTACATAGGCCAAATGAAAGGTGTGGGACATGAATCCCGAGCCTTACCCTCTGAAAATCAACCAGCTCCATTTTACCCCCTTGCTAACTAGGCCATTCAAACTGACTTATTTTAATCATTTGGAAATGCAGGGCAAAATTTTGAAATGGGCCTATAAACTTGACTCAGTTTTAAATACTCCCAACAGTGGCTCTAACTGGGGATGGTTGATTGCAAGATCAACACAAGAATCCAGATATCTTTGGTTAAGCAGACCATCCAAAAGACGGATCATTCTTCTCTTCTCATCTCATTTCAAAAAATAGGGCATCCTTATTCTACCCAAATAGTAGAGCACTTTATTGAAAACCACACAATAGAAAGCAAAGCGACTGTGCAAAATATACAACTTATAAATGGCCCCGGGCCATCAAAACTGAAATCAATTCTTACCTCTGTCAAACACATGATTTTCATTTCCACAAATTGGAGGTAAGTTGAGATCATCATTCCAATCTGCCTGATCAAAAATACTTCCATTTCCAATCAGCTGATCACATAAAACATAATCAGCAGCATGTTCATAATCATGATATCTCTGAAAATCAAACACATGCTGAAAGGACTGATCACTAGGTGACATAAGAGTCCCTTACTCTTTACCATTCTTTCCCAGCTGAAATGAAAAGTGGCCTAACTCATTCTGAAATTTGAAAACATCAGGCACATCTATATTACTTGTTTGCTCAAATGATGAACACTCCTCCACAATGATGGCTTGCAAACTAGAGAGGAAAACTTCCTCATAACATGACTGCACTTCCACTTGCTGATCACAAAAACTATCAGCATTTTGCATACATGAAAATACATGATTGTCACTTGTCAATGGTTCATTTCCTCCTTGCAAATCTGAGAAAAACACCCCAGATCTGTCATGTCTTCTAAAAGGTAGATCCTCATAATGCATATCAAAGCTAGAATTCATATCAACATATGAACCTTCATTATCATACCTATCAACCATATATGCATTATCATTTTGTCTAGCAAACATAGGAAGAGAATCAACATCATATGTATCATTTTTTACACCCTCAAAAACATCATCAGAATCAAAACATATACTGAGTGGCTATGAAAGATTGGGCACATTTTTGAATCCACATCTTTGAAAATCAGCAGCTAAGAGTTCTGAAATTTGCTCACTACATAGTGAACCTCCTTCATTTTCATTTTCCTTGGTTTCATCCTCTGAGCTGTAAACATTGTCCCAATCTGATAAGGGTATTGGATCTGTAGTGCTCATGTCTCTATGCACATTTGTTTCATCATCACAACAACTTGCATCTGCATCATATCCTTTATCATGCTGCTCATAATGTGTTGCTATATGTTGCAACATAGTTTCATAACTGGGGTTGCAAACATATTGTGGATTGAAATCAACAACAAGGTGATCTACATCATTAGCATCTGAAACCTCAACGGGTTCATAATTAGTTGAACAATCATTGTTCTCACAAATTTCTTCTCGCTCTGAATACACATCTGAACTTTCATGATGAGAATAATCACATTCAACATCATAGGAGGTACATCCACTCAGGGGCTCATCTCCTTCATTATTTTTAATCTTGTGTATATTTTCAGATTGGTTACTTTCAATCATATCTATCCATTTTTTAATAGATTCAACACATTCTTCTCTGAAGGCAGTAGACCAATTAACTGAGTTAGGCTCATAAAGCTCTAAGAATATCTCAATTAAAATAGACTCAGGGGGTCTATTATCAGTTGAAAGCTCATTCAATGCAGCTAAAAATCTTTCATAGAAGACATATGATGATTCTCCTTTACTTCTTAGCCCTACTTTCCCTTTTAACAACCAGACAAATCTCTCTTGGATCATTTGAAGACATTTTTCAATTTCTATATTGATCTCTTTCAAATTTGACAAAGGTTTCTCGGATCTAGGAACTACATCTGGATCCATCAGGTTTATAGCATTCACTGAACCATTGTCATGCATCTTACTATTTTTAAAAAATCTTTTAAAACCTTGCAGTCACTAATTTTCCAAATTTGCATACTACTGAAGATCATAAACACTAGATATTGCAGCAGCATAGATATGCAAATTAATCTCGAAATTCTTCTTTCCTTCTAGACTAGTGTTGTTCACTAAATGGGAAAACGACATTATACATTCTAATTTTCAGAACAAATATCTTTGCATTTGAAACCTCTAAAAATACCTGGAGATTTGCAGCTATAAACTCTTGTAGATCTGGAGATTTACTTCACCTTTAGCATGGTCTTTTACATTAGAGTCGCCACCTCATGCAACTGACCCCTGGAATGCTTCATGGACCTCAAACATACCTCCGGAAATGATCGACGTCATTTTCGGATCATTAATCCGCATTTTACAACCTTCAGGCAATTACGCCACAATTTTCGCATTTAATCGCGAAGATGTAATTTTCAAACCTGTCAAAACATCTTTCTAGAGCTCGCCATCTGACAGGCATGTACTTTGATATACAAGGATGACATCTACCAAACAGTTTCTCAAGACGAGTCCCAAGCGAAGAGATATTAATTTCCGAAAACGGCCAACTGGCTTTGTCGACACTGTGGACCTGATGAAGTGAATGTTCTGGCAACACATGATGCCTTTCTCAAAAATATCAAACGACCTCCGTGGGTCCTCAAATTTGAAACATAGGTACCTTAAAGTACATATTAAATCTTTGAATTCTCAATTTGATCACCAGACTAATAGGATGCAAATGGCGCGCTCACCAAAACGGCTACAATAACTGATATAACACTGGAGTGCGGATAACTGAATTTCATGGCAAAATGAGCTCTTTTGAAAACCGATCAAACGGATTGGTAGAGCCTTGAAATTTGAAACTTAGCTCACCATTTATACCAACATTAGCCCGGAACAAACATTCTGACATGATGCTCACCAGGGCATTTTTACACTTGTGCAAACATCACAAACTACAAACGGATTGAGCTTTGAAAACTGAGCAAACAGATTCATAAGGACTTGAAATTTTGCATGTTGACTCACATTTATGCATAAAATTCAATCCAATTTGAAATTCTTCATGATAATAAACATGGAAAAAGAAATAAACACCCAAAGTAGGCTACTTAATAAAATTTGCACTTGTGCCTAGAATGCACTTTCAGCTCACCCCTCAAAATGGGTACCTAGTAAACTTATCCAAACTAAATTCTGAAAGTTGCACATCACTGTATAGGCCAAATGAAAGGTGTGGGGCATGAATCCCGAGCCTTACCCTCTGAAAATCAACCAGCTCCATTTTACCCCCTTGCTAACTAGGCCATTCAAACTGACTTATTTTAATCATTTGGAAATGCAGGGCAAAATTTTGAAATGGGCCTATAAACTTGACTCAGTTTTAAATACTCCCAATATCATCATGATTACCTCTCATCATTAGATCATAAACCAACATAACCAATTCAACAACCTTTAATAGGTTAGTGTTCAATAATTAAACAACTAGTACGGTTTAAACCTCTTATACCGATTACCGGTTCAACTCACAAACTTACATACCAGTTTACAATATCTTTCACAAATCTCTTCCTATCAGTTACAAAACAATATCAATAATATCAGCAATATCGTTACCGGTTAATTGACATCAATGACAATATAACATATCATTAATACAATCTTCATGCAAATGCCAACAATCTCCCCCTTTGGCATTGATGGAAATACAAATACCAATGCCTATTGATTGCTGCTATGATTGTGAATAGGAACCCTGGTTTACATTACCAAGTATTCACAATGCTCTCCATTTTTTCATCTTGTTACTAGTTCTCCTCCTCATAATCACATAATACTTCTCCCCCTTTGAAAACAATGCCAAATTGAAAGTAAATCATGTAATTGCCAATTTCACTGTACAACAACAATAATCTACAACATAATGCTCCCCCTGTAGAATATCTTCCACTACTAACCAATCCTTTTGTAAAATTCTACAAGTGGTTCAGGGAATGATGCAATCAACATCATGCTCAACTAACCTCATGAAGGGGTACAACCCCTAGTTGACTTATAAGATACTCAAATGTAGTCTTAGGTAGAGGTTTGGTAAAAATATCTGCAAGCTACTCCTTGGTATAAAAATATGTGTAATTTTCATACCATGTCTTTCTCATCAGTCAAAGCATATTCATTTGGCTTTTCTATATATACTTCTTCCAAAATCCCATTCAAAAATGCGCTTAACATCCATTTGGTATACCTTGAACTTATTATGAGCTGCAAATGCAAGTAAAGTTCTAACACCTTCCAATCTTTCTACTGGTGCAAAATTTTCACCATAATCTTCTCCTTCTTCTTGTGCATAGCCCTTGCAAACCAACCTAGCCTTATTGTGAACTACAACACCCTCTTCTTCAACTTGTTCCTGAATACCCATTTAGTACCTATAACATTCTTATTTACCGATTGGGGTACTAGGGTCCAAGTGTTGTTCTTCTCAATTTGATCCAATTCCTCTTCCATAGCTTTAACCCAATGATCATCACCAAATGCCTCCTTAGTAGTTCTTGGTTCTATGGTGGAGATCATGCAAGAGTTCTCTCTTATTCTCCTTTTGGTTAGTACTCCAGCATCCTTATCCCCAATAATCTGTTCAGGACTATGATTCAATCTCACATATCAAGGAATAACATGATCATTATCTTCAAGTTTAGCTTCATCATTATCATTATCTTCTAAATTTATCTGTTCTGGTTGAACAAGTGCATCAGAATTTGCTTTGCCGGTTTTAGATTTAATAGTTTCTGGTTCCAAAAACAAAATGCAAGGATCTTCATCCTTCTTTTCCAAACTATTTTCCTTCGAAACTTCAGGACATTCATCCACTCAAACATCAGTACTCTCAACAATTCTTTGTGTCTGGTTGTTAAAATACTTGTAGGCCTTACTCTTGGTGGAATAGCCAAGAAATATGCCTTCATCGCTCTTAGCTTCAAATTTTCTAATGTAATCACCTCTCTTAATAAAACATTTGCTTCCAAAGATCTTAAAATAGCTAACATCAGGTGATCTTCCATACCAATATTCATAAGCGGTCTTGTTCTTACCTCTTTTCACCAAAACTCAGTTCGTAGTGTAGACAGATGTATTGACAGCTTCTCTCCAAAAAAATTTCACTACACCTCCTTGTATCAACATTGTCCTAGCAGCTTCAACCACTTACTGGTTGTTCCTCTTTGCAATACCATTCTATTGTGGTGTCCTTGGTACAAAAAGTTGTCATTTGATACTGTTCTCATCACAGTACCTAGTGAATTCCTCAGAAGTAAATTCACTACCTTGATTTGTTCTTAGACATTTTATCTTCTTGCTTCTCTCTTTCTTAGCTAAGGTCCTGAATGCCTTGAATTTAACAAAAGCTTCAGTTTTATCCTTCAAGAATGTGACCCACATCATTCTTCAACAATCATCAGTGAGGATCATGAAATATCTATCACCTTGAATTCTTTTTGTTCTTATTAGTCTACAAAGATCTGTATGAACCAAATATAACAAATTCTTTGCTGAGAAGGATTTTCTCTTGAAAGTTGAAGAAGATATCTTGCCTAATTGACATTATTTGCAAAGAGCATTAACTGGTTTGTTTAACTGAGGCAAACCTCTCACTATCTTGGACTTACTCACTTTAACAATGTTATCAAATTTTATATGATAAAATCTCATATGCCAAAGCCAACTATCATCTATTTTTGCAATCAAACAATTGCTAACTTTAGGATTAAGGTGAAATAGGTTACCTTTAGTTTGTTTCTCGGTTGCAATCAATTCACCTTTGTTGTCAAAGATTTTGCATATACCATTTTTGAACTCCAGTGGGTATCCTTTGTCATTAAGTTGTGCCACACTCAAAAGATTGTTCTTTAGACCTTCAACCCAGTAGAAATCATCAGCACTGCTCTTCCTATTAAGAGAAATAACTCCCTTACCTTTAACCATGCATGGTGAGTCATTGCCAAATCTTACAACACCACCATCAAATTTCTTCAAAGAAAGAAAATTTCTCCGATCACCGGTCATATGATGTGAACAACCACTATCAATGATCCAATCATCAGGGTTATCCATCCTAGACACTAATGCCTTCTAGTCTGATATCTCTTCCTTAATAGCTACAAACACAATATCTTCACTAGCATCACCATCTGATTCTTCATCAGTGCTACCACTATCAGCAACAATAAGACAATCTCTCTTGTCTTTACCCTTATACTTCTTGAATTTCTCTTTCATGTGTTCATTTTCACCATTAGGACAATTAGGAGCTATGTGGCCAATCTTGTTGCATGCAAAACATTTTAAAGGTAATTTACCTGTGTATTTGCTAGTGCCTCTAGGTAGCCGCTTTGCCAACAATGCTTCAAGCTCCACTAAATTGTCTTCATAATCAGCATCTCTGTTGGATCTGGATTCATAATCATGACTAGTATCTCTACTTTTCCTCACAGATAGGTTAGAGACAGAAGCTCTAAATGCAAACTCTGATTTCTGTACACTACCATCTTAACCGTTTAATTCAAAAGTAGTAAGTTTTCCAATGATGGAGTCAAGAGTTACCTTAGTTTTGTCTATGAACTTCAGTTCCTAAATAGCTGCAACTCAGATAGCATAGACCAGTAGCAGGATTCTTAGTACCTTACTAATCACTGTGGCATCTTCCACTTTCCCTCCTGCACTCTTAATTTCACCGACTATCTCTTTTATCCTTTGACCATACTGCTGGATATTCTCACCTTCAGTCATCCGCATGTCATCAAACTTTCCTCTTAGACTCTCCTCTTTAGCAATCTTAACATGTTCCTCACCACTATAAATCTCTTCAAGTTTTTGCCATACCTCATGTGCAGTCTCTAGACCATGAACATCTACATATTTAACATCAAACAGGGAACTAATAATGGCCTCTAATTCTTGATGATTTTCTTGTTGTTGTTTCTTTTGATCATCAGTCAGAATGCCAGTGGGTGCAACATATTTAGTATTGGCATGTTCCCAATACTGACTTCCCAGACCCTTGATGTAAATTTTCATTATGTCGCTCCATATCCTGTAGTTCTCTTTATTAAACTTCGGACCTTCCTTCTTTATCATGATCTGCAAGATCTTTTCCTCAAGCTATTAGGCTTAGATCTTACAGGACCTGAGACGCTCTGATACGAATCGATTGTATGATGAAAGAATAAGTATCCAGTAGATTACTGAGAGGGGGGGTGAATAAGTAAATTGAAAAACTAATACAAACTTTTCCAATCTCAATCTCAATCACAAAAAGTAAACTTATCAATAAAATATCTCCGTCAAGATAAAATATTCATAAGTAAAAACCAATATCAACCAATTGTTTGTTATACCAACTTAATAGTAAACAACATTAAACTTGTAAACATCCACATGCTTTATCATATGTCAACTGACTTGATTTCTCAATGCTTATAGTTATCATGCCTTATTAGAATATTTAAGTAGTTAATCAAATCAACCATAAGATCATAACCACAAAAACATTCACCACATGACACAAATATTTTTGACGTGGAAACCTAAATGGGAAAAACCACGGTGAGATGAGACTCACAAGATAACTATCTGAACTCTTCTGAAGTTCGCCCTATTAGGATCCAAGCCTGTTAAATCTTTTACAAAAGTCCTATAAAGAATTGATCCTGTTAAGAATCACCCGGTTAAGGGATTGACTACAAATGCCTTGTTAGAAGCAAGTACCCTGTTAGGAGTAACCTCAGTAGAGGATTTGAGAATACAAGCTAATGGATCACCTTGTTAGAGGATTTAAGAAGTAACCAAGCTTGTTAGAGCTTACCCAGTTAGGGGATTTCAGTTCTGTTGTAATTGTTATAAAACAACAGGGTTTTGCTTGATCGGATCCTTTTTAAGTTTCCATCTGCCTTTACTCAAACTGCAGATTCATTATCTGGTTTGGCAACCACACACTCAACTGATTTCTACCAACACCTTTACAAAACAACTTCATCGACCTTATAACAAATCAATTAGGTCGGTAACACAACAAAAACCTAATTCTCTCATAGAAATTACAAACAAATTGGTTCAAGTATGACCATTGGATTTACATATCAATCTGTACACATTAATCAAGAAAACTCCAACCGTTCCTTGATCACTAGCAATCTGTACACATTAATCAAGAAAACTCCAACCGCTCCTTGATCACCGCTTCATCAAACTCAATAACTCATCACACGCTTTACATTAGATGCAATATACTTTGCTCATTCCCTAGACAAAAATGTGCCAAAACAATTTGAACTTATCTTCATACAATGATCACACGTGTCATCATCATTACCGCTCATCATTAGATCATAAACCAACATAACCAGTTCAACAACCTTTAATCGGTTAGAGTTTAACAAAAAAATAGCTAGTAGGGTTTAAACCTCTTATACCGGTTACCAGTTCAACTCACAAACTTACATACCAGTTTATAATATCTTCCACAAAGCTCTTCCTACCGGTTACAAGACAATATCATTAATATCAACAATATAATTACCAGATAATTGACATCAATGACAACATAACATATCATTAATGCAATCTTCATGCAAATGCCAACACATCCCAACCTTTCTTCAAGTTCTCCAAAATATTGATCACAACACTAAAAAGATAAGCATGCATCTCTACTCCTCTAAGATCTGTCGGAACACTCTTATTCAGAGCATTCATAACATCCTACTGATTGCTTAGCAAGGTGTCTAATTAGGGAGAGATTAAATCTCAGAGTTCTCCTACTCTGCCAACTATTCTATCTTTCTCCTGATTAAGGCTCTTGATTTTTTCAAGTAGTCCCATCACCTATGCTTCAATATTATTGGCAAAAACTGATTGGGGGGCAAAGGATTGAGATATACCGGCTAACTTTCCTTCATATTCTTTGATCTACTTATCAATTTCAATAGTAAACTTAGGAAAAATAAGACATGACCTATATATCTTACCGCCTTCGTCCAATGCTTCCTGTATAGCTTTTAAACCGATAGTCAAACTAACCCTATTGCCTTCAACCATCTTCAAAAATTTTCTCGGCCACATAGCATTAAATTGACTCAAAACCTTTGCATCAACCACTTTCTGCAAAGATACAAAATGAGAATCTACAACCTTTAACATACTCCTCAACTTACCAGATGGAGTATCAACTAAATCTTTCTTGAATGATGGCAAAATCTTCTCTAGCACACTTGTCACCATAGAGATCAGTTCTTTATTGTCGAAATGATTTCAATAAATTTTCACTTGCCTTGGCCTGTGCAAGTGTTGCAAGTTTGAGTACTTGAACCAGAGATAGATAGTTAAGATCAATAGGTCCTTTAGTGATATCTATGTCTGTGATAATCTATTTCCCTTTGTCCACAGTGTTTTCTTAGTATCCTCTCCCTTTTCATCACCAACATCCTTAGCTGCCTTCTCATAATCAACATTTGTTATCGGAGGAGTTTGATCAGCTTCATTGGAGTCAACAACCTTCTAAGTATTAGTAATATCACCTATATCTGTATCTCTACACATCTGGAGCGAAGGTATCATCTTGTACATGTACTTCCGAAGGGGTGTCAACTTTGGCTGGATTAATCTCATATTTGTTCTCTTCCAAAACTTGTTTCAAAATTGTTTCTATCTCGTTGGCCACTTCATCTATTTTTCCGAGCATGATCTTATTTACCCTACTTTTTCTTTTGAATCTACTCTTGTCCATCTTAAGGAGTCTATCAACTTCACTCTTAGAAATCATAGAACACAAGTTAAATAGTACATACTCTTTTATTCTCCCATCTTCTAAACTAGTCGTATGCCTTATGGCATCCAAAATTTCATATAAACCCTTCGGAATCATAGATGATAATTCTATTAGGGATTTTCTATATACATTCATGTAATGTACAATGGCTTCCTCAAGAGTTTGTTGATAATTCTCATCACAATTCTCATAATATTAAGATAAATTCTTAAAATTTACTTCCTTCACTAAAACTATCTGACTAAGTGAAATTTGGGGCACAATAGTATAGTTACCTTCTGGTTTACTAGACTTCAAAGCTCCATCAAGCTCAGACTTGGGCTTCTTTCTTGGACGAGGTCTATCAGATTGCTCAGCTCCAAATTTCTACATTTTTCTTAGCTGGCCTTCATCAGATGGTGGCTTCTTGACTACCCTAGCAAAGGTAGCAGTCTTCTTAACTTCCATCACTTCTTTATCAGATTATGTCCCTTCCTTAGCAGTGGCTACCACATAAACTCTCTTAATCTTCCCTTTCTTCCTCTTCTGTGCTCCACTAGATGATTTGGTTTGATGCTTAGGTGGAGTGACAAGATTTTAAGCATTGAAGGAGGGTGCTATCTTTGTTTTCCTTGGCTTTGGAGGAGTAACTAGTTTAGTCTTCTTGGGTTGGACCATATCCTCCTCCTTTAGGATATTATTCTCTTTGGCCCTATGGACAACTTCCTTAGTTATCCTCGTATCTTCAGTGAGTTGCTCTGCTTCTTTCCTTACTCTCTTCTACATACCAGTCTTGCTGAATTGTCAAGAGTATTTGCATCAACCTCATGAGCATGATCCACACTATTCTAGGCTCAACTGCTTCCATTAGACATTGATCAATTTCTACCAAGAAGTATATAGTGTCCTCATACTTTTCTACAATGTCCTTTGGAATCCTTTCTCTTCTTTGCATCATACTATGGAAAGACTTAAAATATCCCCACATAACAACTTTTTGTTCTTGTACATCTCCCAATCCTTGCAAAGCTTTTTTGATCTTCACAACCATCGGTTTATCATATGCCCACTATACGTTACCTACACTACGAATTTCATTCATGAAATAGAAGGCCAAACAAACAATCATAGTGCCAAACTTAAAGACATGCTTCTTATCCTTCTTAATCTTCTTCAAATTTCTCATTAATTCAATTAGAAGTACTCCATGTTAACAACAATCAAGAAGGAAAACTGAGAGGGGGGGATGAATCAGTCTTCATCGAATCTTAGCAGATTAAACTTGAAAACATAAACTGATAAACTGCAGAAATAGATAGATAAGCAAATTAACAACACAACACATAACACCAAGATTTTGATGTGAAAAACCTAGTTAAGGGAAAAACCATGGTGGGAACCTACCCACAGTAAGATGATACTCTACAGTAGTATGTGAAAATATTACAATGGGGAATACACATGCATTCAGGCACACTGCCTAGAGCCCACTGCTCAAAAGATATATGCCCGAAAGGCTACAACCCTCAGGGAAGTCTCACTGACTTACAATATGATTCAGACTATTAATCTAGAAGGAATGAACTGCAATGATAGCATCTAGAAATGCCTAATAATAGTTCCGATTAAGCACAGTTGTGTGCTCTGCAACACCAAACACATCTCAACACTTTGTTGAATGATATATCCTTGTTTGCACATTTACCTCTCTTTGAAAATGCAGACACAATATCGACACCTAAATTACATAAGCATATCACCTATATATACAAATCATCAACCTTGATAACTAGGTCGGCTAAACCCTCAACTTGTAATTATAAAAATTATTTTACATGATATAAAGATCAACCACTAGACCAATATTATGATTTACATTACATATGATAGACCTAATTCAAATTTCTAAATGATTACACCCACCGAAAATCCTACCAAGATCAACCACAACACGCTACACCACCAGAAATACTGCATAACACACAAATCATCATCGGTTCATTGAAATCAACACAAACTAGCACAAAAATCAACGCGGATCGCCAAAAAAAATAGGACATGACTAGGAAACACTAGAAAGCATGTTAGAATCATCCAGAATAGTTGTACCAATACCTCTTTTCAAATCTTCATCAGTCAATGTTTCATGAATCAAGAACACAACTATTCAGCAAATGTCACGAGGAAAGATAACTTGCAGAGCACCAAATCATGAACCATCTAAAATGAAGATAAACAAGATCATCTCAAATAATAATCCAAAGTCTCAGCACAAGATCTGATCAAAGTATAATATATACCTGAGGATATACCAAATTTTGCAAAATAGTGATCAACACAACCAAACTACAAAACCAGACCAAAAAATCTTCCCAAACTCACCGGAATAACTCACAGGAATATGTTGACATCAATGACAACAATATATCCTAGCATCTGCAATGTACAACCAAATCTAACAATGTCCCCAATAATCCAACACTCCACATAGGTTATGCAACTTGTTCTCCTTCAGAATTTGATATACTGCATAAATTATTATACCGAAGACTGAGTTAGCTCTTCTAGATTGATATACCTTATAGCGTATTACCATGTATGGGAATATCACATTATATTCAATGATATCAGTAATTGTCACTGATATGCTATCATGCTATGAACTAGTTACCTCTATCACTGTTGTGTTCTTCACATATCTTCGACCAGGAACTTCACCGGTTCCATTCAAACATGTTGCCACCTAGATTGCATTCTTGGTAATCTTGTATGGTTTGTCTAGCCATATGAATTCATCATGGACTTGTTGGAAATTGACACTCACCCATTAGATATCGATGCTTAATTAATGGTCTAGGGTTATCATTGATGAAAACTCTCCTTGGAAATCCTATCCAGTAATCACGGATTTTGATATCCGGAAGTTATTATGGTCTGATGATAGTCTACTAGTATTTTTGGATAAGAAGAGCTGTTTTGGTTCAGAATCTTTCTGGTGATTGTGGTGGTGAAATTCATGTATGGGGTGATAGGGATGACTTATAGAAATTATTTTATCATCTTCTGGGTGATCCACATATGTTTTTGATGATCTTGTTCAAGCCGACTCATGATTAAACGTTACACTACAGGCCGACTTGATAATTGTTTGTTTTGTGATTGTGGATATATAAGACCAGTGTGGAAGATATTTTTGGTGTGTGGTATGATATGGTATGAGTGAGTTGTGATCGAGAAATCCTTTTGGCATAGTTTCACGTGCGCATTCTTGATCCGGTAGCTGATTGAGACAAAAAACGGAGCAACGTAGCAAAGGTGGTACAATTAGACTTTATGCACTTAACCAGAACCCATCTATCCATTATTTGATGCTATTTTGGAGTTCAATAATTGTAATTCATCATTATAAGTAATTTTTAAGGCACGAAGCCTTCCAGATTATTGTATATTGAGTTGTAAGCTCTAGGAAGTGTGCTTGAATGCTAGTGCATTCCTCTTTTGTAATATTGTTTTTCTACTGGCCATACTGGAATAATATTGTGGGTTCAAATCCCACAATGGTTTTTCCCATTTGGGTTTCCACATAAAAATACTGGTGTTATGATTTTATTGTTGACTTCCTTGTGTTTATGCACTTTACTTTCTTGCATATGCTTTTGGTGGTTTAAGAGTAAGTCATAAAATTTGTTTGTTGGTAGATCATTGATTCACCCCCCCTCTGATTGATCCTTGATTCAATCAATTGGTATTAGAGTCTAGCTCCTCTGAGGAATCTTGACCATTTGAGGAAGGTCCAGGAGAATGAATCAATGGATTCCAGTTTTCAGAGACATCTTTGTGTGGCACTTGAGGATCTTGATACAACAAGAAATGAGATAAGCTCCTTAAAGAGAAACCTGAATGTAGCTGAGGACTTCATTAATAATTTGAAAGACCAGGTCAACACTTCAAGAGACAAGAAGAAAGAGTTGATAGATAAGATGAAGGAGAAAGAAGATCAAAGCATGGAAAATCAGGAAAAAGTTGATAAGTGTGAGAATCTTGCTAGAGAGAATGTTGTATTGAAGAATGAGATGCAATCCATATAATGAAGTTGACTAAGGAGATTGAAGACCGAAAGAAGAATTAAGAGAATCTGAGTCAATAATTTAAGGACAAAGTAGATGAATGCTTCAGGCTTACCAATGAGAATGATCAGTTGAAGCTTGAGTTGACATAATCAAGGAATAATGGTCAAGAACTTGAGAGACAAATTGTTTCCCTAAGAGATGAACTTGCTACTGCAAATGAATACAAAAACAAATTCAATGCTAGCTCAACAAGGCTTGATGAGATGCTGGAAAGTCAGAGATATGGAAAGGACATGTGAGGACTTGGATTTGAGAAGGGAGAATCCTCTAGATCTGGACAAGGCAATGCAAAACCTAATCATAAGAAGAGAAAGAATCCTCTGGTAAGATAGCCTAATGCTCATAAATTCAATGGTAGATGTTTTACTTGCAATAAATTTGGTCATATGGAAAATCAGTGCAGATGAATAATGGAATGAATAATATGAACAATGCTCCTACCTTTACTAATCAGTGTTTCATATGCAAAAATTTTGGTCACAAGTCAAACATGTGCAAAGCAGTAATGAACAACTTTCAGAATAAGAGATTTTATGCTTGTCGGATGTTTGGACATATCTCCAACCAATGCAAGATGAGACCAAATCAGATGAACTTCAAACCTATGCAAAGAAATGTTATTTTTCATGCATGCAACAAAACCAGTCACATTATTGATAAGAAATTCATTCTATAAATTGAAAAAATGGCGAGCGAAGGTTGCGAATTCAGAAGAGGTAGCAGCAGCGACAAGCTTCTAACCGATGAGCAAATTGAAGTGGCTCCGATCAATGACAAGGGAGGTCAGGGGAAGATCAGATTATGGAGCGATGAAGTTGACGAAGCCTTTCCAATCAAAGCAATGAGGAACCATACTACCGGAAAGTGACCAAATTTTAAATTGACAATATGGAATGATCAAACCCCAGGTCGGCTGTGGAAGGTGGATGCACCTAATCCTATGTGGAGAGGTAGTAGGGATCTTAGATCATAGAATAAATCAGATGCTAGTCACCCCTACACAAATAGTAATCTTAGGCCAATAAATTTGCAAGCATGGAAGAAGAACAAATTTTCTTGGAGCAATGATGGTTGGTTTTGATCTGTGAAGCTACCTGCTTCTAATTTGGCACACAATTGGAACTCAATCTTAAATCATAATCCCTCTATATTGGAGACAAGAACATTTAACATCCCTAATGGTCATAAGCAATATTTCAACCCTCCTCTAGGTTACGACCCTAATAAGTTTCAAAATGGGTGGTTTAGGCAAGACAGAGCCTCGCGAGCCGATCGGGCAGAGGCTTGGCGCTCCACTACCCCAACCAAAAATCAACGATCTAATCTGGATTGAGTTGGGAAAAATGAACCTAGGTGAAGATACCAATCAGCAGTTTATCCAAACATCCACAAACCGGTAAGGAAAATCTTGAGACCCACTATTATTTTGGATGATAACAAGATCAATTTGGCTAGGTTAAATCTTCAAGACTTCTATTTTTTTACTAAATGGAGTGGAGGCAAATGGTTAAGGCATAATTTTGAGAAATGGTGTAGATCGCAATGGGGGGAGAATATTAACATTAATGTCCTTCTGAATGATTATTACCTGATTGAGTTTATAAAAAATGAGGACATGTTTAAAGCTAAAAATAAAGGTCCTTATACTTTGGATAGGATTGAGGTGCACATCATTGTCTGGAAACCAAATTTTAATCCTCGATTCCATTCCTTACCGGAAAACACAGTCTGGTTAAGGTTATACAACTGCCCATCGGACTATTGGCACATTGAGATTATTTAAGATATCTGCAAAGAGCTTGGTACCTTTGTATATGTGGATGATATTTTGGAGGATAGGGTTTGGGGTAGCTTTATTAGGAAATGCATTAACACCGGCCAAATTTCTAGTATCCCAGAGGAAGTCAAAATTACTGGTGCTGGTAAGGTTTGGATTCAAAGGATTGATAGAGAAGATCAGTTGCACCTTTGCCCCAAATGCTTCTCAAGGGAGCACATAGGTCTTGATTGCGAAGTTTCAGCCTCCATCCTTAAAAGTTATGCTTGTGTGCAAACTAAGTCGTCTAATATGAAGTTATATAAGGAAAATACAGAAAAATGAGAAACAAATGATGTAGAACAATCCTCGGCTGCCAGTATGAAGGTGGGGGGAAAGAATAACCCTATTATTAATTCTCCTCTTGTTGTGACTAGCCATCAATAGTCCTTACTGACAATAGTGAGATTGCTCAAGCTCTACTAAATCTCTTGGATGATGCTAAATCCCTTCAAAAGGATATTGCAATAGAGCTTGCAACTTCTCTTTTCTCAGTACCCAATAAGGCCGATGATTTTAGTGTGATGGAGGATAAGATTATTTCCCCTTTGCCAGATGATCCAATCACCTCTGATGACTTGGGTAAGTAAGGCCTCACCATTGACTAGGAAGAAGGAGAAATTGATTCCTCTGCCTCGAAATGGGAAGAAGATCTTGAACTGGTTGTCAGCCTGATATTGGATAATATAGCAAAAGGTTTTGGTAAGTCTGCATCACATATTATTGCACAAAATTTCAGTCCAAAGGGAAAAATGAGGTGCAAATCAAGGAAAACAATGCTGAAAATCACAGGCGCAGCTAGTGGGCAGTCCAAACTTAATTTAGGGAAGGGGAACCCCCTTCGTCAGGAACCATGAGACTACTATCCTGGAATGTTAGGGGCCTCAATGCCCCTGACAAATGGCACTGGTGCAAGAGTACCTAGAAGACCTAAGAACTCAATGAAGTCATTAAAGACCTTTGAAGGTCATGTGAGTGAAAATACAATCAATTATGATGTATTGAGGCCAATTATGGCCTTTAATGATGAAAAATGTAATAAGTTTGTAATTTCCCCTAAAGGTCCTGGTAAGGACCTTAGGACCAACATAAAGATGTAAGAGGAGTTTGTGGTTTAGAGAGTCTATAAAGGTTTAGGAAAGTTTAATAAGTCATTCCATGACCTTAAGTGTCAATAGTTTAGGAATTTTACCAAATAATGTCATGGTTGCATACTTGACAAATTTGAATATTTGAAAGGCAATGACTAGGTAGTTCTGATGGGAATTAGTCTTATTGTGTTTTAAACTTTAAAAAATCCTCATAACCAACCAATGGTGGTTGAAGTAGTTAAGGGGAACCTATATATGTCTGGAATATGGAATTGTATGGAATAGTAGAGATCTGGGTGTACGGATTGAGACAACAACTTTGCAATAAAGACCAATTTCTTCTATTTTATTGTTATTTTTGCATGATCAATATAGCATACTGATAGGTTATTAATTTATAATATTTTGAGAGTGTTTGTAACCTTCCATTTATTAGTTGGATGCATTGAAGTTTCTGTTCTTTCCCAGTTTTCAATTCTTGGCTGACTGTCATAACATTTTGACTGGTTTTAGATCAAAAATAGTGATTTCTAACATGGAGTAGGCATTCCATGATCGAATTACTCCTGTGAATCATGGGATGTCTTAATTTAACATGTAAAATTATGTTCTAACCCAATAATGTGCAGATAAGGTTGAGAAAGGTGATCACTGTGGAAAAGTAGTGAAAATGCATTGAAATTGCTTGCTAAGGAGTAGCAGTAGCAAATCCGACTTAAGGAGGGGTATATTTTATGACTTGTAGTGTTAAGGTATGTCCAAGAAAAAGTGAATCCATCATCAGTTGGGTGTAATAGTGTTTGGAAGAGGGATATATGTGAAACACTACTTTTAAGGGTTTTAGAAAGGCTAAATTAGGGATCTTGCACCTAGGGAGGTCAAACCTTGAAACCAATTGCATATTCCTTAGTTTTTCACCATATTTGATGAATATTGAAACTTTGAGAGTCAGGGAGATAAGGAATTACATACTTCCTTTGTAAATTTACCATTTTGGGGGTCTCAAAATAGTGCACAGTTGTGGGACACCATATACTTTCCAAAATAACCTACAACAAGTTTTTGATATGTCAAAGTAGATCCAAAAGGGTGTTAGAATATATGATTTATTTGTTTAGTTCTTTGGAAAGTTTGGGAGAGCAAAATTGATTTCCTTCGCTGGGGGGCTAATTGGATAAATAGGCCTAGAAGACTAAAAAGAGGGTTTTGCACATAGACAAGTTCTTGGAACCACAAAACTAGTTGAAACACCTTATTTGGGGGTTGTACAAAAATTCCATATCTTCGGAATCATTTGGAGAAGTGTTGGTTTGCATTTGACCTATCTAAGCCATTTTGGTGCTAGTAGGCCTAAGGGTTTTGAACCTTGTATTTCCCTTATAAATATTAAAGGCTCATTTAAATTCATTTATTACACCCTTCCTTTGCATCAGGCACTTAATTAAGTGCCATATTGATGAGACTAAGGGAGATATTTGGGTATTGCAGGAGACTAAATGGAGTAAGTCTAAGATTATAATAAAAATGAAAGCATGGAAACAATGGAAAGGTCTATTGAGGCAATTTGATGGGGCCTTAGGTGGCATGGGAATAATATGGAACCCTCTGAATGTTCATGTCACTCTCCTTGGTGAAGATAAATTTTGGCAGCATTGTTTGGTCACTAGTTTATGCAAAAATGAGAGTTTCAACCTATTTAATGTCTACGAACCTTCTACTGCCAATGACAAATGTGAACTTTGGGCACTTCTGTCAATCAAATGCCAAAATATTCCTTTCGGCACCTATGTCTTTGCAAGTGACTTTAATGCTATCTTGGTAGGTAATGAAAAGAAGGGTGGTATTCAGAGGATTGGTATGGCTCAGAAAGATTTCCAGGAATTTGTTGATAAGAATCAGTTATTGGATATTGTCCCAAAGAATGGGACCTGTACATGGACAAATAGGTATACCAGTTTCACTGAAATTGCAAAAAGTCTAGACAATTTCTGGTTGCCGATGATTGGCTAGCACAAAATCTTATTCTTGAATCATCTATTCTACCCCTTGTAAGGTCAGATCATTTCCCTATTTGCCTAAATGTGTCTTTAGGACAATCTGAGGGTGGCAATCCTTTTCAGTTTGAGTTGATGTGGCTCAGAGTGTTGGACCTACATGATTTGATAGTGGCATGGTGGAATGAGCCAGCTCTCCGAAACAACTCGAGGTTGTTCAAGCTAAATAATAAGCTCAAGTATATTAAGATCAACAAAGAGTGGAATTTGAGTCAGTTCCACAACATCCATAAGGAGAAACTCAGGATTACGACAGAGTTGGAGGTTTTAACCAATTCTGTTATAAATTTAGGCATGAATGATGAACTTTTCAAAAGGGAGAACTCTCTCAACTTTGAACTAAATGAAATTATTCGGCATGAGGAAATTCACTGGAGGCAGAAATCTAGGGAACTTTGGCTCAAGGATGGGGATAGAAATACCAAGTTTTTCCACAGATTGGCTATTGCCAACCGTAGTAGGACCAGAATATTGGAGGTTGTGAGACCGGATGGCAGTATTGCCAGATTTTATGAGGATATTACCTAAGAAGCAGTAAGACATTTTGAATATTTGATGAATGGAAATTGCCAGAGTGTTCAGGAAGCAAGAATTCTAGACTCAATCCCCTCTATGATTACTGAAAGACACAATAAAGAGCTCTTCAAAGCTATTGACTTAGAAGAAGTTAGGAAAGTTACCTTCTAGTTAAATCCTGATAAGACTCCAGGCCTTGATGGTTTTCTTGTGGCCTTCTTTCAACATTTTTGGGACATTATTGCCCAGGATTTGCACCTAGCAATAGAAGAATCTAGGAAAAAAATGACTATGCTGGGAGCCATCAACCACACCTTTCTAGCTTTAGTACCAAAAAAGAAGAACCCTCAGCAAATGGGTGATTTTAGAACAATTTTTTATACAATTCAGTATACAAAATAGTAACAAAGATCATTGCTAACAGACTAAAACCTCTTCTAAAATCTATTATTTCATATGAGTAGAGTGGCTTTGCCCCTGGCCGCTCTATTGTTGAAGGCATCATTACTACTCATGAAACCCTCCACAGTGCAAGGAAATCTAAAACTTCTTGTATGATATTAAATTTGGATATCATGAAAGCCTATGATATGGTGGATAGGGAATTTCTTGTAGAAGTATTGAGGAAATTTGGCTTATGCAAGGAATGGATCACTTGGGTCAGGAATTGTATATCAACCCCCAAATTCTTAGTTTTGATTAAAGGTTCATCTCATGGTTTCTTTCCTTCAACAAGAGGTATTCATCAAGGGGATCCTATTTCGCCATTTTTGTTTATAATTATGGCTGAAGCCTTAGGTCGGTTGATTAAATCTCTTCACCATGATGGTCGTTGTCTAGGAGTCAATGTGGCTACAAGAGTTGAACACTCAACCCACTTGCAATTTTCTGATGATACTATTCTTTTTGGAGCCTCTAGTAGAAGAGAGGAAAGGACCATAAATACATGCCTGGAAGACTATTGCAAGGTATCAAGGCAAAAAATCAATTGGAGCAAGTCAGAAGTTTTCTTTATCAATACGTTGCCAAATATGCAAGGTGTCCTTTCAAGGATTCTCAATTTAAGAGTGGCAAAATTTCCAGGTAAATTCCTTGGAACTCCTCTTTTTAGTGGCTGTAATAAGATTTTCTATTGGTCAAATCTTATTGAGAAATGTAAAGCTAGGCTTGAAAATTGGAAAGGAAAGTGGTTATCATCTGCCAGTAAGCTTACCATGATAAAATCAATCCTCTCTGCCATACCGGTTTTCTCCATGGCTTGCATGAAGTTACTGGTTTCTATAGAAGAGGGCTTAATTACTTTAATAAGAAATTTCCTTTGGAATGGATTGGATGACAAAGGGAAGTTTCCCTTGATTTCCTGGAAAAAATTAAGTCAATCAAAATGTGCAGGGGGTACTGGTATTCAACATATTTCTATTATGAATCTGGCTATGGGAGCTAAATTGGTGTGGGAAATTTGTAGAGGAGGTAATCAGAAGTGGGAAAGAATCCTAAAACACAAATATTTGGACTCACTTGAGCCTAAAAGGATTCTCACAGTTATCAACCCTCCTAGGGGCTCGACCATTTGGAATTTTATTCTAGAGTGCGGAGAAATCATAAGCGATCATGTCACTTGGGATGTTAGAAATGGGAGGAATGCATCCTTCTAGTTGGATTCTTGGAGTGGCGAAGAAGCCTTGTGTCATAACCTGGCCCTCCAATCTATAATGAGAGAAACATGTCGGCCTTGGGGACACAAGGTCTATGATTATGGTCATTCAATTAAGGAAAATGGTATTGATAAATGGGTGTGGAATTCTCTGGACCCCTTGGCCCTAACCCAAAACCAAAAAGATATTTTTTCCGGTATTTTGAAGGATCAAATCATTCATCCATCCTCAGATGAGGACATCATTAGATGGTGTGGCTCCTCTGATGGTAAGTATAAGGTATGTTTTGCCTATAAATTGAAAGAAGCTATAGTAAACAAGAAGGATTGACTAGTTAGTCTATTCAGGCACAAATATTTTCTTCCTAAAGCAGGTTCCTTTGCTTGGATGGATTTTCAGAAGAAAATATTAACCAGTGAAAGACTCCTTCAACTGGGTATTAATGGACCTAGTATATGTGCATTATGTTGGAATCAAGAGGAAATAATTGACCACCTTTTTCTTCATTGCAAATTCTCCAATAACTGTTGGTGGCATTTCATGAGGAAGCTAAATATGATATGCCCTTTTCCAAAAGGTTTGGATGATTGGTTTCTTCTATGGCCTAAATTAAAATACAAGGCATTATTTGGGGACTTATTTGTTCTCCTACCCTCATTGATGATTTGGGAAATTTGGAAAGAAAGGAACCAAAGAGTTTTCCAAGATAAAGAAATGGGCTAGTTAGCCCCCTGTGGGAAAATTGAGAACCACCTGGTTGAGCTCATGAATGAATCGACCAAGTCCAAATTGCTGAAAAAGAATCTATATACTGATTGGGATTGGAAGCTAAAGCTAGCATTCCCAAATTTGATCATCCCCTCGCTTTTCGGAAATGGCAATCCTAAAATACCGGCTAATCCAAGGTTGGATATTAAATGTGTAGTCCCATAACCAGGGTGGTATAAGATTAACTTTGATGGTGCCTCTGCAAGGAATCCAGGGTGAAGTGGTATTGGCTGTATTATTAGAGATTCTAAAAACATCTATATTAAGGAAATTTCTGAAGACATTGGTTTGGCTACTAACAATGAGGCTAAATTCTGAGTAGCATTAAGAGGTTTGCAGTTAGGGTCTAAGTTGGGGATAAAAAGAATCCATTTGGAGGGTGATTCATTAAATGTTGTCAATGCTGTTCATAGTAGCCATACCCCTAGTTGGCATCTCAACCTATGGCTTTGACCTATAGTGGGGTTTCTTGAGACCTTTGAAGGTTTTCAGATTAGCCATATCTATAGAGAAGGCAATATGGAACCAGATAGACTATCTAAGATGGCAATTGAAGATGGAAGCCTTGATTTGGGTATTCGGCTAGGGCATAGATAAATTTTATTACAATGATTATTAGGATTAAATACTGCATCTATTGGAAGATGAATGAACTACTTTGGTCTCCCAATGTCTTGGTTCCTACCGGTCGGTCGTCTATACCAAGAGTTGAACTCTTACGAGGTATGGGTCTCTCTTGATTGTGGTATTTGGGTTCCTACCGGTAAGAGTATCCATCCCAGCTACTCAGACTCTTTCAGTTGGTGATACTATCACTCACATAGGTCTATTGTACCTATCCCCAACCGGTACTTACTATGCTCCGGTATAGGATCTCATCGGGGTTACTACAATCCTATTGTAGATACTACTAGAACAATAATCTAGCAAATCTCTGATACGCGGTAGCAATCATTTCTTTCCTCAGATACCCTATTCGGACTGAGGCACATCTTTATTTTGATTCTGGTGGTTTATAAGGCTTAAGTGATGTTACCGATCCTGTTCTAAGCACAAAATAATTGTTTCTCCGTTGTATTGGCCTCTACCGGTGGTAGCACTTACTGGGAGACGTATTCTTACTGGGTCTCTTGCTTAGACTCCTACCGGTATTCTTTATGGTTTCAGTAATTTGATCTTACCGAGGACATTAACTCCAGCTCTGCTCATGTTGATGTCAGAAGATAATCTATTTTTCATCATTACTGTTAGATATCATAAAGCCAGATGATGGTTGACATCAAAGAGGCAATTAATAAGCGATTAAAGGTGGCATGCTTGAGATTTGCCTTGTTTGTGCAAAATAATTTGGCTCGATTAGCTAAGTGCTCGAGCTCCTCAACCTTTATGAGATTGCCAAGATAAATAAAGAATGACTTGCATATTTTTATCATATCAAGCTCTCCCTCTTTCTTGCTTTGTTGTCCTTACAATGGAAACACCGATTTTGCTGGAAGCAACCTGCTGTCAGATGTTATTCCTAGGAAAAATCTCTGATAAGTGTTTGCAATCGATTCTTTCCTCAAGCCACCCTTTGATTCTGCACTGTGTTAAAATAATTTTGGGGGAGGAATTCCTTAATGCATACCATAGATATAGAGCCAATGCAGACATCCCAACCTTCTTCCTAGCTATGCTGCTCTATATGAGGATTAGCAAACAAAGGGTGAAGCTTATCACCCAAATGGTGTTCGAGCACCGCTTTCTTGGGGAAATTGATACATTGTTGGACAATTTTGATGGCAATCTTAGATTGCCTTTCCCCCAGAATTATTATATGATCTTGGGAAATGGTGTGGAGGTGCGAAAAAAGGTGATTGTAAACTCTCTTGAATTTAATGCCCTGGAGGCATCTTGGTCTATTATTAACAGAAATATTGAGTTCCTCTGCAAGATTGTCAGTATACTGCTAGGCTTCATGGCTACCGGGAGGAGCACCTTTATCTAGGAGGAAGGTCTTTCGGGTAGAGAAGACATTGGCATTATGGCCAATGGTGACATAGTTGAAGGCAACTCTTGGGGTCTTGGCCATGACAAAGAATGAATTCCAGATGATGTCCACCACCCCTAGGAAAAAGAAAAATCATTGGCTCATTCTTCTTGTGGGAATGATTGCCCAGTTATTCTGGATGTAGCCGTTGCTCTTGGCTGCGATGACGAGGACCTAGACTCAAACAATGAAGAATCCTAAATGCATCGTCATCCTTGGCCCTATGCTATGACCCTATTTGGTTTTCCACATCTCATTTTCTTGCACCGTTTAGATAATTGCAGTTTTTTTGGTTTCAACCGGCATTTGTTCTCCTCTAGTTGTTTTTTCTAGCTTTTTAGGATCTTTGCCAGCTTGGCTAGCCCTTTTTCTATTGGAGAAATGGTGAGGGGTTTTCTTCCTAGTTCTTCTCCCCCATGGCTCGATTTGAACCAAGTATGTATTTCTCAATTTGATTAATACAAGGGTGCTTCCCCTTTGCAACTATTAATCTATTAAAAAAAAAATGGGTCACATTGCAAAGTATTATAGAAGCAAGGATAATGCTACGGTAAACAAAGACAAATCATATGAGAAAGGAAAAGTGAAGGTAGAAGAGATCATAGACAAGAATGAGAAGATGTGGGTTAGAAAAGATGAATCCAAGGTAGATAGTGGATCTGCACTTGAATCTGATGCAGGATCTTCATCTGGTAACTAAGGCTTTTGGCCTTATAGGGTGGTATTTTCATACAAAATCTTGCAGAACCCCCTGGAGAGATCTGTGATTGATTGTAGTTGATTGCAAATGATTATCCAAAATTCTTCATATCAATCTCTGAATCTAGTTGAATGGTTTATGCAAAACAGGGCATCCGGTTGAACCTTATCATTGCATTTATGTTAACTTAAAATTAGGGTTTACAAGGTTAAAAGGGGGGAAATTTGAATCATCTCTCACAATGCAAAGTGAAGAGTTGAAGCAGCAGAGCATTGTGAACCAGTTTCCAAGGCTATCAAAAGATTTGAGGCGATTTGACAAATGTTATTGTGCATCTGTCAGGAATAAGAGGTATTTACGGAAGCATATTCTGAACCCTAAATTTATCAAAATGACATCCTCTTCTATTAATACATTGTTGGTAGTTGAGGTTTCTGAAAGAGGAAGGCTGCAATTTAAGAAACATCCATTTAAGTTAGTAGAGGATGATCCAAACAGTGCTTTCTCATCCGTATCATATGGAGTTGTGCATGTTGATAATGTAAGAGCTTATATTCACTGTAACATTGAGGATATAGGAAATGAGGCAATCCTAGCACTTAATAACATAAACCTCTGAGATAGAGAAGAAAATCTCAAATTGGAATATGCTTGATTGCAAAGGAAGGGTTTCATGTAATTTGTTCATTTCTCATTGTTCGATGAAGATGAGTGGGTGAGATACATTTTGAGCCATGTGCATGATGAGTTTATTTGGTTGGACAAACCTTACAAAATAACTATGTAGGTCAACCATGTAGTCACTTGCCTGAATCAAACCGGTGACAAACCTAATTTGCAGAAGGTAATGAACCCTATTGTCACAAAGCTAACTGATGCGTAATTTGATAACAGATCTATGACCATTGATGATATCTAGGAACATGATGTGATATTTTCATCCATGATCATTGGATATAAAGTTTACCAGTCTAGTAGACTTAATTTTGTCTCTGGTACAAGAATTAATGCAACTTATCAGATGGTGAAGGAAGATGTGCAATATCATTTGTGTTTAGTTCTTCTTCAAGAGCTTCTCAACAATTTAAAGAAGATTAAATCAGATAAGAAGAATGTTTTTAAATTTGGTTCTTTAATCATCTATCTTGCACGTTATTTCATGAATGATATTCTTGGTATAGGAAGAGTTCAATGGGCATTCTAATTACTAGTAGCCACTTGAATCAAGAAATGTTTATAGAGATTAGGAAATAGGGAGAATTAGACTGCTTCCTTATGGAGCTTTTTCAAAATCTTCCAAGGAAAAATGAAGGATAGGGAAAGGATTCCTAAGCAAGTGGTGGAGAAGTGTGAAAACTCTATTTTCTTCATAGTAGACAAGGACCAATGCCATATGGAGGTAGTAGAGCCCATGGTAGTTTGGATTTTGCCAATGGGATATGATGTTGATACGCAAATGCTTGAGGTCTATGCTCAACACCTCTTGACCAAACCAGTGGATCCAAATGAATGAAGATTTGGCACATTTAAGGAGAAAGATATGGAGCTTCAATAGAAGTTCACCCAACCGACAAGAAAAACAAAAGTATCCAAAATGGCTGAACAAGTGGTTGTGCAGATGGGATTCACTAGAGAGGTAGTCAAGCAAGTGAGGGAAAAGGCAACACAAATGGAAGAAGCAAAGAAGCCTAATGCTGAACTAGTCCCTTCCAAGTCAAAGCCTAATGAGACCAAGTCTTCCCCTACTTCGGTGAAGCCTTCTACAACACAAAGCTCATCTGGTAAAGGAGTATTGAAGTAGAAAGAGAAACCAAAAAGGACCTATGTAGCTGTATCCCCTATTGCCTCTAAGACTGATTCTAATGAGGAAGCAGAGAAAGAAAAGAAGAAAGGTGAATTTGTCAGGGTAATTAGAAACCTTAGTCTAGTGGTGAGAAGAGAAAGAAAACAAGATTTGAACCCTCTCTAACCAACAGGCCTAAAAGAAGAAGAAGGGTGAGAACAAAGTTTGATAAGGACCTTGAATCTGACAAGGTAGAGGGTAAATATACCTTTATTCCTCCATTAACTATAAAAGAACTAACTAATGAAATTATTAAGGATGGTAATCTTAAGAATATCACTATATACTATGATGATTTTGATGAAAATGAGCAAAGGGAAGTTGAGGAAGTTGTTGTGTTACATCTGCATAACTTTAGCAAGTCATTAATTGAGCTAGAACGTAGTATTCCCAAGGCAATTGTATAATATTATTGATGCTAGGAGGCTAAAAGAAAGTAGATTAGATAAAGAAATGAAAGAGTGAGAATTGATAAACATAAGTTCTTGCATATCTCAAGGAGGGGTTGATAGAATTATGGAGCTAGCCAACTGGAAGGAATTCAGAAGCAAAAACAGAGTAAATGGGCTTATGGTTGGCAGGGTTGAAGAAGTAAGAAAAGAAACATAAGAGATATGGAGAAAGTTTCTATAGAACAATCAAGTGCCAATCAATTAAGATGAATCTCAAAAGGATGACACTTCTCATCCAGCAGACCAGACCCATTCAACCCTTGATGCTACAGATAGCCAAAATCCTGTAGACATAGTGGAGATGAAAGGTGAAGAGCTTCAAGAGACTCCTAAGGATGTTACTGCACCGAGTGGTGGCACTGATGCACAAGTAAATGATAAAGAAGAAGTTATCATTGAGTAGCAACCGATTGCAGGAAAAGAAAAGGTAGAGAAGGATAAGGCATATGAGAAGGTAGAGCAGATAACTTTCAATGTCTTGGTAGTCATGATAGTTGACACTCCTAAGGACAAAGGGAAAGTAATTCTTCTGTAGATCTCTATGAATTTTGGTAAACCTATTGATATCAGATAGATGTCCCCAATAGAAAGGCTAATGGTAGCTGTGCTATGCTCAAATTCATCATTGCTAAATAGGAAATAAGGAAAATCATGAATCCCTTAACTATCTAAACAGTTCGAATAGAAAACCAATGAAATAGATGCAAAATAGACTAAAATTAAAAATATAAAACTCCCTATTATGCATCATAGCTTCCATTGTTCCTCTCCTCTTTGTGGGATGATGGCTCTCAGATATTACGTTGGCAACCTGCAAATGACACAAAGATTCAAAGTTCATGATTATTGAGAATGGAGATTGAATGCTCAATTTATAATTTTTTGGAGAGGATTGATTGAAAGATACAATAGATTGATCAAGAGGTGGAACTTAGGTGAGCTCACACGCTGATTGATAGTTGAACTACTAATTTAGAGGTGAAACAAAATAGATTGAATAGATTAATTGAGTTAACTGATTGAGAAAAAGCTAACTGAGGGAAGAAAAAAAATGATTGGAGGAAATAAAGAGGATGACATAGTTAACTGATTGAAAGATTTTTGAGAGCTTTATTTAGAAAAAGCTAACTAAAAGATGGAAATAGGAATTGAAGAGATAATTGAATTAATTAATTAATTGATTGAATCAATTAATTTAGCATGTGCTTGCACTTTGACCTAGATTTTCAATTTAATCTTTGCATGAGATTTATTCAAATATTGAATATATTTTAATTTCAACATATTATTTGAATATATTTAGAACTTGACTTTGATTTTCAATTTGATTTTTGCAACCATGCACATGTATTGAAATTAGAAGAAATTAGAAATTAAATTAAATTAGAAGAAATATTTAATTAGAATTTGAAGAATTAATGAAATTAAATGAAATTAGAATTTAGGGATTTGGAATTTGAATTAGAGGAAATAATTAGTTAATTAAACAATTTAAAGAAACTATTTAGTTATTTAGTAATTGAATTTAATTAAATAATAAATATTATTTGAATTAAAGGATTAAAATCACAATTAATTAAATAATAAATATTTAATTAATATTTAGAAGAGGGTTGAATGATTAGATGATTAGAGATATAAATTGAAAATGAATTTATTTAAATAATAAAGATTATTTAAATTGGGGAATTAATCAAATATTTTTATTTTTTTGATCGGTAAGAGGCCGTAGCCAAAAAAATTTTATTAATCAAATTAATTTTTTACATCACTCCACTCGTGTGGGTGCCGATAGGAAAGAGTGGAGGTGAGAAAACCTTCGACCTTGCTCGGGACCATAGTCCAGATAGTTTCTACATCTAATTACAATAAGCATAGATTCAGAATAATACAATAACACCCCGGGCTAGGGTGAGCAAGTGGGAAGATATTTTCTTTCCCTTATAGGCCCATATTACTATTTTTAAATTGTCACTGTTCTCCTTCTGCTTTGTGTAAGAGTTTGAGCCTTGATTGCATGTAGTCTTTAGTCATTTTAGCAGCTTTCATCTTGTCATTTGTTCAAGATGGCCCTGCATCTCCTGCATGGTTAGTTTTCAAAACACTTGCCCAGATTATTAGTCACATGTAGTATTATATTTCAGATAAGAATTTTATCTTCCAAGCTAGGATACTTCCTTAGCCAATTGTCATTGGACTTATCATCCTAGAACTTAAATTGAGAAATGTAAACAACATGATTTGACATCCTTCTCTGATGTTTCTAAATTCTTAACCTCATATATCTAAAATTATAAAGTCATCAATATGACATATTCATAAACAGAGTTTCTAGATAATTTCCATTTTGAGAAGTGATCATCCACAGTTATGAATCACCTGTTTACCACCTTTTGCTTATGTATCCGGATGCTATCCCTGAAAAAGGATGATATCCAGGATACAATAACAAAAGGGGGTAAATGGGACTTTTGTCTTGCCCAAGTCCAGCTGAGGGTAATAGAGGTAGATGAGTTTTATGGCAGAATTTAACCTACATTCTTTACTCAAAATATTTTGCATGCAAGCCACATATTACCCACAGTCTGTGGGTGTCAGATAACCTTTCATTTATAGAAAGCTCAACAACAAGTATCAAAATGAGTATATGGCAGGGCACTTGGGCGTTACAAATGATTTTCTTAGTTCCTATAGGCCAACACATGCAAAAAATGAGGGCTTTTATTTCCTTAACAGATCCCTTCCTGATTATGTATCCACCAATGTGAATATGTACCTATATATGAGTAAATCATGTTGTTTATAATCATATATATGAGTAAATATTCATATTATGAATATCAAAACAGAGTACAAATTTATTGGCCAATTTTCAACATATGTAGACCTATATAAACATAAACAATCAAAAGTAACTAAAAATGACAATTTCAGGCTCATCTTATGATGTTTATCTAAGTGAACCATAAAATTAACAATTAATGGATATTGTTTAATATTATTTAAACTGACTATATTTATCTTTAAGATTTGACGAGATTATTATCTCCTTCGAAGTTTGTATTTGATCAAAAATTAACATTGTTTTACTTGATATAGTAATAAACTAACTAACCAGTCTATGCTGAATCTATGGTGAGAAGGAAGGGGAAAAATTGTCACATTATCTAACTAGGAACCATAGCCTCCTTATTCCGAGCTTGAAGAAGGGTTCGCAACATTATCCTTGTCCAATTTCAAGCCTTCTTCCTTAAGGAAATCCTTGAACCAAGTGGGCTTAGGTGGGGTTCTCATATGAAATAAATGCAACAAAAAATTAACATTCCTATCAATTGCATCACTCCTCTCCCTGGTAAAGGTTGCTTCATCCATAGTGATAATGGGATATCTAGGGACCGACCTATTGTTTTTTACGAAGACATTATAGTATCTAGGCCTTGGAATTGTCCAGTCATTGTCAATGTTGACAAGAACCCTCTCCAAATCACCTAAGATCGAGGCAATGAAGACCTCCCTATAGAGAGTGTCTGTGTCATCTCTTTTCTTGGTGGAGGTCACCGTAAAGGCCAAGAACATGGCCGCCACATTAGAGTTGGCCCTAGTACGATCAATATTTGTGAGATAGATAGGGCCGAGGATAGTTTCTACAACATCTATTACTAAGGTGTGAGGCAAACGAATAATACGTTTGAGGTAGACCCTTGTAAAAGCACCATCAAAGGCCATCTACCTCTTAGAACTGCTTAGTTTGATCGGGGTGTCCATCTTTGGTTTCACTTCAGACCAGGATCTATATCATAGAGTTATACCAATCGAGATTGGTTTGAAAGATTAACGTGAAGGCTTGGTTTAATAGCCTTGTAGGGTAATTATATTAATGATTGAGCTGTCACATCCTTCATTAATTTATGTGTGCCATACATCCTCCTTAGGCATTTTTACATGATTTAATATAAATGCCAAAACTTCAAACGATGATCCGTCTGTGGGAATATCCTTTTGAGTTGCCATATTTAATTTTGGCGAATGATCTTTCAAGTTACTGATTCAGACAACCAACAAATGCCCTTCTCATCGGTACACTAATCTTCCATAATGGCTGATATATCTTAGAGATTAGATTTGTAATGATGACCGAGCACATTAATTAAGAGTTTGATTTTTTATGCAATTGAATCCCCATCCTAAGAGCTAATGATTATCATATTCTTAGGAAGGTTAATTGTTTTATAATTTAATAAGCAAAGTGTATATAAATATGTGATAACTTATATAAATATGATTATAAGTTGTATATTAATGTATTTGAATATATGTTTAAATTTCCTGTGAATAGTTATAAATATATAAGTATATGTATATGAATCTAAATTGTATATATATATATATAAATGAATAATAGATATAAATATATGTATATCTACATAAATCCATATATATTACTTTGTATATAAATATATATATTCAGCTGTGAAGCTATATATATACACACACACACACACATATATATATATATGTATATATGTATGTATATATATGTATATATGTATATACATATATATACATGTATATATATATAGATGTATATATATATGTATGTATATATATGTATATGTATATATATGTATACATATATACATATACATATACATATACATACATATATATACATACATATATATATATGTATATACATATATACATATGTATATACATATACATATGTATATACATATACATATACATATACATATACATATCTATATATATGTATCTATATATATGTATACATATATATATATGTATATATATACATATATACATATATATATATGTATACATATATATAGATACATATATACATATGTATATATACATATGTATATATGTATCTATATATATGTATACATATATATATATATGTATATATGTATATATATATATATATACATTATATATATATATGTTTTTATAAATATATCTGTAAATATGTGATATCTATATATGTATTAATATATAAATGTTATAATATTTAAAATATGTATTCATATATAAAATTATATATGTAATGTGTCCGTATATATATACATATATATACATATGTATATATATATATAGATATATATATATATATATATATACATATATATATATATGTATATATATGTGTGTGTGTGTGTGTGTACAGATTATATATATATGTGTATATATATGTATACATATATGTATATATATTTACATATAAATACATATATATCTATATATATTTACATATATATACATATATATCTATATATATTTACATATATATACATATATATATACATATATATATACATATATATTTACATATATACATATATATTTACATATATATATTTACATATATATACATATATATACATATATTTACACACACACACACACACACACACACACACACACACACACACATATATATATATCTGAATGTATATTTATATATATGTATCCAGTTGGTATATATATGCCTAAGCCTATACAATTTATTAAGTGTGTGTAAATGTATTAATATGAATGACTTTGAATGATTTGAAGCAGATAGTGTAAAGGTTGAGATTAATCCTCATCCCCTGCCTCTAATTTTGAGCTCAATCTGTCTCTATGTATGTGGTGGGATAAAGTGTTTGGATAAATTGTGTGAATGCTACAATATGGTGTGAATACTACTATTTTTGTAGGTTTTGTGTCGATGTGAAATATTTTTTAAGGATAAATGTTAGGTGTCACATGGATCACTATCTTACCATCAGCCCCCATGTTAGCTAGGAAGACTGCTCTTTTGTTGCCCTCTCTATAGATGTTATTAAAGATGACCCTGTCAAATGTTTTGATGTTCATCAATATCTTAGCGAGGGAAGCATTTAGCTTCCAATCAGGAATTGTCCCTTTTCTAAGGGCATTGATGATTACACTTGAGTCCCCTTCAATACAAATCCTCTTTATATTTAGTATAATGCATAGGTTTATACCTGCAGCTAATGCTTTCATCTCGGCTTCATTGTTTGTGCATTTACCCAAGGGAAAGGCCATATAGGCCATTTCATCCCCATTTGAATTGTGAAGGCTGCAACCAAGTCCAGCGTCCCTTGGGTTGCCCCTAGAATCCCCACCAAAGTTAAGCTTGATCCATCCAGCTTTAGGGGGGAGCCACTTACATTCAACACGTGTTATGTTGTTGGATGGAGGACCTTTTCCTATGAAGGGTGGAATCTTTAGACCCTTCCACCTAAATCTCATCTTTTCATCCCAATAGGACATATTGACATCCCTCTGATTGTTAGAGGTATGGTTGTTTACCATTTCAACTATGGTTGCTTCAATTTTATTAGTTAATTGGGCCCAGTGCATTTTACTATCTTTGAAAATCCTCCTATTTCTCTCATTCTAGATTTCCCAGATCATAATGGAGGGGGCAATTATCCAAAAATTCTCATACATACACCTAATATTCCGAATGGGCCATGCATGGAATAGGTCAAAGATAGAGCTAGGAATAGGGGTATACCAATTCAACTATTTTCTCAACCATCCCCAACAATTGTGTGCATTATCATAGGTTAATAGTAAATGATTAGTGTTTTCTTCCTCCATTTCACATAATGGGCATCTGCTGGGGCCTTCATATCCAAGTTTTCTGAAGGTTTCATTGGTGAGAAGCTTGTTTTGAATTGCCATCCATGCAAATAGGCTAGCTTTTGGTAGGCACCTTTTATCCCAACAAAGTTTTAGGGGTAGGTTGGAGCTTGGGTTATTTTTCTTGATTAACAGGTGTTTATATCCTTCCTTAGTTTCATACTTCCCCTTCTTGGACCCAGCCCACATCAGTTTATCATCTTCAGAATTTAAAGTGGGGCTTCTTGAGGCTAGGATCCATGCTAAGAGGCCTCTCTCCTGGTCCAGTAGGTTTAAATTATCCATTGATTTCCATCTCCATTGTTTGAGGCCCCCAATGCATAATTCTTCCACATAGTCTTTTACTTTCACACCCCATTATTCTTCAAGGATGGGTATTATTTTATTTAAGTCATTAAGTTTTTGATGGGGTATTGAGCTCCCCATGAGTCCCTCCAAAATAGGGCATTTGCCCCATTTCCAACATTCCATGTTAGCTTGTCCATTATGATATCTCTACATTCAAGTATAAAGTTCCAAATTCTAGAACCTTTTATGTGGGTGGGCTATCCTAAAGATGCTTGTGGGGTCCTTGTTATGAAGGTATTTGTTATAAAGGATTCACACCCATTTGAATTTAGGGTTATTAAACATTCTCTAGACAAGCTTTTCTCCTAGGGCCTTGCTTTGGAATTTTAGGTCTTTGATACCCAAACCCCCTAGATCTTTAGGCAAGCATAGCTTATCCCATGCTATCAAAGGGAGTCTAAATTTGTCATCAGAGCCTTGCCAGAAAAATATCCTAATATGTTTTGTGATTTCCTTTCTCTTAGTTGAAGGAAGATCCATGCATGAGAGTTGGAAAATTGGCATTGCTGAGAGAACCAACTTAATCATGGTGGCCTTACCAGCAGAGGATAACCATTTCCCCTTCCAAGATGAGATCCTTTTTATAATTTTGGAGACCACCTGGTCCCACAAGTTGGATGATCTGAACCCTTTGTCTAAGGGAAGTCCTAAGTATTTACATGGTAATTCTCCTATTTTGTATTTAAGAATGTTTAAGCTTTTCCTTTGGAGTTCTTTATTTGTGTTAAAAAAGATAACATTGGATTTTAAAGTGTTGATTTCTTGTCCAGAAATCATAGAATAGTTGTCTAAGATTCTTTTAAGTGTTTTTGCTTCTATTGTGTTGCTTAATCCAAACAACATGGTGTCATCAACAAATTGTTGATGGGTAATTGGTTCCATGTCAAAAGTAATTTTAATACCCTTCAACTATTGTGTTTCTCTCTCGCTGTTGATCATCTTTCCGAATGATTCAGCCATGATGATAAAAAGAAAGGGGGAGAGGGGATCCCCCTATCTAAGACCTCTTGAGATTTCAAAAAAACCTTCTAAGGCCCCGTTGACTAAGATTGATACTCTAGGTGTTGCAATGCATTCATAGACCAGATTTATCCATTGCTTATTGAACCCAAATGATTCAAAACATTTGCATAGAAAGTGCCAATCTACTTTAGCATACGCCTTTTTAATATCCAGTTTTATCATCATGCTTGACACCTTGTTTTTTTGTACTGAGTGGATTGCTTCTTGAGAAATGATTATGCCATCATAAATAGATCTGCCTGGCACAAAACTAGTTTGTTCCTCACTAATGATTATGGGGAGAAGTTTGTGAAGTCTATTTGCAATTGTTTTTGTGAGTAATTTATAAAGGGTTATGCATAGTGCTATTGGTCAGAGATCCTCAAAATAGTCCACTATTTCTTTTTTTGGGATTAAAGTTATGAATGTGTTATTTAGTTCTCTTAGGATCTTCCCTGAGTTTCTCATCCCCTCAAGAGCTTCTGTAATTTCCTACCCCATGAAGCTCCAACATTTTTGAAAAAAGTGTGCTGGGAAACCATCAAGGCCAAGAGCCTTATCCGGTCCCATTTGGAATAAAGTTGTTTCCACTTCTTCCATAGATAGTTTTTTATTAAGCATCAAGTTGTGTTCTTTAGAGATTAATTTGGGAATGTATTTTAAGAATTCACTCTCATTTGTCCACCTAGAACCATCTTTATTATTAAGGATATTTTCAAAATACTCTACTGCTTCCCTAGCTATAATCTTAGGGTCATCACTTAGATCTCCTGAGTTTAATTTTATTTTGTTGATTCTATTTATAGCTCTTCGTTGTTTAATGCTGTTGTGGAAGAAGCTTGTATTTCTATCCCCGACATCCAACCAATGTTCCCTAGATTTTTGTTTCCAATATATTTCTTCTCTAGCGAGGATTTCTTCATATTGGGCCATATTGGTTTTTTCCTTTTGATAAAGTAAGTTATCCATCCCAAGCCTGATTATCTCTTCATTAGTTCTTTCCATTTCTATCTCAATTTCTTTTTTTTGTGTAAAGATATTTCCAAAGTGCATTTTGTTCCATATTGTTAATCGTTGCTTTATCTTTTTTAGTTTAGTGACAACTTTGAAAGTTTTGGAACCTGTAACTTTTGTTTCCTTCCACCATTTTTCTATTAGTTGTATTAGATTTTCATCCCTAAGCCACATTTTTTCAAATCAAAAGGGGGTTTTGGTTGGCTTTAGTTCTTCTAATATGATCAAATGGACCGAGAAATGGTCTGATCCAGAGAATGGGAGGACTGAGGATTCATAAGACTATGTGAGATTCCCACAAAGGAAGTGTAGGTCTCGGAGACAACTAAGAGGGGGGGTGAATCGGTTGTCTAATAAATTCAAACCAAAAACTTATTAACCAACTTAATGTATAATACTGGTAAATTAGTTAAGTATGTCGGTAGACAATGTTAACAAAAAATTGTTGTACCGGTAAGAATTAATGCATGAAACATAAGCACAAAGTCATCCACAACACATGACACCAATATTTGTACATGGAAACCCTGTAAGGGGAAAAACCACGGTGGGAAACCTCACCCACAATCAGATGATACTACTACAGATAGTAAGTGTACAAAGAGGGGTCTGCACATGCAGAAAGGCCAATAGCCTAGAGCTCACTACTCAATCACAAATGGGAGTCACACTAACTATAGTTGGATGGTTAAATCCAATAAGAATGTACTGCACAAAATAGCATCTTCATATGCTAGATTCAGTACCGGTGTAGTGCTGATATGCTTCTTCAAAAACCTAACTTCACCTTCGAATGATGTCTTCGTGTATACCTTTCCTTGATCTCACATATACCTTCACACAATTATTTTTTGCATTCCACATTTGATCTTACAAATAAGATCTTACATTTATACCATACCCTAAGACCAATTTTAGTAGGTTGGCTCTACAAGATATTATAATAAAAACATTTTACAAATAATACAATATCCAATGAAATAATCGATTGAACATGCCGGCTTAATGCATTTACAACAATAATAAATCATCTCCATAGTGTGCCATGCTGATTTGGAAAAGATAAGCCTGCCGGTGTAACCCTAGATAACTTGGACCTATTTGCCGGTAAAAGAAAATATGCAAATAAGAATATACCAATGATTATTACTTCAAAATAAAGTTTCCACATGATGTCTTCGACATTACCAAGTGTCTTCCACGTCATTGCAGGTATCGGTGAACATTATATCCTACCGGTTAACCATATACCAGTAACTGTTTACCGGTGAATGTTGCTAGATCTCCAAAGTTGGTGTATTTAGCAGGTGTTGACATCAATGACAAAACCATACCAAAATACCAATAATCTCCCCCTTTGGAATTGATGGCAACACAAGATGGAAAAACCATCAAAGTGCCAAAACAGAAATGCCAAGTACAAAAATCAACAATCTCCATTTCTCCCCCTGAGAGTAACATGTGTTTATTCAAAGATTTATTTTCAATACCAATCTCTCCTCAAAAAGATAATGCTTTTTTCCATATATCTTTCCCTAATGTTTTTCCATATATCTCTCCCCCTTTGACATCAAATGCCAAAGTCACAAAAGGTCAAGTTTATACAAAATACCAACCAATTCAATATACCAACTACTCCCCCTGAGAAGTAGCTTCCTCATCAAATATTAGAATAAAAGATTTGTCCATTTAATTCTGCCGGTTGATGACAATCATCAACTATCTAAGTCTCTACTAGTGGAGGTAAGACTCCGAGCTGATCTCTGAGATACTCAAAAGTTTCCTTAGGCAAAGGTTTTGTGAAAATATCTGCAAGCTGTTCTTTAGTATTCACATAAACCAGTTTTATCTCCTTTTCTTCAACTTTTTCCCTTAGAAAATTTAGTTTGATAGAAACATGTTTTGTTTTAGAATGTAATACTGGGTTCTTAGATATATCAATTGTTGCAGTGTTATCACAATATATAGTAATAGGTTCCTTGCATTTTATCTTTATGTCTTTTAACATTTGCTTAAGCCAAAGTACCTGTGTACAGTTTGTTGCTACTGCAACATATTCTGATTCTGCTATTGATAAAGATGTACAACTCTATTTCTTACTTAACCAAGAAACTAATTTCTTTCCAAGAAAGAATGCTCCTCTAGTGGTGCTTTTTCTATCATCCACATCTCCTGCCAAATTTGCATCTGTGTATGCACATAGCTCAAAATTTTCATCTTTAGGATACCATAATCCAAGATTTGTTGTGCCTTGTAAGTACCGGAAAATCCTTTTTAGTGTTGATTCATGATTTTCCCTGGGATTACTCTGAAATCTAGAAACTATACATACTGCATTCATAATATCAGATCTGGTTTGTGTCAAATATAGTAATCCTCCTATCATAGATTTGTATCTAGTTGGATTAACGGGTGTAGATTCATCCCTTTGAGATAATTTGTCATTTGTAGTCATAGGTGTGCTTACCGGTTTAGAGTTTTCCATCCCAAATTTCTTAAGTAGTTCTTTCAAGTACTTAGATTGACTCAAAAATATGCCTTTATCAGTCTGTGAAATCTGCAATCCTAAAAATAATTTTATTTCTCAAATCATAGACATTTCAAATTCATGCTGCATTTCAAGAGAAAATTCTTTGCATAATCCATCTTCTCCTCCAAAGATTATATCATCAAAAAATACTTCCATAATTAAGATGTCATCATTACTTACTTTGTAATATAAATTGCTATCTGCATTTCCTTTAGTAAAACCAATTTTTAAAGGATACTTATCCAATCTTGCATACTAGGCTCTTGGAGCTTGTTTTAATCCATACAAAGCTTTTCTTAATCTGCAAACCATATCATTGTCATCTGTCAAGGAAAATCCATCAGGTTGTTCAATATAGACTTCCTCTTCAAGATCTCCATTCAAGAATGCACATTTAATATCCATTTGATAAACTTTGTAATCCTTGTGAGCTGCAAAGGCCAAGAATAATCTAACTGCCTCAATTCTGGCTACCAGTGCAAAGGTTTCATTGTAATCAACTCCTTCTTTCTGAGAATATCCCTTACACACTAGTCTTGCTTTATTTCTGACAACCTTACCATCTTCATTGAGTTTTTTTCTAAATACCCATTTGGTTCCAATTACATTTTTATTTTTAGGCCGGGGAACTAATGTCCAAGTATTATTTTTCTCAATTTGTCCTAATTCTTCTGCCATAGCTTTAATCCAGAATTTATCTTCACATGCCTCATTGATAGATAATGGTTCAATTTGAGAAATAAGACATACCTCTTCATTTTCCAATCTCCCTCTTGTCATGACTCCTTTAAATTTGCTTCCAATTATCTGATCTTCAGAATGATTCAATCTTTAATGTTGTTCTTCAATTACTATGGAATCTTCTGATGATACCGGAGTAACTGGATCATCATTCTGTACCGATGGATTTATTGTCCATTCATTTGTCATAATTTCTATTACCGGTTCAGAGTCTATATACCTTGAAGTTCCTCTAAATTGTTCATCAATCTTTACATTTGTACTCTCAACAATTTTTTGTAATCTTTTATTAAAACATCTATATGCTTTACTCTTAGTTGAATAACCAAGAAATATTCCTTCATCACTTCTAGGATCAAACTTGCCAATATACTCATCTCTTCTAATATAACATTTACTTCCAAAAATTCTGAAATACTTAAGAGTAGGAGTATTACCAAACCATAGTTCATGAGGGGTCTTACTGGTTTCACCTTTGATGTGAACTTTGTTGAATGTATAGACAGCAGTGCTTACTGCCTCTCTCCAGTACACATGTGGTAGATTTGCTTCTGATAGCATACTTCTTGCTGCATCCAAAATAGTTTTGTTTTTCCTTTCAACAACTCCATTCTGTTGTGGTGTCTGAGGTGCTGATAACTATCTTTTGATTCCATTTACTTCACAGAATATATTAAAATCTCTAGATGTGAATTCTCCTCCTTGATCTAATCTTAAACATTTAATTTTCTTATCGGTTTCATTTTCAACCATTGCTTTGAATAGTTTGAACTTCCCAAGTGCTTCTAATTTTTCTCTGAGAAAAGTTACCCAACACATTCTAGAATAATCATCAATAATTAGCATGAAATATCTATCACCTTGTAAACTTTTAGCTCTAGATGGACCACATAGATCAGTGTGAATTAAATCAAGAGCATTATTGGATTTTTCTAGAATACTTTTGAAACTAGCTCTAACTTGTTTTCCAAATTGACATTCCTTGCAAATTGTATTATGAGGTTTCACAATTTTAGGTAGATCTCTAACTGCCTTAGAAGTACTGATTTTTACCATGCAATCAAAATTTACATGACATAGTCTTTTATGCCATAGCCAACTTTCATCTATATGTGCAATTAAGCATGCCTTTTCACTGTTATTCAAATGAAAGATATTACCTCTAGTCTGATTACCAGTTGCAATTTCCAAACCAGTTCTATTCATGATTTTGCATTTTCCATTTTTAAATTGTAACTGAAAACCTTTCTCAACTAATTGACCAACACTTAAAAGGTTATGTTTTAATCCTTCAACATAGTAGACATTGTGAGTGTTATGTTTACCATCAAGAGATATTGAACCCTTACCTTTGATTGAATAGGCTTTGTCATCTCCGAATCTTACTAAACCTCCATTGTATTCTTGAAAGTTCAAGAATTTACCTTTGTCTCCAGTCATGTGATGTGAGCATCCTGAGTCAATAATCCATTCATCCTTTGATTCAACTTTAGCTGCTAGGGCTTGTTCTACCGGTTGAGCAATAGGTATCGGTTGATCTTCTGTTATAGCAACAAAGACCCATCCGTTGTCTGTTGGATCCTCATCAGAATCATCAGTCACATCTTCATCAGCAATGTAACAAGATTTATCTTTGTTTTTCTTAAATCTATATCTCTGATATTCAGGATTAGGTTTGTATGTCCTTCTAGCTTCTTCTCTTAGTCTAGCATGTCTATCAGGGCATCTTGAAGCCATATGACCAATCTTATTGCAATTGAAACATTTAAAGGGTGCTTTACCTTCATACTTACTTCCAATTGGACCTTTTGGCATTTTTCTTGCAAATAGTGCTTCAAGTTCTTCAAGCTCTTCATTCTCCTTCCTGGTTTCTTCAAGTTCTCGTGCATAAAAGGCTCTCCAGTCTGATTTGTCAAAAGATGGAGTAGATGATGTTGATGCTTTGAAGGCCAAATCAGTTTTTATAATAGTAACAGGACCAAATTCCTCAATTTCAAAAGCTAAAAGTTTTCCAATCAATGTATCCCTAGTTACTGATGTATTAGGCATTGTTCTCAACTCATTTATAGCAATAACCTTCATTTTATATGCCGGTGGCAAACCCCTTAAGATTTTGGAAACAATCTCATCTTCACTTAAGGTTCCGCCACAACATTTGATACCCAAAACAATTTCATTTACTCTTTCCATAAAAGCATAAATCCTTTGATCTTCTTCCATTTTCAGATGTTCATACCTGACTCGAAAGCTTTCAAGTTTTGTAATTTTGACTGTGGAATCCCCTTCATTCAGTGTTTCCAAATGATTTCAGATAGCTTTTGCAGTGGATCTATCTGATAATCCCATGATTTGTTGATCTGATAATGTGCTCAAAAGTGCTTCTCTTGCTTTGCAATCATTTTCTTCATCTTTAGCTAAAGTAATGGGAGCAGTCTGACCAGCTACAATAGTAGTATAACCATTCTTAGTAACTTCCCAGATGTCTTTACCAATGCAATTCAGATGTGTCTCCATTCTGATTTTCCATATCCTATAGTTGGTTCCATCAAGTTTAGGACTATCCTTTCTGAAATAATTAGTAGACATTGGATCTCCTCAAGTTGTTAAACTTCTTCAAAAAGAGGTATAAGCTCTGATACCAATTGTAGGTCCCGGAGACAATTGAGAAGGGGGGGGGTGAATCAGTTGTCTAATAAATTCAAACTAAAAACTTATTAACCAACTTAATGCATAATACTGGTAAATTAGTTAAGTATGCCAGTAGACAATGTTAACAAAAAATTGTTGTACCGGTAAGAATTAATGCATGAAACATAAGCACAAAGTCATCCACAACACATGACACCAATATTTGTACGTGGAAACCCTGTAAGGGGAAAAACCATAGTGGGAAACCTTACCCACAATCAGATGATACTACTGCAGATAGTAAGTGTACAAAGAGGGGTATGCACATGTAGAAAGGCCAACAGCCTAGAGCTCACTACTCAATCACAAATGGGAGTCACATTGACTACAATTGGATGGTTAAATCCAATAAGAATGTACTGCACAAAATAGCATCTTCATATGCTGGATTCAGTACCGGTGTAGTGCTGATATGCTTCTTCAAAAACCTAACTTCACCTTCGAATGATGTCTTCGTGTATACCTCTGCTTGATCTCGCATATACTTTCACACAATTCTTTTTCGCATTCCACATTTGATCTTACAAATAAGATCTTACATTTATAACATACCCTAAGACCAATTTTAGTAGGTCGGCTCTACAAGATATTATAATAAAAACATTTTACAAATAATACAATATCTGATGCAATAACTGATTGAACATGTCGGCTTAATACATTTACAACAATAATAAATCATCTCCATAGCGTGCCATGCTGATCTGGAAAAGATAAGCCTGCTGGTGTAACCCTAGATAACCTGGACCTATTTGCCGGTAAAAGTAAATATGCAAATAAGAATATACCAATGATTATTACTTCAAAATAAAGTGTCCACATGATGTCGTCCACATGATGTTGTCGAAATTACCAAGTGTTTTCCATGTCATTGTAGGTACCGATGAACATTATATCCTGCCGGTTAACCATATACCAGTAACTGTTTGCATAGTTTACTGTTTGCCAGTGAATGTTGCTGGATCTCCAAAGTAGGTGTATTTAGCAGGTGTTGACATCAATGACAATACCATACCAAAATAGAAACAGGAAGAATATGTCTAGTTTTTCTGCAATGTTGCAAAAACCTTGTCTCTGATTATTCCAAGTAAAGGCATCATTTTTCATCTTGAATTCCATCAAGTTACACTTATGTGTCCAATATTTGAAGTCTTGACTTGTTTGGGTCATTTTTTTATTACCTCCCCATTTTTCCTTGGGATCTAAGATTGCATTGAAACCCCCACCTATTATGTATGTTTGATCTATGTGACATAAATGGAAACTCATTCCACACTTGTCTTTTTGCTTGTGTTTGGATAGGCCCATAAACATTAATTATAATAAATTTTAAGTTGATTTTGATGCTTATAGCCCACCCGGACATCCAATTTGGGCCTTTTCTTATTAGTTTAAAGGATATTAGCCTATTATCCCATATGATGGCCAATCCACCTAAGGCCCCACAAATGGTTTGTCCTTCTAATTCTCCGATGCCTAATTTTTTGTTGATATTTGTCAATTCGATGTTATTTAATTTAGTTTCCTGTATTAGGAATACCTCTGGATTGAATTTAGCAATGCAACGTTTAAAGATATGTTTCTTGTTAGGGGCATTCAGGCCCCTAACATTCCAAGTAATGAGTTTCATAATGCCATTGGAAGGTCCTTCCCCTTCCCTACCTCAAAAAGGTTAGTGATTTTAATTTGGCCAGCAGGGCATCCTTCTTTGGTTAATAATTCAGCAATTGATTTTCTCCCTCTCTTTTTTAGTTCAGAAGCATAATCTGGGGGTAAGCAAGTTTCTATGGTTTTAGCTATCCCAAGGTTGTGTAATTTATCTGTTACCACATCATATTTATGGATCTGTACTTCTTCCTCGGTTACATTAAGTTTGCATAATTTTCTTGCTAACAATGTATTTTGTAATGCCAGTTCCTCCTCATCTGCTATTTCATTAATGAAAAGTTCAATGAGGTCATTTGTAACTTCATTACCAACATACTCAAGGATACATTTATTTTCTCTTTCCATCCTTTCTTCTCTTTCCATATTGTGTTCACTATTGTTATTGTTGGAGTTCTTTTTCTTTTTCTTTTTCCCTTTTTTTTTGTTTATTTTCCTTTTTTGTTCTTGTTCTTTTTCTTTTTTTTAGAGCATCATGGCTTCTCTGTTGCATGTGGTATGGGGTGGTTTTCTGGTTCCACCTTGTTATCTTCTTTGTTTTTTATGTCTTTGGTTGTTTCCTCCTAGTTGTCAATGTTAGCTTCATACCTCAAGGGGTTTAGTTCGACACCGAAATTTACGTTATGTTCCTTTGAATCATTGATTTGTTCACTCACTGGTTCTTTGGGTGTGTTTTCAATCTTTGCTTTATCTTTTTCATTTTCTGCCATTTTTTGAGTGTTTACTAGTACCTTAGCTCTGGGATTCTATTTGTTGAACATAAAACCGCCTTTTGGGTTGAATTTTATGTTTATATCCTTATCTGTTCTAGAAACAATTTTAGTCTTAGTACTATATTTCTCAATATTCTGAATAGGGGAGGTAGCATCCATGGATGTGATATCCCCCATAAGGATCTCTTGATGAATCTGGTAAATCGAATAATTTGTAATGGTTTTGATGGGTTCGAATTTTAGTTTGTCTATCTCAACGCTAGCTAATATTTTAATGTTAGAGGATTTCATGTAATTTTCCTCCAAACCCTCGAAACCTCCTAAAAAATCCCCCAATTTTTTTAGGGTATGATTGTGGATTAATTCAACCGACATTTTAGGGAGTTGAATCCATTTTGGCACCCTATGTTTATCAAAATCTTTGGGTGAGAAGTTAGGTTTCCAATTAAAAAATTTGAAACAATAACCTTTAAAGAACCTGTGATTGTTCCTAAGTAAATGACTTTTAAGTTCACATGAATTGCATTTGATAAACAAAAAATCATTTTCTAGACAGGTAATACTTATCTGATTATTCATGGCAGACTTCAACTAATGGAGGACATTAGAGGTCGACGCTCCAAATCCAAACCATTTGCCAAAGAGCCCGAGTTCATTGTAACATTCCCATAATTCATTTGTGTGTTTTTTGCTAATTATCATTATGTTATCCGTGCTAAAGCTTGGCGGCTTCTGAGTGATTTTAGGGCATCGTTTAGGGTTGACATCCTCCCTGCACCTAGTTTGGGTGTATGACTTTGAGCTTGTCATAGAGGGTCTTCTTAACCCTAATTTTATTCTATTAGCCCAAGAAGCAATATCGTTTTGGGCTCATGATAAACTCTCCACGTGGGAGAATGGTAAATAAGAAATCCTTTCATTGTTAGGGTGCAATTTATCTTGAGAGGCCTTCGAGATGGGCTGAACTTCCCCTTTCTACACTGTTAAAGGAATTGCCTATTTTATTAAAGGTGCTCTATGATGCCACTGAGTTTGTCTCCAGATTGGTTTTGCCGAAGTCAAGGGAGGATCATCTGTGTTTCTCAGGCTGAGGAGAGAACTCTTTGGGACCCCGACAGCCCTTTTGCATATCTCATTTAGCTGTAGATTAGTTAAATTTGCTCCTGTGGCGTATGATTGAGAGACATTCAGGGCTTCGAATCTATTTGAGGTACCCACAACATTTTTTGGACCCCCTATGGATTAAATCCACTCTACCATGTCCCAAAAATCCTCTCTAGCCTCTAGGGATGATTCAAGGGTTTTGTAGAGATGTTTCTGCTTATCGCAATAGTTCGTATTTTTGCTTTCTTTTTCATGTGTTCATATTGTGTATTATTAAATTATTAATGGGAATTAATCAAAATTAATTAAATAATAAATATTTAATTAATATTAGAACATGGTTAAATGATTAAATGATGAAAGAATAAGAAATAGAATAATTAGTAAGATTATGAAGAAATGTGAAATTAGAAGAATAAGATTAATTAACTTAATTAAATAATTTAAAGAATTATTTAATCAATTAGAGGAATAATTAGTACATGATCAATGAGACATTTTTAGGTGTCTACATTTTCCCCTCTTTGAGACAAAGTTAGAACGATGGTGTTTCGAAGAAAACCAAAAAATTCTACCCCAGTATGCCTTGGTACCACTGTATAGTGTAAATATGCCCCCTCGGAAAAGGTGGTCAAAAAATTCTAAAATTGAGACCATATTTTCGATATCAGTATAATGAGCAATTGTGTGAAGTTTTGTGGAATTTTGAGATCATTTGAGTAACCTATAAGTTGTTTCAAGTTGACGGGTACCACAGCCGTCGAGGTGGCAAAAAACCCTAATTTTGAGCTATAAATAGAGATTTTAGGTTTTCATTTGCTCATTTTCATTTTGGTAAGTTCTTGGTTTCTTTGCGAATTTTGTGGTTTTTTTTGAGTATTTGATCAGCATGGCTAGCTATAGAGCTCACTTGCACTTGTCTGACCAAGTACGTTCTTATCAGAGACCTCTAGGGACTGGCGGCATGGTATGTTTCCAAAATTTTGCTTTATTTTTTTTCCTATTTTTGCTATTTGTCCAAAAAAAATTCCATGACCTAATTTGCATTTTTTCACACATTCGCCTTTCATTTTTCATGCATTAGTGCTAAATGTTACGCATTTGCTATAAATGTCATGCATTAGCTATAAATGTATCGCATTCATGCTAATTGTTACACATATGCTGAAAGTATTACGCATTTGCTCATTTTATTACGCATTCATGGTAAATGTTACGCATAAGTTGTTATTGTGACACATAAGTGTTAAATGTCATGCATAGGTTTAAAACATTACACATTTGTTGTTTTTGAAGGTTTTGGTCATGCATTTGATAATTTCTTGTGTTCTCGTGACCTGATATCTGATATTTGTAATATTTTCTTTGTGCAGGAGAACATTGGAGTATTATACTGCCGACAGAGCAAACCTAGTGGACTTGACCTTCATGTCGATTTACTTGAGGAGATCGCACATATTCGACAACTTGGATTATATTACGTTTTACATTTGCCAGAGGTTATGACCAATAGGGCCTTGATTACAACACTGATAGGGAGATGGCATTCTGAGACATGTTCTTTTCATCTTCCTACTGGTGAGGCATCCATTACCTTAGAGGATGTATGGCGGATATTGTGTATTCCTATTCATGCTGAGAGAGTTGTCTATGAACATGACGATGGTGTTTCTAGATTATGTGCCCTTTTTGAGTGTGAGGTACAAGACTTACAGATCAGTGGTTGGTATGATATCCCTTGGGATTGATTAGATTATGATGATCTGACTATCATATTATGCAGTATCGTCGGTGGTTTGTTGATGCCAGATAGACGAGGTCATGAATTTTCAGTTGGATGGGGTAGAGAGCTCCATGATATGATTGTGCATCGACGAGTATATGCTTGGGGTCCTTGCCTACTAGCCATGGTTTATTATCAAATGCATGACATTGTATACCTTGGATACCAATCTATCAGTTGTGGTGTGACATTGCTCTAGACTTGGGTGTGGGAGAAAATTTCTATCTCTAGACCTGTTATTCATGTTGACTTGCAACCTAGTGAGCCTTATGCTTATAGGTACACAGCTGGTATTAGACATAGGGGTTCGGGTAACACCTTATACTGGTGACATTAGCTTGATATTTTGTAGCATTTTATTTGGACTTGCAGCCCTGTGAGCCTTATGCTTATAGGTACACAACTGGTATTAGACATAGGGGTTCGGGTAACACCTTGTACTAGCAACATTAGCTTGATATTCTGCAACATTTCATTTGGAGACCATATTTAGATTGCCCCAGTTGGGAGGATGATGCATATCACTTGCCCTTTTGTAGATAGTAGAGATATCTTATTAGTAGGACATTCGAGACATAGAGGATCATTGAGATGTCTCTTCCAGGATGGGTACTCAGACAATTTGGGGAGGTACAAGTTACTCCTGTTGTTACCGCATATTTTGCTCATGTAACTCGTGAGGTTTCTAATTGGGGTGTATGTATACAACCACATGTTGTTGTTGTTGAGTTTGATTCTCTCTAGCCATTACCTTGGGTTGGGGTAGAGGTGCAACAGATCTAGGTACTACTCCGGAGTATAATGCATAGTGGGCCAGCCATAGGCCTATTCCACTTACTGATCATGTTGTTCTGATTACATCACAGTAGATACAACATCCTAGACAACACCCAAGGATAGACTTGGGGGAGAGAGTCAGAGGAGGAGAGGGGGTGGAGGAGATGAGGGAGGAGATGAGGGAGAGGGAGGAGATGAGGGGGGAGACAAGGGAGGTGGAGGAGCTAAGGGGGAGGAGATGAGGAGGGAGGAGATGAGGGAGATAGAGGAGCTGAGGAGGGAGGAGATGAGGACATAGACATAGGTGGGGACACCGAGTCTATGAGCAGCAGAGATGATGATGATTCTTCAGGATCATCGAGTAGTGAGGATGGTGATGATGATGATGATATGCCAGAGTTGGAGGACGTGCCTGCTACAGAGGGTGGAGGAGGACAGGTGGGTGATAGGGATGATAATGATCCGCAGATTCTTAGAGTGCAGATTCAGAGTGTAGAGGACAAGATCTCTAGATGAGATGTCGAGTGAGAGGCCTACTATAGAGACTATAGTGCACTAGCGACTGAGAGGGATCATATCCAGAGGGATAGAGATGAGGCAGTCAAGAGAGCTCAGATCACCATGGATGCCTATGATTAGTTATTCGGACCACTGACAGAGGCACGTAGCTAAGAAAATAGATATTTTGTTGTTGCACAAGAGGCTATTTATTATCGACAGGCTTATGAGAGAGCTATTCTTGAGGGTCAGAGAGAGCCTAGTTTTAGTGCCTTTATGGGGAGAAGATCTAGTCGATCTACTTCTTGACAGACTAGCAGTGGAGGAGTCATGGGTCCTCCTAGACATCGTGGGGCAGGATCTAGTGGGTAGGGTCCACCTATTGACAGAGGCAGTGCCGGTTGAGACATTTTGATCATGCTATCTGAGCCTTGAGGCTTGTTTATGATTATTATATTCATACAAATGATCATTTTTGAGTTATATATATGATATGCAGTTTTTTTGGCGGCGATTTATGCTTTGCTTTCCATGTATGTTGAATGATGCTATGAGTTATACAATGTATGTCTATATGAATGGTGCTTATGAATGCAAATGATTTCTACATGATTTATGAATGATTCTTATGAGTGCAATTTTTTTGGTTTTTGTATGATAATGCATGAATAAATTTTCAACTCAGATATAGCTTGAAGAAATGTTAGGAAAGAAAGAAAAGATTAATGAAAGAACAATGTTTAGAAAAGAATATGATTTAAAAAGAAGATGGGAAATCAACAAACTATCAATAAACATATGAGATGAGAATGAAATTGAATGAATCAAGAACCTGTGTCATTTATTTATTGCACAATATATATTCATAACTGAGCATTATTATTGAACAATGAAGCTTAGCACATCAGGGTATAAGGAACCAAGATGTAAGGATATCTCATTGTAGAAACAAACACGTAGCAGACAAGGAGTGAACCCCTCCATTCTAGGAAATACACTAGGGGTCAAGGTATGTGTGGTATTCACAAGCTGAATGCTCCTATCACAGACACCCACTAGAGAGATTTCCCTAGAACTTCATCAGTTCACACCACAAACAACAAACAAAGAAAAAGATAATGCCCATCATGGCTCCTCTAGTCACTTGTGGATATCCTTGAGTAGCATAGGAACATAATCTATCACCAAATGATAAAAAGATAAAGACTGACCCAGACAAAATTTAGCAACTATATTGACCTTGTTCCTTTATTCTTAGTTGCTTGATGTGATGGTTGATAATGTCTCATCTCAGAAAGTTGCGGACCCCATTTAAGACTGACTTGTCTGATTTCGAGTGTATCCTCTTATGTTTAAGACAAGATAATGATCACTTGATATGGATATGATACGATTGATAAGACAGTTTGATCAGTTCATTGCAGATGTTTGACTAGATAGTCATATCTTTTGTTAACTTCGTGCAAAGTGCTTGTTAGATATCTGCTAGGGTATTTGTTTCTTGCGAGACATTTTATTGCAAGCTTTTTGATTGATTGATTTTCGATTTTTAGTTCTTTTCCAAGAGTTTTTTCGACGTTTTTAGATTATGTGGATTGATATTTGAATATTTTTGGCTGATTTTTTTATGACATTTTGCAGATGTTTTTTATTTTTTGAAGGATTTTCCAATGTTTTGGGAATTTTTAAAAGATTTTCACATATTTGAATGTTTTTGATTGATTTTTTTAGGACATTTTGGAGATGTTTTTGGATTTTAAGTTTTTCATTGTTTTTCGAATTTTTTCAGGACTTTATATGAATGTTTTTGATATTTTTTGATTGATTTTATCAATGTTTTTTATTTTTTGATTTTTAAGGGTTTTTTTAGGACATTTTATGATTTTTTATTTTATTTTATTTTATAGGATTTTTTTAGGACTTTTAATGATTTTTTAGGATTTTTTAAGGACTTTTTATGATTTTTATGATTTTTTCAGTTATGCCCTCAATGTGCAGACGTGTATGACATGATGATCTATAGAATGCATGTGGAGACAATGAATTTTTGACATGACCTATGTTAATGCAATATGCATGATGAAGATGCATTTCTTGTTCGAACAAGGATGACTGTGTTTGTTTAGCATTTTATAATACACCAATTGAACTGGAGGTGCAAAACATTTCATAGATAAGTGGTCAATCGATCCTTAAGGTCCTTTGGAACATTCAAATTAACACACTTAGTGACTAGGATTTACAAATGGAGACGAGGAAAACTTCCCCATTGATTCTTGAAACTTTGATCTTCTTTTGCCCATGTGTGTGCAGATGAGTAAATTCCTTCTCTTGTATTCAATAAAGATCCTTAGCATCTTATATGACTAGCTACGTGGATTATCCTAACTTCAAAAGCATCCTGAATAGAGCCTCACTACCAGCAAGCTTTTAGAGGTCTGACGAGATTATAGACTGTAATTTCTCAAACATTGCTCCATTGCTAGTAGGTGTTCATAGCCCTGATCGAGTTACTTGCATGTTCTCATAGTCAAGATTTTTGTCGCACTTTGTGTGTGTGATATTTCAATTATATATCATTGGTCTTTTTCCTTGAGATGAATATTTGGCATAGGTCTTTTTCTTTTTTGATTTTCTTGCCTTGACTTGTAAGTAATGAAACCTACTTGGGTGTGACAATTACAGCGGCACTGGAGTAGAATTATAAATTTTTCACTAGTCGTATGATCAACTAGGTGTCTAGAATGAATTAGAGATTTTTTTATTGTGTTTGAGATATATCAATTGATAGATTTTGCGTTAACAAGTCTCAAATAGTAAAATCACTACCCAACCATAAGTAAAGCATCGTCACAGGGTAATGTTGAAAATAAATGACCTTAGGACCTCAAAGACTTCATGTCCGAATATCGAAGAAAGGAGAGGACCCTTATTTCTCTTAAATGCAAATAGATGATAAACTTGGACAATTGCCTTGTGTTATTGGTGCTGCTATATGAAAATGCAGAAATTTTGCAATTGCGACTTCTGAATATGCTGTGCTTGGAAAGAAGCTATATGTGATGTAGAGGTTTGAATAAAATGATATGAAATGGGGAAAGTGAAACCTAAACTAACCCAACCCTTAGGTATAATATCATTTAAGGTGCATGTTGTTCATAGGGTCAAAGAGTGGATCTTCCTCCATGGTAGCCAAATTGTATGCTCCATTTCCTATAACCCTTGTTATGATAAAAGGACCTAGCCAGTTAGGTTCAAACTTCCCTAGCTTTTCTCATTCCACTAGGTTCCTTTGGTTCTCTTTTAGAACTAAGTCTGCCACTTCAAAAGTTCTTGGGTGGAATCATTTATTATAACTTTGTCCTAGTCTATTTTGATAACCTTGTAGATGATTGAAAGAAGTTTGTCTCCTTTCATCGAGCATTTCTAGTTCTTGTAATCTTGTCACCCGATAGTCTTCCTTTGATATGATGTTTTGTAAGGAGACTCTTCAAGATGGTAGTTCTATTTCAATAGGTAGTATTGCTTCTATATCATAGACCAAGGAATATGGTGTTTCTCTTGTAGGGGTACGTACTCCTATTCTATAAGCCCAAAGAGCGAGATTTAACTGGAGATGCCAGTCTCGTCCCGTGTCAGTGACAAATTTCTTAAGGATCTTCAATATTGTCTTGTTTGTTGCCTCTTCTTGTCCATTGCTTTGCGGATAATATGGTGTTCCAAATCTCTGTTGTATTTGAAATTTGTCACACGATTCTTTAACATCTTGATTTTTGAATGAACGTCCATTGTCTGTCACTATGCACATTGGAATCCCGTATCTATAGATAATGTAATTAAGCATGGATTTTTATATTTTCTTTCCAATAATGTATGTAAGATGAATTGTTTTGACCCATTTAGTAAAATACTCAATAGTTGTTAAGATGAATTTGTGCCCATTGGAAGAAGTAGGGTTGATTTTACCAACCAGATCTAATCCCCATTGTGAAAATGACCATGGTGATGTAATAGGTTGAAGATCTTGTGCCGGTGCATGAATGAGGTCTCCATGCATTTGACATTGTTTACATTTTTGCACATATTTATAGGTGTCTTTTTCCATAGTTGGTCAGTAATATCCAGTTCTTAGCAATTTCTTTGACAATGGTGGACCACTTTGATGCGCCCCACAAATTCCATCATGGACTTCCTTTAGAGCAAGTTGTGCTTCATTTTCATCAAGAAATCAGAGAAGAGTTCCATCAAAGCCCTTTCTATACAATGCATCAGCAATAATAGTGTGTCTAGATGCCTAATGAATAAGAGTCTTCTTTTGATTTCTAGACAAATCCAGGGACATGTACTAAGTATGCAAATATGTGTATATCTCATTGTACCATGGGGATTATTGACCCACAATTGTACATACATATTCTATTGGGGGAATCTCATATGTCAGTATCATCAATTGTTCTATAATAAACTCAAGCTGAGTTTCATTATTAGGCCTATTTAGAAGAGACCCTACTGTAGCCATGGCATCAGCTGCCTTGTTCTGTATCCTTGGAATCTATTTGAAAGTGGTTTTATTGAAATTCTCTTTGTAATATTCTACCATTTTCTTATAAGGCAGGAGTTTGTAATCTTTTGTGTTGTAGTCATCATTGACTTGGTTTACAATCAGTTGTGAGTCTCCATAGACCTATAATTATTTTATTCTCCACTACACAGTTGTACAAAGTCCTATGAGAAGAGCTTCATATTTGGCTATATTGTTCGTACATGGAAAATTTATCCTAAATGACTTAGGTATAGAATCACCTTGAGGGGTGTTGAAAAGAATCCCAACTCCAGATCCATGACTTGTATATGACCCATCAAAGTATAGTTTCCATATTATAGATGTTGTCAATGTAAATACTGATTCATCTGGAAAGTCTATGAGAAAAGGGTGACTATCCTATAAAGGAGCCTTTGCTAACATATCTGCTATAATTTGTCCTTTAATGGCTTTTCTATCTATGTACTCTATATCAAACTCACTCAGAATCATGACCCACTTAGCCAATCTCGTAGTCAATGTTTCTTAGCTTAACAAATATTTGAGTGGATCAAAGCATGCAATGAGTTGTACCTTGTGACTTAGCATGTAATGTCTAATATTTTGAGATGTGAAGATTACTGCTAGACATGCTCGTTCTATAGGAATGTAATTAAGCTCATATGCGATCAAGGTTCTACTTATATAGTTGATAGCTCTTTCTTTTGCTTGTTCATCATCTTGTGCCAAAAAAGCTCCTAAAGCTGAGTTTGTCGCTGATATATATAGTAACAAAGGTTTTCCTGGATTAGGTGGAACTAACACTGGTGTGTTAAGAAGATAATCTTTTAGATCTTGGAAAGCTTCTTGACATTGTTTTGTCCATTTAAAAGTAACTCCTTTTCTAAGTAAATGCTGAAATGGGTGACATTTATCTGTTAGCTGTGCTATGAATCTCCTTATGGATTGTAGTCTTCCTTGTAACCCTCTTAATTTATTAAGTGTCGATGGAGGTTGCATATTTATGATTGCTTTGACCTTTTCAAGGTCTACTTCAATTCCTCTGTTAGACATGATAAACCCTAATAGTTTACCTATTGTTACACCAAATACATACTTTTTTGGGCTTAGTCATACATTGTACTACTCTAATCGATCAAATATCTTTGCAAGGACTGCAAGGTGACCTTCTCTTATCTTTGATTTAGCTAGTAGGTCATCCACATAATCTTCCTTTATGTTGTGGATCATGTCATGAAATAGCATTGTCATAGCCCTTTGGTATCTTCCATTATGTTGTGGATCATGTCATGAAATAGCATTGTCATAGCCCTTTGGTATGTTGCTCCTACATTTTTAAGACCAAACAACATCACATTCCAATAGTATGTCCCCCATGGATAGGCAAATATCATTTTATGTTGATCTTCTGGCACAATTCTGATTTGGTTGTATCCTGAGAAACCATCCATTAATGATAGGATTTCATTCCCAACAGTTAAGTCAACTATCATATCAATATTGGGTAATGGGAAATCATCCTTAAGACAAGCTTTGTTTAGATCTCAGAAGTTAGTAGACATTCTTATGCCTCCTACGGGCTTAGTCATAGGTACCAAGTTGGATATCCATTTTGAATAGTCGATAGGTCGAAGGAAACCTACATCCAACAACTTTTAGAGTTCTACTTTGACCAATAATGCAATCTGTGGATACATTTTTCTTAATTTTTGCTTGTATGGTTTAACTCGTAGTAGAAAAGGTAAATGATGTAATACCTGTTAGGCCCAATATGGAAAGCTAATGTACTGAGAGGGGAGGGGTGAATCAGTACATCAAAAATTTTCTTCAACAATAACTTTACTGTTATGCATAAACCGAATAGTGCAATAACATAATATAAAGCTAAAACAAATAGATAACAATCATACATGATTCACTCCATAACACATATATTTTGGTTATGCAAAAACTCTTGGTTAGAGAGAAAAATTGCGGTGGGGATGGCACCCACAACTTCACTACTGCAATAATAAAGGTTGCTCGGTTAGAGCTACATGTTTAGCTATTTTTGATAGCTTACCCTGTTAGGAGTATCAAGATTTGTTAGATCTATCTTGCTAAAGGATTTTACAACACTTATTTTAAATGCTACACTTGGTTAGAGGCTTTACAATTTATAGACTTTGTTAGAGTCTTTTACCCTGTTAAAGGTTTCTCTTACAACTTCAAAATATTACAATAAATCATTACAAATATCTGCAACTTTACATCTGAAATGTTATAGCAGATTCTATGTGCTCAAAATAATATTACCTTGCTTATAGCATACCTTGGTAATCCATATATTAACTTGGTAAACCCTTCTATTTACTCCATTCCTTGACTATTCTCTGAAATCCTTCTCGGTGACCTCTGTGTCTCTGTAACAGTCATAACACTTCATGCTTTCTTATGTATCACACATGTCTTACTTCATACACCTCTGTGTCTCTCACTCTGTCTCTACATGTATATATATGATCTCAATCCATGTTGTATAAATAGATCTCTTATGTCGGTGATCTGATTCATTGCTTCGATCTTACAAACATGATTTATCGAATGAATAACCATGCAAAATATTTCATTGGTTAGATGACCTCAAAATCATACACAATCTTTAAGTGCAATTTCCAATGTGATAACGGTTACTTGTTCCTCGATCTTTGTAACATGTTTCCCATATATGTCCAGGTTCAGTGAATCTGGTAACATGTTTCACTCGGTGTATGTTCACTCGGTATATCATTCTTGCTACTTGGTAGACATAGAGTGTTACTTGGTAGAGTGTTCGGTGTATACTACGCTCTGAGACTACTTGCTTCTATAACCGACTGCACTGTGCTTACCGACTGAATGATTCGGTAGAAGTAACCGACTAGAATATATAGAATAACTTTGAACATAAGACTAATGGCAATCTTAGTAAGTAGTAACAATCTCCCCTTTTGACATTAGTTGAGATGTTTGACAAAAACTACTTTCAAAGTTATAACTCAAAAATCTATATACTTGCAAAATTTGACTAAACTATCAATATATACATTTATCAATGAAATAGTATACTCAGATATAGTCCCCTTATCAATATACTATGCATAACTCTGATTTTGCATGCTCGGTGATCAATGTTCTATGTGCTGCTCTTGTTCTTTGCTTACTGCTCTGTTCACTGCTCAGTATACTCCCCCTGTATACTTTGATATGATACTCACTCCCCCTTTTTGGCAAACATCAAGACTTAGTTACATTTGGTGGAGGCAACTGGTCAAAAATGGATTTATACTTTGCTCTTGCTTCAGTGAGGGCGATAGAGAGTGCATCCTTGACACTATCCATTAAAGAATTATGTGCTTGAATGTCATCCAATAGAGAGATTAAGCCATCTAATGTGCTTCCCTCTTATGTAGTAGATAGGTAAGTGGCTCGGTTGATCTGTTCTTGAATGGAGGACAAGTGTGGAATGAATAAGGTTTGAAGAGTCATAATGTCCATCCTTATTTTGTGCTCTTCATTCCTGAGTTCCAATTGTTGAGCCATGAGCTATTGTAGCTTTGTATAAAAATTCTGAACAGAATTGGGCTTAGTGGTCAACTTATTTGAGAGATCGGTGATCTCATTCTCAATTTCTTTTGTTTTATTTTTTATATCTTTAATGAATAAAGAGAATGTACAGAGTTTCTGAAATCAATAAAGAGTGTGCTTGAGTTGAGGGGACAACTCAGCAATAAATTTGACAAGTTTAACTTTGCCAAGAGCAATAGCTTTCTGTACCTCTTCAATCATTTTTGCAATGAGCTCTTTGTCCTTTAACTTGCTCAAATATTCAGATGCATCTACTCCAGATGTCTCTATCTGATTGAGGAGTTCATCCAGTTGATATGGATGGCTGCATCTGTTGACACTGTGTTGCGGGTAAAATATCTAATAATAGTGTCTTTACCTTTTGAAGTACTTTATTTTTCTTTTGTATGGCTATTTGTTTTTCTTGTTCGGCCTTTGCTTTGCATAGTTCACTGAATTCAATTAGTGCTTGCCCTTTTAATTTTGATATGTCTTCATTGGGAAACACTATTGGTTTTGATATATCTACCTTGAAACTATGCTTTTTCATCTTCTTTTCTTTAGATTTGGCCAGTTGAACCAATACAATAGCTTGGGAGGCTTGTGGATCCTTGGTAGGTTGCTCGGTGGAGGCAACACTTTTGTCAGTTTCTTTAGCCTTTGCTGAGTCCTTCGGTGGTTCGGTGCTCGGGGTCTTAGTTGCAACATTTTTAGTGTTAGGAGGATCCTGAGAAGTCTGTTCCCCGGTGGCCTAAGGAGTAGCTTCTCCTTCTATAGACTTGTGAACCTCTGCACCCTGTTCAGTATCCTTAGGGTCCTCAGTTGCAGCAGAATAAGTGACCGGAGGATAAGGCTAAACTTGTTCCAAAACTGACTCACTAGATACCAGTTTTGCATAGGCATTGCCTTCTATCATTTCCTGTTCAGGTGCCTCGATGTCCATGATGTCTCCATCAATTTGTATGGTGTCAGCAGGGTCTTGCTTGATGACATCAGGATCTTTCTCGGTGACATCAACAATTTCAACTATAGCTTGCTCACCAGCACCCTTGATTCTAAAGATTTCCTACCACTTTTCTTTTGTCTCATTTTCTACTTCAATATACAGACCATTCATCAGTTTTAAGGCTCTTTGCTTGATGAGGAACTTTGTGTTGTAGGTTGTCAGATGTTCTTTTATTTCAACTACTGACATGTCTGGAAAGAGATGTACCAGACTTCTTTCTCTAATTTGTTTTTTCAAGTCCATTGCATATTTCCACCTGTTATCAATATGCAAATATAATTCATTTGGAAGTGACTTAGATAATTCCAATGGAGCCAATCGGAATTTCAATAGTGTGTAGATGATAGCTTCTTCTATTTGTCTCTTCTCATCGTCAAATCTAGATTCATATTTTACATATCTGAATGATCCATATCAACCATATTCTTTCAGATTAGCACAAAAATTTTCAACATTATGTACATTTACCTTCTTGCTCTTAACAATCTGAAATTTACTAGCATCTTCAAACTCTATGTCACTGGACTCTTTTGCCAAAATGAGTCTCCGAGTAGATTTCTTATAGGTCTTTGTTACCTTAGGAACAACAATAGTCATTGGTTTCTTACTCAGTGACACTGCAGATGCTCTTGTGTTTGGGCGCTTTACTGAGGGAGTCGGTGATGCCTTTGATGTGTCCTGTTTCTTCCTCTTCAGAACTTTCCCTTTAGGCAACTCGATGCTTAGTGTAATAGCAGCCTCTTGGGCTTCTGATTCTTCCTCGGTGATTACTAGTGTTCCCTTGATAGGTTTGGAGGAAGAACCTTCTCCAAATTTCTCTGATAGTGCCTGGATCATCTTTGTTGCTTTTCTTGTAGCTTTTGGTACTACAATGCTCATCTTTACTTTCTCTTTCACTTATTCATATGTTCCATACCTCAGCTCGGTAGCATGCCTTGGTAGTGTAAGAAAGGCATCTATCTGTTGTTGTGTGATGTCAAAGTCAACCTCATAACCCATAGGTGGCAAAGATTGAGTTCTTGGTTCCACAACATTCACATAATAGTAATCAATGTCTACTTCAAAACATATGTCATCTTTGTATTTTTCCACTAGCTGGGGTGGAATTCTATACCTGTTATGCATCTTCTCTTGAAACTTGCTGAAATAATCATCCATAATATCATTGAATTTGTCACCTAGACGTTTGATAAAGTCATTGATTTGATGGGTGACTGGTCGGTCTAGCTCCCAAACTACTTTACCGACTGACAGAAAGAATTTTTCAAAATAGAAAAACATGCATAATAACAGTGATCCAAACTTTAGTGTATTGGCTGAGTTGTTCTTCTTTGGCTTCCTAATGGTGTTCAAATTCTCAAATAGGTTTTTCAGCAATACTTCACAAAGATCAATTTTCATTCCTTTTTTCACAATTTTGTATGCTAAGTCAACTGTTGCATAGGGTACACTGTTTTCCCTTGCGAATTGGAAGAAATAATAACCTATCACTCTAATAGAAAACTTTAGTTCTGCATCAGCTACATTGTTCAGTTTCAATCCTCAGCAATCTGATTCCACTCTGGTTAAGGTGATCAATTCCTTTTGTGATATCATCTTTTTATCTCGGGCATGATCATAAATAGGGTAACCGATGATCAGATGAATGATTTCCTTGGTGATTTTGAATGGTTTCTCCTCTAACCACATGAAATCATCGTGAACTCTGCTCAGAATAAACTTGACCCACTAGGGTTTGAAGACATGGGGATAGGTTAGGGCTTTAGTCAATCCCTTGATCTTAATGTGCTCATACTTGCTATCCAATTTCCCATCGGTGCACAACTCATCATAGGTGTCTTTGATTTCAACATGACCTAGTTCTTCAACTCGACATTTGGTGAAGAATCTGACATCCTCAACTAGTAAAACTCTATCCGGGATGAGTGAAAATGCAGTTTTGTCATCCGGTTCTGATGCTACTTTGGGAGTTAGAGAGTATTTTAGTGAGGGCTTTTCAACATTCTTAACAACAACAAGTTCTTGGATCTTCGGTGCCATTGTAGATTTCAGATAGAAATTATCAAAAGATCCTTAGGGTTTGAAAACTTTCAAATGACAGATGCTTTTCTTCTTAACAAATATGAAACAGAAATCTTCAACAGATATGATCGGTAAACCAACTTAACAATGCATTGAGATTGATGTAAATACCTTGAATTCGCTCGGGAGGAGGTTTGATCGCCTTTGATTCACTTTTCTCTGCTCTCTTGAAAACTTGGTAAGTGAAAAATGACCGCGTAAATGCTTTAAGTACACAATATACCTTATCAGGCTCTGTGCAGGTTAGGTTAAAACATTAAATGCACTCGGTTTCACTAAACTGATTTACTCTCCTTTTTTTGCTTTACCCGAGTAGCCAGATTTCCTTCATTTATCGACTAGACAGACTTCCTGTAGTTACCAACTTGACAGGTTTCTTGTATAGTGCTTTCAAAAGACTTTGATAGAACTTCAAACTTACTAATACATCTTAGTTATGCAGATTTTGAATTAAGTACATAGTAAAGTAGGAACTGTTAAGATTTAATCTTTTGAGAGAATGCAGTCCCTTCATACCTTTACCGATTAATTTGGAATAGGTGCACCTAACTCGGTAGGTAAGGTGCTTTCTTCATTTGACACAATTTCCTTGTTTTTCCAAATCATCTATAATTTGCCTTTTATTTCTTTAGTGTCTCCTCTAGGTTGATCTTTGCAATCTCCATCCAAGTGTCCAACTTTGTGACATTGAAAACATGCCATATCAGGATTTCTCCATGATCTTCGGTTGTTCATTCCAAACCTTATAAAGCAGTTGGCACTTATATGTCCATATCTTCCACAACATTCACACCATATCCTTGTATTGTAATCCCATGGTACTACAACATATGATCGGTTAAGTTCTCTATCGGTAGCTTCCAATATTTGCTTGGTGTGCAAACCACATATAGTTCTTTTGCTTAAACCAACACTTCTCGGTATTGTGTCCATATCTATTGCAGTTTTTACAAAACCCTTTGAATTTTGCCTTCTTATAATTGCTAGAAGAATTTGTCCTACATTGGTTAAATGTGTGACCATATTATTGCAATTGTAACAATAATCGTTAGACTTAGTGACATTCGGTTGCTTACCTTTTCTGATTTGGCACATGTTGGCAGTATGACCTTGATTTCCACAGTAGTTGCAAATAGGCTTATTTCTTTTGATGTTCTTCTTGTTTCCAGCTTGCTTTGATGATTCTCCTCTCTTGATAGTATGAATTCCCTTCTTGGTAGAGTCTTTTCCTTTGTAACCGAGTCCTACATCTTTGTTGGGTCTTCTTGTATTCAGTTGCTCATCCAACATCTTTAATGCTTCATAACTCTTCTTTAGTGTTGCTTTGGATTTCTTTTCTATTTCAAGTTCATCGGTCAACCTTGATACTTCAAGTTTCAATGCTTGATTCTCATCATCTTTCATATTTGCTTCATGATGTGCATAAAAAAGTTGATCTGACAGATTTTATTGAATCCCAGTCATTCTTATGATTTCATCATTCTTTTCAGATACTAATGCTTCAAGTTGTTGTTTCTCTCTTTCTAGATCTCTTACTTTATCCTCGATTGTCCTCAATGCATCAAGATTTTCAGTCATCTATATGCTGAAATGCTCATGTTCTCTTTTCATTGCTTTTAGTTGATCAGTCAGTGCTTTGTTCTTTTCTTTCAACCCTTCAATCATTTCTTCAGTCTCTTCAGACATACTATTCTCAGATGATGTTTCAATTTGTTCCACTAACTCTTGACAGTCCTGCAAATCATTAGAGAACCTTCTTCTAACTTTCAGAGACTTTTGCATTTGTCTTTGCATGTTTGCAATCACTTGATTAGCATGATCCAACTCTTCTTGTAGATATACAATTCTCTGAGATTGTTTATAGCCTTCCATTGATAAGATCTTTCTCTTTAGGTAGTTAAACCCTTTTCCAAGATTGAAGTTCTGATACCAATTGTTAGGCCTAATATGGAAAGCTAATGTACTGAGAGGGGAGGGGTGAATCAGTACATCAAAACTTTTCTTCAACAATAACTTTACTGTTATGCATAAACCGAATAGTGCAGTAACATAATATAAAGCTAAAACAAATAGATAATAATCATACATGATTCACTCCATAACACATATTTTGGTTACACAGAAACTCTTGGTTAGAGAGAAAAATTGCGGTGGGGATGGCACCCACAACTTCACTACTGCAATAATAAAGGTTGCTTAGTTAGAGCTACATGTTTAGCTATTTCTGATAGCTTACCCTGTTAGGAGTATCAAGATCTATTAGATCTACCTTGCTAAAGGATTTTACAACACTTATTTTAAATGCTAAACCTAATTAGAGGCTTTGTTAGAGTCTTTTACCCTATTAAAGGTTTCTCTTACAACTTCAAAATATTACAATAAATCATTACAAATATCTGCAACTTTACATCTGGAATGTTATAGCAGATTCTATATGCTCAAAATAATATTACCTTGCTTATAGCATACCTCGGTAATCCATATATTAACTCGGTAAACCCTTTTGTTTACTCTGTTACTTGACTGTTCTCTGAAATCCTTCTTGGTGACCTCTACATCTCTATAACAGTCATAGCACTTCATGCTTTCTTATGTATCACACATGTCTTACTTCATACACCTCTGTGTCTATCACTTTATCTCTACATGTATATATCTGATCTCAATCCATGTTGTATAAATAGATCTCTTATGTTGGTGATCTAATTCATTGCTTCGATCTTACAAACATGATTTATCGAATGAATAACCATGCAAAATATTTCATTGGTTAGATGACCTCAAAATCATACACAATCTTTAAGTGCAATTTCCAATGTGATAACAATTACTTGTTCCTTGATCTTTGTAACATGTTTCCCATATATGTCCAGGTTCAGTGAATTTGGTAACACGTTTCACTCGGTGTGTGTTCACTCGGTATATCATTCTTGTTGCTTGGTAGACATAGAGTGTTACTTGGTAGAGTGTTCGGTGTATACTACGCTCTGAGACTACTTGCTTCTATAACCAACTGCATTGTGCTTACCGACTAAATGATTCGGTAGAAGTAACCGACTAGAATATATAGAATAAATTTGAACATAAGACTAATGGCAATCTTAGTATATAGTAACAATACCAACTCAGGATCTAAGCCTGGGATATTCACATAGGACCAAGTGAAGTTGATAGGACGTATTTTGAAAAAATGTATGAATTTTTCCTTTTCTTCTTGGTTTAATGATTTTGCCAGGTGGATATTATGTACAACTTCTCCTTCTGCTATATTTACCTCTTCAGTTTCTTCCATGAGAAATGCTGAATTTCCTCTTTCGATAGGGAGGTTACCTAACTCACTCTTGCCATTATGAGTATTTTGATCAGTGTCTTCTATTATAGAGGTACTTGCCTCTCCAAAGTATGTCATTCTATCCAAGTCTACAACAAATCCTGCCTTGTGATCACCTTGTGGAAATCCCTTTTTGACTCTGATGAATTATGCAATGGCTTCATCATTTTCAAACCAATCTAGAGTTGGTTTTCCTTCTCACCCCCAATCAATCAAGTGTGAGTGTACAAGGGGTAATTCATTACTCCCTTCTATCATATAAATTCTGATAACATGAAGACTTAATTGTTTGAGTGACTTGGTGTATTTTCATCTCTTATAGGCATTATTTGATATCTTAGCATGTCACTTGTTTGTGGGCTAGAATCATGGAGTGATAGGAATTTTTAATCGTGAGAGTTTGTCTCACTTTCAATGTATATTTTAGCTTCCAAGGTAGTATCACATATCTCCTCCTGTTCCTGCCTCTGATTTTTTTATAGATTGGCTTGTCTCCTTTGCACAATAGTTACCCTTCTTAAGCCTAGTATAAGTTGTTGTAGTCTTTCTTCGTCTGATTCATTGGGTGGATCTTGAGTCATTTCTCATGGTAGAAGTATTGACAATAATCGGGGATTAGGTTCATATGCTGGTGGTAAACCTGTGTCTATTACTACATTTGTTTGTGTGGTTGTTTCAGGAACTACATTGTTGTGTGACTCTGTGATAGGTTTTTGTAGGAGTTGTCTCATATCTTCACCATCTAATTCCGCACTAGGTGATGTTGGTACTTAGTTGCTTGTTCGAGATGAAGAGGGAAGCACTTGCATGGACATCTGTCTATGAGATATGTAGTATGACGGTGTCCTTGGTATGTTTAGTATATCTTGTTGGTATTTTGGTATGGTTTTGTCATTGATGTCAACACCTACTAAACACTTATCAACTTTGGCACTTTGGAGAATCAACAACATTCACCAGCAAGCAAGTGACTTATGCACAGTCACGGGTATCTGGTACATCGACAGGATATAATGTTCACCGACACTTGAAATAGCATGGAAAACACCTGGTTATGTCAAAGACATCGTCTGGACACCTTGTCTTGGAGTTTTGGTCATTGGCATATTTCGTATTTGCATATTTGTTGTTACCAGCAAATAGGTCCAAGAAATACACCAACAAGTTTATCTTTTCCAGATCAGCATGACACGCTATGGAGATGTCTCATTATTGTTGTAAATGCATCAAGCTGACATGTTAAATCGGTTATTGCATCAGACATTGTTTTGTTTGTAAATTGATTTTATTGTGATATCCTTTAGAGCCGACCTACTAAAATTGGTCTTAGGTTATGATATAAATGTAAGATCATATGTGAAATGCGAAAAAGAATTGTGTGAAGTTATATGCGATAATAAGCAGAGCTATACATGCAGACATCATTTGAAGGTTGACGGAGTGTTTTTTTGAAGACAATCAAAACTACACCGATATTGAATCCAACATAGAAAGATGCTAATTTGAGAAGTACATCCTTATTGGATTTAACCATCCAATTGTAGTCAGTGTGACTCCTATTTGTGTTTGAGCAGTGAGCTCTAGGTGCTTGGCCTTTCTGCATGTGCATACCCAATTTGTATACACATACTATCTACAGTAGTATCATCTGATTGTGGGTAAGGTTTCCCACCATGGTTTTTCCCCTTACAGGGTTTCCATGTACAAATATTGGTGTTATGCATTGTGGATGACTTTGTCTTTTTGTTTCATGCATTAATCTTTACCGATATTACAATTAACTGATAAAACTATCTACCAGCATAAAAGACTGGTTTACTGGTATTCAGCATTAAGTAGGTAAAGTTGTTTTTGGTTTGAATTTGTTAGACAACTGATTCACCCCCCCTCCCCCCTCTTAGTTGTCTCTGGGACCTAACAATTGGTATCAGAGCCAAGTCCTCTTTTTGTAGAAGTTTAATAGCTTGAGGAGATCCAATGTCTAATAACTATTTCAGGAAGGATAGTCCTAAACTTGATGGAACCAACTATGGCATATGGAAGATCAGAATGGAGACACATTTGAATTGCATTGGAAAGGATATCTGGGAAGTTACAAAGAATAGCTAAACTACTCCTACTCTTGGTCAGACTAATCCACCTACCTTAGGAAAAGATGAAGAAAATGATTGCAAAGCAAGAGAAACACTTTTGAGCGCATTAACAGATCAGCAAATCATGGGATTATCATATAGATCAGCTACTAAAGCTATTTGGGATCATTTGGAAACACTGAATGAAGGAGATTCCACAGTCAAAATTGCAAAACTTAAAAGCTTCTGAGTCAGGTATGAAAATCTGAAAATGGAAGAAGATGAAAGGATTTCTGCTTTTATGGAAAGAGTTAATGAAATTGTTTTGGGTATTAAATGTTGTGGAGGAACCCTAAGTGAAGATGAAATTGTTTCAAAAGTTTTAAGAGGATTTCCACTGGCATATAAAATGAAGGTTACTGCTATAAATGAGTTAAGAACAATGCCTAATACATTAGTAATTAGGGATACATTGATTGGAAAACTTTTAGCTTTTGAGATTGAGAAATTTGATCCTGTTGTTACTATAAAGACCGATTTAGCTTTTAAGGCATCAACATCATCTACACCATCATTTGACAAGTCTGATTAGAAAGCCTTTTATGCAAGAGAACTTTAGGAAAGAGGGAGATAAAATGAAGAACTTGAAGAACTTGAAGCACTATTTGCAAGAAAAATGCCTAAAGGTCCAATTGGAAGTAAGTATGAAGGTAAATCACCCTTAAAATGCTTTAACTGTAATAAGATTGGTCATATGGCTTCTAGATGCCTTGATAGACATGCTAAACTAAGAGAAGAAGGTAGGAGAACATACAAGCCTAACCCTAAATATCAGAGATACAAATTTAAGAAGAATAAAGATAAATCTTGTTATCTTGCTGATGAAGGAGTGACTGATGATTCTGATGAAGATCTGGCAGACAATGGATGGGTTTTTGTTGCTATAATAGAAGATCAACTAGCACCTGCTATTCAACCAGTAGAGCAGGCCCTGCCAGCTAAAGTTGAAGTTAAGGATGAATGGATCATTGATTCAGGATGCTCAAATCATATGACTGGAGATAAAAGTAAATTCTTGAACTTTCAGGAATATAATAGAGGCTTAGTAAGATTTGGAGATGATAAAGCTTATTTGATCAAAGGTAAACATAGAATATCTCTTTATGGTAAGCATAATACTGACAATGTTTACTATGTTGAAGGTTTAAAGCATAATCTTTTGAGTGTTGGTCAATTAGTTGAGAAAGGATTTCAGTTACAATTCAAAAATGGGAAATGCAAAATCATGAATAGAATTGGTTTGGAAATTGCAACCAGTAATCAAACTAGAGGTAATATCTTTCACTTGAATAACAGTAAAAAGACATGCTTGATTGCACATATTGATGAAAGTTGGCTATGGCATAAGAGACTTTGCCATGTAAATTTTGATTGCATGGTAAAAATCAATACTACTAAGGCAGTTAGAGATTTACCTAAAATTGTCAAACCTCACAATACAGTATGTAAGGAATGTCAATTTGGAAAACAAGTTAGAGCTACTTTTTAAAGTAGTCTAGAAAAATCAAATAATGCCCTTGACTTAATTCATACCAATTTATGTGGTCAAGCTAGAACTAAAAGTTTTCAAGGTGATAGATATTTCATGTTAATCATTGATGACTACTCTAGAATGTGTTGGGTTACTTTTCTCAAAGAAAAATCAAAAGCACTTGGAAAGTTCAAACTGTTCAAAGCAATGGTAGAGAATGAAACCAGTAAGAAAATCAAATGTCTGAGATCAGATCAAGGAGGATAATTTACATCTAAGGAATTTAATGCATTATGTGAAGTGAATGGAATCAGAAGACAGCTATCAGCACCCCGGACACCACAACAGAATGTAGTTGTTGAAAGGAAAAATAGAACTATCTTGGATGCAGCAAGAAGTATGTTATCAGAAGCAAATCTACCATGTGTATTGGAGAGAGGTAGTAAGTACAATATTCTATATATTCAACAAAGTTCACATCAAAGGTGAAAACGGTAAGACCCCTCATGAACTATGGTTTGGTATTACTCCTACTCTTAAATATTTAGGAATATTTGGAAGTAAATGCTATATTAGAAGGGATGAGTATATTAGAAAATTTGATCCTAGAAGCAATGAAGGGATATTTCTTGGTTATTCATCTAAGAGCAAGGCATATAGATGTTTTAACAAAAGATTGCAGAAAATTGTTGAGAGTACAAATGTGAAGATTGATGAACAATTCAAAGAAACTTCAAGGTATATAGACTCTAAACCGGCAATAGAGATTCTAACAAATGAACCTACATTGAACCCACCAGTATAGAATGAAGATCTAGTTACATTGATATCATCTGAAAATTCCACTGTAACTAGGGAACAACAGCAAATGAAGACACCCCGGTATGTAAGACTGAATCACTTTGAAGATTAGATAATTGGGAACAAGAATAAAGGAGTTATGACAAGAGGAAGACTGGAAAATGAATAGGTATGTCTTATTTCTCAAATTAAACCATCATCAATTAATGAGGCATGTGAAGATAAACACTAGATTAAAGTTATGGAAGAGGAACTACAACAAATTGAGAAAAATAACACATGGACATTAGTTCCCCGACCTAAAGACAAAAATGTGATTGGAACAAAGTGGGTATTCAGAAACAAACTTAATGAAGATGGTAAGGTAATCAGAAATAAAGCAAGACTAGTGTGCAAGGGATATTCTTAGAAAGAAGGAATTGATTATAATGAAACCTTTGCACCGGTAGCTAGAATTGAGGCAGTCAGATTATTTTTGGCTTTTGCAGCACACAAGAACTACAAAGTATATCAAATGGATATTAAATGTGCATTTATGAATGGAGATCTTGAAGAAGAAGTTTACATTGAACAACCTGATGGATTTTATTTAACAGATAACAAAGATATGGTTTGTAGGTTAAGGAAAGCTTTGTATGGGTTGAAACAAGCACCAAGAGCTTGGTATGCAAGATTGGATAAGTATCTTTTGAAGATGGTTTTTCTAAAGGTAATGCTGACAACAACTTATATTATAAAGTGACAAATGATGAAATCTTGGTTATTGAAGTTTTTGTTGATGATATAATCTTTGGAGGAGAAGATGGATTATGTAAAGAATTTTCTATTTAAATGCAACAAGAATTTGAAATATCTATGATTGGAGAAATAAATTTTTTTTAGGATTGCAGATTTCACAGACTGATAAAGGTATATTCTTGAGTCAATCCAAGTACTTGAAGGAGATATTAAATAAATTTGGGATGGAGAAATCTAAACCGGTAAGCACACCTATGACTAGAAATGACAAATTATCACTAAGGGATGAATCTACACTTGTTAATCCGACTAGGTACAAATCTATGATAGGAGGTTTACTATATTTGACACAAACAAGACCTGATATCATGAATGCAGTATGTATTGTTTCAAGATTTTAGAGTAATCCTAGAGAAACTCATGAATCAACAGTAAAAAGGATTTTTTCGGTACTTACAAGGCACTACAAAGCTTGGATTATGGTATCCAAGAGATGAAAATTTTGATTTATGTGCATACACAGATACAAATTGGGAAGGAGATGCGGATGATAGAAAAAACACCACTAGTGGAGCATTTTTTCTTGGAAGCAAATTAATTTCTTGGTTGAGTAAGAAACAAAGTTGTACATCTTTATCAACAGCTGAATCAGAATATGTTGCAGCAGCAACCAATTGTACATAGATACTATGGCTTAAGCAAATGTTGAAAGACATAAAGGTAAAATGCAAGGAACCTATTAGTATCTATTGTGATAACACTATAGCAATTGATATATCTAAGAATCTGGTACTACATTCTAAAACCAAACATGTTTCTATCAAACTAAATTTTCTAAGGGAAAATGTTGAAGCAAAAGAAATTAAACTGGTTTATGTGAATACTAAAGAGCAGATTGTAGATATTTTCACTAAACCTCTGCCTAAGGAGACTTTTGAATATCTCAGAGACAAGCTTGGGGTCATACCCCCACTGGTAGAAACTTAGACAGTTGATGATAGTCATCGTCCGACAGAAATAACAGAGAAATATTTTACTCCGGCTTTGATGAGAAAGCTACTTCTCAGGGGGAGTAGTTGGTATAGTGAATTGGTTGGTATTTTGTATCTAAAAAATGGTCTTTATATTGCTTTGGCATTTGATGTCAAAGGGGGAGAGATTGGTATGGAAAAACACAATGAACACTCATGTCACTCCCAGGGGGAGAGATTGTTACTTTGGGGAGATTATTGGTTTTTGGTATTTGGCATTTCTGTTTTGGCACTTTGATGGTTTTTCCATCTTCTGTTGCCATCAATGCCAAAGGGGGAGATTGTTGGTATTTTGGTATGGTTTTGTCATTGATGTCAACACCTACTAAACACTTATAAACTATGGCACTTTGGAGAATCAGCAACACTCACCGGCAAGCGACTTATGCACAGTCACCAATATTTGGTACACCGACAGGATATAATATTCATTGGCACTTGAAATAGCATGGAAAACACCTGGTTATGTCAAAGACATCATCTAGACATCTTGTCTTGGAGTTTTGGTCATTGGCATATTTCATATTTGCATATTTGTTGTTACCAGCAAATAGGTCCAGGATATACACCGACAGGTTTATCTTTTCCAGATCAACACGGCATGCTATGGAGATGTCTCATTATTGTTGTAAATGCATCAAGCCGACATGTTGAATCAGTTATTACATCGAACAATTTTATTTGTAAATTGATTTTATTGTAATATCCTTTAGAGCCAACCTACTAAAATTGATCTTAGGTTATGATATAAATTTAAGATCTTATTTGTAAGATCATGTGGAATGTGAAAAAGAATTGTGTGAGGGTATATCCGAGAATAAGCATAGCTATACACATAGACATCATTGGAAGGTTGAAGGAGGTTTTTTGTGAAGACAATCAGATCTAAATCGATACTGAATCCAACATAGAAAGATGCTAGTTTGAGCAGTACATCCTTATTGGATTTAACCATCCAATTGTACTAAGTGTGACTCCTATTTGTGTTTGAGCAGTGAGCTCTAGGCGCTTGGCCTTTCTGCATGTGCAGACCCCATTTGTATACACATACTATTTGCAATAGTATCATCTGATTGTGGGTAAGGTTTCCCACCGTGGTTTTCCCCCTTACAGGGTTTCCACATACAAATATTGGTGTTATGTGTTGTGAATGACTTTGTCTTTTTGTATCATGAATTAACCTTTACTGGTATTATAATTAACTGATAAAACTATCTACCGACATAAAAGACTGGTTTACTAGTATTAAGCATTAAGTTGGTAAAGTTGTTTTTGGTTTGAATTTGTTAGACAATTGATTCACCCCCCCTCTCAGTTGTCTCCAGGACCTAACATATCTAGTGTGCATTGTCTTGCTTCCATAATACACAGTACATGCTTATACCCTAACCCTTGACTCCTTGGATTGTCATTAGGAACAATGGGTTCTAGTCTTCCTTGTTTTTGTAATCCCAAGCTCATGGTACCATCATATCCATGTTTTTGGAGCATTTTGAACCCATTGCCATACTGATCTAGGGGTAACCTTGGTATTGTCATGTGATCCTCTTCTCTATATATCCAATGATTGACATCTTCATTCAGAGATTCTTCTTATAAGTCACCCCATATAATTAAAGAGGTTGAGTCTATGTATCTAACAATTTCTTTTCCTTTATCTTGTTTTTGTACTGCAATTTGAGGCTTCCCAAAAGACCTAGGATATAGAGACAATTATTTTCCACTTGAGGCACTTGAAATAGAGTACTCTCCACAACCAATATATTTTATCTGTAAAGAAGATGTTGTAGGTATATTCTTCTGTGTTTCTGTTATTGTCAATGCATCCATTTGTGTAGGGGTGTTGCTTGATTAATCGGTACCTGATTATCCACACTTTCTTCCAAGTAATTATAGTGTTGGAATGGATTTGGATCACCTTTTATGGTGATTTCAATACCGTTATATGGGAATTTGACACACTGATGAAATATTGATGGTACTACTTGCATGGTGTGAATCCATGGGCGGCCCAATAACATGCTATATCCCAGTTCTCTGTCCAACACTTGAAAAGTGACCTCTATTGTTATATGTCCTATTTGTACTGGTAGTGTTACTATACCTTTTGAGGGATTTTCTTCATCATCATATGCCTTGATATTTATTTTGTTTGATGGATCAATGTGAAGTTCATAATTTCCCAATGCCTTAACCAGCTTTAAAGTACAAATGTTGAGACCTGCTCCTCCATCTATGAGTACTTGTTTGATTCTTCTCTTATGTATGTAAGCTTCTAAATGTAGTGGGTCATTATGGAGAAGTCTATCATTGGGGATATCTTGTTCTATGAATGCAATGTGGGTGCCTTGTGTCAAATTTCCTACCATGGATTGAATGACATTTTCATTTATATCTCTGTCCACTACTGAATCTTGAAGCACTTTGTCCAGAATGGCTTTATGAGTGGGTGAAATACACAATAGTTCAAAAAGTGGTATCTTTGCCGGGGTTTTCTTGAGTTTCTCAACAATATTATAAGTCGATACCGCTGGTGGTTGGTTGGGTGCTGTTGTTATCACTGTTTAGAAAATTGGGTATTCTTGTCCCATAGTCGGCTAAAATTTTGCAAAAATGTGCTTGGCATGGCCTTGTTGCCTCTGTGTTTCTTGGGTCAAAAGAGGGTTTAAGGTTTTTGAATTTTAACCCTTGCCTATGTTTTGTTAAACCCTTGCATTCTATTCCTGCATTACTTTTTCCCACTTAAGGAAGGGTCGGTCTATCATGAAAAGTGTCCCCCCCATAGGTTTTGCCTAGGCAGTATTTTTAATGTTTTCAAATATTATGCCTTTGCCTATGTATTATTTTAATTTTGTCGGGATTCTTAACTATCATGCAAGTTAAGGCTCATCCTATGGTGTGCATTGGTTCACTGAGAGAAGACGCCCGTGGCTTCGCAAAGTGGCGAAAAGGGTAAGCGGGCCCGACCAAAGGATTGCTCATCAGGTTAAAAGACTGCATCTCATATTTGATCCACACCTGGCATTGCTTCGCTAGCCCAAGATGCATGTGATTTACCTCTCGTGAAGTAGCGAAAGACTTGGCAAGTCCTAGAGGCAATCTGTTCCATTGGATAAAGGATGATCAGTTCAGAAGAGATCAACGACTAGTGTTGATTTGCTAGCCAAAAGATGCATGTGTTTTACCTTTCGTGAAGTAGCGAAAAGGTGGAGGGCTCAGGAAAGGTGACCATGGCAAGAGTAACAGATGAGAAGGTTTCTAAGATCTAATGGTGGTCGTTGCTTCACAAAAAGGAGTTGCCTGAGATTTAAGGTCCACGAAGTAGCGAAAAGGTATGTGGGCCCAAAGGATAGGCAGGTCGTAGTTTTAAACACTGATTAAGTAGGAGTTAATCAGATGGTTGTCATGGATTCACAGCCTCAAGTCAAGTGAAGGTTTAATGTTCATGAAATAGTGAAATGATATGGCAGTACAGATGGATTGCTTCATGGAAGGAATTGGTGACTTGTAAGAAAAACACATGGCGACTTTAGAATGGAGCCCGATGGAATTATCTAAGCAAATAGCCGATTACCATGTGGCATTTATTCGTTGATGATGAAACAAAGGCAAGTGGCTTCTGAGTTTGGGGCCCACTTTGAAGGTTTGAGTGTGTTAAATGTTGTACATCTCGGGGTGGATCCAATGGTTGTCGTTGTTTTGTAGCCTGAAGATGCCTGCAGTTTATATCTTCACGAAATGGTGAAAACTGTTAGCCGTCATGGTTGAGCATGGTTAGTTAAGAAGACTAGCAGTCATTGTAAGAAGTAAAGATCGAGCAACTAAATGATGATCTAATGGCTGACGTTGTTTCATGTGGTGAAAGTGTGCGAGGTTTAGTGTTCGTGAAATAGTGAAAAGAAGGCAGGGCCCGTCACTAATGCAGAGGGACCAAAAGGAATAAAGGTAGTGCAAGTTCCAAGGATCCGACAATCGTCGTTGCTTCATGAAAGAAAAGCTGCAAGGGTTTTAAACTCTTTGAAATGGTGAAACAACTAAAACAGAGAAAGACTCAGAGAACTTGTGGTCCATTGGAGCCTGTTTTTTGAATTTGATTTACGAATTCAATTCTGAGGTGATGGCTGAAGCATGCAAGATTAATTTCTCAAATCAATGCCAACTTGTCATATTAAGGTCCACATCAATTGAATATTAGTACCATTTCAACAAGTTTGTTGTAGAGCAGCTGGTGCAGAGCAAGTTTCTTTAGGCAAATAACCAGGTTTTTTCTGTGTTTTCCTTTCTAGTTGCAGTCTGAGAATCAGTGTTGCTGTGTGAATTGTTTCATTAAAGTTTTGTGCAGATCTCAAATTGATATAATTGTATTAATGAGATGGCACCAAGAAGGGAGTTAATAGGAAAGTTAAACTACCAAGATAGGAATATATGTGATGACTTTCTGCAACAACTAACCATGTCTACCAATGTCAGGGCCAAAGTAAAAGAATTGGTGCTGAAGAACCCTCATTTAAGAATTGGGGATGGCCTATATGACAAAGTTAATTGGTTAAGGGATGCACAAATAGAGATATCAGGTTTAGGACTATTCAAGGTAGGTTTTGGGCAGAGACATTCCCTTGCCCCTTTAAATAGTATATGGGAATTGGATGTGGGGAAGCTTATAGTCCTTGGGGTCTTCATGGATGTAGATTTGTTGACTTTGATTGCACAAAATTATGACCATGTAGCTAGATGTATCAGGAATGTGAAGGGATCAGCCCTGATTGAAATTAATGATGATGAATTCAGAAGAGTGTTTAAGCTCAGTGAGGCTTCAAATTTTTTAGGGCCTATTGATTTTGAATCACTGGCCCAAGTTTATAATGCACAAAGGGATCACCTTAGGAGTGGCCCACTGAAAGAGTTTTTTGTTAAGATAGGAGGGCTGATTGTTGTAGGCCCCAGCACCATGGAACCTTTCTCCCTGAATTTGTTTACTTTAAGAGCTAAGGGCATGTATTGGGCACTTTGTCAGATTTTTGGAGAAGATGCTGAGAAAAACATGCCAACCCATTATATGCTGATGATTGCACAGATTCTAAACCCCTCTTTGGCAATAACATTTGACTATGCACCTTACCTCACTGATGCAATTCATGCAGGGCTGGTAGGGATAAAAAATGGTGAGGTGGATAGACCATTTGGATGGTATTCTCTTCTAATGCACATGTTTTTGTTCAAAGGTGCTGATTATTTTGCAAAAGAAATGGATTTGGTCAAGGTGAAAGATAAGGAAGAGATGCTTGTTCAACTTTGGAGTACTATTTTGTCCAGGGATAGGGAAGATTCTAGTTACCTAATGTTTAATAGATGCTTTGCATCTAAAAATAGGATTCTTTTATGCACATAAAACCCTAGGATCCCTAAGGCTCTTTTAGAATTCCTTAGGCCCAAGGAGTTTGCTGAGGGTATTAAAATTGTTCATAATTGGGGAGATATGTATTTGTACCCTATTTCTAAAGTTTTCAAAGTATATGGTTTGAGAGGCACTCCATATTTATTGCCTTATCAAGTCCCACTGAAGATAGGAATTGCAGAAGTCTTAAGGCAGATTGGAGGTGTGCAAGAGGCAGAGTTGACAAATATAGGTAAAGGGACTATTTTCCCAACTATTACCATGGCCCATCATTTTGTGATCACCAAAGCTGGTTGGAAGTATCTTGAAGAATTCTTTAAACCATATAGATTGTCAACTGCAGTTTCAAGATTTATAGACCCTGAAGACTTTTTCAATGGCATGTTTAGAAAAAGAGCAGTTTGTAAAGGTAGGCCTCACCAATTTCAATTCCCTGAAGATTTAATTAGGAATGAATTCAATTTGGATGAGCAAGAATTGAGGAAAGAGAAATGGGTTGCATGTAAAAGGGCTCTTGACTTCATTCATCAGTTTGATAGTAGTTATGACCCTCTTTCTAGTTTCAATCCCTTTTAGGAAAAAATAAAATTCTTAATTCTTTATTTTGAAGACCTCATGCAAAATTTGAAAGAAAAGAGGGAGGCTATTGTTAGGATTCCCATAGATACTGAGAGGGGGGTGTGAATCATTATCTAACTAGTGAGTAGTATTTCTTAAGTTAAAACATGTAGAACATAAAATAGCAGTATACCGATATGCAAGAATTAATGCAATAAATAGAATCAGAAACATCCACATGAAAAGAACACCATAACACAAGATGTTTAATGAGGAAACCTGGTGTGGGAAAAACCTTAGTGGGATTTGTGACCCACAATATTCACTTACTGGGCAATAAGAGAATATTACTTACAATAGGGGCCTACACATGCAAGAAGGTCAACTGCCTAGAGCTCACTGCTCAATGAGAAGTCACACTAACTTACAATGAGGATTATACTAATCCAATGATCTGTACTGTTTTACAATAGCATCTCCAATGCCAAATTCAGTACCTGTTCTAACTCTATTCTTTACATATACCCTTGACCTATAATTCGCACATTAGGTCTTCCTAATAATTTTCTTTATGCTCGCTACCTTACATTTTAAAATGTCTACAATGATCTCCTTTATATACAAGAGTCATTTTACAATTTGTCAAGTCAGCTTATAATAATAATCAAAATATTACATATCAAAAATCCTGTTAGCCTCTATGTCGGTATACATCTTTTCTTCTGTGCTGGTGCTGGTGCCGGTGTAGAGTGATCTTGTTGATGCCGATGCACCGTCTTGCTTGTGTAATGCTTTGTTGGTATGATGTCTTGTCGGTGCCATAGGATTGCAAGGTTGCCATCAATGACAAAACCTTCAATCACACACAATGTCTCATTGGAGTGTCCATATGCCAACAATCTCCCCCTTTGGCATTGATGGCAACACTCATGAGAAATTTCAAAAAGTGTCCAAAATGTGTAGTCCAAAAAATTTACCAAAAATATGAAGGGCTCCCCCTGAGCATATGATTCCTATCTTTGAACTTTCTCATCCTACTACTCCCCCTTTGGCATCAATGACAAAGGTTGTCAAGATGTTAGTAGAGTTTGTAGTTATACCTGTCCATATCCTCAACCTTGTAGTTGGGTAGTTATTATCTGAAAAAGATCACCCAAAATTAAGTTTATACTATCCATAAACTTTTTGCTATCTTTTATTGTTGTTTCAGTCCTCTTCACAGTACCGGTGAGATGCTGTAATTGTTCTGCTGGTGTTTTACTTCCCTGTGCTAATGCCTCTGAGATTTCCTTCCACGGAGATGCTAGATAGTCCAATCTTGGACTCAGTTTAGATCTCAAGTGTTTTGCCTTGTTTATTATTGTCTCTTTCTCTCTTTGTTGTTTAAGCAATTCTTCCTCAAAATTTGCTAACTTATCTTCAAAAATAGATAGTGAATCTGGTGAGTTGACAAAATTGTCTGCAAGCTTGTTTATCTCTTCTTGTGTCTTGCTTATTTTCTTGTCAATATCTATAGTCAAGAAGTTTGTTTTGCATGTGTCTTTATACAGGTTTGTATACTCTTTTAACAAACTACACAATTCCGGTAGAAGTGTGTCAAAGTCTCTATTACACTTCTTTATTTCTTCTTCAAAGAATTTTTGTTTCTCCTTTTCTACCATGTCCTTTACAAATTCTTCCTTTATTTTCTCAATATTTCCAGAAATGTATTTACATAATGTGTCCAACTATCCTAAAGAATCTTTATTATCTATATTACAATCAAGAGCAATTATCTTCAAAACTGGTATTGAATCATCTATTGCTTTGTAAGCTTGTGAACTATAGTTAGTTATTTTCTTAATGGATTCAAGTAATACCTCAGTCACATTTTTTGACTTTGATGATGACCCAACAAACTGAGTACTAGTGGAAGTGACCATGCTTGTATTGACCTTTGGCAGGTCAGTTTGTGTCTGCATTTCCTTTAGCACTGGTTTTCCTACTTCATTGCTTACCGGTGGCATCTATTCTAAAGCCTTTAGCTCTATCGGTTTCTCTGTTTGTGCCTCAGATTCCATCTTTTCCCTATATCCTCTACTGGTTGCTCTGTATTTCCTGTTACCGGAGGCTCTTTAGCCATATCTGATTTTTCACTTGTATCTTTATCAACTATTATGTTGATCTTTTGGGTATCACCATTTACAGTGTACAGGACTTCAGGATTTGGATTGCTATTCTCTACATCCTTTCTTTCAGCTACCGGTTGGTTTTCAAGGGTTGTAATTTTTATAGGTGGAGGTAGGTTATCTTTGACCCTTATGCTTGGAGGTCCACCAATTTTACCTTTCCCTTTGTCCTTATCCTTCTGATATACCTTAATAGGCTTGGGATTCCTATATTCTTCTTGTTTTTCTTTTTCAACCAAAAATATGTCCCAACCATCTTCTGTTTCCTTTGAAACTTCTGTAACTCTTCCTGCCATTAGTGAAATATGCTGGTGTGCAGTGGAGAAGATTGTTCGGTTAGCCTGAGCTATCAGATCATCAATTTCCTTTGGGGAGTTTACTGGATATACAACAAGTAGTTTTTCTATTTTTATTTTCTTGTCTAATTCAATTACTCCTTGCCTTCTGGCCTCAAGTCTTTTGTATAAATCATCAGGAATTTCATTTATGACTTCCATCAAAAACTTTTTGAACATGTCCATATGTAATATTACACTCTCCTCAACTTGCCCTTTTTCATCAGCAGATAGGGTGTCATAAATTTTCCCTATGTTTTTCAGTTTTGCTTCCTCTGTGATCTCATTTAGCAAAATGTCTAGAGGTGCCAAGTCAGTTTTTGTCTTTTTCTTTTTCTTAGGAGTCAGCTTCTTTTTAGGTGTGACCTTTATGACTAGAGATCTCACAGCTTTTTGCTTCTGCCTTGTCCTTCTAGGTGAAGGACTGGTTGCCGATGAGGGATCTATTTTCCTAACAACTCTTTTAAAGGTTGCTGGCATGTCTCCTTTCGAAGAAGTACCTACCGGTGATAGATGAGCTTCAGGTTGTGGGGCTGCCAACTCATCTTCAGTTATGCCAGTTTTCTTTAATACATCTTCCTTAATGGCTTTTGCTTGTCTAGATCCTTTTCTTACAAATGCCTCTACCTTCTTCACTCTTTTCTTGGACTGTATTTGTTTTTCTATTGTTTTAGCACTACCAAATACTTCCTCCTTAGGTTCATTGGGAGCTTCTAGAAGTGCTTTGGCATAAGTTTCAACTATGTGGTCATCTGTCTCATATCCCATTTTTGTTACCCAGATTGTCCTTGGGATGATTGCTTCCATCCATATTTCATCCTTTTTAATAACAAAGCATATATCATCTTTGTATTTATCTACAATTTTCTGAGATAACCTTGTCCTTTTCTTCATTTTTATCTTTAGTGCTTGGAAAAAGTCATGAATGTTGTTTTCTTTGTTCTCAACCATGGTATTGAATAGTTCTGTCAGTTGCTTTCCTACCAGTATGTCATATCCAAGTTCTTTATATCCTATACTGGGAACTTGTTTTGTTATATGAAGCATTAGACATACTAATAGATTTCCAAATTTGAAAGTTCCTTTCTTATCCTTCTTTAGCTTTCCAAGGTTGTCTATCAGTTCATCCTTTAACCATTCAAAGATGTCAATTTTTGCATTGTCTATTATCATATCATAAGCACTCTTAATGCATAAACTTGAAACTGAGTTAAGTCTATTGGCATGAGTGGCTTTGTAACCTAATATCATACTTAAGAATCTCACATTTGTATCCTTTACATCGTTGAACCTTAGAGATCTTTTATCAAATGTTGCACCTGTTAGGTCTATGACTAAATCATTTGAAACTTTCTTGTTCTTGTCTGGTTTTTTACCGGTGGCCGGTAACCCTATGACAACCTTTATCGCTTGCTTGGTGATCTTATGAATTGCATCTAACCAAAAAAATTCTCCATGAACTCTGCTTAACACTATCCTAATCACATCCTTAAGAAATTCAGGAATGCTAGGGATTTATGTGAATCCTAGGGTTTCAATGATTTTGTGTTCAGCTTTAACATTGCCGGTATCATCACATATCTCGGTTTTATACATGGTTTTGATTTCCTCGTCTCTTAACTCTTCAATATTGCAGTGAATATACATTCTAGGGTCTTCAGCATATACAACACCTTTAGGGATTTGAGAAAATGCACCTAAGGTATCATCCTTCTTTGCTATTTCGGGGACCAACTGAAATACGGGCCTAGGTCTTTTAATTACTTCCACAATAGTAGGCTTCGCTATGTATTCAATTGCAGAGGTGGATGCCATGATAAAATACCTTTTTTTGTCTTGGATGGATGATTGCTTGGAATGTTCTTGTTCCTTGCTTGAAATGCCTTAGCTCATAAATCTTCACGCTCTCTGAAAGTTTGAAATCACGATGAAATGAAATGGAGCCAAAAACTTATTTTATAAAGTCTTTTTCTCTATCTACCACATTAATTGCATGCTGGTTAAGTATTCACTTAACATTGTTTACCGGTAATAAGTGATTTTCAACTTCTTATCTCTAATCGAGGGAATAATAGCACATGTGTCATTAGATTACCAAACCCTCAAGAAAATTTTCTTCAATTAGATGAAGAACTTCTTGCGGGTGGAGCACTTCTCTGTCCTACCGGTGAAGAATCACTCTGTCGTGCCGGTGAAGCATTTGTTGGTTCTATCGATGGAGGAGTATTCCCAATATTTAGATAAGCTTTTCTAATCCATTGCTTTGAGAATTCTTTCTTAACCTCTTCAACTTTTTCTTTACCTTTCAGGTTAGCACTTTTGTTGTCTACTGATGTACCTTTACTTCTACAAAATTTAGCAATATGCCCAATCTTGTTACATGCATAACAAGTTACATTATTTTTCTGAAAATCTTTCCCATAACCTATGCCAGTTTGTGTTCTGCATTGATTAGATAGATGTCCAAATCTTCCACAAACATAACATCTCACATTCATTCTGTAGTTTTCAGAGTTATGACCAATTTTGTTGCATTTGGAACATTGACCGGTGGGTGGATTGATATTCTGATAATTCCTAGATCTACATTCATTTGCCCTATGACCATATTTATTACAGTTAAAGCATTTTCCATTGAATTTATAAGCATTAGGTGGTCTTACTGGTTTGCTGTGATCCTGAGTATTTGCAGTACCAGAGCTTTCTCCAACTTCAAAGCTAATTCCAGAAGTGTCACCTTTGGGTTTTTGATTCTTCAATAAGGTACCAAGTTCTTCTGAGCTTTTCTTGAATTTTTCTTTATGTTGATTTGCAATTTCCAATTCCCTTTCCAAGATTTCTTTTTGTCTCATTAGTTCATTTGAGTCATTCTAAGTATGCATCAGATCTGTCTTCAACATGCCATTTTCATAGCTAAGTCTTGTGTTCTCATTTGCTACATCACTTAGTCTTCTGGTCAATTCTTCTTCATTCTTCTTTCTATCCTCAATCTCTTTGCAAAATCTCATAGTCATATCCTGCATTTCATTTTTTGTTGTCATGATCTCTTGTTTCAGCTTGCTTATCATATCATTAAGTGATTCCTTTTCATCATTCTCATTTTGTAATTTTTCACAAAGTTCTCTTCTCTTATTTCTTGTAATAGTAAGATTTTCTTGAAGTGCCTGAATGATATCCTGAGCTACCCTTAAATCATCTTCTAATTTGATATTTTTCAACTTCTCTGCATCATAATCAGTAAGAGCTCCTTCAAGTTGTTTCATCAGATTTTCCATCTTTACCAGTGTCAAGATCTTCCTCAAGCTATTAGGCTTCTAAAAATAGAAGACCAAGCTCTGATACCAATTGTTAGGATTCCCACAGATACTGAAGGGGGGGGGGTGAATCAGTATTTAATTGGTGAGTAGTATTGCTTAAGTTAAAACATGCAGAACATAAAATAGCAGTACACTGGTATGCAAGAATTAATGCAATAAACAGAATTAGAAACATCCACATGAAAAGAACACCATAACACAAGATGTTTAACGAGGAAACCCAGTGTGGGAAAAACCTCAGTGGGATTTGTGACCCACAATATTCACTTACTGGCCAATAAGAGAATATTACTTACAATAGGGGCCTGCACATGCATGAAGGCCAACTACCTAGAGCTCACTGCTCAATGAGAAGTCACACTGAGTTACAATGAGGATTATACTAATCCAATGATCTGTATTTCTTTACAATAGCATCTCCAATGCCAGATTCAGTACCAGTTCTAACTCTGTTCTTTACATATACCCTTGACCTATAATTTGCACATTAGGTCTGCCTAATAATTTTCTTTATGCTCGCTACCTTACATTTTTAAATGTCTACAATGATCTCCTTTATATACAAGAGTCATTTTACAATTTTCCAAGTCAGCTTATAATAATAATCAAAATATTACATATCAAAAATCCTATTGGCCTTTATGCTAGTATACATCTTTTCTTCTGTGTCGGTGCCGGTGTAGAGTGATCTTGTTGATGTCGGTGCACCGTCGTGCTTGTGTAATGCTTTACCAGTATGATGTCTTGCCAGTGCCATAGGATTGCAAGGTTGCCATCAATGACAAAACCTTCAATCACACACAATGTCTCATTGGAGTGTCCATATGCCAACAGCTATAATGCAAGATGATCCTGATAGGGTTAAATTGGTTCTGGCTAAGCCTGCTTTTACTAAGGCTATCCCACCAGGTGATTATGTAATGCACAAGAAATCAAAATACAGTGTGATGATGCCAGTGATTGGTGAGCCTTCTACTTCAAGAGGGAAAAGATCAATTGAAGATGTCATTGACATCCAAGACTCCCCTTAAAGGCAAAGAGTGGGGAAGGAAGTGCAAACCAATGAGCCTTTGTATTCTCCATCTTAGTCCCCTATCCACATAGGAGATGAGTAGGCGGTGGCCGAATAGTTGTTATAGTTAGGGAGTCTTGAGGAGATTGCCTACACATATGAGGAGACACAAGAAGAGATGCTAGAAGAGCCACCTAGTGCTGAGATGAACTTGACTAAAGGTGAGCTCAAAGGTAAAGAGTTAGACCGTACTTTCAAGCAAGCCAGTGAGGAGTTCCTAGTTGATAGTAACTTTGTTACAATAGGGGCCTTCATGCAATTCATATGGAAATAGAACATGGAACAATTTAAGGCCAGATGTGAAAAAAGGAAGAGTGAGCAGCCTCATAAATATTTAACTCAGGTGGAGGAAGAGGTAAAACAAGAAATGATTGAAGAATTCAAGACCATTACTCCTAAAAAGGGAAGAGAGATGGTATCAAAGGCTGGTGTTGTGATCCTCCCTGAGTGGGATATAGTTGATGCTCTAGTACTTGAAGTGATCAAGAAGGAAACTAAACCCATGGAAGGAGTGACCTTCAACAAAGATAATGTTGCTTTAGTTATATGGTCATTGAAAAAGGATGAAAATAGAAGAAGGAAAGATGCCTCAGATTCTAGTTTCCTAGGAGGTATGATTGTAAAAAGAGTTTAAGATATAGGGATGGTGGAAGCTACAAGCATAGTCTTAGAAACTACAAAGTTCAGTGTAGCAGTGGCAGAAAAGGAGGCAAAAGAAAAGGCTAATCTCTAGCTAAAATTGGAAACAATCTTGAAGGCTTATAATGAAGCCAAAGAAGGAATAGCCAACTGAAATAGCATCATTGCTAGGCTTCAGAGTCAGTTGGCAGGTCAGTACCATCAAGGTGAATCCTCTACTCTTATGATAGCTTCTTCTCTAGCAAGACCTCCACCTATAAGTCCTATCATGTAATATCCCCCTTCTCCTATGCCTTCTGGTTTCCAACCAACTAAAACTATTCAACATGAGTTGGAAAAGTTGAAATAGGCTCAAGCCCTCTTTGCAAGCAAATATGAGGAAAAGGTAAAAGCTACAATTTTGAAGTTTGTTGATTCAGTTAGGGTCTCTGTCATTCATATTTCTATGAAGAGGATTCTGAATATTTTGACTAAATTAAGAGAAGATGAGACCACTTTGGAACCAATTTTGAGTAAATGGATGCCTCGGGGAAAAGAATTAGAGCTTATGTGTTCATCCCATGCAGATGCAAAGGCAAATGATAATCTCAGATCCACCTGTGAATTCATAAAAGAAATGAATATACTCTCAGAAGAAAGGGTAGGTGTGAAAAGAAAAGCTCATTTGTATAGGAAAGAATATTCTGATCACAAATATGAGTTGTTTCCAGGGGGTTTTGTTGGTCCTACTCAGTTAAAAGAGGAGAAGGCATGGCTGGAAGAGCTGGACCAAAAATTACCCCAAAGGGTCAATGAAATCATTAACATTGATGACACATCCTTATTTGTCAAAACAATTGAGGAGATTGAAAAGGTAAAATCACATTATGGTTTCATAGAAACAGAAATTGGGCAGTTAAGAGTTACTTGGAAAAGGTTAGAAGGGATGATGAAGAATATTGTTAGCTTCTCTTGGTCGAGTGATGATGTGTTCCAAGAGTGGAAAGATAAGTATGCCGGACAAAGAGAAGATATTCTAGAACAACTAGAAGATGTTGCAGTGGAGCAACCAACTGAAGAGGCCGTTGATGCTAAAAAGGACTTGTAACTGTTTCTTGGAGAATATTGTAGTCTGTAACAAACTTTTCTTAGAAATTGTCTGAAGCTTGGAAGCATCCATGATATTATAAATGGATACCAGGACTAGTAAAAAGGAGATCACAAGAATTTTGTAAAGAAGCTCTAGCAAAATATATTTAGCATTTTTTCTAGTTTTCAGTAGATCAATCTAAGTTATGTAATATTTTCAAGAATGAATATAAATATATAGATCAAAGTTCCAGGCCTAAAATTTCTTTGTCTTCTGGTGTGCATTATTTAGCTTGCTGGTTTCATTTGGATAATCTAGGGTTGTTCGAATGAGCATGGATTGTAAGGCAATCTTATAGACGTTATTTCTGGCTTTTCTCTTCAGAAGAGGGATTAAATGTGCATGAAATACTTTTGTTAGCAAATCTATTGCTTGTTTCTATGAATCTGATGAATTGTTTTAGTTAAATGGGAGAGGACTTATGTATATGTTAGGCATGTATGTGGTTCATAAAAGTCGAGATGATGAGATGTATGAGAATGTTCAGTTTTGAAAATTATTGCTTGATTTAGGTGACTCTGTGGCCTAGATAAGGCATTGGTATCTGATTGTAGGATTTCTTTCTATCTTTTCTTGAAGATCAATACTAAAAATGAATACAAGTTTTTCTTTTAGTGTTTCAGTTTCATTGAGGTGATGAAATCCACATGTTTTTAGCACTAGTTTATTGTGGATCTCAATTTTAAAGTGTGAAAACATTCACAGACGGTATACCCACCTGAACTTTGGATAAGTTCAAAGTATAGAAGGTCTAAAAACCTTTTTATATGTTACTCTTGAGTTCTATTTCCCTGATCTTTTCATATGCAAATAGAGTTATTTTATTTCTTATAGGAAGGATAGAAGGGAAATAAAAATTTGAGAACAACAAAAGTGGCAACTCTGCTGGGGAGAGTCATAGTGCATATCTATGTTATAGATTAGTGCCTGCATTAGTTGAGAAGTTTGTTTGGATATCTATGTTGTGGAAGATTTCCTGATCTCTCATTTGTGCTATCTTTCTCTTTGAGAATCTTCGTGATTTTGTTAAATCTTTGCAAGTAATTTGTTTAAGCTTGTTTTCTTATTTCCCACAGTCTTTGTGGGTGGCGACTCTGACAAGTATAACCAATCCTTGTAAATAAGTGTATCTCTTTTAAGAAAAACAAGTATAATGCAGAGAGGAAGGAACACAAGGTCTTTCATGAGGAAACATCCTCATGAGATGTTGCAAGAGGGATCACTTGAATAGGCACAGAGAGGCCAGAAAAGATCAGTCATACATGAGCCATCTAATGCTACCTAGGTACAGAAGAGCATCAATACGGGTAAGTCATCTGAGAGACCTGTATATGCAAATTCAAATTCTTCTTCCCGCAAATCTGAGCAAGATATTTTAGGTTTCCATTCTAGTTTGTTTGGTAACATTGAAGATGTCTAAGTTTTAAATCAGGGGATCTCCCATGCTAGTTTGTCTGGGAAGGATAGGAATAGTTCAAATATTAAGAGAGATTCTGTACCTAGGACAGTTGATGGAAACATCAGTTTAATTGATATCGACCAAGTCAATTTGTCAGACTCTGAAGAAATCTTCCTTGATGAAGATAAGGTATCTCAAGAAATTGAAGTCCTGAATAGAAAAGTCCATCATTTAATTTCCTTAAGAGTACAAAAGGAAGCAAACAAGGAAAAAGAGGTAAAAGCAAAATTAATGGAGAGAGACAGGCTTTTAAGACAAATAGTTGATCTTGAGTTATTTACCCAAGAGAAAGCCAAGAGTGAGGATGAAGGTCCAGTCATCAGAGAAATTCTAGTCCCTAAGACCAACCCTCCATACAAATCTATTGTGCAACCGAATAGGGAAGTCCTTAGTGACCCACAACCTGTTAGAAATAATGTAGATAAGGGGAAGAAAAAGTGCATGGAAGATGGGTCTGGATATAAGACTACAACGGAGATCTCTCACATGCTATCTGCACATGAAAGAGATATGGAGAGGATGAGAAAAGAGAAAGAAGATTTGCAAATGGAATAGAAAAGGTTGAGTTAGAAGTAGCCAATTTAGAGGTTAAAAGAAAGATTAATTATCTAAAAGCTCCTCCTATAATTTTTCCTTCAGCAGACCCAAATAAACTTGTTCCTTAGCAAGCTTCACTCCCTCCAGTCAAAATTCAATCAACCTTGCCTATGAGTATTGTCCCAGCTAATATAGCCCATGTTAATAACCAAAGTAACCAAATCCCTCTGACTCATAGCCCTAATGTAAGAGTGAACATGGGAAATAACCTTGTTGTTAACCAATTCCAGAGAAGACCCATTAATTTAGAATTGTATAGGCAACTCTTCTTTGATGGAATCCCAGGCTATCCTAACCATGTTCCTACAAAATTAAGGGATAGACTCCACAAATTTGCTAGCAACAATGCAATCAGTGCAGAAGAGAACTTAAAATTTTTTGGTGACTTAATCAATGATTATGAAATAATAGATGAAGATGTCATCATGAAATTGTTTGTACAATCCTTAATAGATGATGCAAGGGACTAGTATAGAGGTCTCCCTGTGAATAGCATTGGGTCTTGGGAAGATTTTAAAAACTGCTTTAGTTTAATGCTCAATGAGTTCAATAATATCAGAAAGTTTGATAATGAAATTGTCATAGACTTCAATGCTAGATTTTAGAAAGCGATGCATAGGCTATATCAAGTAATGAGGTTAGATGATAAAATGTGTCTGAATACTTATTACAATGCTTTTGATTCTAAAATGGCCTATATTCTGAGGGATAAAAATCCACATAGTCTGAGAGATGCATTTATAATTGCCATCAATGTGGAGAGCAATAGGAAAGAATCTGGGAAAGTAGGGAGAAGAACTAATGGTAGGTTGTGGCAAGAATCAAAACAACAACCCAATAAAGTTGCTAAAGAAGAAGATTAAATAGAGAAATTAGTGACTTCCATGAAAGATCTTACTACCAAGGTGAGTAAAAATGATAAGCCTCATTACAATTGGCAAGATAGACCTCCCAGGTTGCATGACATGCCTTATAACACCACTTGGAAGGATGACAAACCTCAAAATGAGAAGCCCAAAAACACTCAAAACCAAGATACCCCAGATCCTTTGAAAGGAGGGAATGTTCATAATATGGAGAATAATCCTTGGTGCATGGCTTGTGATGGACCACATTCTCCTCATCAATGTGATGTAGCTCAAGCCCTTGAAGAATCCATGAGACAAGAGGCTGAGCCTGAAATTAATATGTTTGAAACTATTATTGAAAGTGATGATGAGTCAATACAAAGTGAACTTAGTGAATTTGATGTGCTAAATAGTAAAAGGTCTTACCAAGGACAGTTGACACTTGATTAGCATCCCACTTTGAATGTGGTAACAATTGAAGATGAAGAAGTTCACCTCAGAAGACCCAGTGATGAAGAAGTAAGAAATCTCCCTAAGGCTGCCATAGCCAAAGCCAAGCACAATTACAATTTGAGAAGTACTAAGAAGGATGGGGATCAAGGTGAACCTCATTCAATATTTATGAAAGAATTATCCTAGAAGAAAGTAGCAAGTAATGCCACCTTGCCCCAAGATAGTCAAAAAAAGAATGACCAATTGAAAGATATGGCCAAAGGTATGGATAATAATGCTACTAGTGATATACAAGGAATTGTTGCATTAAAGAAGGCAAGTCAGCCTAAGATAGAGAAATTTAAGGCTAATACTGAGTTGATTAATAATTCCACATTTGATATGACTCAGGCTCTTATCCAGATGAAGGTCACTGTCCCATTGATAGAATTATTGAAAATAAAGGAACATAGAGAAGTTGCTTTATCTTTATTTTCTAAAATATCTGATAGTAGCACAACTTTTCCTTTAGGTTCAATGGAAGGTGAAAAGGATCATGAGTTGCAAACCCCAGAGGTATATGTTGGAACAACTATTACACAAGAGCCTTCATAGGTTGATCATTTTTATGTTACTTTGTTAGTGAATAACCGATTAATTAAAAACTGTATGATAGATTCTGGTGCAGCTGCAAATGAAATGCCATATGGTGTCATGAAAGAATTAAGATTGTCAGTAAGTATAGTGTATGGGAAGTGTTATGCTATGGACAACAAAGAAGTGCAAGTGATAGGTACAATGAAAGATGTTGAAGTAAAAATAGCAGCATTCCCTAAAGCAACATATAAGATGGATGTCATTGTAACTGACACTAACCCTCACTATGGCATGTTGTTATCTAGACAGTGGGTTGTAGCAGTAGGTAGAAATGTTCAGTTGGATCTGTCATATGCTACCATCCCAATTAATGGAAACCAAGTCAAATTGTATAGAGAACCACGTGCCCCTAGGGTAATTGAGAAAGTAGACCCTAGTATGCTCAACTGTATGATTGATGTGGATCTTGACAATTTTAGAATACAACCAATTTTACCTCTATTGAAGAATATTGATTCTATTGTGATTGAATTGGAATCTCAATAGCATGATTTGTGGCACATGTATTTTGATGGAGCTTTCTCTAAAGAAGGATTTGGAGCAAGAGTTCTTTTTGTGTCCTCATCAGGTATAACCTTCAAATATTCCTTTTTGCTAGCCTTTTAGTGTACAAACAACACTGCTGAATATGAAGCCTTGTTATTGGGGCTTGAAGTTGCAAAAAGGCATGGGATTCAGTGGTTAAAAGTGTTAGGAGACTCAGAATTGGTTTTTTCTCAGTTTAGATCTAAGTATGCATCTAAGAATGATAGACTAAAAAGATATAAGCATGCAGTATGGGATGTGATTGAACATTTTAGTGCATTCTCTCTTATTTGGATAGAGAGGTCAAAGAATATCATGGCTGATTTCTTAGAAAATGTTGCATTAAAAAATGATGATATAACTCTAACCGGTGTATCCACGGTTGAGATAAAAGCTAGGCCTGCCATTCCTGATAATATATATAATTGGCAAGTGTTTGCTGATGATGAAGATGTTCTTAGATTTATACAATGCATTGATGACTATGATGGACAAAAAATTGATTGCAATGCATTGGTAGAAGTGGTTGAAGATAAAGAAACTATATTTGGAAATGACTTGGTTCAATTGAAAACTAATGAAATTCCTAAAGGATTAGTAGAATTGGAAGGTATGTTCAGTTCTAGTGATAGCCATTTACATCAGCAGTCAACCACCAAGTTAGATGAATTAGAGGAAGTAAATTTGGGGACTTAATCATCCCCTAAGTTAGTGTATATTGGAAAGAATTTGTCTCCGCATGTCAGAATTAACCTTATTAATTTATTGAAGAAATATACACATGTTTTTGCTTTGTCTTATGAAGATCTAAAGGCATATAGACAAGATCTGTTTCAGCATGAAGTCCCTTTACTTCGAAATGCTAAGCCTTTTAGATAGAAACAAAGACCTATCAACCCCCTGCTAGAATCTAAAATGCAACAAGAATTGACCAAGCTGAGGGAAGGGGGAATCATTAAGCCTATAAGACATTCATCATGGGTGTCTAATTTGGTCCCAATTAGGAAGAAGAATGGGGACATAAGACTCTGTGTTGATTTTAGGAATCTAAATGTTGCTTCTTTGAAAGATAATTACTCTTCTCCTAATATGGAAGCAATGTTGCAGAGAGTAACTGGTTATGATCTATTGTCTATGATGGATGGCTTCTCATTGTATAACCAGGTATTAGTGAAGGAATCTGAAAAATTCAAGACTGCTTTTACCACCCCTTGGGGAATGTATGTGTATGTAAGAATGCCTTTCGGTTTGAAAAATACTGGAGCTACTTTTCAAAGAGCAATGGATGTAGCTTTCAAGGAATTCATCAATATTATCATGGTAGTGTATCAAGATGATTTGACATGTTTCTCCAAAAAGGTGGATGACCACTGTGGGTACTTGGAAAAGGTTTTTAGTAAAGCTCTGGAATATGGTGTATCCTTAAATCCAAAAAAGTGTCATTTTGCTGTCACTGAATGGAAGCTACTCAGGCATATTGTCACCAAAGAAGGGGTTAGGATTGACCTTGAAAGAATTGAAGCTATAAACAATGTACCTAAGCCAAAGAGTGTCAAAGGTATCCAATCTTTCTTGGGCAAGGTAAATTTTGTTAGAAGATTTATTGCAAATTTTGCAGAGATAGTCAAGCCCATTGTTAAATTGCTTAAGAAGGATACAAAGTTCTGCTGGGATGAAGAAGCTTCAAAGGCTTTTGATGAAATTAAAAGGGTTATTCAGGAGGCACCAGTGCTGAAGTCCCCTGACTACAGTAAGCCTTTCTCTCTGTTTTCTTTTGCTTCATATCACATAGTGGCTGCAGTTCTTCTACAAAAGGATAATGAAGGATATGAACATCCTATAGCTTTTTATAGCAAATCTTTACAGGCTGCAGAGTTCAAATATGAAATTATGGAGAAGCAAGCATATGCTTTGGTCAAGGTTGTTAAAGTATTTATACCATATCCTGTAAATGCACAAGTAATTGCTTATGTCCCACATGCAGCTTTCAAAGATATTTTATCCTATTCTATGGTCACTGGTAAAAGATGCAGATGGATAACCAGAATCCAGGAGTTTGATTTAGAGATTAAGATCACTAAATTGGTAAGAGGTTTAGGCCTTGCTAAGCTGATGGCTGAATCAAACCTTCTTGATGTTGAAGTGAATAATGTTGAAGTTAGGGACATCTTGGTCAGCAGTATTGAGACACGGCCCTCATACTCAGAGATAGTACATTTTTTAAGGGATGCAACATTTTCAGAAGGGATGACCCATAACCAGAGAAGAACATTGAAGTTGAAGTCCCAAAAGTATGTCCTCATTCAAGGTGATCTATTTTGGCAGAATAGAGATGGGGCATTGCTGATGTGTTTGGATAAATCCCAAGCTAAAAGAGTGTTAGCTAAAATGCATGATGGAGTGTGTGGAGGTCACTACTCTACCAAGACAATTGCTGGTAAGATAGTTCAGGCTAGATATTATTGGCCTACTTTGTTTAAAGATGCCCATGAACATGTCTCAAGATGTGACCCATGCCAGAATTTGTCATCAAAAATGAAGTATGAGTGAGATTTGCCCCTTAACCCAGTCACAGTGGAAGCCCCTTTTGTCCAATGGGCCATTGATTTTATTGGAGAAATCGTTGAGAAATCAGGAAGAGGTCATAGGTAGATTATAGTAGCTACTGATTATTTCACCAAGTGGATTGAATCTATACCCACTAGGAGAGCCATAGTAAGGTTGTTATTGACTTCCTGATGGATAATGTCATAACCAGATTCAGAGTCCCTGTAAAACTAATGATGGATAATGCCACGAGCTTTAGGTCAGAAGAGTTCATTGAATTTCGCACCAGCCATGGAATAGTTATGTCCTACTCTTCACCATATCATCCTTAGGGTAATGGGCAAGCTGAATACAATAATAAGAGCCTCTTGAACATTATCAAGAAAATCCTGAAGGAGAATAAAAGGTCTTGGGACCAAAAGTTAAAATTATCTCTATGGGCAAATAGGGTTACAACATGCAAATTCGGTTATCATCTTTGTGATTCTCTGGATATTGCTCATCTTGATCAAGTGTTTCTTGTGAATCATCTTTTGCTACATCTCCTAAGCTAATTGCATGAATAGTGTAGTCGTATGAGACTTTTGTGTAGTTAGTTGTATTATCTTGAGTTCCTGAGGTAGGAGTCTTCCCTTTGTCATGTTTAACAAATGGATCCTTAAAGATTGTATGATTCGTGTTTGCTGAAATTTATCGGTATCAATCGTGATGTCACCTTGATCAATCATATCTTGGACCATATTTTTCAACTTATAACAACTCACCATTTTGTGACCTTATGTACAATGATAATCACAAAAATCATTATGATTCCACCATGTAGTTTTGAAAGGACCTGGTTCATATACTTTTATTTACGGCAAAGTGATCAATTTTGTCTGTATTAACTTTTTTAGTGCCGATTCAATAGGTTCCCCTAGAGGTGTGTAATTTCTTCTTGGGGCATTTACCATGGGGTATTTTGTGTTCACATTTTGTGCATCATTTACATTTGTTGAGACATTGTTGTTGGCATTATGTGAACCAGTATGAGGACATGATGACATTGTATGTTGTCATTGATGTCAATATGCTAAAAAAGAGAGAACTGGTATGTTACCAAGAACTGGTATATGTGAGAAACGGTATAACATTGTGAACCAGTATATGTGCCAAAGTGAAGTGGTGTGTTTGTTCAAGATGAACCAGCATGTGGTTATGGGAACTAGTACATGGAAGCTTTGTATGACTATCGGTTGGTAGTCTCAACTTCAAGGTTTTCGGTTGAAGTGCTCCAAGCTTGTGTGACTCAACCGGTGACTTTGTGTGATGAGTTAGCATTATAACAAAGAACAGATCATGTTGCCACATCAGCCTTGTGCACGTGAAGGATCTTGCATGAAGGAGATTGTTCCTATCTACCTCGGGAATGTGCGAAGTCTATAAACGGTGAAAATGCATGATGGGTTATCAGCCGCCATGAAAGCAGTGGAAAATGAATGATGGAGAACATCTTGAGATCGGTTCAAGACTGTTGGATTTAATGCAATGTGCTCAATGGTCAAGATTGAACTGTTTGAATTGCTTAACCTAAATAGGTTTAGGGTTTAGGGTTTATGCTACCAACCTATCTGTTTCCTATAAGGTCGATGTTGTGTTTTTTTCTAAGGCTGTTGGAAAAAGTTATGTGTGTGTATCCAATAGAAGAGATACGTGATTCTTGATAGACCAGAGGAGAGAAGTGATACCTGCAGAGTGTAAGTGCAGAAGGTGAAGAGGAGCCAAAGTGAATCTGCATTGGCATTGAGTGTTGTTACTAGATCATTATAATACTTGTTGATCTCTAACCACTTCAACAGTTGGGAAATCCCTTAACAGGGTAGCTTTAACTGGCTTACTATAAATCCTTTAACAGGGTAACTCAAAACCATTGAGTTCTTGAAATCCTGTAACAAGGTAACCTTTAACAGGGTTTAACCCTTAACCGGGTATTCTAGCCATCCCTTAACCAGGTGATCCCTAACAGGATCAGTTCCTAATAGAACCTATTGTATCAGTCTTTAATCGAACAAGGCTCCTAGCAGAGTGGAATTCTAAAGAGTTCAAAAACATCTTGTGGGTATTCATCCTCACCGTGGTTTTTTCCAGTTGGGTTTCCATGTGAAAAATCTATGTGTCATGTGTGGTGTTATTCATGTGATGGTTTAAGTGATTTGTGTCTGAAGGTAAATAATGTTGATCTAGCTGTTTATATATCTCTGATGATAGATTACCTATTCATGCACTAGGGTGAAATGGAAATAAAGTATTAGATTATATGAAAAGATAAGTGTCAACCGGTTTATGCTTGTCTCGGTTATTCTGGGTTTTGCCGGTTGTACTTTGTTTAAGACCAGTGTTACTATTTGTCTACCAAAGCATAGTGTTTACTGACAAACCGGCTTTAGGATTGTGTTTTTGTCTATATTGATTCACCCCCCTCTCAGTACTAGTTTGGTACTATCTGTTCATCATTGAGTTATCAATTGGTATCAGAGCGTCCTCCAGGTCCTTTGTGTTATAAGCTTAACCGCTTGAGGAAAAGATCCCAGTCTAATGATGAAGAGGGAAGGTCCGAAGTTCAATAGGGATAATTTTAGTATATGGAAAGACAGAATGAAGATATACATCAGAAGCATGGGTGCTCAACATTGGAGCTATGTTGAGAATGCTTATGTTTCCCCTACCAGTACTCTCACTGATGACCAAAAGAGAGAGACGCAGGAGAATGGGCAAGTCATGGAAGCCCTAGTTAGTAGTTTATTTGACATTGAGTTATTGATGTCCAAGATAAAGTAAATCCCAAAGAAGTATGGGATACTCTTGAAAATATATATGGCGGTGATGAGCATGTAAAAAAAGCTAAGGAACAAAGCCTTAGAGGAAAGTTTGAAGACATGCGGATGGTTGAAGGTGAGATCATTCAATAGTATGGAATAAGAATCAAAACTGTTGTCGAAGATATCAAGAGTGCAGGTGGTAAAATGAAAGATTCCACTATGGTAAGCAAAGTTTTGAGATCCTTATTACCGGTTTATGCAATAAGGGTTGCTGCTATTCAGGAGTTGAGATCAATAGACAAGACTAAGGTATCCCTAGACTCCATCATTGCAAAGCTGATAGCCTATGAGCTAAATAGTTTTGATGGCGGTGTTCAAAAGACTGAATCAGCTTTTAAAGCTTCTATTGTACCATCCAGAAAAGGAAAAGAAGCAAGCACCAGTGGTGAACCAAGATAGAGTAGAGAAATGGATGATGAGGAGATTTTGATGACATTTGAAGCTCTTCTTGTCAGGAAACTTCCTAAAGGAACTAGTAAATACAAAGGTAAGCTCCCTTTGAAATGCTTTTCTTGTAACCAAATAGGACATATTGTTGTAAACTGTCCTAATGGTGACAACAAGGACAAACTAGAAAGGTTCAAGAAGTTCAAAGGAGGAAACCGGAGAAACTATTTTTTGGTAGTTGATGAAGGTGTCACAGATGAAGAATCTGAAGATGAATAAAATGAAGATATTGTGTTTGTTGCTATCAAGGAAGATGTGTCAGACAAGAAGGCTCTTGTCTCCCGCTTTGATAATTCCAATGAGTGGATTATTGACAGTGGCTATTCTCACCATATGACTAGTGACCAGAGCAAGTTTCTATCCTTGAAAGAGTATGATGGTGGTGTGGTTCACTTTGGTAATGATGCACCATGTATGGTCAAAGGCAGAGGGTCCATCTCTCTAAATGGAAAGAGTAGTGCTGACAATGTGTATTGGGTTGATGGTCTCAGACACAACCTTCTGAGTGTTGCCCAACTGAATGATAGTGGTCTCACTCTAGAATTCAAGAATGGATTGTGCAGAATCAAAGGAAAGAATGGTGAATTGGTGGCCACCGACATGCAAACCATAGGTAACCTATTTCAACTGACTGCAAATATAAGTACATGTCTTATGGCTAAATTCGATGATAGCTGGATATGGCATAGGAGACTCTGCCATGTAAACTTTGATAACATTATGATGACCAGTAAGATCAAAGTAGTTAGAGGGTTGTCGGTACTGAGTAAACCAGAAAATACCTTGTGTGGAGAGTGTCAACTGGGGAAAATGTCTTCCTCAACCTTTAAAGGTAAACCTTTCACTGCTGACAATTTACTTGATCTTGTGCTTACTGATTTGTGTGGTCCTATGAAAACTAGGAGTGTGCAGAGAGATAGGTATTTTATGATTCTTACAGATAATTTCTCAAGAATGATGTGGGTAACATTCTTGAAAGACAAGTCTGAAGCCTTTGGAAAGTTCAAATCTTTTAGAGCATTAGTGGAGAAGGAAAGCGGTAAAAGGATCAAGTGCCTTAAAACTGATCAAGGAGGGGAATTCACTTTCGGTGAATTCAATAAGTACTGTGAAGAATGTGGCATCAAGAGGCAACTGTCTACCCCCTAGACTCCACAGTAGAATGGCCTAGCAGAGAGGAATAATCAGACTATGGTCAAAGTAGCAAGAACAATGTTGATTCAAGGAAAGGTTGCTCACACCTTTTGGAGAGAAGCGGTGAGCACTGCAGTCTACACAATGAACCAGGTACTCATCAAGAAAGGTAAGGATAAAACTCCTTATGAGTATTGGACCAGTAAGACACATGTGGTTAGCTACTTTAGAGTGTTTGGTAGCAAATGTTACATCAAGAGGAGTGAACACCAGAGCAATTTTGATGCGAAATGTGATGAGGGAATATTCCTAGGGTATTCCACCAAGAGAAAAGATCTCAAGTGTTTCAATAATAGGACTCACAGAATTATGGAAAGCATCAATGTAAGAGTTGATGAAACCTCTGAGAAAACTGAGGAAACCGACAGTGAGCAAGCGATAAATGAACCGGTTGTAACCTTCTAGGAACTAGTTGCCAGTCAACCAAGTACCAGTAAAAGTGTTCCTACACTAGTAGATGTAGATGAGGATGAAGAAGAAAAGAAAGAGGAATCTATTAAGACCATTCCTTGGTATGTCAAGCTGAATCATGATCCTAAGTAGATCATAGGAGATAAGGATGCAGGAATCATTACATGAAGAAAGGTCAGAGAAAACTCATGTATGATCTCTGAATTTGAGCCTAAATCATTCAAAGAGGCACATAAAGATGAAGAATGGATCAAGGAAATGGAAGAGGAACTTGACCAGATAGAGAGAAATGGTACATGGTCTTTGGTACCCAGACCGGAGCATAAAAATGTCATCAGTACCAAATGGGTTTTCAGAAATAAGCTGAATGAGGATGGCACAATGATCAGAAACAAAGCTAGACTGGTGTGTAAAGGATATGCCTAAGAAGAAGGAGAAGACTATGGAGAAACCTTTGCTCTTGTAGCCAGATTGGAAGGAGTTTGTATGCTTCTTGCAGATGCAGCTTTTAAAGGATTCAAAGTATATCAAATGGATGTAAAATATGCATTCCTAAATGGTGTTCTTGAAGAGGAGGTGTATATAGAGCAACTAGATGGGTTTTCCCTATCTAAAGATAGTGACATGGTGTGTAGGCTACATAAAGCCTTATATGGTCTAAAGCAAACACCTAGAGTATGGTATGAATGCTTGCACTCCCATCTTGTGAAAATTGGATTTGAGAGAACAAGCGAAGATAGCAATATCTACTTGAAATCTGAAGGAGATCAAATCCTGATCTGTGAGGTATTTGTTGATGACATTATCTCTGGTGGAGATGACAAGATGAGTCATGAGTTTGCAGATGAGATGAAGAAAGAGTTTGAGATGTCACTCATAGGGAAGATTAAGTTCTTCATTGGACTATAGATTGAACTGATGAAAGATGGAATATTTATCACTCAATCTAAGTGTGTCAAAGAGGTGTTGAAGACATTTGGCATGGAAGATAGCAAACCAGTTGGTACACCAATGGTGACTGGTTGTAAACTATCCAAAGAGGTTGACTCAGCATTGGTTAATGAGAAGGAATACCGATCAATGATTGGTAAGTTGCATTATGTAGTGCATATCAGACTAGATATTGCACATGTAGTTGGCATTACTACAAGGTTCCAGAAAAGTCCAAGAGAATCCCACTTGGTTGTAGTCAAGAAGATTCTTAGGTATCTGAAAGGAACTATTGATTATGGATTGTGGTATCCATATAACAAGGATTTCAACTTGAAAGTATTCACAGATGTTGATTGGGCAGGTAATGTGGACGATTGGAAGAGCACAATCGGTGGTGCTTTCTTTCTTGGTGGTAGACTGGTCTCATGGATGAGTAAGAAGCAGAGTTGTATCTCTCAGTCAACAGTGGAAGCAGAGTATGTTGTAGCTTTCATGAACTGCACTCAGACAATTTGGATGAAGCATGTATTAAATGGATTCAAAGTTCCTGTATCTAAACCGGTAAGTATATTTTGTGACAATACTATTGAAATTAACATCTCCAAGAATCCAGTTTTACATTCTAGAACCAAGCACTTTGAGCTTAAGTATTATTTCTTGAGGGAAAAGGTTCAGAACAAAGAGATTGCACTAGAACATATTTCCAGTAAGGAGCAGTTAGCAAACATATTCACCAAGCCTCTCCCAAAGGTTACATTTATGTACTTAAGAGGTGAATTAGGGGTGCTACCCCTTTAGGAGTTGAACTAAAGGTATATGCTCCACATTAGTCAAGTATTGCATAGTCAATTTTTTTTTTGGATTGATGTGTTGAAGGATGCTACTCCTCGGGGGGAGCAACATAATGGAATAGGGAAACTTGTGCCTCCACTTTGGCATTGTTGTCAAAGGGGGAGAAGAAGTTAAGCGGAGAAGATATCTACAGAAATTGGGGGAGAAGATGTGAAGTAGAGAGATATCTTTGTATATTGCCATCAATACCAAAGGGGGAGATTGTTGGCATTATGTGAACCAGTATGAGGACATGATGACATTGTATGTTATCATTGATGTCACCAAGAACCGGTATGTTACCAAGAACCGGTATATGTGAGAACCGGTATAACATTGTGAACTAGTATATGTGCCAAAGTGAAGCGGTGTGTTTGTTTAAGATGAACTGGCATGTGGTTATGGGAACCAATACATGGAAGCTTTGTATGACTACCGGTTCGTAGTCTCAACTTCAGGGTTTTCGGTTGAAGTGCTCCAAGCCTGTGTGACTCAACCAGTGACTTTGTGTGACGAGTTAGCATTATAATGAAGAACAGATTGTGTTGCCACGTCAACCTTGTGTGCGTGAAGGATCTTGCACGAAGGAGATTGTTCCTATCTACCTCGGGAATGTGTGAAGTCTGTAAATGGTGAAAACGCATGATGGGTTATCAACCACCATGAAAGTGGTGGAAAACAAATGATGGAGAACGTCTTGAGATCGGTTCAAGACTGTTGCATTTAATGCAATGTGCTCAATGGTCAGGATTGAAATATTTGAATTGCTTAACCTAAATAGGTTTAGGGTTTAGGGTTTATGCTACCGACCTATCTGTTTCCTATAAGGTCAATGTTGTGTTTCTGTCTAAGGTTGTTGGAAAAAGTTGTGTGTGTGTATCCAAGAGAAGAGATACATGATTCTTGCCAGACCAGAGGAGAGAAGTGATACCTGTAGAGTGTAAGTGCAGAAGGTGAAGAGGAGCTAAAGTAGATCTGCATTGGCATTGAGTGTTATTACCAGATCATTGTAATACCTATTGACCTCTAACCACTTCAACAGTTGGGAAATCCCTTAACAGGGTAGCTTTAACTGGCTTACTGTAAATCCTTTAACAGGGTGACTCAAAACCATTGAGTTCTTGAAATCCTTTAACAAGGTAACCTTTAACAGGGTTTAACCCTTAACCGGGTATTCTAGCCATCCCTTAATCGGGTGATCCCTAACAGGATTGGTTCCTAATAGAACCTATTGTATCAGTCTTTAACCAGACAAGGCTCCTAACAGAGCGGACTTCTAAAGAGTTCAAAAATAGCTTGTGGGTATTCATCCCCACCGTGGTTTTTCCCAGTTGGGTTTCCACGTAAAAAATCTATGTGTCATGTGTAGTGTTATTCATGTGATGGTTTAAGTGATTTGTGTCTGAATGTAAATCATGTTGATCTAGCTATTTATATATCTCTGATGATAGATTACCTGTTCATGAACTAGGGTGAAATGGAAATAAAGTATTAGATTATATGAAAAGATAAGTGTCCACCAGTTTATGCTTGTCTCAGTTATTCTAGGTTTTTCTGGTTGTACTCTATTTAAGATTGGTGTTACTGTTTGTCTGCCAAAGCACAGTGTTTGCTGACAAACCGGCTTTAGGATTGTGTTTTTGTCTGTACTGATTCACCCCCCCTCTCAGTACCGGTTTGGTACTATCCATTCATCATTGAGTTATCAATTGTTATTCTCTGTATGTGGATATAAGGATTGACTTGTGCCTAAAGATAAAACTAGTTGAGTTCTATTCATCATACGAGCATCTACAACACCATCGTTGGTCACATTTATGTTTTCGACCAAAACTCAAATTTATTATTGTTGTTGTTGTTGCCATACTTAATGAGACCTTGTTCCACTAGTCCTTTCTCACACTTTAGAGATTTTTATAGGATTTGTTTAAATGTGGTTATATTGCATTTGTATTGGGTATTTAATCTCTGGGATTAAGTTTTCTATGAACATATCCACTTGCTTTGTTTTTAGAATAATAGTCTTGCACCTCCTATAGAGATCTCTCCATCATTATATGAAGGATGCAAATGTTTCATTCTCATATTGTTTCACGGTGCATAAGTCCATCAAAGTAACTGGGGTTTCAATGTTATGTGAAAAAATTGGAATAAATTGTTTAGCTAATTCTCCCAGGATGTGATAGTTGGTGGTAAATGTGAGAACCACTCTAAGGCTGGGCCTCCTAGTCTTTTAGGAAACAACCTCATTAGGTAATTGTCTTTTGTTGCAACCTCTATGCATGTCATAAAAAACTCTTTGATGTGGTATCTAGGATCACCTCTCCCTCGATATCTGCCAAATTTTTACATTTCAAAATATGGTGGGAAAGGCGACATGTATAATGTGTGATCAAAAGGATAAGGATGCAAATCCTGCATTGTGTAGCTCTTTTTCTGCATTGTGTAGCTCTTTTTATCATGACCGGTTTGCATAGTCCTCACCTGTTGTTGCAAATTATATAATTGTTGTGACAAAATATCCTTTTGAGTCAAAGGTACACTTTGTGCCTGTGTATGTCCCACAAAAGGATTCATGGTAGCATAACTAGGAGGTTGTTGGAAGGTACCATGATTAAAATTTCGCGTGTTGCATGTTCCACTAGGTATTGTGAAATAAGTGATATGTGAACCCATGTTTGGATGAGTTGTACTCATTGTATTGGCAAGACCTAGATTTGCATTTTGATGACTATATGTTGATCCCATAGAATAGGAAACCAAAGGTTGGGTTGCGCTTGTTGTATGAGAAATATGTGTTTGAATAAGTGCTGATACACTTGATATTATTGGTATGGTCTATGTTGGTGTGCTAGCATTTATCATTGAAGATGATGTAGTTGATTGAGAGTTCATTGTTGTATTGCCATTTGTTTGTATAGGTGCATTTTGAGAAAAATTGGAGGTTATTGTTTGCATTTGTGTTATATGTGGTATTTGACTATTATCTTGACCTAGAGTATTTTTTAGGGGTAAGATTTTTGTGACATCAAATTTTTTAGGTAATTTCGCCCCATTTTGTAATAACAACGAGAGATATTTGTCCCTATCACTATGTATAACTGCATCTAATATCATAAGGAAATGTGGATCTTGCTGAGCTGATTCAATTTCTTCTCGTGTTAAACATTGTTGTAGTTCATGTATTGTAGACATTGTCTGAGAATCTGACTATTAACTAGCTGATATGTCCATATTCTAAGTTGGGTTTACTGACAAGTCGTTGTTTGGGTCCTTTATACCTTTTACCTTCTGTGACCTTGTGATGGGCATTTAAGACTTCTATATGAGGATGATTTTAGAACCTTATGCAATACGACAACTAATGCTAGACTCTAGACCTAAATATGAGATATGCAAGACTAGACTAGACTCTCTATTGGGGATTTTGATCTAAGACTTGTTGAGTATCTCGAGATTTCTGCAACGCAAGTTTTTCAAGTTATTCTCTTAGACATTTTGCAGCAATTTCTCTATCAATCCTATGGGAAATTTTATACTTGATATTTATCTCATACTCGACTCCTATATACTGGGGTACATTTCTCCTTGATTCCCACACTAAGTTAGCTATACCTTCAATGATTTCTCATTGACCACCATTTGGCACTAGATTAGGTTGCTTGAAGGGGAGAAAACCATCACTTGAGAGACCCATTAAGACGCATGCTATGACTTTGTAAGATGATTATGCAAATGATGATGGACTAAGACAAACATATATGAGGTCTAGACAAGGACTTATATGAGGATGATAATAAGGACATGAATGAAGACTATGAAATGACTTAGGATGATAATGAGGACGTAAATGAGGACTATGCAAGGAATACCTATGGTCACAAGTATGTAAAACCTTGAGTTTGAAGGACTGTCTGACGTTTCAAAATGGACTTTATTTTTATTAATTCTGTGTGTAGGACAAGTTTTGTGGTTTTCCAAGTCTGAGAACAATTGTTTGGAGGTAGATATAGTTGACTGAACTAGTTTTTCAAACAATCTCAGAGAATTCAGAGATACGCAGGATAGGGCTTGAAATAGCCCAAATAACTGACTCAATACTGGTATGATACAACGACATAAAAAGACATGAAAGATAATCTTAGGCTGGAAATTGGAAACCATTCAAATGAGGCCCTTACAATAAAATACTGAAACAAAATGAACAGATAGTGAGTCTGGTAGCACTAGCTCCACTCCATGGCACACACTTCTCGGACATGCCAGTCTCTCTTACCCTGAAAATCTGAAGATCTTATAACTGGGGGATTTCTATATCATAATGCAAGGTACATGAAGGGTATCTATGGGGTATGATCCACACTCTCAGAATCATTGAATGTAGGGTTTTGGGCTACTAAGTTGGTTCTTATTGTAAAATTTTGAGGGATCTCGATCTAATGATGGATTCTCAGAGCAAACCACTTAAGACTTTAGTTGAGCTTATCGGTGCAGTGAAGGCCCCATATACTTTGAATTCACTCAACACTCTAGCCGCCTAACCAATATGTTTATATAGCGGCTCCAAAAACCCACTCGAGAGTACGTTGGGAGAGATGATATCCCCAATGCATCCCAATTTGAAGTACCTCTATGGGGTGATGAAATCCCCAGTCAAAGATACCCCTCTCTACTTGAAATAAAATAAAATTGAGTGTTGTTGTCACCTCCTTCCTTTCTCCCAAGACCCCGAAGGTGGGTGGAAAGGTAGTTAATACAATAGTAGGTGCACCCCAAACACGATAAAAGATTCTTTCCTTTAAGAAAATTAAATGTGATTTAATCTATGTGTAGCTTGATTCTGGGTCATTTTAAATCCCAAATTGAGGTGTTGAATACGCATGTGCATGTCAATTTTAAACACCAAACTAAAATGTGAAGGCATGCATGCCTATTTTAACCATTGTTGATTTTAAGTCCAAACTCAAGTGTTATACATGCATGTCAATGTTAACCATTGTTGATTTTAAGCCCAAACTGAAGTGTTATACATGCATGTAAATTTTAACCATTGTTGATTTTAAGCCCAAAAAATGAAGTGTTATACATGCATGTCAATTTTAATCATTGTTGATTTTAAGCCCAAAAAATGAAGTGTGAGAGCATGAGTGTTTATGATCTAATGTTAATCCGATTCCCTCTGTAAATTCACCACAGGATGCAAACAGATGATTAGTAACCCAGTAAAACCAACAGAAAATAGAGAACTCAAATATAATAGAACTGAATGCGTGATGATACCCACGCGATTGCGTGATTCTGCATAGGCAATTGCATGATTTTGTCAGAGCGATTGCATGATCCTGACAGAGTGAATGCATGATCCTAACAAATCAATTGCATGATGATAACAAGGTGAATGCATGATTCACAAGCAGACAACACAAAAAATAAAGATTGAAGATTATTTTGACCAGAAACCTGCAAAACAAATTGTGAGGCTCTAGCTAGGTCTCTCATAATCCATTCAATGTTAACCAAATCATATTTCACCCGATATGAGAGAACTAAGATATTGTATCTATCGATGGTTAGTTGGTCTTCAAGATCTTGTGTCTACTTTTCCACTTTAAGAATTTGCTGATGGCATCTGGCTTGTCTTCTTTGCTCCTTTGTCCTCCTGACACTTGAAATTTTGAATTGTACCTTACGTGCCATAAAATTTTATAACAAAAACATGCAATAAAAATAATTGATTTCTAGATTTACCCAATTTTATGCAGAATTACATAGATTAGAGAACATAAAGAAAATAAGAACAAAAATAACAGAACAACAATATTCCTAACGAATGCGTAATAATCTCAAAGTTAATGCATGATCCTATGTAGGCGATTGCGTGATCCTGTAAGGGCGATTGCATGATGGGTTCTGCATGAATGTCTAACCATATCTTCTCGATTATGTGGCCCTATCTATGTGATTGTGTAATGATGTAAACGCAAATGCATGATGAAGAGATCTGCTTTGAAATCCGTGCAAAACCTGCAAAAAAGGAAAAAATCCGTACAATCTGCAAAAAATAACACAGAAAACAGAGAATGTTAATTAGTTGTTGTTCATGTCGGGTTCACCAAAACATGCTATGCTCAAATTCATCATTGCTAAATAGGAAATAAGGAAAATCACAAATACCTTAACTATCTAAGCAATTCGAACACAAAACCAATGAAATAGATGCAAAATAGACTAAAATTAAACAATATAAAACTCCCTATTGTGCATCATGGCTTCCATTGTTCTTCTCCTCTTTATGGTATGGTGTCTCTTAGATATTATGCTGGCAACCTGCAAATGACACAAAGATTCAAAGTTCATGATTGTTGAGAATGGAGATTGAATGCTCAATTTATAGATTTTTGGAGAGGATTGATTGAAAGGTAGAACAGATTGGTCAAGAGGTGGAACTCAAGTGAGCTCACATATTGATTGATAGTTGAACTAGTGATTTACAGGTGAAACATAATAGATTGAATAGATAAATTGAGTTAACTGATTGAGAAAAAGCTAAATGAGGGAAGAAAAAGAATGATTGGAGTAAATAAAGAGGATGACATAGTTAACTGATTGAAAGATTTTTGAGAGCTTTATTTAGAAAAAGCTAACTAAAAGATGGAAATAGGAATTGAAGAGATAATTGAATTAATTAATTACTTTAGCATGTGCTTGCCCTTTGACTTAGATTTCCAATTTAATCTTTGCATGAGATTTATTCAAATATTGAATTTATTTTAATTTCAACATATTATTTGTATATATTTAGAACTTGACTTTGATTTTTGTAATCATGCACATGTATTGAAATTAGAAGAAATTAGAAATTAAATAAAATTAGAAGAAATATGAAATTAGAATTTGAAGAATTAAATAAAATTAGAATTTGGGGATTTGGAATTTGAATTAGAGGAAATAATTAGTTAATTAAATTATTTAAAGAAACTACTTAATTATTTAGAAATTGAATTTAATTAAATAATAAAGATTATTTGAATTAAAGGATTAAAATCACAATTAATTAAATAATTTAAAGAAACTATTTAATTATTTAGAAATTGAATTGAATTAAATAATAAAGACTATTTGAATAAAAGGATTGAAATCACAATTAATTAAATAATTAATATTTAGAAGAGGGCTGAATGATTAGATGATTAGAGATAGAAATTGAAAATAAATTTATATAAATAATAAAGATTACTTAAATTGGGGAATTAATCAAAATTAATTAAATAATAAATATTTAATTAATATTAGAACATGGTTAAATGATTAAATGATGAAAGAATTAGAAAGAATAATTAGTAAGATTATGAAGAAATATGAAATTAAAAGAATAAGATTAAAATAAGATTAATTAACTTAATTAAATAATTTAAAGAATTATTTAATCAATTAGATGAATAATTTGTACATGATCAATGAGACATTTTAAGGTGTCTACATTAGTTGCAATAGTCCAAGCTCAAGCTAGTCAGGACTTGGTAAATTCAAAGAATGAGGACAAGAAGTTAATTCAAATGTCTATTAATGTTCTATAGAAGGTAGTATTGGACTTGCAACTAGATCCCAATCATAACCCCTCTGATAAATTATTATAGTTGATTAATAATGTAAATACCAATTTTTAATCACTGGAGAAGTCTACTACCAAGCGAGTATTAGATAGATTTAAGGAGGTTCGTATGTAGACATTCTAGAAGATGATAGAGGAAGTGAGAGTGAGATTAGACAAGGGTCTGCAAACAATCTCTGAGGCACTGTCTGAAGGTGGAAAGATATATAAGTCTTGTCTTATTTTGCCCAAATTCACAGTTGATATAGACAAGAAGATTGGTATTTGTTAGGGTAAGCTAGCTGGAATTTCATAGTCATTTGACTTAAATATAGCCCTAACCAACAACATAGAGGGCAATTAATGGCTCTAAATGATCAAATCTCAAGCCTTAATGCAAATAAAGACATAAATTTGAGGAGAGTTGGTAAACTCTAGAACCTGATTGTCCCCCAGATGGACATGTTAAGTAATAAAGTAGATTGTATGAAGGCTATGGAGCAACATGTTCCAACTGAATTGAATGATGTGGAGATACATGCCTATGGTTTCAGTGCATTCATCATAGTTTTGGACAACTTGAAGAATGGGTGCGATACTCACCTAGGATTTTCGAAGACCATTTTTGCTGATTTCTTCAAGTATGTATAATATATTCGATATACACTCTTGTATATAAGTTTTTGAGGAGCACCCCATCTTTCGCATTACTGTCAAAGGGGAAGAGTAGAGTGAAAAATGTACAGAAGGATGCAAGTTTTTGGGTTGATAGTTTGATACAGGTTTAAATTGATTTCTTTATCTAAGGGGGAGCCTTAGAAATTTTGATTCTGTGTACAGGTTTCAATGCTTAGTCTATTTGAATCCAAGAACACTGTAAGGTGGGGGGTGGGGGGTGAATCATTTTTCTACCAGAATGTTCAATTTTAACCTTATTATAATATGCATTCACCAATCGGTAAATCGGTACATATAAAAATGAAACAAGTAAAGTAATCAATAAGCCAATCACACAAATGAATACCATAACACAGAGAATTATGCGGGGAAAATATCAAAGAGGAAAAACCATGGTGGAATTTGTGACCCACAATATCAATGCACTGGCCATATGAAAAGATATTACATAATATGGGGGTCTGCACATCCAAGAAGGCTTACAACCTAGAGCACACTGCTCAACACAAAGGAGTCTCATTGAATACAGTCAATTTGAATAATAAAACATAAGTCTGAACTCATTTAATGCATCTGCTATGCCTAATTGAGTTTCGATTCAAGCTCTAACTGTTCTGGTTCTGAAACCCTATACCCTTACCAGAATAACCTTTGCATCCAAAATCATCTACAGATCATTACATAATATCCTCATTACATTCATATCTCTCATATTCTAATATATCATAAATTGACTTTTAATCAATTGACCTATATACCCTTAGAATCCTTCACGACTCATGTCAGCTTACATAGATAATTATAAAATGATTATACATGTCAGCTCATTACATATATACATGAATTACACAATGAATTATCAATTGCTGGATCTTAGAATGATGTCAGCCTCCTATACCAGTATCTTGTATGTGAATAATGTCAACCTTCAATGTTGGTACCCATAGAATCCTTCCTACCGGTGAAGATACCTTTCAGTGCCGGTGAAGGTTCCAGTGAAGTGTCTGCCAATGAAGAACTAAACCAAAGAATGAAGTCAGAACATGTTGCCATCAATGAAAATATATGAAACCAATCAAATGAGTGTCAATTGCCAAAAATCTCCCCCTTTGGCATTGATTGTAACACTCATGTGAAAAATGATAATGGTTTCCATCTGTTGGTATCACCTTGAGACTGCTCCCCCTTAGCTGAATATCCATCTGCGATCATGATCTGTATAAATAATCCATATATCCTAATAAAAAGAATATATTTTTCACCTATACCTCCCCCTTTGACATAAATGCCATAAAAAATACCAAAAACTAGGACGAAGAATGACATTCTGTACAAAGAGTGTGTCCCAAAATATCTTACCGGAGCTGAATATACTTGAAAATTTCCAGATAGGCTTTCCCCAAAAGCTCTAGATAAGTGTCCCAACAAGATTTGAATATGTTAGATATTGATACAAGTCCATTAAGCATATGAGTATATGATTCTTTCTCTTTAAACTCTATCGGTATGAGCTTACCAACCATATCAATGCATTCCTTCTTATTTACACTCAAGGAGTCCAACCGGGGACTCACCAATCCTCTAAGCCCTTTAGCTCTCTTAATAATTTTGTCTTTTTCCCTTTCAAGAGCTGAAACTTGAGCTTCTAATACCAAAATCTGTCCATTAATAGATGTGGTCAAAGAATTGGAGCCATCAAAAGAATTGACTATACCGACAATTTTATCCTGTGAATTCTTAATCCCTTTATCTATATCTACAGTAAGTAACCTTGTATTACAACATAATCTTTATATATTAGTACATTGCCTTAAAAAAATATCAATTAGCTTCAATTTGTTAGTAATTTCTTTTTTCTCTGTTTCAATCATCTGATCAAAAGTGGCTCTCTTGGCTTGTATGAATCTCTCCAATGCTTGTCGGTTAGATATATGATGCAGTCATTGAGAATCCTTAGAAATGTGCTTAGTAATTATTTTGAGCTTGTCAGATGGGCTTGCTCCTTTGTCAAAATGGCACTCTGGGACAAGTCTATGAAAAATTGGAATTGATTGATCAATAATTCCTTTGTCAACTGATCCTTCCTTCATCATCTTCTGAGAAGCCATCATCATGAGCTCAGTAGAACTCATCTTCGTTATGCTCTTCTGCTCTACCTGGGAGGTGTCAATTGACAATAATGATGTGCTCACTACAGGCTCCCTATCAGATTCCTCTCCCTTCTCCTCTAATGATTAAATACCTTTATTAACATCCTATATTGTAGTGGTGGCTTTGTCACTTGCTGTAGTATCAGTTACTGTCAGTTCTACATGAATTGTATCTATCATGCCTAAACTTTTGGGCAAAAACACAACAACAATAATTTTTTATATATCACTTAATTACTTGTGACCTATGTTTAATTAGGTGATAACTTAATTATTTCACACTAAAGGTTTTCTCACGTGACATTAAGAATGGTTTCCTAAAGAGAGCGATAGTATATTTAACTTAATTAGGAGACTTAAGTCATATCTCAATCTCCTTAGATGGATAAATAACAAAGTAGAATTAAATTCACTCATCAATTACCATTACTTAAATTGAATCATTTAACCCTATAAATTCATCACATCTCTATTTATTGATTAATTAATTAGCCCAAATAAATCTCCAATTTTTAATTAAGAGATAATACTAATCCCTAGTAGTATTAAAATACTTTCAAATATTTATAAAATTAATATTAATACAATTCAATTGTATTAATAATAATTAATTGATTAATAAGACTAATGTTTCAAATTCGTCTTTTAAAATTAACTATTTAATATTTCTTAACAATTAACCTTCCACTATTGTTGAAACAAATCCCCCTCCAATATTTACTACTCATTATCCCTTTAAATTAAACTATTCATTATACCTAACAATACCCATTAATAAATAAATGTTAATAAAAAGAAATTAAACATATAGATATATATACTTGCATATATATATATATGCAATATTCCATTTACTTAGAGCAGGTTATTATCATTATTATTATTTTAAATAGAATAGATTGCTCAATAACATGTAGTTTTTTTTTTGAAACAAGAATGCATAGATTTAATATTTGCACTAAATGTGTATTTCCAGATTTATAAATTTAACATAAATGTTTTATTTTACAGCAGCATTAATCTGTCAAATTTCTTATTTATTCATTAAACAACAAGATGCAAACATGGAATAAGATTAAGACTAACTCTAAGAAGTATTTTTTTTTTGTTTAATCTATAATTAGAAATAAACATTTCTTCCGTATTAATAGCTATACAACTACATAACTCAATGCAGAAAAAGATAAGATTAATTAAATATTTTGACTTAAATGTTTATCTTTTTTTTTTCATTTTAACATGCATTTCTTTTCAATAGATAATAAAAACAGAAAACAAGATTACCATTCCTACTCTATTCCAAAGTGATAAATAACAATATAGGAATAAACACAAATGCTTTTTTGTTGATTTCCTTGCAATGAATATACTCAAGGTAAATATACTTTTTTTTAAATTCTTTTACACATCAATAAGAAAGTTAGAAACTCAAGTCTCTTACATATCTACAAGAATGAGGGCTTGTTACAAACATATTTTCAAAATTCTAAATAAATCTAATAGGAGATCTTGCACACAATCTTAGATTTTCTCCATCCTTAATCCCAACGAAAACCTACAATTAAAGCTTATAGGTTGTGACCATGGAGGCTCACCTCCCAACCTAGGCTTACATGAAGCTACCCCCAAGCTAGGAGAACCAAGGATAAACGGGTTACAAAAAAACTCAACCACAAGCAAGTAGAAACTCAACAACACATGAACTCCCAACCCAAGGATAAACAATGTCACCAAGTGTCTAATTTTTTTGTGGGGTGAAGGTGGACCAAGTACCTAGAGGAGATCTGCAAGAAAACTAACACATGTCTTCACAAGGCTACCAAAATACAACCATCTTAAGTCACATACTTGACCCAAAACAAACCTTATGTCCTCCATGGCTTAAAAGCCCATATCTCCCCTTATGACCCCCTTTTGTATAAGCAAATAAATATTGCAACAAGGGTCCCATAACCCTTGTGTATCTCTCTCTTCCAAGAAGAGAGTCTCTACACTCATAGTCTATCAAGCAACCCTTCACCCCCAAGGCTACTCTACCCTCCCAAGGGTGAGTATAGCCTTGAAACACCCAAAATACATAAACCATACAACACATATAAAGAACAAAAGGAAGAACTCCAAAACTAAACTTTCCAATCTACATAACAACAAGCAAATGCACATACAATCTTTCCTTCACAATGGCAATAAAATGCAATATGCAAGAAATGAATACTACCAACCTTGATCCTGCAAATGGAATGAGGAAAGGTTGAAGGTGATCTACCCAATCTACTATTCTTTTCTTCCCAAAAACTTAGAAAAGCAACTCCAAAAACAAAAACTTCCAACAAGAATTCTAAGTCTCCAAAAATGGAGAGTGGGTGATCAAAATCCTAAGTCTGAATCCCTTCCCTAAGTAGACTCTTCTCACTATTTCCAACCTCTTGGAAAGGGTGTGAGATCTCATAGGTTGGTCTTCCCAACCTCTTACAGGCTTTTAAAAAATGGCAACTGAAAAAGGTAATAGAGAATGGGGAAGAGAAACTATCACTCAAATGGAAGGTTGTCTAACCTAGGAGAAATCCTCAAAAGTTGAATTTCGTTCATCTTGGAAAACTCAACTTTTGAGGTGACTAAAGAGTCACATGGTTAAAATTGACCTTTACCCATAGGTATAACATATGGACCTTTAAAAATACCCCTAACCTAACCTTAGGAGTTAGTTTGACCCTCTACAAACTCACCTAAAGTTTACCTACGGGTCAAACTTGAGTTGACCATTCTAAAGGCTCTCTATCCAAGACTCTTTTGGGACCACACTAAGATATTTTGAAAAATGCATTGTTTATACAAACTCCCTGCAAGAGACATGTCACTGCCAACTCAGTTCACAACACAAGTGTCAAGTGACACCATAAAAATTACACAATACTTAAATACATATGGCAATGTCCCTTTTTGGAATTAACAAATTTAACAAATTCAATTTAACACACATTCAAGCATTCACATTTACAAGTAAAACAAATTACACACGATGTATTGTCTCTCCAAATAGACAACCGTTGGCTTCACAAACGCACATAGGTTTAGCTTGATTCTTTGAATAGTTTCCATGGTCACATGGATTAGTTTTCCTACACAACTCACTTTGCATATTAGTAATTCCCAAATAATTATATGCAATATTAATATATGAAAAGAATACAAATCAGACACTTTGCATACACCTTAAATCATAACAATCAAATTATCAATTCATCCAATAAAATACACACAAAATAATATACTCAATGACATCATCATAATCATCATAAAATTCAATCATCCATAAGGCATGCATGTATGTTTTCTAACATCATAATGTAGTACTGCAAATTCAAAGATAAATGACATACATCATATCAAGGTTATATAATTAGTGGATTATATAGGATCTAAATCCATAACACATCAAAATGTGCACCACAAGGTAAATTGATTCCATAACATGGTTCAATTACTTTTCTCACTAATTTATCCGTCTAACATAGCCCATCCTATTGAATTATAGCATCTATTAATAAGGTCAACCATGGTCAAACTAGGTTAACCAGGGCTTGATTGGGGAGGGGCTCTACAATATCCTTAACATGTACATTCTGATCTGAAGGACTATTGTCCTCAACATTTGTAACCTATACATTCCGTGAATATGTCAGTATCTCTACATTTTCTGGTATCACCTCTGTGTCCTATACATTAGATTCTACCAGGGGCTCTACATCCAATGCCTTAATATCTTTCAAAATTTTGGATGAGGTACCTGTAATACATTTGCCTTTCCCTTCAACCGAGATGCCAGTAGTGTCTGTTTTAGCTTTCGATGAAGTGTAGAAACCAGGATTGTCAATAAAGAATTGAACCCATGCCTTGTGGGTCTCGGTGACTATTTCATTAACACTACCTAACATAAGACTAACTATCTTATGCTTGCTTCGAAAGATTGTTATGTCTGCAACTTCAAGTGTCATATCCAACTCATTTGGAGTAATAGATCCACAAGTAGTTAATAATTCTTGAATTTTTATGTGCTTATCCTCCTCCATAGCTATAATATCCTAGCATCTAGGTTGTCATATAGTTGAGCTAGTATTTGCTTCTCAATTTCTAACAAAGCTTTCTTAAATATATCCAGATACAACAAAACTGCTTCCTCAATTTCTCTTTGCTCATCATCATCTAAGTGCTCATAATAGAATTGTACATTTTTCAACATACCATCCTTAGTGATTTCATCTACCAATTTTGCACAAGTCTTGGGTGGGATTATAGTTACATTACCCAATACAATTGCAAGGTCTGTGTCATCCATCTTCTTTCTTCTGGCAGAACCAAACAATGCAGAATGTGTATAAGATGTTTCCTTTGGAGATCTTTTCTTTTCAGGTTTGCTTGTCGATACCTTGATTGTGACCTTCCTTACCGGTTGCTTCATTTCTTCCTCCTTAGACTCCTCACCTTTCTTCCTCAATACCCTCTTAAATGCTAAAGGTGTGTCATCTTCAGTTCTAGAGTCTGATGGAATAGGCTTAATGAAGATTCCAGGCTCTTTTCTCTTCCTTCCTTTTACCAGAGCAACATCCATTAAGGATTTGATATCCTGAGATACTTGTTCAACAAATTTTCTAGCCTTGCCTTGTTGGTTCTCCCTCTTCTTCCAGTTGATTTCAGTTTGAACCTATTGCTTCTTCTATTTTGTAGTACCAAAGGATTTTTCAGCATCATTAATAGGAGCATCAATCAACATCTTGGCATTAGTATTGATAATCTCAATATCAACTTCATATCCCATCTCCTCTATCCATATCTTTTGGGGTTTAACTACTACCATTAAGGTTTCATCCTTTTTCACCATAAAGTAGATCTCGGTTGAGTATTTCTCAATAATGTGTTTTGGAAACTCTCTCTAGATTTCATTGCTTTCTGGAATGCCTTGAAATAACCCCAAACCTTATCATCTAACTGACTACCCGAACTAGAAATAGATTGCTCCAGTTGTTTTCCTACCGAGACATCAAATTCTCATTGTCTCTTCCCAAAACCAAGAGTTTCATTAATGAAAAATAGCATTATATAGACAATAAGATTCCCATAACAGAATGTCCCCTTTTTCTCTCCTTTGATCTTCCCAAGGTTAATTAACAACTCATCTAACATCCATCCACAAAGATCTATCTTCTCATTTTCTCTCATAATCTTATGTGCAGCATATATGCAGGTGCTAGAAAAATAATTGAGATGATTGGATTGAGTTACCTTACACCCAATGATCATGCAGCCAAATTTGATGTCTTTATCAATGATGTTACTGATCCTCATCGATCATGGGCCTGAAGTTGTGTCGGTGAGTTTGTTAACTTGATCATTTGAAATATTTTTCTCTAGACCTTGACCAATCTGCAACAAATCAGTGATGGCCCTAATGGCCTCCTTCATGATCTAATACAACCTATCCAACCAAATGAACTCTCCATGAACTCTTCCTAATACATATCTGATGATCTCATCTTCGAATTCAGGGATATCCAGAATGCCAGTAAAGCCTAGATCCTCAATATGCTTATACTCAAGCTTGATCTTTCCGGTGTCTCCCATCAACTCACTCATATACATGCTCTTGATATCACTGGTATCCAGATCCTCAATGTGGCAATGAATGTATGCTCTGATATATTCCACATAAACAACTCCTTTTAGAAAATGGGAAAATGCACCAATCGAATTATCCAAGGTGGCAATATGCGATCTTTTCTTGAAAATTGGCTAGGGACGATCCTTAACCTCGATAAAAGTAGGATTTGCAATGAAAGTAAGTGCAGAGGATGATCCCACTTCCATTATGAAAGATGATTTCAGTAAGTACTTGAGAAATGGTTGTCGGTGAAACCCTAAAGAACTCTTTCGATCACTGGTGAAATCTTTGAAGAAGATATCCAATCGCACCAAATCACCTTAGACTCACTCTGTATTTCTCTTAATCACTTTGAATGCAAGGTGAAAAAAAAAAGTGGATTCAACCTTTTAACCTTCAAGAAACCCTAATCCATCATTGATATGAATGACTTTCGGTGGAAGATACTAGATCTTGGTCGAACATCTCCATGCCAGATAAACTTTTCCAATGTCTGGAACATCTTCCAAAACCTCTTCCCATGGCTTATGCAATATTATCATGAAATTTTCCTACCCCTAAGTCATTTGCCTCAGTTACCATATGAGATTCCTGCTAGTGCAGGAGAAACCACCTCTATCAGTTGAGTAACCAGAACACTTCCATCTGCTGATTTATCATCCTACTTGCTAACCCATTTCTTGATATGTGATGGTATGATGAAAGAATAAGGATTCAGTCAACTACTGAGAGGGGGGGTTAATCAGTAGATAGAAAAACTGATAAACTTTCACCTTTCTCATAAATAACTTCTCAAGTAAACTTAGAACTATCAATGCAATATCTCTGTCAAGATAAAAATTGGCAAGCTAAATCGGTTGACTATTACAATAGATAACAATAAACAACTTGAAACTTACAATCATCCAAATACTTTTACTGACATAAGTAAAACTTCATTTCATATTGTTGTCAGTTAACATGACTTATCAAAGTGAAATAAGTAGTTAAGAAAATCAACCATAGAACCATAACCACAAAAACATTCACCACTTGACACAATATTTTGATGTGGAAACCCAAATGGAAAAACCACGATGAGATGAGACTCACAAGATAGCTATATGAACTCTTCTAAAGTTTGCCCTATTAGGAGCCAAGCCTATTAAAAATTTTACAAAAAGTCATGTTAAGAACATATCCTGTTAGGGACCACCTGGTTAAGGGATTGACTATAATACCTTGTTAGAAGCAATACCCTATGAGGAGTAACCTTTGTAAAGGATTTAGAATCCAAGATAATGGATCACCTTGTTAGAGGATTTGAATAACACCAAGCTTGTTAGAGCTTACTCGGATAAGGGATTTAACTGTTGTAATTGTTAGAAAATAACAAGAGTTTTCTGATCTATTTGAATAGCACTACACTTTCTTATTTAGATCCTTTTCATGCTCCTATCTACCTTTACTCAAACTGCAGATACATCATTCAGTTCGGAAACCACACACTCAATTCAACTTTTCCAACTCTAAACTAAAACAACTCATCGACCTTATAAAAAAATCAATTAGGTCGGTAACACAACAAAAACCTAATTCTCTTATAGAGATTACAAACAAGTTAGTTCAGGTATGACCATTGGATTACATAACAATCCCAACACATCATTCAAGAAAGCCTCAACCACTCCTTGATCACCACTTCATCGAGCTCAGTAACTCATCATGCATTTTGCATTACATGCGATATACTTTCTCATTCCCTAGATTAAAATCATTAACTCAACATGCCAAAAACTCTTTGAAACTCTCTTCATACAATATGCATACGTGTCATAATCATTACAACTCATCATTAGATCATAAACCAATATAACCAATTCACTAAACTTAATCGGTTAGGGTTTATCAAAACAACACGTAGTGTTTACCAATTCAACTCTCCAAACTTAGCAATACCGGTTCACACCACAAACTTACCTACTGGTTACAGTTCCTTTCACTTAGCTCTTCCTATCGGTTACTAAACAATATTATAACAATAACATTATTGGTTTAATTGACATCAATGACAACATAACAAATCATTAATGCAATCTTCATACAAATACCAACAATCTCCCCCTTTTGCATTGATGGCAATACAAATATCAATACCATTGATTGTTGTGATTGTGAATAGGAATCTTGGTTTACATTTTACCATGTACTCTCCTTGTCTTCAGTTTGTCACTGGTTCTTTTCCACATAATCACATAGTTCTTCTCCCCCTTTGACATTCAATGCCAAATTGAAACTAAAACATGCAATGTAAAACTTCATTGTTGAACATCAACAATCTGCAACTTGATGCTCCCCCTGTGGAATAACTACACTCCTACATCAATCCTGCTGAAAAATTCTGCAAGTAGCTTTGGGACCGATGTAATCTACATCATGCTAAATTAACCTCATGAAGAGGTACAACCCCTAGCTATCTTCTAAGATACTCAAAAGTAGGCTTAGGTAGAGGTTTAGTAAAGATATCTATGAGCTACTCCTTGGTAGAAACATGCACTAAGATCACGTCTTTACTTTGCACTTTTTCCCTCAAGAAATGATAATTCAATTCAATGTGCTTTGTTCATGCGTGCAAGATAGGGTTATTTGAAATATTTATGGCACTGGTATAGTCACATAAGATCTTTACAGGTTCAGTAAACTTCATCTTGAAATCTTCTAAAATGTGCCTCATCCAGATAGCCTAGGTACAATTCATATAAGTAACAACATACTCAGCTTCAGCAATAGACTGTGAAATACAAGTCCACTTTTTACTTCTCCATGAAACAAGTCTTCCTCCTAGAAAGAATGCTCCATTGGTTGTACTTTTCTAGTCATCAACATTACCTGCCCAATCTGCATCTATATACACCTTCAAGTCAAATTTCCCTTCATATGGATACCATAATCCATAGTCAATAGTACCTTTCAAATATTTGAAAATCCTCTTGGTTTCTATCAAATGTGTTTCCTTAGGATTCTTCTGAAATCTAGCAACTAGACCAGCTGCATGAGCTATATCCGATCTACTATGAACAACATAGTGCAATTTCCTAATCATTGACCTATACTCCTTCTCATCAATAGATGTAGCCTCATCTTCCTTAGACAACTTACAACCTATAACCATTAGTGTCCCAACTAGTTTATAGTCACTCATGCCAAATGTCTTTAATACATCTTTCACATACTTAGACTGTATGATGAATATACCACTCTTCATTTGTTGTATTTGTAAACCTATGAAACTTTTTATCTCTCCCATTAGAGACATTCCAAACTCAGTTTTCATTTCATTTGCAAAGTCATTGCTCATGTCATGATTTCCTCCAAATATGATATCATCCACAAAAAATTCACTAACTAGTATCTTATCTCCTTCAGATTTGAGATATATGTTACTATCTTCACTGGTTCTCTAAAATCCTATCTTCATCAGGTGTGAATTAAGCCTTTCATACCATGCTCTCAGTGCTTGCTTTAATCCATATAGTGCCTTGTGCAACTTACATACCATGTCCTTCTTATCAGTTAAAGAATAACCATTTGGCTGCTCAATGTATACTTCTTCCATTATTCCATTCAAAAATGCAGATTTCACATCTATCTGATATACTTTGAATCTTTTATGAGCTGCAAAAGCTAGTAAAGTTCTAACACCTTCCAATCTAGCCACTAGTGTAAACGTCTGACCATAATCTTCTCCTTCTTCTTGTGCATAACCTTTGAAAATCAATCTAGATTTGTTGCGAACTACAACACCATCTTCATTCAACTTGTTCCTAAAAACCCACTTAGTACCTATTACATTTTTATTCACCAATCGGGGTACTAGAGTCCATGTGTTCTTCTTCTCAGTTTTTTCAAGCTCCTCCTCCATATATTTAATCTAATGATCATCACCAAATTCTTCCTCATCAGTTCTAGGCTCAATAGTGGAGAACATGCAATAATTTTCTTTGATTCTTCTTTTGGTTAGCACTCCAACATCCTTATCTCCAATAATCTATTCAGGATTATGATTGAGTCTCACATACCTTAGAATAACATGATCATTATCTTCAGGTTCATTTTCTTCATTATCATCATCTTCTTCTGAGTCTACCTATTCTAGTTGAACTGTTACATCAGTATTTGCTATATCGGTTTTAGGTTTCATAGGTTCTGGTTCCAAAAACAAAATGCAATGGTCTTCATCCTTTTTCTCCACACTGGTTTCTCCTGAGACTTCAAGATACTCATCCACTCGAACATCAACATTGTCTATGATTCTCTATGTCTAGTTGTTAAAATATTTGTAGGCCTTACTCTTGGTGGAATAACCAAGAAATATACCTTCATCACTTTTAGCCTCAAACTTACTAATATAGTCACCTCTTTTTAATAAAACATTTGCTAACAAATATCTTGAAATAGCCAACATTAGGTGATCTACCATACCAGTATTCATAAGGAATCTTGTCCTTACCTCTTTTTACCAAAATCCTATTAATTGTGTAGACAGTTGTGCTGACAGCGTCTCTCCAGAAATTTTTTTCTACACCTCCTTATATCAACATCATCCTAGCATCTTCAACAACTGACCAATTATTCCTCTCTACAATACCATTGTATTGTGGTGTCCTTGGTGCAGAAATTTGTCATTTGATACTATTCTCTTCACAATATCTAGTGAATTCCTCAGAAGTGAATTCTTTGCCTTGATCAGTCCTCAGACACTTTATCTTCTTTCCACTCTCCTTTTCAGCTAAGGCCCTGAATGCCTTGAACTTACCAAATGCCTATATTTTATCTTTCAAGAATGTGACCCACATCATCCTTGAGCAATCGTCAATGAAGATCATGAAATATCTATCACCTTGAATACTTTTAGTCCTTATTGGTCCACAAAGGTCTATATGAACCAAATATAAAAGATGCTCTGCTAAAAAAGACTTTCTCTTGAAAGTTTAGGATGTCATCTTTCTCAATTGACATTCCTTACATAAAGCATTAACCAGTTTGTCCAACTGAGGCAAACCTCTCACTGTCTTGGACTTACTCACTTTAACAATGTTATCAAATTCAAATGACAAAATCTCCCATGCCAAAACTTACTCACTTTAACAATGTTATCAAATTCAAATGACAAAATCTCCCATGCCAAAACCAACTTTCATCTATTTTAGCATTTAAGCAGTTGCTGACTTTAGGATTCTGGTGAAACGGGTTACCTTTAGTTTGCTTGCCATTTGAAATCAGTTCACCTTTTCTCCCATAGATTTTGCACGTACCATTATTAAACTCCAATGGGTATCCTTTGTCATTGAGTTGTGAAACACTCAAAAGATTGTGTTTTAGACCTTCAACCTAGTAGACACCATCTGCACTGCTCTTTCCATTAAGATAAGCTCCCTTACCTTTAACCATGTAGGGTGAGTAATTACCAAATCTTACAACTTTGCCATCAACTTCTTCGATGTCAAGAAAATTTTTAAATCTTCATCGAAAGTCGAGCAAAAATCTTTTCAACTAAAGAAAATCAAATAAGACCTCATCGCTAGGGGCATCTCAACTTCATCGCTTTATATCAAGTCGAGATCTCTCAATCATCTAAATCAAATCAATCTGTAGGGGCATATCAGTTTCATCACTTCATATCAAGCTGATATTTGTCTTTTATCTGAATCAAACTCTTTATGTTAATCAGTTCCATCGCTTTTAATCAAGTTGATTTTTCGTTTAAACTCAATCAAGGGTTTAAAGAGTATCTTCGATCATGCTAAATCTAAACATGTGTTACGTTTTATTCATTTCTTGATCAAGCTGAACAGTTTATCTTCATCGTATCTTGATCAATCAAGTTCAAGATCGATTTTTATCATCACTCACAGTATCTAAGTTCAATCAAGTTCTAGATCAGTAGGATCCGCTTCTTGATCAATCAAGTTCAAGTTCAGTATCTTTTGTTTTCTACTGTTCCCAAGTTCAATCAAGTTCTGGAATGGTATCACGTTAATCAGACTTTATTCAGCTTTGTCGCTTCGAATCAAACTAAACACCTCGCTTTTTTATTTAGTTCATGATCAATCAAGTTTAGAACTAACATCTCCTAGACATCAAATTTTCTTTGAACCAATGCGCTGCTTGCACACTAATTCAAAGAGGGGCAAATGTAATACCCTAAAAATGGTCATCTAAACCATGGGCCCCTAATCTCGACAACATCACCAAGGTCCCAACCAAAGGCAATTAAATAAATCTTGAGCACACAATTAATTCCTAAAATCATCAAATGTCACATGGCAAATCAATCACTCAATATTAATTAAACATTTATTTAATTAATTAATCATTCCAAGTAAATCATTTAAAACAATTATCTTATTTATTTTAATTAAATATCCTAGCATATTTAATTAAATAAATCAAATTGCCATAAATCTTCAAAAAAGGAAACGAATCAAGAAAGAGGAATTAATTCAATTAAATAAATCAATTGAGCACAAATCTTCAAAAATGGAAATAAATCAAAAAAGGAATTAATTGACAAAAAAGAATTAAAATTTGAGAAAATAAATCAATTGGAGATAATCTTGAAAAAACAAATTAAAAATTGATAGATAATCTCAAAGAAAGCAATTAAAACAAATAAATATTAAAATTGAATGAAATAGAGAATAAATCAGTTTTATCTTGATTTTATCTTAATTTTAGTTCAATTTCCTTTAAATCAGTTTTTTCTTGATTTAATCTTAATTTTAGTTCAATTTCCTTTAAAATTGAGAAAAGCATCCAATCACATCAATTCACCTGGATTGTGCTTCCTCTCGGAAAATCTTGACCGCTCATCATCATTTGATCTCAACCGTTGGTTTCTTTCTGAATTTTCTATAAATTCAGGCTCATCTCTCATTCAAAGAAAGGTTGGAGAATATATTATTATTATACTTTTTTTTCTCTAGATTCATTGAGAATATTGCATATTAATTATTTCATATTGATCAAATCATTTAGTTTAATATTGCAAAAATGTTGTTAGATTAATATTGCATCCATCTAGCATTCATCATGTTCATATAGATAAAATCCTTCATCTTGATGTTGTCTAGTCACTAGTATTGCTAAATAATCTGACAGAAATCTTATACTCGCATCTTTTAGAAGGCAATGGGTTGATTTGTTATGGTTTATTTATTCATTGATTATATGTGATTAACCATGCATGTAATGACTTGATTGAAGTGTTGTGTATTACAGATACAGATACAGGTCCACTTTCCACACACACATTTCTGGCGCCCACCATGGGGCTCAAACCCACAACTACAAGATTTCTAATGTTTCTTGAACAAATTTAATGTTTGGTTTTTATAACTAATAAACATGTCTGAAATTTGCAGATAAAAATCTTTATTTTTGTTTGTTCTTCTATGACAGTCAAAAAAGGGTCTCGATTTGAAAAGCATAACATTTGTTTTAACTGTTGGATCTCAACCAATTTCTGATATGTTGTTGAAAAAAAAAATTTCTATAGGTTCACTGAACGGATTTGCTTAAATATGTTGGTTTTGAAAGTTATTATTGACAGAGTGCAAGACTGTCATTTTACCTATTCTTCTATGACAGTCAAAAATGGTCTCGGTTCGGAGGGAATAACTTTTTATTGAACTATTGGATCTAACCCAAATTTTAATATGTTTTGTAAAACTAAGTTTTCCACATTTCCACTGAAGAGATTTTCCAAATTAATTCTGGTTAAAAATTTATAAACGACAGAGTGCAGTACTATCAAAAATTGTCATAACTAGGATAGTCATAAAATGGAAATTCTTGTTAGATTAGTTTAATTTACAGTTTACATGATAGAATTTTCTTTTGATGATTTTTTTTATGTTATTTTGGAAACTAATTTTGGGCTTTTAATGTTTACAGGATGCTTGTCAAAGAATCTATCAATCAAACATACACTTGCCAAAGAATCAAGAAGAAAATGACTACTGACATATTGGTTTTGTAGGTTAACTAAGGAGAATCGACTAAACATTGTGTATTCATTTAGTATTTTCTTAGGCACTTAAATTGCTATCTGGTTAAAGAAAAAATCTATCTTTCATGTTTTCAGAAAAATCTAAGAGGCAGGAGAGTATGCTCTCGTCTTTTATAGACAATCAGAAATCTAGACCCTCGAAGCTTTTTTCTAAGTTTTGAGATTTGTGTACCTTTAGTGGGCCTGTCATAGTGCGAAAAAGTAATCACCCTATGAGAATGACCCAAGTGAGTATAGCTAAACTTGAGCATTCCAACTCACTATAATAAATAGGCCTCTAGTGATTAAAGTCTCAGAGGATGGGATTATTTGAGTTTTCTCTTTGAGATCTCTCATATCGAGTATTTTTAGGGCCTCGCGGTCTCAATCACGTTTACGTGACTACAACTTGTTTTGGTACCTATAGGCCTCAATCATGCTTGCATGACTTCAAGGGGTAATTTCAAATGGAATTCCTGACTAAGAACTATAAGATAGAAGCTACCAGATTCACCTCCGAAAGGTTGATAATCTTTGTGCAAGAGAGATAGTAACTCTCCCAAGACACTTGCCATATCGTGCCCCCATTAGCATTTGGAGTCGGCTAATATGGTGTTGAGAATCCATTGTGTGAGACTCAACGACCGTATTCTGATTAGCTATTGGGTGTGTACCTAAGTCAGCAAGCAAAGGTTTTCTTCTCTAAGCCAACTTCCATAGGGTTAGTGTGTTGTGATTGAATTATTATATATCTTGCATGTTTTCTATGTTTTCATCTCTAAAACTAAAACTGAAATACTAAAATTGGAGAAAACAAATGAAACAATATCAAACAATTCAATGATAAACTCTATCCATGTCCAAACTGGTCTTTGTCAGTCATCAAAACATCAATCCTTATCAAAAAATGGTAGTCGTCAGTCATTGAAACTTTGTCTGTCAGAATCTCGTCTCTATCCAATCCTCTGTCATACGAATTCCTAATCTTGTCAGTCAAAATTGTCAAAATTGTCTAAAACAGTCTACAATGAGCTTAAAATTGGTTACCATCCTCTTGAGCATAAACAACCTTGATAGTGTACCCTTGCCACTGCGTTGCACGATTTTGTCGATCATCTCTCAGCTAGTTCAAACAACATCTTATCAAACCTAAGTTAACTTAGATAACATCTTACACAGGATAGATCATTCCTAAAACCAAACTAGATCTTTAGTTACTTCTCTCAATCAATACATTAAATGAACTACTAGCTACAATTTGATCTTGACTTCCGCAACACATCTCGCTCTCGGTCCTGTCGGTTAAAAATGCCTATTCAAACCAAAAGCTCTTCTAATTTTTTTGAAAAAAGTAAGAATCTCATGGATACCTTAGCTCCAATTCCCATGGCTGCCTATGCTCAAATGCTTCAAGATATAAAGAAAAAAATATATGACATGGAAATCCAACAAAATATATCAATGACTCCATTTGAAAAACAAATTAATGATATCAAGTGTGAGAAACTTCAAGAAGTTCTAAAATGATTATGTGATTTGTCAAGCAAATACCAACAAATGATTGACAATCAAAAGCCAAATCTCAAACAAGCTCACAAGACACCTTCACCAAGACAAAAAGACATCTATTCCCTAGATAGACAGTTTACACCTTTGGGGCAATCTATTGAGTCTGCTTTGGAAGAGCTTATTAAGAACAATCTTATCATATTGCCTAAAAAGACCACATGGGGATGGGAATTTATGAGTAAGTATTGTGCATATCATAGACAAAATGAACATAAGACTTCGCATTACATTGATAATGGTGTCATTGAAATTGAAGATTCTAATGACTCACCTAAAGAAAAAGAAGGAACTACTTCTAAACATAATCAAAATCATGAACCTATGTCTAGCAAGGCTCCATATGCGGCCTCCATCCCTTCCATGATGCCTTCATCTCCTAAAATGTCTCAACAAAAATCCATACCATCTCCTTCAAACAATGAAACTTCTCATGTTGACCTTCAAGGGCTATCTCCTATGGAAATCCAAGTTAATGCCAATATTGATACAAGTTCCTCTAAAGATTTAAAAATCCTAGATCCTATGCCATCATACACTTCAATTCCAAACATACCCACTCCAGAAGGCCATTTCCAAAATGCTTCCCCATCATGTCAAAATATGGAGACCTTCCAAGAATCCCCTATGCCTATGAAAAATCCTATCCCTTCCTTAGAAGTGACTCCATGTCAAAAGGATAATCTAGAAAATAAAAAAATAAGTCCTACCATAAATCAAGATCAAGACATCAAAACTCTTCAATCCCATCTAATTATTGAAAGAGATCCTATTCTCCTAGAATCCCATGATGATCCCCTTACACCTTTCCATTTCTTCCAAGATGATCCCCTTCCATCTCAAGAGCAAAGAATCCTTTCAAATCCCATTCTTGATCCATTTCCTAAGCAAGATCATGATGCCTCTTCCACCTTTTCAAATGATCCTATTCAAAATGAAGAGTCAAACACCCTTCCTACTTTATCCAATGATCCTATTCCATGTCAAGATCAAAGTATCCCTTCATCTCCTTGTCATAATCCTCCATGTTCACCTCAAGAGTCCATCATGCCCATAAAGCCCTCTCACGATCCTATTATTCCTTGCAAGACACCTCCACCTCAAAATGACTTGCCTCTAGCATCCAAAGTAAGAAGAAACCCTTTGTTAAAAAGATCTTTCAAAGCATGCATTATCAAAGAAAAGGGTTAGACATTCATGAACAAGGTATATTAGAACCCCCTACTATTAAAGAAAATGTTAAAGGTCATGGCCTCAGGGAAATTTCTCAAGATGTTGGTAACTCTCATAAATCCTACATTTCTCCAGTTAAATCCAAATACACACTTTCCCCATCATCGTTTTCATCCATTCTAGGTCCCTATATCCCTCCATCCCTTATGAAAGATCAACAAAGGCACACATCTTTGAGTACCTTCCATCAATATAAAAGATCTCCATATCATTCCTATCTATCCATGCATCTCTCTCCAAGCAATTGGATGCCAAGCAGAAAAGTCATAAGTCAATCAATCCACATGTATTGAAGGATCAACATGTCCCATCTAATCGACATGTCAAAACAAAGAAAAATATGATCCAAAAAGAAAAAGAAAAATACAAAATGCCACAAAGGCCCACAAAGAAAGAAGAAAAGTCAAAATATATATGGGTTCCTAAGGCACTTGTACAAGCAATGTGCTCCAAGGAACTACAAAAGAATCAAAACTCAAAAGCCATGTGGATCCCTAAGCGGCTACTTGAAGCACAACAGTCTAAAAAAATATCAAAATTGGCATCCAAAATTGTTGTTCCTCCATCCAAACCTTCCTCTATCACCTCCTTCATCTATTTTGGGTTCTTATGCCCCAAAATATGTAACCTTTGCTCCATCCAAATCTCAAAATTTGAGATTCACTTCTCCTCCATATGTCCACCATCCCTTAGGGCGTGTGCCAATGTTGATCTTTCCAGCATTTCCATCTATCAATACACAATTCTTCCAACATCCCATCCATTATCCAACACCTCTTTTTCACCCTTCCATCCCTCTTATCCAATCCTTTGCATAAATCCTTGGCCTAGTTTCATTTCATTATCCTACCAACATTTTTGAGCATACCTTCATAGCCATGGTCTATTGCAACTCATATTCTAAAGGTACCATCCAAAGCAGTGAGACATTGGGGTCCTTCTTCCATATCCTCTCATGCCTCCATTATCTTCCAAAAGAAAAAAAATGATGAAAAAAAGTGAAAAAAAAAGAAGTAAAGAGAAATAAATTCATCTTTGTGTGAAAACCACTTCTTGTGGTGCCTTGGGCAAGTACCATGATGAAAACCTGGTAAACAGGCATCATGCGTAATCCATTATCCTTTTGCACTTTACATTGGGAGCAAGTTCCATCCATGTGCATCCATCTATTATCCATCTTCCTCCATTATCCTTCATCCTTCATTATCCCTCATTCGCTCTATCTACATTCATATCCGTTTTCCACCTTTGATCTTGACAAGGTTAAGGATCTTTATAGGTTTTGTATGTCCTATATATTGCACTTGATCCAAACCCTTTAGTTCCTATCCATTGCTTGCTTACATCCTTCATTACCACCTTTGATCTTGATTATCTTATTTGCCTCCTATCCAGATCTATTCCTTGATCTTGATCAACACTATGGACAAAATGCAAAAACATGCTTTCCACAAACCTCTTGACATGGCCACTTCTTTGGACCATATGGATTAGTTATGCTATATCATTTCTTTGCATTGCTAAAATCCTTGGTTTATATTGCTATATCTGGAACATGTGCTTGGATTAATGTTGTGAGATAGTCCTTGAAAGCGTCCACCATCATTCGCTTATCCATTCATGTACTCAAAATCCCTTTTGCCTTGCTAGACACTAGGGGAAAACATTAAAAAATCATAAAATGTCTCGAAGAAATCCTAAAAATCAGAAAATGTCCTGAAGAAATCCTAAAAATTAGAAAAAGTCCTAAAGAAATTCAAAAAAAGAAAAAAAACAGAAGAAAAGAAAAAAAAAAAAAGTAAAAGAAAACCAAAAGAAAAAAAAAAGGAAAAAAGAGAGAGAAAATGCCCTGGTGAAAACCTAGTAAACAGGCACCTTGGTAAAAAAAATAAAAATGAATCTTTGTCAAGCAGGTGAAAACTTGGTAAACAGGCACCTTTTGTACTCAAGCACTCCATCTATCAACGTAACGTTGGCATTCCCGCTTTCACACATCTTTGCTTTCGCTTGTACATATTTCAATCACTTTTGTGACATCCTAGTTCATTGGAACCCTCATAGCTTGAAACTGATCATTGCCATAGTCTTAGGTTAATCGAAAAGAGCACATTACATGTCCTAAGTAGTGCCAACCAAGTCAATCTTACATCAGTGAAACCTGGTCGTCCACTATGAGTCAATTACCTGTCTCCTGACTACTGAAGAGTTTTATCACTGAGTTAACAAGCAAAAAAAACAACAAAACTGAAAACAATCACTAAAAAGTTTGAGCTATGCATGAAAATTTTCTTTGTGTGTTGTCTTTTATATTGGTTTTTGATTATTATCCCTCTGAGTAACTCGAGGAAGTCTATCTTGACTAAGAGGAGCAAGGATTGGGGGCATACTATTTTCTTGTTTTCTGCTTGTAGGAATGATCCCAATGATCTGGAAGCATCTAAATTAGCTGGGTGTCTGTGATAAGAGCCTTCACATCAAGGTGAAATCACCACACATACCTTGACTCCGCTTATTTGAATGCTACAGGGAGGTTCCCATCATTTCTTTGTCTGTTTTGAGGAAATTTCTTCATTGTGCAATCCACATCCATGCATAATTTGTCCAAGGATATGAACGAGAAAAAAGGGTCATTGCGGACAAGATCATTAATATTACACATGAAAAGCAAGAAACTCTACTATGCCTGCTATAATTGTAAAACGCTCAATGATGAAGATTAAGCTTTTCAAAGTCCAGTGACTAGGTTTAGGGTTGTATCTCATTTTGCATATCATTCTTGCATTTAATTCTGCATCTCATGCATTTCGAATGATTTTTGTATAGTAACAATGCTTCCTCTTTGTCTGCTGAATGAGAGTTGGAGCGTCATCATTTCTTCGCTAAGTGGTCTCTTTTCATCATTTCTCTAATCGAGTACTTATGTTTTGAGATGTTTAGCTACATACATAAGCATATTATATAGATTCATACATTCACTATCATTCATTTGCATTCATCTTATTGCATAGAAAAAAAAAAATTGCATTACTCATTCTCATTACTCATTCACATTCATTTATTTGCATATGAAAAGAAACAAAAATAAAAACTCATATTCCATTTGCATTGCATACATTCATGCTGAAAAGAAATGTATACATATAGAATAAAGCATATAGAGCAACATCTCATAATCCATCAACACAAGTACGATGAAATCAAATAACGAGCTTGTAAATCGGCTGTCCTGAGTCCATTTTCGAGATCAAAATAAAAAATCAAGATCATTTTGCTAGTCAATTTCAAAATTTGGACCACTTAGTGCTTTTCATCAAAAGTTCATTCTCTCTTCTAATTGCGCTCAATTTCTCATTAATCAACATTGAATCTAAATTTAATTTCTGCAAATCAACTTTGCGCTCAATTTCTCGCTAAAATTTCAAAAATTCCTCTAAATCATTTGTGCTCAAAACAACTTATCATTGCTCAAAATTGCCTATAATCATCATGAACCCTCGCTATCTTTCGATTTCGCTTCTGAGGGGGCATACTTATTACCTTATGACCTCACATTCTTCAATTTCGAGAAAAATTTTAAATCTTCATCGAAAGTCGAGGAAAAATCTTTTCAACTAAAGAAAATCAATTAAGACCTCATCGCTAGGGGCATCTCAACTTCATCGCTTTATATCAAGTTGAGATCTCTCGATCATCTAAATCAAATCAATCTCTAGGGGCATATTAGTTTCATCGCTTCATATCAAGTTGATATTTGTCTTTTATCTGAATCAAACTCTTTACATTAATCAGTTCCATCGCTTTTCATCAAGCTGATTTTTCATTTAAACTCAATCAAGGGTTTAAAGAGTATCTTCGATCATGCTAAATCTAAACATGTGTTATGTTTTATTCATTTCTTGATCAAGTTGAACAATTTATCTTCATCGTATCTTGATCAATCAAGTTCAAGATCATTTTTTATCATCACTCACTGTATCTAAGTTCAATCAAGTTCTAGATCAGTAGGATCCGCTTCTTGATCAATCAAGTTCAAGTTCAGTATCTTTTGTTTTCTATCATTCCCAAGTTCAATCAAGTTTCAGAATGGTATCACGTTAATCAGACTTTATCCAGCTTTGTCGCTTCAAATCAAACTAAACACCTCACTTTTTTATGTAGTTTGTGATCAATCAAGTTCAGAACTGACATCTCCTAGACATCAAACTTTCTTTGAACCAACACGCTGCTCACACATTAATTCAAAGAGGGGCAAATGTAATACCCTAAAAATGGTCATCTAAACCATGGGCCCCTAATCTCGACAATATCACCAAGGTCCCAACCAAAGGTAATTAAATAAACCTTGAGCACACAATTAATTCCTAAAATCATCAAATGTCACATGGCAAATCAATCACTCAATATTAATTAAATATTTATTTAATTAATTAATCATTCCAAGTAAATCATTTAAAACAATTATCTTATTTATTTTAATTAAATATCCTAGCATATTTAATTAAATAAATCAAATTGCCATAAATCTTCAAAAAAAGAAACAAATCAAGAAAGAGGAATTAATTCAATTAAATAAATCAATTGAGCACAAATCTTCAAAAATGGAAATAAATCAAAAAAGGAATTAATTGACAAAAAAGAATTAAAATTTGAGAAAATAAATCAAATAGAGATAATCTTGAAAAAACAAATTAAAAATTGATAGATAATCTCAAAGAAAGCAATTAAAACAATTAAATATTAAAATTGAATGAAATAGAGAATAAATCAGTTTTATCTTGATTTTATCTTAATTTTAGTTCAATTTCCTTTAAATCAGTTTTTTCTTGATTTAATCTTAATTTTAGTTCAATTTCCTTTAAAACTGAGAAAAGCATCCAATCACATCAATTCACCTAGATTGTGCTTCCTCTTGGAAAATCTTGACCACTCATCATCATTTGATCTCAATCGTTGGTTCTTTCTGAATTTTCTATAAATTCAGGCTCATCTCTCATTCAAAGAGAGGCTGGAGAATATATTGTTATTATACTGTTTTTGCTCTAGATTCATTGAGAATATTGCATATTAATTATTTCATATTGATTAAATCATTTAGTTTAATATTGCAAAAATATTGTTAGATTAATATTGCATCCATCTAGCATTCATCATGTTCATATAGATAAAATCCTTCGTCTTGATGTTGTCTAGTCACTGGTATTGCTAAATAATCTGAGAGCAATCTTATACTCGCATCTTTTAGAAGGCAATGGGTTGATTTGTTATGGTTTATTTATTCATTGATTATATGTGATTAACCATGCATGTAATGACTTGATTGAAGTGTTGTGTATTACAGATACAGATACAGGTCCACTTTCCACACACACAACTATCTGCAGAATAGAAACCAGATTGGTTCAGGTCAGACCAATTAAGGTCATACAATGTTCTTCACCAGAACAGATCCTGTTAGGAATCTAGATCTCTGTTAGGAGATAAGTCTTGTTAATGACTACCTTGTTAAAGGATTTCAGATCCATAGTTGTGAACCACCTTGTTAGAGGATTTGCAAAGGCTTTGTTGGGCCTACCCGGTTAAGGGTTTGAGACTTGTCGAAGATATTAGTAATCAACAAGTGAGTGATCTAGCCGATAGCACGGTCTTCTTAAATAGATCCTTGATAGATCATTGTTAATGCATTTCAGTATTACTTTAGTCTTCAATATCTCCACACTCTATCTCTTCACACAAACTTAATCTTCTCTGCAAAGATTGCACATAACCTTTTCTATTCTATCTCTCATACATCATACATACCCTAGACATGATGTCCATATAAAAGAATTTAATTCCATGTCGGTCCAATAGGATTAGACTACAAGTTCCTAGGTTTAGTGCATCTGGACACATTTGGTAACATGACACAAAATCACCGTCAAAGTGTCGGTGGATAATAACTCATCACACATTACAGAAATACCAGTTGGTAACTCACCACAAAGTAATACCAGTTAATACAATATATCAATTACTGGTTTGTCAAAAATGAAGACTGGTAGATTGAAGTGTTCCGATCAAAAGTTAACTACCGCTTGGTTCCTTTGTATAGCTTGATCTCCTTGAACCACTTTGGGTCTCCATACTGCTTGAGCTCTTCAGTCAATATGTGACCAGTAAACATCTTCTGCAAAATACCAATAGTCTAAAGACTATACATTGAATAATACATAATACCGCTTGGAACAATTACCGGTTGAGTCATAACTCATACATCAAGAAAGTGTGTGTCCATCAATGACAATCAAAAAATTATCTAAATGCCAACAATCTCCCCCTTTGGCATTGATGGCAACACTTAGGAAAATTTTGACATCTATGTGTTTTTACAATAAAAATGCCATAATCAAAATTACTCCCCCTAAGCATATACGCTATCCCTTTTGCAGAAATTACAATGTACACTACTCCCCAAAGTAGTAACATGAAAGTATACATGAAATGGTAACATTCGCCAAAATTTAAATGTACACTACTCCCCCTTTGCCAACAATGACAAAGTAATGTAGAATAACCCTTGTTTCTTTATATATAAAAAGAGTAAATGTTCATGTCAATAAGGAATGAAATTTATCAAAAACAGATTTGAAGTCCTGCATAAAAGTTTTCATGGCCAATGTCCACGACTCAAGTATTGAGGTAGCAACCTCACTTTCAGTCTTCATCTGGAATACCAGTTCTTCCATTGCATCAATGGTACTCATCTCTTGAGTTACCATGATAGCTTCCAAGTTGAGAAAACATTTCTGAAGAATCTGCAGTCTTGGCAATAAGACTAGTTGAAGCTCCTGCAAATCTTTGGTCCAGTTGCTGATCTCTTAGTCCATCTTGGCTATTTTTTGCTGATAATAATGAACCATTTTCCCATATGTAGTGAATGAATCATATGGCATCTTGAAATTGTTGATATAAGCCTATAACTCCAATTGGAGTTGAGCTTTCTATTTAAGCACATCGTCAAAAAATAGACGAGGTTGGTAGATTTTACTTAACAGTAATTTACCTTCACCCATAGCAACATTGATATCATTCTGTTGTTTGAGTAGTTGTGACCAGAGCTCATTCAGTTTCTTGACTAAGGCAGTGTTGAGTTCCTTTTCATGATTCTTCTTGGTAGTGGCTTCAACAACATCTTCCAAGCATTGTACTTGGTCCTCCACTATGGTACAAATAAGTTTAAGCTTGGACAGAGAGGAATCGGTACTGGGGAGGTTGGTACTAGGAATCAGACTAGTAAAGGTGTCAACTGCTATTTGTATGACATCCTATTCCTTCTTCCTTCACAATTTTTCTAGTCTCTCCTATGTAAGTTTGATTCTTTGAAGCGCCTCAGACTCATCTGCAGATTGAAGATCAATAGGAGTGGTGGTATCAACCTGTTTGGCTTGACCACTGGTTGCCTTAGGAGTCTCCACTTGTTTGGTCTTCTTTGCTACCTTCTCCTCTTCTGCTCTTTTCTTTTCCTCTTCTTTCTTCTTTTGCTCCTCTTTTGCCTTCTCCATTTCTTCTTTCTTCTTGTCCTCTTCCTACTTTTCCTTTTCTTCCTCCTTCTTCCTTTATTCTTTCTTCCTCTTGTCTTTTTCTTTCTTCTTCTCCTCTTCTTTCCTTTTCTCCTCTTCTCCTCTTCTTTCCTTTTCTCCTCTTCTTTCCTTTGCTCCTCTTCTTTCCTCTTCTCTTCTTCTTTCCTCTTCTCTTCCTCTTTCTTTTTCTCTTCCTCTTTTCTCTTGTTTTCTTCTTGCCTTACTTTTTCCTCTTCCTCTTTGTCCTATTTCTCTTTTTTAGCTTTTTCTTTGTCCTGTTTCTCTTTCTCTACTTTTTATTTATCCTGTTTCTCTTTCTCTTTTTCTGGAGTGACATCCTCACTATCTAATGCATCCACATCAATAGGATCAATTTGTTCTGTGACTCTTTCCCCTTCACTATCAAATGCCTCATCTGGTTGACCTGAGGATAGATCAGGTGCTTTATCAGCCTTCTTAGTAGCTTCAGATACTCAGTGCATTCTGACACCAACTTTAACATGTACATGTGTGTCCCTTTCCACTTTAGAAGTTCTACCTTCTAGTAGCCTGAGTCTTCTCCTCCTCATGAAGAAAATGCCTTTGTGTGTATCCATTATTTCAAATAATTCATAATTCGAGGCATCGGGAAAGTATTGTGCAAAATTTTTCTCCCTAATCTCCTGTTCTTTCTCAATGGCAATGTGCCATTTGTTATCTAAAGAATTGTACAAAGAATCTATTGTAACCAATCTAATCTTAGATGGTGATCGATCATTAACACACAAATATTTAATGACTTCTTGTTCTACTTCTTCTTTCTCATTATCAGTAAAATCATCAAAATACTCTTTTAAATCATCAAACACTTTTCTCCTAATATTCTTAACTATCCTCTGACAATGTGTCATCGGCTTATAAGAGGAAATATCTATATCTACCAGTGCTAAAGTTACAGGTACATTACTAGTAGACTTTGTCTTCTTGCTTGATTGCCTTGTCTTCTTTGGTTGAATTTTTGATTCAGTGTCCTTTGATTTCAGTGAGCTGGTTTTCATTTTCCGCTTCCTCTCAAAGACTTTGGCTGGAACAACCTCAGGTTTCTTCTTAGCTAGTGACCGCTTGGTCACTTTTGGACTAGTAGAGGTAACTGGTGCAAATACCAATGGCACTGCTTTGCCCTTTTTCTATTTTGGGTCTTCAACCGGTGTGACCCTTACCAAGTAGGTACCGGTTCTCTTTTTCTTAGCATCTAGTGGTGAGGCAAGTAGGTAGAGGCATACCCGATCAATAGGTCATTCACCAATTCATAACCCATAGGTTCAACTACTTCCTTTCTCGGTTCCACCACTTCCATTATGCATTCATCTACCTCTATTGTGAAGTAGATGTCATCTTTATATTCCTTCACAATATCATCAGATATCCTCATTCTTTGGTTCATTTTCCGCTTAAATTCATTGAAATATTTGTTTAGAACCTTAGGATATCTAGTACCTACTACTTGTAGACTTTCCTTGATTTGCCTGGATACCAGTAGGTCAGCAAACCATTGCACATCACCTACTCCAAGAAAATAACCTTGAAAGTAGAAGAATAAACTGACCAGAAGTTGTCCAAACCTAAACCTTAGAGCATTGTCCTGTTTGATGGAATTTAGGTTCAGTAGCAATTGCTTCTATAGATAGGTACATAGGTCAAATGTAGTGTCTTCCTTAATTATTCTATAAGTGGCATTCACTACAACAATAGGGACATAATTCATTCTGCTGGCATAAAATATCCAGTAGCCAATTACCATGCAAGCATATTTCACCAGATCATCTTTGATGGTGTTGATGGTCATCGCCCATTGGTCACTCATAAAACCGGTGAGCTTTGTCATTTCAGTTTTGGTGACCTTCCTTAGAGTTGGTACCTCTCCAATATTGTAGAAACCAGTGATGGCATGAATTGCTTCCGGTGTGATGTCATGTGTCTGCTCGAGATACATCTTATCATCATGTACTTTGTTGAGGATGATGCAGATATGTTCTTCTGTGAACTCTTCTAGAAAGTACACTGCATTGTGCAGTTTCATCTTCTCAAGGATATTGTACTCAAGTTTGATCTTCTTATCATCCCCATAGAATAGACTTAGCTAGGAATGAATCACTAGGGATCCTAGGTCTTCCAATTTACAATCAATATATCCTAAAATATCTCCCTCAACAATAACTCTGGCAGGTATTTAAGATAGGGCATTGTATTTTTCTTTCTTTTGAAGAAATTTAGCTGAATCTATAGGTGCACTAGAACTAGAGTGAGATGCAGAAGCCATGATAAGAAAGAAATTCAAGAAATACCTTCACAATCAGAAATTTAGGGTTTGCCAATGTCTCCCACAATACACCACTTTGATTGCAAGATGACCACTTAGTGTTCTTCACTGATAGATTGAAAAAGAGCTCTGGATTCCTCTACAAGTTTTTTGAATTCACTTTGAATCGCTAGATGAATCACACTTTGTCGCTCTACTCATGAAATTTCTTCTCTCAAAAACTGATAAGTGATAATGACGATGAAAATCCCTTTTAAACAAACTTTCACCTACCATAATAAATGCATCATCATTAGGGCACAAACCCCAATTTTTCCTTTTACCACTTCAAATCTTTTGCCAATTGACAGGTAACATATACCGGTTAAGGTCTTTATCGATATAAACTGGGGGTTTGAAATATTTCACCGATATGTTCCCCCTAAGCTTTTGTGAAGCTCAGCTTGTCGGTTCAAAGACTTCCACACCAGGTGCAAAAACTGGTTCATCCTGTGACACTTCGTCTGGTTTCTTTTTCCAAGTTTTATTCATTTCCGTTTGAACGGTTTCAACATCAATCTTCCCTTCTAGAGTGATTGGTATATCATCTAATAGATTCTTTCTCAGTTTGCAAGTTCTGGTAGTGTGTCCCGGTTTGTTGCAATGATAGCATACCATTCCAAGTGTTCTCCATGGTCCATTATTCATACTACCATTCTTCCTTCTGCATGTTGTAGCAGTGTGACCGCTACCATGACAAATCAAACAAGTTTCTCTCCAACTAGTTGCCACTTGATAACCACCTGACTGATGGTCATATGTATTGTACCCATTGGGATTTCGGTTTACAGAGGGTTTTGAGATAACTCCTTGAGTCCTTGGAGGATATCTCCCAGTGTTGTGCAAAACAGACCTGCATTCAAATGCTCTATTCCCAAACTTGTTGCATACATAATAGTTTCCATTGACTCTATTAGATCTAGGCTTAAGGTAACATATACCGGTTAAGGTCTTTACCGATATAAATGGGGGGTTCGAAATATTTCACCGATATGTTCCCCCTAAGATTTTTTGAAGCTCAATTTTCCAGTTTAGAGACTTCCACACTAGGTGCAGAAACCGGTTCATCCTGTGACACTTCTTCTGGTTTCTTTTTCTAAGTTTTATTCATTTCCGTTTGAACGGTTTCAACATCAATCTTCCCTTCTAGAGTGATTGGTATATCATCTAATAGATTCTTTCTCAGTTTGCAAGTTCTGGTAGTGTGTCCCGGTTTGTTGCAATGATAGCATACCATTCCAGGTGTTCTCCATGGTCCATTATTCATACTACCATTCTTCCTTCTGCATGTTGTAGCAGTGTGACCGCTACCATGACAAATCAAACAAGTTTCTCTCCAACTAGTTGCCACTTGATAACCACCTGACTGATGGTCATATGTATTGTACCCATTGGGATTTCGGTTTACAAAGGGTTTTGAGATAACTCCTTGAGTCCTTGGAGGATATCTCCCAGTGTTGTGCAAAACAGACCTGCATTCAAATGCTCTATTCCCAAACTTGTTGCATGCATAATAGTTTCCATTGACTCTATTGGATCTAGGCTTAAGGTAACATATACCGGTTAAGGTCTTTACCGATATAAATGGGGGGTTCAAAATATTTCACCGATATGTTCCCCCTAAGCTTTTTTGAAGCTCAATTTGCCAGTTTAGAGACTTCCACACTAGGTGCAGAAACCGGTTCATCCTGTGACACTTCTTCTGGTTTCTTTTTCCAAGTTTTATTCATTTCCATTTTAATGGTTTCAACATCAATCTTCCCTTCTGGAGTGATCGGTATATCAACTGATAGGTTTTGTTATCATTGTTTTAAAAATGGATATTCTTGTTCTGTGATTGGCTAAAAGTTTGCAAAAAATTGAGTCTGGTATAGCCTTGTTGCCTCTGATTGTCTTAGGTCAGATGAGGGTTTAAGGCTTGAGTTCTAACCCTTTCAATTTTTGAGAAAAAACCTTATGTTCTAATTTCGCGTTACTTTTATCATTTAAAAAAGGGCCGGTCTATCATGAGAAGTGTCCCCCCATTAGTTATTTCCCTAGGCGGTCCCTTAAATTTTTAAATTTATGCGCCTCTACTTTACCTTGTTCTAATGTTTGTCGGGCCCCGTAAGTATTGTGTAACTCTTTGTTAATCTAGCGATTGTCGATGTTTCATTAAGAGAAGTTGCTAGAAGGTTAATGTTCATGAAGTAGCAAAAGGCATAGGCGGGCCCAACTAGGTGGATTGACCATCGGATAAAATAATTGCATCTTGATTATGATCTAATGGCTCGCATTGATTCGCTAGCCCGAGATGCACATGGTATAAGTTATGTGAAACAGCGAAAACATGTGGCGGGTCCCAGAGATGAGTGGCTTTCCTTGGTTAAAGGATGATTAGGTTGGAAAAGGATCAACGGCTCATGTTGATTTGTAGCTAGAAGATGCACATGTTCTACCTATCGCGAAGTAGCGAGAAGGTGGTGGGCCCAGGCGAGGTGGTCATAGAAAGGATAAACAATAGGCAAGTTCCTGAGATCTAACGGCCCATGTGATTTCGTGAAGACAAGATGATCACAAGTTAGTCTCTGCAAAATGGTGAAAGACAGGTGGCAATCACATGAAGGCATGATGTGGTAGGATAGATGGTTTGTTTCGTAGAGTGTAATAGTGACATGTTGAGTACACGTGGCTCTGAAGGATAGTTGAGGGCCTACCTTGATTTCAACTGGTAGTTTTGTGGCAAATAGTGCAATAAAGCACGTTACAGTTTCATAATGGAACCCGATGGAACTTCTTGGGCAAATGGCTGACTGCCACATGGCGTTCGTTAACCGATGATGAGGTAGAGCAAGTGATCTCCAAGTTAAAGGGCCCACTTGAAAGGTTTAAAGCCTATTAAAAGATATTCATCTCATGGTCGATCCAACAACCATCATTGTTTCGTGGTCCGAAGATGCTTGTAGCTTAATCTCTGTGAAATGGTGAAAACCATTAGCCGTCAAGGTGAGGCACGGTTAGTTAGTGAAACTGACGGTCATTGTTGGAGTTAAAGACCGAGCAGTTAGAGCTTCATCTAATGCCTGGCATGGCTTCATAAAGGAGAAGTGCTCGAGTGTTAAAGCTCGTGAAATAGCAAAAAGAAGGTGGGGCCCGACACTAACACAAAGAGATCAGATGGAGATAAAGGTAGTGTAAGTTCTTGTAATCCAATAGCCAATGTTGCTTCATGAAAGAAAAGTGCAAACATTTTATGTTTTGCGAAATAGCGAAAGAGCAAAACAGACAAAAATACTCAGAGAAGTTATGACCTGTTGGAGCCTATTTTTTGAATTTAGTTTGTGAATTCAATTTTGAGGTGATGGTCGAAGCATGCGGGGTTAATTCCTAAAATTCAATGCCAAATTTCTATATTAGAGGTCCACATCAACTTGGACGTTAGTGTCATTTCACCAAAGTCTGTTGCAGAGCAATTGGTGCAGAGCGGTTTTCTTCAAGCAAATAATAGGTTTTTGTGCCATTTCTTGATAATTTTGGTCTGATTTCAATTCTTGCTATGTGATTTGTTTTATTAGAGGTCTATGCTAGTTTCAATTGGTATAGTTGCATATTCAAGATGGCACCAAGAAGGGAGTTGACAGGAAAAGTGAATTACCAGGACAGGAACATTTGTGATGATTTTTTAAAACAGTTAACCATGTCTACCAATGTTGGGGATAAGGCCAAAGAATTAGTACCAAAGAACCCTTGTTTGAGAATTGGGGATGGCCTATATGATAAAGGTAATTGGTTAAGGGATCCAGAAATAGGGATATCATGTTTAGGATTATTCAAAGTAGGTTTTGGTCAAAGACATTCTCTCGCCCCTTTGAATAGTATATGGGAACTGGATGTAGGGAAGCTTGTGGTTCCTGGTGTATTCATGGATGTAGATCTATTGACCTTGATTGCACAGAATTATGACCCTATAGGAAGATGTATCAGGAGTGTGAAGGGATCAGCCTTGATTGAAATAAAACATGATAAATTCAGAAATGTGTTTAAACTCAGTGAGGCTTCCAATTCATTAGAGCCTATTGACTTTGAGTCATTAGTCTAGATCTACAATGCACAAAGGGATCATCTTAGGAGTGGCCCATTGAAAGAGTTTTTTGTTAAGATAGGGGGATTAACCGTTGTAGGCCCCACCACAATGGAACCATTCTCCTTCAATTTGTTTACTCTGAGAGCTAAGGGTATGTATTGGGCACTATGTCAGATCTTTGGAGAAGATGCTGAGAGAAACATGCCAACCCATTACATGCTAATGATTGCACAAATTTTGAACCCCAATTTGGTAATAACATTTGATTATGCGCCATACCTGACTAATGCAATTCATGTAGGGCTAGTAGGGATAAAAAATGGTAAGGTGGATAGGCCGTTTGGATGGTACTCCCTGTTAATGCACATGTTTTTGTTCAAAGGTGCTAACTATTTTGCAAAGGAAATGGAATTGGTCAAGGTAAAGGATAAGGAAGAGATGCATGTCCAGCTTTGGAGCACTGTTTTATCCTGGGATAGAGAAGATGCTAGTTTTCTAAATTTTGATAGATACTTTGCATCTAAGATTAGAATTCTTTGATGCACAAAAAACCCTAGGATTCCTAAGGCTCTCTTGGAATTCCTCAGACCTAAAGAGTTTGTAGAGGGTATTAACATTGTTCACAATTAGGGAAACATGTATTTGTACCCTGTTTCTACTATTTTCAGAGTGTATGGTTTTAAAGGTACTCCCTATTTACTACCCTATCAGGTCCCATTGAAGATAGGAATTGTAGAAGTATTGAGACAAATTGGAGGAGTACAAGAAGCAAAGTTGACCAATAGAGGTGTAGTTTCAAGATGTGCAGACCCTAAGGAATTTTCAACGGCATGTTTAGAAAGAGGGCAGTGTGTAAAGGTAGGCCTCACCAATTTTAGTTCCCTGAAGATTTAATTAGGAATGAATTCAACTTAGATAAGTAGGAACTGAGGAAGGAGAAGTGGGTTGCATATAAAAGGGAACTTGATTTTATTCATCAATTCGATAGTAGCTATGACCCTCTTTCTAGCTTTAACCCCTTTGAGGAGAAAGTAAAATTCTTAATTCTCTATTTTGAAGACCTCATGCAGACCTTAAAAGAAAAAAGAGAGGCTATAATGAAAAATGATCCTAACAGGGTTGAATTGGTCCTAGCTAAGCCTACCTTTGCTAAGGCTATCCCACTTGGTGACTATGTAATGCATAAGAAATCAAAGTACACTATGATGATGCCAGTGATAGGTGAGCCTTCCACTTCAAGAGGGAAAAGAGCAATTGAAGATGTCATTGACATCCAAGATTCCCCTAAAAGGAAAAGAGTGGGAAAGGAAGTTGAAACTGATGAACCTTAGTATTCTCCATCTTAGTCCCCTATCCACATAGGAGATAAGCAAGCGATGGCTAAACAATTGTTATAGTTAGGGAGTCTCGGTGAGATTGCCTATACCTATGAGGAGACCCAAGAGGGGATGCCAGAAGAACCACCTAGTGCTGAAATGAACTTGACTGATGGTGAGATAAAGGGCAAAGAATTAGACATTACTATTAAGCAAGCCAGTGAGGAATTCCTGGCTGACAGTAATTTTGTTACAACCAGGGTTTTCATGCAATTTGTGTGGAAGAAAAACATGGAACAATTCAAGGTTAGATGTGAGCAGAGGAAGAGTGAACAACCTCTCAGAGATGCAACTCAGTTGGAAGAAGAAATAAAGCAAGAAATGATGGAAGAGTTTAAGACTATTACCCCTGAGAAAGGAAGAGAGATGGTGTCTAAAGTTGGTGTGTTAACCCTCCCTGAATGGGATATAGCTGATGCTCTAGTTCTTGAAGCAGTGAGGAAGGAAACAAAGACAATGGAAGGAGTGACCTTCAGCAAGGATAATGCTACTCTAGTCATGTGGTCACTAAAGAAGGATGAGAACAAAAGAAAGAAAAGTGCATCAGATTCTAGTCTCTTAGGAGGCATGATTGTTAAGAGAGTCCAAGATACAGGGGTAGTGGAAGCTGCAAGAATAGTTTTGGAAACTGCAAATTTTAGTGTGGTAGTAGCAGAGAAACAGGCAAAAGAAAGAGCTAATTTCCAATTAAAATTGGAGACCATCTTAAAGGCCTACAATGAGGCCAAAGAGGGAATAGCCAACAGGGACAACATTATCACTAGACTTCAGAGTCAGTTGGTAGGTCAACACCATCCAGGTGAATCCTCTACACTCATGATAGCTTCCTTTCCAGCAAGACCTCCACCTTCTAACCCCATTATAGAATATCCCCCTTCTCTTATGCCTTCTGGTTTCCAGTCAGCTGAAACTGTCCAGCATGAGTTGGAAAAGTTGAAACAAGCTCAAGCCTTGTTTGCAAACAAGTATGAAGAAAAGGTGAAAGTTACAATCTTGAAGTTTGCTGATTCAGTCAAGGCCTCCATTGTATACATTAATATGAAGAGGATTCTGGATATTTTGATCAAATTCAGAGAGGATGAAACCACTTTGGAACCAATCCTTAATAAGTGGATGCCTAGAGGTAAGGAGTTAGAGCTCATGTGTTCATCCCATGCAGATGCAGATGAGAATGACAATCTAAGGTCCTCCAGTTAGTTAATAAAAGAGATGAATATACTCTCAAAGGAAAGGGCAGGTGTAAAAAGAAAAGCCCAATTATATAGAAAAGAATATTCGGATCACAAATTTGAATTGTTTCCAGGGGGATTTGTTGGTCCAATTCAATTGAAAGAGGAGAAGACTTGGCTAGAAGAGATGGACCATAAATTGTCCTTAAGGGTTAATGAAATTATTAACAGCGATGACACATCCCTATTTGTCCAAACAATTGAAGAAATTGAAAAAGTGAAATCACATTATGGTTTCATAGAAACAGAGATTGGGCAGTTAAGGGTCACTTGGAAGAGGCTAGAAGGAATAAAATAGAAGATAATTAACTTTGCTTGGCCAGGTGATGGCATGTTCTAGGCATGGAAGGGTAAATATGTCGGATAAAAGGAAGATGCTCCAGAGCAAGTAGAAGAGGTTGCAACAGAACAACAAGTAGAAGAGCTTGTTGATATTGAGAAGGACTTGTAACTGTTTATTGGAGAGTATCACGGTTTGTAACAACTTTTCTTAGGAATGTACGAAGCTTGTAAGCATCCATAATATTATAAATGGATATGAGGACTAGTGAAAAAGGGATCACAAGAATTTTGTAAAGAAACTCTGCAAAAATATATCTGGGTTTTTCTAGTTATTACAAAGAATACTTTGAGTTATGTAAGATTTTTTCAAAATGAATATCAATATATAGATCAGAAACTTTCAAGCCTAAAACTGTGTTGTCTTTTGGTGTGATTTTAGTAATTTACTGGTTTCATTTGAGTAATCTAGGGTTATTCAACTGAAAATGGATTGTAATGCAATCTCTATGGATATGTTTCTTAGCTTTTCTCTTCAGGAGAGGAATTAAATACGCATGAAATATCTCTGTCAGTAGTTTAATTTGTTTGAAGCTTTGAATCTGATAAACACTATTTATTTTAACAAGAAAGAACTCTTATATATGTCAGGCATGTATGGGGTTAATAGAAGCTAAAGTGATGAGACGTATGGGGATGTTTAATTGTGAAATCTTTGCTTAATTTAGATGACTCTATAGCCTGGATAAGGCACTAGTATCAGTTGTAGTTTTCTTTATACATCTCTTGAGGATCAATACTGAAAATGAGCATAAGTTTTCCTTTATTATTTCAGTTTATGTTGAGGCAATAAAATCCACTGGTTTTTGGACACTGGTTTACTATGGATCTCGTTTAAAAGTGTGAAATCATTCACAAAAGGTATACCCGCCTGAACTTTGGATAAGTTCAAGTGTAGAAGGTTCTCAAAACCTTGTCATATGTTACTCTAAGATTCTTTTTCCTTGATCTCTTCATTTGCAGACAGAGTTGTTTATTTTCTTATAGGGGATAAGAGGGAATCAGAATTTGAGACTAACAAAAGTGGTGACTCTGATGGGGATAATCATAGTGTGTATCCATGTCGAAGATTGGTGCCTGAATTAGTTTAGAAGTTGCTCGAATATCTATGTTGAAAACTTTTGCATGATCTTTGATTTGTGTTGTCTCTCTCTCTCTCTGAAAATCTTCATGATTTTTGTTTTAAAAAATCGGCAAGTATCCTGTAAAGCTTGTTTTCTTATTTCCCATAGTTTTTGTAGGTGGTGACTCTGACAATCATAACCAGTCCTTTTAAATAAGTGAAATATTGTTTAGAAAATGAGCATAATGCAGAGAGGAAGGAACACCAGGTCTTTCATGAAGAAGCATCCTCATGAGACATTGCAAGAGGGACTACCTAAACAGTCATAGAGAAGTCAGAAAAGATTAGTTGTACATGAGTCATCTAGTGCAGCTTGGGTACAGAAGAGCATCAATATAGGTAAGTCATATGAGAGACCAGTCTATGCAAATTCTAATTCTTCTTCCCGTGAATCCGAACATGATATTTTAGGTTTCCATTCTGGTTTATTTAGGAATATAAAAGACGTCCAGGTTTTAAATCAGGGGATATCCCATGCTAGTTTTTCTAGCAAGGATAGAAGTAGTTCAAATATTAAGAGAGATTCTATACCTAGGAAAATTGATGGAAACATCAATTTAATTGATACTGACCAGGTCAATATGTCAGACTCTGAAGAAATATTCCCTGAGGATGATAAGGTATCCCAAGAAATTGAAATCCTGAATAGAAGAATCCATTATTTAATTTTCTCAAGATCACAAAAGGAAGTAGATAAAGAGAGAGAAGTAAAGGAAAATTTGATGGAGAGAGAGAGGCTTCTAAGACAAATTTCTGACCTTGAGTTACTTGCCCAAGAAAAGGCCAAGAGTGAGGATGAAGGTCCAGTGGTTAGGGAAATTTTAGTTCCCAAGACCAAACCTGCATACAAGTCAGTAGTGCAACCAAGTAGGGAAGTTCTTAGTGACCCACAACATGTTAGAAATGATTTTAACAAAGGAAAGAAGAAATGCATGGTAGGTGGGTCTGGATCTAAGTCTATAGCTGAGATCACTCACATGTTATCTACACATGAAAGAGAGATGGAAAGGATGAGGAAAGAGAAAGAAGATTTGCAAATGGAATTAGAGAAAGCTGAATTAGAAGTAGCTAATCAAGAAGTTAAGAGAAATATTAGTTATCTGAAGGCTCCTCCTATCATGTTTCCTTCAGTAGATCTAAATAAACCTGCTCCTCAGCAAGCTTCACTCCCTCTTGTTAAAATTCAGCCAACTCTACCTATTAGCACTACCACAGCCAATCAAGCCCCTATTGCTAACCAAAGTAATCAGATCTCTATGACTCAAAGCCCCAATGTAAGAATGAACATGGGAAATAACCATGTTGCTAACCAATTCCAAAGAAGACCTATTAACCTAGAACTTTATAAGCAGCTCTTTTTTGATGGAATCCCAGGATACCCCAACCATGTTCCTATTGAATTGAGAGATAGACTTCACAAATTTTCTAGGAATAATGCAATCAGTATAGAAGAGGACTTAAAATCTTTTGGTGACTTGATAAATGATTATGAAATTGTGGATGAAGATGTCATCATGAAATTATTTGTATAGTCTTTGGTAGATGATGCAAAAGACTAGTATAGAGGTCTCCTTGTGAATAGCATTGGGTCATGAGAAGATTTTAAAAATTGCTTTCAGGAACAATATGGTGACAAGACTAATGTGAGCTTCATGCTCAATGAGTTCAACAATATCATAAAGTCTGACAATGAAATTGTCACACATTTTAATGCCAGATTTTAGAAAGCAATGCATAGGCTATATCAAGTAATGAGGTTAGATGACAATATGTGCCTGAATACTTATTACAATGCCTTTGATTCTAAAATGGTCTATATTCTGAGGGATAAAAACCTACATAGCCTGAGAGATGCATTTATAATTGCCATCAATGTAGAGAGAAATAGAAAAGCATTTGGGAAACTAGGGAGAAGAACTGATGGTAGGTTGTGGCAAGAATCAAAACAACAACCTAATAAAGTTGCTAAAGAAGAAGATAGAATAGAGAAATTAGTGACTACCATGAAGGATCTTACTGCCAAGGCAAGTAAAAATGATAAGCCTCATTATAATTGACAAGACAGACCTCTTAGGTTGCATGACATGCCTTACAACACTACTTGGAAGGATGGTAAGCCTCAAAATAAGAAACCAAAGAATACTCAGAACCAAGATACCGCAGATCCTTTAAAAGGAGGAAATGTTCATAACATGGAGAATACTCCTTGGTGCATGGCTTGTGATGGACCACATTCTCCTCATTAGTGTGTTGTAGCTTAAGCCCTTGAAGATTCCATGAGACAAGAAGCTGAGCCTAATATAAATATGTTTGAAACTATCATAGAGAGTGATGATGAGTCTTTACAAAGTGAATTTAGTGAATGTGATGTGCTAAATAGTAAGAGGTCTTACCAAGGATAGTTGTCACTTGATTGGCATCCCACTTTGAATGTGGTAACAATTGAAGATGAAGAAGTTCATCTCAAAAGGCCTAGTGATGAAGAAGTAAGAAATCTCACTAAGGCTACCATAGCTAAAGCCAAGCACAACTACAATTTGAGAAGTACTAAGAAGGATGGGGACCAAGGTGAACCTGGTTCAATGTTTATAAAAGAAATATCTCAGAAGAAATCAGCAAGTAAAGATACCTTGCTGCAAGATAGTCAAAAGGGGAATGACAAATTAAAGGATACAGCTAAAACTATGGATGATAAGGCTGTTGGTGATATAAAAGGAATTGCTGCAATAAAGAAGTCAAGTCAGCCTAAAATAGAGAAAGTTAAAGCTACTATTGAGTTGATTAATAATTCCACATTTGATATGACTCAGGCTCTCACCCAGATGAAGGTTATTGTCCCATTGATAGAATTATTGAAAATAAAGGAACATAGAGAAGCTTCTCTATCTTTGTTTTCTAAGATACCTGACAGTAACACATCTTCACTTTCCAGTTCAACTAAGGATGAAAAGGATCAGGAGCTACAAACCCCAGAGGTATATGTTGGAACAACTATTACACAATAACCCTCACAGGCTGATCCTTTCTATGTTACTTTATTAGTAAATAATTGGTTAATTAAAAACTGTATGATAGATTTTGGTGTAGCTGCAAATGTAATGCCTTATGGTGTCATGAAAGAATTAGGACTGTCAGTGAGTACAGTGTATGGGAAGTGTTATGCTATGGATAACAGAGAAGTGCCAGTGATAGGTACAATGAAAGATGTTAAAGTAAAAATAACAGCCTTCCCTGAAGCAACATACAAGATGGATGTCATTGTAACTGACACTAAACCTCACTATGGCATGTTGTTGTCTAGGAAGTGGGCTATAGCAGTGGGTGGAAATGTTTAGTTAGATCTATCATACGCTACTATCCCTATTAATGGAAGCCATGTTAAACTGTATAGAGAACCACGTGCCCCTAGGGTGATTGAGAAAGTAGACCCTAGTATGTTGAATTGTATGATTGATGTGGATCTAAACAATTTTAGAATACAACCAATCTTGCCTCAATTGAAGAATATTGATTCTATTGTAATTGAATTGGAATCCCACCAGCATGATTTGTGGCACATGTATTTTGATGGTGCTTGTTCAAAAGAAGGATCTGGAGCAGGAGTTCTCTTTGTATCCCCATTAGGTGTAACTTTCAAGTATTCGTTCTTGTTAGCCTTTCAATTTACAAATAATACTGTTGAATATGAAGCCTTGCTATTGGGGCTTGAAGTTGCAAAAAGGCATGGGATTCAATTGTTAAAATTGTTAGGAGACTCAGAATTGGTTGTTTCTCAAGTTAGGGCTAAGTATGCATCTAAGAATGATAGATTGAAAAGATACAAGCATGCAGTATGGGATGTCATTGAGCATTTTAGTGCATTCTCTATAAATTGGATAGAAAGATCTAAAAATATCATGGCAAATTTCTTAGAAAATGTTGCATTAAAGAATGATTATGCAACACTAACCGGCATATCCACAGTTGAGGTAAAAGCTAGGCCTGCCATTCCTGACAATGTATATAATTGACATGTGTTTGCTGATGATGAAGATATTCTCAGGTTTATACAATGCATTGATGACTATGACGGACAAAAAATTGATTGCAATGCCTTGGTGGAAGTGGTTGAAAATAGAGAAACTGTGTTTGGAAATGACTTAGTTCAGTTAGAAACTAATGAAATACCTAAAGGGTTGGTAGAACTGGAAGGTATGTTTAGTTACAGTGACAGTCATTTGCACCAGCAATCAACCACTAAGTTAGAGGAACTAGAGGAAGTAAACTTAGGGATAGACTCATCCCCTAAGTTGGTATATATTGGAAAAAATTTGCCTCCTCATGTCAGAATAAATCTTATTAATTTATTAAAGAAATCAAATTTCGATTCCCTCTTATCCCCTATAAGAAAATAAACAACTATGTCATCAAATGAAGAGATCAAGGAAAAAGAATCTTAGAGTAACATATGACAAGGTTTCAAGAACCTTCTACACTTTGAACTTATCCAAGTTCAGGTAGGTATACCTTTTGTCAATGATTTCACACTTTTAAATGAGATCCACAGTAAACCAGTGTCCAAAAACCAGTGGATTTTATCACCTCAACATAAACTGAAATAATAAAGGAAAACTTATGCTCATTTTCAGTATTGATCCTCAAGAGATGTAGAAAGAAAACTACAATTGATACCAGTGCCTTATCCAAGCTACAGAGTCATCTAAATTAAGCAAGTATTTCACAATTAAACATCCCCATACATCTCATCACTTCAGCTTCTATTAACCCCATACATGCTTGACATATATAAGAGTACTTTATTGTTAAACTAAACAGTGTTTATCAGATTCAAAGCTTCAGACAAAGTAAACTACTGACAGAGATATTTCATGCATATTTAATTCCTCTCCTAAAGAGAAAAGCTAAGAAACATATCCATAGAGATTGCATTACAATCCATTTTCAGTTGAATAACCCTAGATTACTCAAATGAAACCAGCAAATTACTGAAATCACAGCAGAAGACAACATAGTTTTAGGCTCGAAAGTTTCTGATTTGTATATTGATAATCATTTTGAAAAAATCTTACATAACTCAAAGTATTCTCTGTAATAACTAGAAAAACCCAGATATATTTCTGTAGAGTTTCTTTACAAAATTCTTATGATCCCTTTTTCACTAGTCCTCACATCCATTTATAATATTATGGATGCTTACAAGCTTCGGACATTCCTAAGAAAAGTTGTTACAAACCATGATACTCTCTAATAAATAGTTGCAAGTCCTTCTCAATATCAACGGCCTCTTCTGCTTGTTGTTTCCTTTTGCAACCTCTTCTACTTGCTCTGGAGCATCTTCCTTTTATCCGACATAGTTACCCTTCCACTCTTGGAACATGTCATCACTTGGGAAAGCAAAGTTAATTATCTTCTATTTTATTCCTTCTAGCCTCTTCCAAGTGACCCTTAACTGCCCAATTTCTATTTCTATGAAACCATAATGTGATTTCACTTTTTCAATTTCTTCAACTGTTTGGGCAAATAGGGATGTGTCATCGGTGTTAATAATTTCATTAACCCTTAAGGACAATTTGTGGTCTAGCTCTGCTAGCCAGGTCTTCTCCTCTTTCAACAAAATTGGACCATCAAATCCCCCTAGAAACAATTCAAATTTGTGATCTTAATATTCTTTTCTATATAATTGGGCTTTTCTTTTTATACCTACCCTTTCCTCTGAGAGTATATTCATCTCTTTTATGAACTCAGTGGTGGACCTTAGATTCTCATTCTCTTCTGCATCTACATGGGATGAACACATGAGCTCTAACTCCTTACCTCTAGGCATCCACTTATTAAGGATTGGCTCCAAAGTGGGTTCATCCTCTCTGAATTTGATAAAAACATCCAGAATCCTCTTCATATTAATGTATACAATGGAGGCCTTGACTGAATCAGAAAACTTCAAGATTGTAACTTTCACCTTTTCTTCATACTTGTTTGCAAACAAGGCTTGAGCTTGTTTCAACTTTTCCAACTCATGTTGGACAATTTCAGCTAACTGGAAACTAGAAGGCATAGGAGAAGGGGGATATTATATAATGGGGCTAGAAGGTGGAGGTCTTGTTGGAGAGGAAGTTATCATGAGTGTAGAGGATTCACCTGGATGGTGTTGACCTGCCAACTGACTCTGAAGTCTAGTGATAATGATGTCCTTGTTGGCTATTCCCTCTTTGGCCTCATTGTAGGCCTTTAAGATGGTCTCCATTTTCAATTGGAGATTAGCTCTTTCTTTTGCCGCTTTCTCTGCTACTGCCACACTGAACTTTGCAGTTTCCAAAACTGTGCTTGCAGCTTCCACTACCCCTATATCTTGGACTCTCTTAAGAATCATGCCTCCTAAGAGACTAGAATCCGATGCACTTTTCTTTCTTTTGTTCTCATCCTTCTTCAGTGACCACATGACTAGAGCAACATTATCCTTGCTGAAGGTCACTCCTTCCATTGGCTTTGTTTTCCTCCTCACTACTTTAAGAACTAGAGCATCAGCTATATCCCATTTAGGGAGGATTAACACACCAGCTTTAGACACTATCTCTCTTCCTTTCTCAGGGGTAATAGTCTTAAACTCTTCCATCATTTCTTGCTTTATTTCTTCTTCCAACTAAGTTGCATCTCTAAGAGGCTGTTCACTCTTCCTCTACTCACATCTGACCTTGAATTGTTCCATGTTTTGCTTCGACACAAATTGCATGAAAGCCCCGGTTGTAACAAAATTACTGTTAGCCAAGAATTCCTCACTGGCTTGCTTAACAGTAAGGTCTAATTCTTTTCCCTTTAGCTCACCATTAGTAAAGTTCATTTTAGCACTAGGTGGCTCTTCTGGCATCCCCTCTTGGGTCTCCTCATAGGTATAGGCAATCTCACTGAGACTCCCTAACTGTAACAAGTGTTCAGCCAGTGCTTGCTCATCTCCTATGTGGATAGGGGACTGAGATGGAGAATACTGAGGTTCGTCAGTTCCAAATTCCTTTCCCACTCTTTGCCTTTTAGGGGAATCTTGGATGTCAATGACATCTTCAATTGCTCTTTTCCCTCTTGAAGTGGAAGGCTCACCTGTCACTGGTGTCATCACAATGTACTTTGATTTCTTATGCATTACATAGTCACCAGGTGGGATAGCCTTAGCAAATGTAGGCTTAGCTAGGACCAATTTAACCCTGTCAAGATCATTTTGCATTATAGCCTCTCTTTTTTCTTTTAAAGTCTCCATGACGTCTTCAAAATAAAGAATCAAGAATTTTCCTTTCTCCTCAATGGGGTTAAAGCTAGAAAGAGGGTCATAGTTACTATAAAATTGATGAATAAAATCAAGTGTCCTTTTATATGCAACCCACTTCTCCTTCCTCAGTTCCTACTCATCTAAGTTGAATTCATTCCTAATTAAATCTTCAAGGAACTGAAATTGGTGAGGCCTACCTTTACACACTGCCCTCTTTCTGAACATGCCATTGAAAAGGTCCTTAGGGTCTGCACATCTTGAAACTATAGTTGGCAACCTATATGGCTTAAATAATTCTTGAAAATATTTCTAGCCACCTTTAGTGATTAGAAAATGGTGGGCCATGGTGATAGTCGGGAAAATGGTCCCTTTACCTCTTTTGGTCAACTCTGCTTTTTGTACTCCTCCAATTTGTTTCAATACTTCTGCAATTTCTATCTTCAATGGGACCTGATAGGGCAGTAAATAGGGAGTACCTTTAAAACCATATAGTCTAAAAATAGTAGAAATAGGCTACAAACACATGTCTCCCCAATTGTGAACAATCTTAATACCCTCTGCAAACTCTTTAGGTTTGAGGAATTCCAAGAGAGCCTTAGGAATCCTAGGGTTTTTGTGCATAAAAGAATTCTAATCTTAGATGCATCAAACTTCAAAAAACTAGCATCTTCTCTATCCCAGGATAAAACGGTACTCCAAAGTTGGACAGGCATCTCTTCCTTATCCTTTATCTTGACCAAGTCCATTTCCTTTGCAAAATAGTCAGCACCTTTGAACAAAAATATGTGCATTAACAGGGAGTACCATCCAAACGGCCTATCCACCTTACCATTTTTTATCCCTACTAGCCCTGCATGAATTGCATTAGTCAGGTATGGTCAATAGTCAAATGTTATTGCGAGAGAGGGGTTCAAAACTTGTGCAATCATTAGTATGTAATGGGTTGGCATGTTTCTCTCAGCATCTTCTCCAATGATCTGACATAGTGCCCAATACATACCCTTAGCTCTCAAAGTAAACAAATTGAGGGAGAATGGTTCCATTGTGTTGGGGCCGACAACTGTTAACCCCCCTATCTTAACAAAAAACTCTTTCAATGGGCCACTCCTAAGATGATCCCTTTGTGCATTGTAGATATGGGCTAATGACTCAAAGTCCATAGGCTCTAACAAATTGAAAGCCTCATTGAGTTTAAACACGTTTCTAAATTCATCATCTTTTATTTCAATCAGGGTTGATCCCTTCACACTCCTGATACATCTTGCTATAGGGTCATAATAATGTGCAATCAGGGTCAACAGATCTACATCCATGAATACACCAGGAACCACAAGCTTCCCTACATTTAGTTCCCATATACTATTCAAAGGGGCAAGGGAATGTCTTTGACCAAAACCTTCTTTGAATAGTCCTAAACTTGATATCCCTATTTATGGATCCCTTAACCAATTACCTTTATTATAGAGACCATCCCCAATTCTCAGACAAGGGTTCTTTGGTACTAATTCTTTGGCCTGAGCCTCAACATTGGTAGACATGGTTAACTGTTCTAAAAAACATCACAAATGTTCTTGTTCTAATAATTCACTTTTCCTGTCAACTCCCTTCTTGGTGCCATCTTGAATATGCAACTATACCAATTGAAACTAGCACAGACCTCTAATAAAACAATTCACATAGCAAGAATTGAAATCAGACCAGAATTATCAAGAAACAACACAAAAACCTGTTATTCACCTGAAGAAAAACACTCCACACCAATTGCTCTGCAACAAACTTCAGTGAAATGGTACTAACATTCAAGTTGATGTGGACTTCTAATACAACAAGTGTTGGGAAAAATGGTGTCTCAACCTTGCATTTATGCGAGGTTACTATTTATAGTAAGTTTTCATTTGAGCACGAAATGGTGCGAAACTCTCCTTGAAGCTTCTGGTTGGCTAGATAAGCATTCCGGTAAAGTTGCGTCGCAAGGTCACAGCTAGTTTTGAAGATATTAAAGTTTTCATCTTGGAGGGGTGCAATAAAATGTTTAAACTTAATTTTGGGGACTTTAGAGGCTCCGAAACGCCCTAAAAAGTTGCCATAACTGGTGAAGCGGGTTACGAGGTGATAGAGCACTTCGCGAGCTTTCCGGTGCTTCAAACGGTTCGTCAATCAGACACCCGGTTCTCAAGTTATGGCCTCCGGAAGTTTGTACTCCTGAAATAGGAAAAATAATTTGTATCGGATACATAAATGAGCTATAAAAGGGAGCAACACGTGTTGATGTGTGCTTTAACATGTCATAGGGCATCTAGAAGGGAGATAAGGTCGGCTACACCTTATTGGGTGGTTTTAGCCCATGGTTTTGTAATACCGTTTGACGGTTTCTTGTATTGTATCTCCTATTTATGAGGTGTGTGAGATAGAGGTTGTGTGTAAGAGTCTTATGGCTATTGAGTTGCCTCTGAATCTCTGATTAGTGGTACTCCTGCGAAGAGCTTGCTCTGCAAGTATTTTGTAATCTGTTTTGATTGCTGAATAAAATATTGAGCTGCTTTTGGAGGGTGGGGTTTTTCTCCCGAAAGGGTTTTCCCCACGTAAATCATTGTGTTATGGTATGAATGCTATTATATCTATTTCTATTTTATGTAACTGTTGTAATGATCTGAAAAAGTTTTGCATTACCCTCCTCTCAAGGTTAGTGTAGGAAGTTGTTTCCGCTACTTAACTTCCTTACAAGTGGTATCAGAGCCTGATCACCTTTGGTTTCAATTGTGGGCAGTTGGGTTTTTTGAACTAATCCAGATTTGAGTGGGAGCTTGTGCAGAAGACACTTTTTGATCTTGTTGCAGGAATATTCAGATGGCGAGTTCGTCAGGGAGAATAGAGGTGGAGAAATTTAATGGAAGTAATTTTGAGATGTGGAAGCTAAAGATGGAAGATCTGCTAATAGATCGAGATCTTTGGGATGCTGTTGATGCGAATGTCCAAAGGCCCTCAGATCCTACTGCGGCAGCTCAGTATGATGTTATGGACCGAAAAGCCAAGGGTCTAATCAGACTGTGCCTGGCAGACTCTGTTCTAATCAATATCCATGAAGAAAACTCTGCAAAGAAGCTATGGACTAAGCTTGGTGAGATGTATCAAGTGAAATCTTTATTAAATCAAATTTTCTTAAGAAAGAAATTGTATTCCTTGAAGATGGAAGAGGGTGGACGAATTGCAGACCACCTAGAAGCATTCAATATGATTGTGGCTCAATTAGTATCCGTCGGTGTTAAGATGGACGAGGAGGAGAAATGTCAGATCTTGCTTTGTTCTTTGCCTGATTCGTGGGATTCTCTTGTTATGGCTATCGGTAGTACTTCTGTTGTTTTGAAATCTAAAGACGTGGTGGGTGCCCTACTCGGTGAAGAGATGCGAAGGAAGGTATCCATCAGTTCAAAGGAAGCCCTAACCGTTCGTGGAAGACCTAAGGAGAAAGGCAAGAAGAATGAGAAGCGCGACAAGTCCAAATCCAAAGGGAGATCGAAATCTCCTGGAAAGTCCAAAGTCATTTGCTGGAATTGCGGTAAACCGGGTCACATCCGTAAGGACTGCAAAGAAGAAAAGAAGAAGAAAAAGAAAAAGTTCGATTCTGATTCTGAGTCCGACAAGGAAGATGGTGATGCATTTATTGCGGCTTTGGCGACTCATGCAGGTAATGATGCCTGGCTAATTGACTCAGGTGCATCTTTTCATATGACTTCCAATAGAGATTGGTTTTCTGAATATGAAGGATTTAATGGAGGTAAGGTGTACTTGGGTGATGATTCACAACTAGACATTGTTGGTCGAGGTAAAGTTAGAATCAGGTTTTCTGATGGTAGAATAAAAAGGATTAATGGTGTGCTGCATATCCCTGGATTAAAATGAAACCTGTTATCTGTGAGCAAACTGATAGATGCAGGTGTGCAGGTAGTCTTTTCTGAAGCAGGATGTAAGATGATTAAGGGTGCTATGGTAGTTGCTAGAGGTGTCAGGTTTGGCACTTTGTATAAGCTTGAAGCATACACTGTTGAATGTAATAGCACTTCTGTAAAAAGCAAATTTGCGGATACTTCACTAGAAGATTTGAAGGTTTCACCTTCAGCAGATGGAAATGGTTTTTGGGTACCTAAGGGTGCTCTTTCGTCTGAAGCAAAGTTACCTGTAGAGAAGACTATGTTATGGCACCAGAGACTTGGCCACATGTTGAGTTGCAGACTGGAAAGAAAATAAAATGTTTGAGAACTGATAATGGCGGTGAGTTTTGCTCTAATGATTTTGATAGATTCTGTAAAGACTGTGGAATTAACAGGCATAAGACAACTCCGTATTCTCCACAGCAAAATGGAGTTGCAGAAAGAATGAACAGGACACTGATGGAGAAGGCTAGGAGTATGTTGAGTGGTGCTAGTCTCGAACAAAAGTTTTGGGCTGAAGCTGTTGCCACTGCTTGCTACCTAATTAACAGGTCTCCTACATCAGCTCTTGTTGATAAAACGCCTATGGAAGCATGGTCAGGTCACAAGCCTTCATTGAGACATCTTAGAGTTTTTGGTTGTGAGGCATATGCACATGTGCCAAAGGAGAAGCGAACAAAGTTGGAGAACAAGGCTGTGAAATGTATCTTCATCGGGTATAGTTATGGTGTGAAAGGATACAAGCTTTGGGACCCTGTTGCACAAAAGGTAATTCACAGTAGAAGTGTTATTTTTAGAGAAATTAAGTCTCCTTCTGTTACATTGCAGCCAGAACAGACTAAAAAAGAAGATGTGATTCAACTTCCTTCTACACCTGAAAGAGTTGAATCGAGACCCCTAGATAGGCAAGAATTTGAGGAGAGCTCGTCTAGCTCTGAATCTTCAGAAGAGGAGGAAGAACCTCCAACTCAGCTTGTTCGAAGGTCTACAAGACATAGACAACCACCTGAAAGGTATTCACCTGATGATTGGAGATGTATTTTTGCTCTGAATACTAGTGTGGATGAACCGAAATCTGTAGAAGAGGCATTGGGTATGAATGATGCAGAATCCTGGAAGATTGCTATGGAGGAAGAAATGGCAGCTTTGAAAAAGAATGATACATGGGATCTTGTACCATTGCCTGAAGGACGAAAACCTGTTGGTTGTAAATGGGTGTTCAAGAAAAAGATTGGTTCAGATGGAAGCATTGAGAAGTATAAAGCAAGGTTGGTTGCAAAAGGCTACTCTCAGGTTGAGGGTGTTGATTACGGTGAGATATTTTCTCCTGTTGCAAAAATGACGTCCATTAGATTTTTGCTTTCTATTGCTACTGCTTATGATTTAGAGGTTGAGCAAATGGATGTGAAAACTGCTTTCCTTCATGGTGATTTGGAGGAAGATATTTATATGACACAGCCGGAGCACTATGTGGTGAAAGGCAAAAGTAATTTGGTCTGTAAATTGAAGAAATCTTTGTATGGCCTCAAACAAAGTCCTAGGATGTGGTACCAGAAATTTGATACATATGTGTTGAGTTTGGGATTTGAACGTTCTAAATCAGATCACTGTGTTTATTATAAATCTTATGGTGATCATTTCTTATTCATTGCATTGTATGTTGATGATATGTTATTCATTGGTAAAGGGAAAGGTATGATTTCAGAACTGAAGTCTCAGGTCGCTGCTAAATTTGAAATGAAAGATCTTGGTGCAGCAAAGCACATTCTTGGGATGGAAATTAGAAGAGATAGGGTGAACAAAAAGCTATGGCTAGGCCAGAGTAAGTATGTGAATTCAGTGTTACAGAGGTTCAACATGCAGAATTGTAGACCATTGAGTGTTCCTTTTACAGTTGGAATGAAACTATCTGTTTCAGATTGTCCTACATCCCCATTGGAGATGGAAGACATGAGCAGAGTGCCTTACCAGAGTGCGGTTGGAAGCTTGATGTATGCTATGGTCTGTACTAGACCAGATATTGCCCAAGCAGTGGGAGTACTTTCTAGATATATGTCTAATCCTGGTAGAGTTCATTGGGATGCAGTCAAAAGAGTCTTCAGATATTTGAAGGGTACTTCAGAGTATTCTTTGTGTTATCATGGTAATTTAGTTGGAGACATGACTTCCCTTGATATCCATGGTTATGTGGATTCATATTGGGCAGGTGATATTGATAGCAGAAGATCCACCAGTGCTTATGTGTTTACTTTGTTTGGTGGTGCAATTAGTTGGATGAGTAAGCGACAGGCTGTGGTTGCTTTATCCACTACTGAAGCAGAGTATATGGCAGCTACTCATGCTTGTAAAGAGGCCATTTGGCTTAAGAGACTGTGTTTGGATATTGGAATAAAACAAGGAACAGTGACAATTTACTGTGATAGTCAGAGTGCAATTAGCCTAGCTAAGAACCCAACATTTCATGCCCGGACCAAACATATTGATGTTCAGTATCATTTTGTTAGAGATATGGTCGAAGATGGTAGGGTGAAGTTGGTTAAGGTGGAAACTTTGATGAATGTTGCAGATGCTTTAACTAAGGCAGTGAGCATAGATAAGTTCAGATGGTGTTCAGAGTCTATGGGCCTTATGGCCCCTAGCAATTGATTCATTGTGTTGACATTCCCTTCCGCTCATGCAAGGTGTTCGACAAGTGGGAGATTTGTTGGGAAAAATGGTGTCTCAACCTTGCATTTATGCGAGGTTACTATTTATAGTAAGTTTTCATTTGAGCACGAAATGGTGCGAAACTCTCCCTGAAGCTTCTGGTTGGCTAGATAAGCATTCCGGTAAAGTTGCGTCGCAAGGTCACAGCTAGTTTTGAAGATATTAAAGTTTTCATCTTGGAGGGGTGCAATAAAATGTTTAAACTTAATTTTGGGGACTTTAGAGGCTTTGAAACGCCCTGAAAAGTTGCCGTAACCGGCGAAGCGGGTTACGAGGTGATAGAGCACTTCGCGAGCTTTCCGGCGCTTCAAACAGTTCGTCAATCGGACACCCGGTTCTCAAGTTATGGCCTCCGGAAGTTTGTACTCCTAAAATAGGAAAAATAATTTGTATCGGATACATAAATGAGCTGTAAAAGGGAGCAACACGTGTTGATGTGTGCTTTAACATGTCATAGGGCATCTAGAAGGGAGATAAGGTCGGCTACACCTTATTGGGTGGTTTTAGCCCATGGTTTTGTAATACCGTTTGACGGTTTCTTGTATTGTATCTCCTATTTATGAGGTGTGTGAGATAGAGGTTGTGTGTAAGAGTCTTATGGCTATTGAGTTGCCTCTGAATCTCTGATTAGTGGTACTCCTGCGAAGAGCTTGCTCTGCAAGTATTTTGTAATCTGTTTTGATTGCTGAATAAAATATTGAGCTGCTTTTGGAGGGTGGGGTTTTTCTCCCGAAAGGGTTTTCCCCACGTAAATCATTGTGTTATGGTATGAATGCTATTATATCTATTTCTATTTTATGTAACTGTTGTAATGATCTGAAAAAGTTTTGCATTACCCTCCTCTCAAGGTTAGTGTAGGAAGTTGTTTCCGCTACTTAACTTCCTTACAACAAGTTGGCATTGAATTTCAGGAATTAAACCTGCATGCTTCGGCCATCACCACAAAATTGAATTCACAAACCGAATTCAAAAAATAGGCTCCAACGGGTCATAACTTCTCTTAGTATCTTTCTCTGTTTCGCTCTTTCGCTATTTTGCATAACATAAAACCTTTGCACTTTTCTTTCATGAAGCAATGTTGGCCATTGGATTATGAGAACTTACACTACCTTTATCTCCATCTGATCTCTTTGTGTTAGTGTCGGGCCCCACCTTCTTTTTGCTATTTCATGGGCTTTAACACTCGTGCACTTCTCCTTCACAAAGCCATGCCAGCCATTAGATCAAGCTCTAACTACCCGGTCTTTAACTCCAACAACGACCGTCAGTTTCACTAACTAACTGCACCTCACCTTGATGGCTAATGGTTTTCGCCATTTCGCAGAGATTAAGTTGCAGGCATCTTTGGACCACGAAACAACGATGACCATTGGATCGACCACGAGATGAATATCTTTTAAGAGGCTTTAAACCTTTCAAGTGGGCCCTTTATCTCAGAGATCACTTTCTCTACCTTGTCACTAATTAATGAATGCCATGTGGCAGTTGGCCATTTGCCTAAGAAGTTCCATCGAGTTCCACTCTGAAACTGCCATGTGCTTTACTGCACTATTTTCCACATAACTGCCGGTTGAAATCAAGGCAGGCCCTCAACTATCCTTCAGAGCCACGTGTATTGGACATGTCACTATTACACTCTACAAAACAAACCATCTATCCTACCATGTCATGCCTTCATGTGATTGCCACCTATCTTTTTCTATTTCATAGAGACTAACTTGCGATCATCTCGTCTTCACGAAATCATGCAGGCCGTTAGATCTCAAGAACTTGCCTGTTGTTTATCCTTTCTATGACCACCTTGCCTAGGCCCACCACCTTTCACTACTTCATGATAGGTAGAACACATGCATCTTCTGGCTACGAATCAACGCAAGCCTTTGATCCTTTTCCAACCCGATCATCCTTTAACCAAGGAAAGTCGCTTGTCTCTGGGACCCACCATGTGTTTTCATTGTTTCACAAAACTTATACCATGTGCATCTCGTTCTAGCAAATCAACATGAGCCATTGGATCATAATCAAGATGCAGTTCTTTTATCCGATGGTTAATCCACCTAGTCGGGCCCGCCTATGCCTTTCACTACTTCGTGAACATTAACCTGCTAGCAACTTCACTTAACAAAACAACGACAATCGCTAGATTAACAAAGAGTTGCACAATACTTATGGGGCCCAACAAACATTTCAACAAGGTAAAGTAAAGGCGCATAAATTTAAAAATTTAAGGGACTGCCTAGGGAAATAACTAATGGGGGGACACTTCTCATGATAGAATGACCCTTCTTTAAGTGATAAAAGTAACACAAAATTAGAACATAAGGTTTTTCTCAAAAACTGAAAGGGTTAGAACTCAAGCCTTAAACCCTCATTTGACCTAAGACAATCAGAGGCAACAAGGTTATACCAGACTCAATTTTTTGCAAACTTTTAGCCAATTATGGAACAAGAATATCTATTTTTAAAACAGTGATAACAGGTTGTTTCTCAGTCTGCAACTTTTGGCAGTGTGTCCCAGTTTGTTGCAATGATAGCATACCATTCCAAGTGTTCTCCATGGTCTGTTATTCATACTACCATTCTTCCTTTTGCATGTTGCAGCAATGTGACCGCTACCATGATAAATCAAACAAGTTTCTCTCCAACCAGTTGCCGCTTGATAACCATCTGACTGATGGTTATAGGTATTGTACCGGTTAGGATTCCGGTTTATAGAGGGTTCTGGGATAACTCCTTGAGTCCTTGGAGTATATCTCCTAGTGTTGTACAAAATAGACCTACATTCAAATGCTCTATGCCCAAACTTGTTGCATGCATAATAGTTTCCATTGAATCTATTGGATCTATGCTTATTGTTTAGAAAATAAGGAAAATTGTTGTAGGCCTTGCTTCTACACACATTAGCAGTATGTCCTTCTTTGAGACAATTAAAGAAAATAGGTTTAAACTTTTGCTTACCTTTATCCTTGGATGTTGGTTGCTTCTTTGATGCTTCAGCTTTTTTTCCTAAGGTCTCACCTTCCTCATACCCAGAAAAACCAAGTCCAGTGGTATTCTTTACTAGTTTTGTCAATTCTATCTTTTTCTCTAGCTTAGTAGTACTCTGATTGAATTTGGAAAGTATCTCCTTTGACTCAGTAAGTTCCTTGGAAATAGAAGCATTGGATTCCATCAAGGTTGCATTCTCAGAAATAGCCATGTTTAGTTCACCTTGCATTTCTTCTTTTTCCACTTTACTCTCTTGGAGATGAGTGGTAAGGGCACTGATTTCTTGCTTTAGCTTGGAAAATCTCATGATCTTTGTCTTTTACCAGATCTTCAGCTTTGCTTTTGTTCTCAATCTCTTGACACATTCCGATAGTCAGTCTTTCCAACTCCTTTTTCAGGTTGGCTTTAGATTCGTTCATTTTTTCAACTTCTTCAACTAGGGCATCCATATCTACTTCATCAAAAGAGCTATTTTCAGTAACTTCCATCAGTTTCTCAACATGCTCTCTTCTTTGGCCAAAGAGGCTTTATACTTGACTTTGAGTTCATCATAGGCTCTCTCAGTCTGAGTGAGATGATGAGTAAGTTCCTTCACACTGTATTCCCCCATATCTCCTTCCAAGTGGTTAGACTTATAGAAAGGTTGGCTCTGATACCAATTGATGAATACTAAGAGGGGGGGTGAATTAGCATACCAAAAATTACTATAAACAAACCTCTAAACAATTTAGCAGATAATCGGAATAGAAGATTCACTAAAAAACCGGTTAAGATAAATGCAAACCAAATAGCAAACAAAGCATTCACCCACAAGAGCACAATCACCATAACACAAGATATTTGTCTTGGAAACCCAAATGGGAAAAACCACGGTGAGAAAAAACTCACAAGTAACTATCTGTAGAATAGAAACCAGACTGGTTAAGGTCATACAATGTTCTTCACCATAACAGATCCTATTAGGAATCTAGATCTCTATTAGGAGATAAGTCTTGTTAAAGACTACCTTGTTAAAGGATTTCAAATCCATAGTTGTGAACCACCTTGTTAGAGGATTTATAAAGGCTTTGTTGGGCCTACCCGATTAAGGGTTTTAGACTTGTCGAAGATACAGTAATCAATAAGTGAGTGATCTAGCTAATAGCACAATCTGCTTAATTAGATCCTTGATAGCTCATTGTTAATGCATTTCAGCATTACTTCAGTCTTCCATATCTCCACACTCTATCTCTTCACACAAACTTAATCTTCTCTGCAAAGATCACACATAACCTTTTCTATTCTATCTCTCATACATCATACATACCCTAGACATGATGTCCTTATAAAAGAATCTAATTTCATGTCAGTCTAATAGGATTAGACTACAAGTTCCTAGGTTCAGTGCATCTGGACACATTTGGTAACACGACACAAAATCACCGCCAAAGTGTCAGTAGATGATAACTCATCACACATTACAGAAATACCAGTTGGTAACTCATCACAAAGTAATACCGGTTAATACAATATATCAATTACTGGTTAATACAATATATCAATTACCGGTTTGTCAAAAATGAAGACTAGATGATCGAAGTGTTCTAATCAAAAGTTAACTACCACTTGGTTCCTCCGTACCACTTGATCTCCTCGAACCACTTGGGGTCTCCATACCTCTTGAGCTCTTCAGTCAATCTGTGACCGGTAAACATCTTCTGCAAAATACTGAGTGTAAAGACTATACATTCAATAATACACAATACCGCTTGGAACAATTACCGGTTGAGTCATAACTCATACATCAAGAAAGTGTGTGTCCATCAATGAAAATCAAAACATCATCAAAATGCCAACATCATGATCCCACTAGGTGCAACATATTGAGTATTAACATGTTCTCAATATTGATTACCAAGACGTTTGATATAAATTTTCATTCTATCACTCCATATTTTGTAGTTCTCTCTTTTAAACTTCAGACCTTCCTTCTTCATCATGTTCTTCAAGATCTTCACCTCAAGCTATTAGGCTTAGACCTTAGAGGACCTAAGATGGGCTCTAATACCAATTGATAGTATGATGAAAGAATAAGGATCTGGGCAACTATTGAGAGGGGGGTGAATTAGTAGATATAAAAACTAATAAAATTTCACCTTTTTTAGAAATAACTTCTCAAGTAAACTTAGAACTATCAATGCAATGTCTCTATCAAGATAAAAACTGTCAAGCTAAACTGGTTGATTGTTACAATAGATAACATTTAACAACTTGAAACTTACAATCATCCAAATACTTTTACTGACATAAGTAAAACTTCATTTCATATTGTTGTCGGTTAACATGACATATCAAAGTGAAATAAGTAGTTAAGAAAATCAACCATAGAAACATAACCACAAAAAAATTCACCACTTGACACAATATGTTTGGCGTGGAAACTCAAATGGGAAAAACCATAGTGAGATGAGATTCACAAGATAACTATCTGAACTCTTCTAAAGTTCACCCTGTTAGGAGCCAAGCCTGTTAAAGCTCTTACAAAAAGTCTTATTAAGAATAGATCCTGTTAGGGACCACCTGGTTAAGGGATTGACTATAATGCCTTGTTAGAAGCAATACCCTATGAGGATTAACCTTTGTAAAGGATTTAGAATCTAAGCTAATGGATCACCTTGTTAGAGGATTTGAATAACACCAAGCTTGTTAGAGCTTACCCCATTAAGGGATTTAACTATTGTAATTATTAGAAAACAATAGGAGTATGCTGATCTATTTGAATAGCACTACACTTGCTTTCTCAAATCCATTTCATGCTCCTATCTTCCTTTACTCAAGCTGTAGATACATCATTTGGTTTGGCAACCACACACTCAATTCAACTTTTCCAACACTTAAAATAAAACAACTCATTGAACTTATAAACAAATCAATTAGGTTGGTAACACAACAAAAACCTAATTCTCTCATACAAATTACAAACAAGTCAGTTTAGATATGATCATTGGACTACATAACAATATCTGCACATCATTCAAAAAATCCTTGACTGCTCCTTGATCACCACTTCATCAAGCTTAGTAACTCATCACACACTTTGCATTACATGCAATATGCTTACTCATTTCCTAGACAAAAAACATTAACTCAACGCACCAAAAACTATTTGAAACTCTCTTCATACAATATGCATATGTGTCATAATCATTACCACTCATCATCAGATCATAAACCAATATAAACAATTCACCAAACTTAATTGGTTAGGGTTTATCAAAACAACAGGTAGGGTTTACCGGTTCAACTCTCCAAACTTAGCAATATCGATTCACACAACAAACTTACCTACCGGTTATAGTTCCTTTCAATTAGCTCTTCGTATTGGTTACAAAACAACATTATAACAATAAAATTACCATTTTAATTGACATATATGACAACATAACAAATCATTAATGCAATCTTCATGCAAATGCCAACAATATGATCTTACTGGATTTCATTGATCTTCTCTTTCCCTTTATCATTTGATCCATCATTGCTAACTGGTGAATTTTTGCCTCTACAAAACTTATCTATGTGTCCAATCTTGTTGCATGCATAACATGTAACATTGTTCTTTTGAATTTCTTTGCTATAACTGGTATAATTGCTTGACCTGCATTGATTAGCCATATGTCCAAATTTTCCACATACATGACATTTTACATTCATTCTATAATATTTTGTCTTATGACCATACATACTGCATTTAGAACATTGATCAGGAGTAGAATTATAGTTCTGATTTGCTCTATTTCTACATTGCCTAGCCATGTGACCAAATTTATTAAAAAAAAAGTATCTACCATTAAATTTGTAAGCATTAAGCTACCTTATTGGTGTCTTCTGGTTTTGATCTTCATTTGCAGTACCAGAGCTTTGACCTTGTTCAAATCCAAGTCCACTGGAATCTCCATTTTGTCTTTGACTTTTCAATAATTCATCAAGTTGTGCTAAACTAACCTTGAATTTGTCCTTTCAAGTTCTTGTTCATTGCTTTGGGATTGCCCTAAATCTCTTCTCAACATATCATTTTCATTAGCCAACCAGATGCATTCTTTAGATCTGTCTTTCATAGATCTCCTGAGGTTTTCTTCATTCATCTTCTGGTCTTCAATCTCCTTTGACATCCTCATAGTTAGGGTTTGCATTTCATTCCTCATGACCATATTCTCCTAACTCAGCTTCTGAAATCTTTCATTAAGGGCATCTTTCTCTTCATTGTCCTGATTTTGTATAAGTTCCTTCCTCCTAGATTCAACAGATGACAACTTCTCTTGTAGGATAAGAATTAATTCCTTGGCAAAATTCAATTCATCTTGTAATTTCAAGTTCTTCATCCTTTCAGCATCATAATATTCAAGTGCTACCTCAAGTTGCTTTTCCATAATCATATCCATGGATTTCAGAATTAGGATCTCCCTCAAGTTGTTAGACTTCCTCTAAGGCACAAGGCTCTAATACCAATTGTTGGAATCCAAGAACACTGTGGGGGTAGGGCAGGGGGGCTGAACCAATGTTCTACCAGAATGTTCAATTTTAACCTTATTATAACATGCATTCACCAATTGGTAAAGTGGTACATATAAAAGTGAAAGAAGTAAATAAAACAATAAGCCAATCACAAAACTGAATACCATAACACCGAGAATTATGTGTGGAAAATCTCAAAATGGAAAAACCATAGAGGGATTTATGACCCACAATATCAATCCACTGGCCATATGAAAAGATATTACATAATATGGGGGCCTGCACATGCAAGAAGGCTTACAACCTAGAGCACACTGCTCAACACAAAGGAGTCTCACTGACTACAGTCACTTTGAATAATAAAACATAAGACTGGACTCATTTAATGCATCTTCTATGCTTGATTGAGTTCCAGTTCAAGCTTTGAGTGTTCTGGTTCAAGCTCTGATTGTTCCAGTTCTGAAACCCTTACCAGAATAACCTTCACATCCAAAAATAGCTACAAATCATTACATAATATCCTCATTACATTCATATCTCTCATATCCTAATATATCACAAAATGACTTAATAAGCTGACCTAAATACCCTTATAATCCTTCATGACTCATGTCAGCTTACATAGATAATTACAAAATGATTATACATGTTTTCTCATTACATATATACATGAATAACAAAATGAATTGCCGATTGTTGGATCTCCTAATGATGTCAGCCTCCTATACTGGTATCATGTATGTGAATCATGTTGACCTTCAATGTCAGTACCCATAGAATCCTTCATACCAGTGTCGGTGAAGAACTAAACCAAAGAATGAAGCCGGAACATGTTGCCATCAATGACAACATATGAAACCAATCAAATGAGTGTCAATTAACAACATAGTCATTTTTCACGAGTGTTGCCATCAATGCCAAAGGGGGAGATTGTTGGCAATTGACACTCATCTAATGGATATTGATGCTTAATTAATGGTCTAGGGTTGTCATTGATGACAACTCTCCTTGGAAATCCTATCCGGTAATCACAGAGTTTGATATCTGGAAGTTATTGTGATCCAATGACAATCTACTGGCATTTCAGGATAAGTAGAGCAGTTTTGGTCTGGAAGCTTTCTGGTGATTGTGGTGGTGAAATTTGTGTATGGGGTGATAGGGATGACTTATTGAAATCATTTTATCATCTTTTGGGTGATTCACATATGTTGTTGATGATCTAGTTCAAGCTGACTCATGATTACATGTTACACTACAACTCAACTTGATAATTGTTTGTTTTATGATTGCAGATATATTAGACTGGTGTAGAAGATCTTTTTGGTGTGTGGTATAATATGGTATGAGTGAGTTGTTATAGAGAAATCCTTTTGGCATAGTTTCACATGTGCATTCTTGATCTGGTAGCTGACTGAGATAGAAACCAAAGCAGAGTAGCAAAGGTGGTACAATCAGACTTTATGCACTTAACCGAAACTCAATCCAGGCATTGTTTGATGATATTTTAGAGCTCAATAATTTTAATTCATCATTGTAAGTGATTTGTAAGATAGTTAGCCTTCCAGATTATTGTATCTTGAATTGTAAGTTTTGGGCAATGTGCTTGAATGCTAGTGCATTCTCCTTTTGTAATATTGTTTTTTTACTAGCCATAGTGGAATAATATTGTGGGTTCAAATCCCACCATGGTTTTTCCCATTTGGGTTTCCACATAAAAATCTTGGTGTTATGATTTTATGGTTGACTTTCTTATGTTTATGCACTTTACTTTCTTGCATATGCTTCCAATGGTTTAAGAGTAAGTCAAAAAAATTGTTTGCCAGTAGATCACTAATTCACCCCCCCTCTTAGCTCAGAATATACCTAACTCATTCGAGTTCATCAAAAATAAAAAAGTTAACAAACTAAATGAAACCCTTATCTTGCAAAGATTTGAAATATGGCTTGAGGTTTCCCATATCGTCAATCATGTGCTTGGTGTAAAGTGATAGCATTTCTACATTTCCAATCTCCTTAATATTGCAGTGGATATATGCCCTAATATCTTCGATATGCAATACCTCGTACGAAATGGATGAGAATGAACCATTTGGGTAATCTTCCATTGATTTGTATGGATGCTTCTTGAATTTTGGCCTTGCCCTATTGGTTATCTTGACAACCAATGGAGTTGCTACACCAGAACCAGATGATGCCATTATTGAAATCTAGGTTATGAACAAATAGCTTCGAACTTCTGAAAATACCTTTTTGACTTCAACCACATGCAAGAAATCTTCGTCGAATTCTCTCAAGCTTTGTTTTAGATACACAATTTTCTTTGCCACACTCCTCTATTCTTTCTCTTTGCATGGAATGTGAGAAATGAAAGTTAAAATTTCTTTTTGTCCTTCAAATACCTAACTTTAAGGTGCAATAAATTCTCAACCCTAAAGTTCTTTTGGATGCCCTGAAACTTATGAACATTGTATCAGAGCATCAAATCAGCATCAACTCTTTCAGATATCTCTCAAGATCATCTATACAACCATCGTCAACTGATTATAGATCTCATAAAGGGGGTTTTAAGGATCTGTTTGAAAAGCTTCCCTCTAAGGCTAGATGCCTTAGTTACCGGATGAAGATCCAACACTAGAATCAGGTGTGGACCCATTCTCTACATTTGAATCATCCTTCTTCACCCACATCTTATTGTGTTTCTCTTTGATCTCTTCAACCTTCATTTTTTCATTATTATCTTCTTTTTTCTTGTCTACCGGAGCATTCTTTATCATATTATTACTTATACAATATTTTGCAATATGATCAGTTTTGTTGTAAGTATAGCAAACAATGTTGTTTCTCTAATTAGGTCTAGAATTACCTTGATTTACTCTAGATATGCATTGGTTAACAATATTCAAAATCTTCCACAAGTATAACATCTTACATTTCTCCTATTTACCATACTTCTGCATTCAACTGACTTATGACCATATTTATGTTGGCATATGCGCAGAGTTTAATGACATGCATGATGATATTTTATGTTGTCATTGATGTCAATATGCTGAAGTATGAACTGTGTTGGAAAATACACACTCCAATGAGAAATTGTAGGTGATTTAAGGTATTTTCATTTATGGAAACCTTACAATCATATGACACTAGTAGGAAGATATAGGCACCGGCACCGACAGACTCTACATCGGCATACAGATCACCAACACCAAAAGGAAGATTACTAGCACCTTGGCCAACAAGAATTTTGTGTATATATATTTTTGTAATTAATTGTAAAATATTTTGTAAGCCAACTTGGTGGATTTTAACATGACTCATATAAGTATGAGATCATTATAGTTCATTTATAAGTGTGAGATATGAAAAGATAATAGAAAACCTAATGTGTGAATTATTGGGATAAGGGTTTATGTATATTGCAGAGCTTAAATCGGTACTGAATCTGGCATAGTAGATGTTGATTTGAAGTAGTACAAGACATTGGATTTGTATAATCCAATTTTGTAATTCAGTGTGACTTGTCTGTAACTGAGCAGTGAGCTCTAGGCACTTGGCCTTCCTGCATGTGCAGGCTCCTATTGTAAATAGTAATATTCCCTTATTGGCCAGTAAGCGAATATTATGGGTCACAAATCCCACTGAGGTTTTTCCCACATCGGGTTTCCTCGTTAAAATATTGTGTTATGGTGTGTCTCTTATGTTGTGGTTATTGTTCTTCTTTACTGCATTATTTTTAGTTTACCGGTACATAGTTTTGAAGTGCTTTTCATGCTATAATTCAAGTAAATTCTTTTATCAGTTAGATACTAATTCACCCCCCCTCTTAGTATCTTTGGGAATCCTAACAAACCAGTATATTGAAGAAAGAAAAATGGCAAGAGAATCGGTATGATGGTATGAAGTGAACCGGTATATGTGAAATGGTGAACTAGTATGTTGGAATGTGAACTAGTATATGCAAAGTTTATATCGGGGTTTCATTTGATATGACTACCGGTTGGTAGTCTCAGCTTCAGGGTTTCCGATTGATGCATTTCAAGTCTATGTGATTCAACCAATGACATCCTATGATGGGTTAGCATTGAAATGAAGATCAGATCATGTTGCCACATTAGCCTTGTGTGTGTGAAGGATTTCCTTGAGGATCTTGCATGAAGAAGATTGATCCTATCTACCTTGAGAATATGCGAAGTCTTAGTAAATGGTGGAGAGCACGTGATGGGTTATCAATTTCTGGAAGTGGCAAAGAATGAACAATGGAGAACATCTTGAGATTTGTTCAAGATTGTTTTACACTATGAAATGTGATTGAACGGTCAAGATTGGACCAACTGTATTAATAACCTAGATGCTTAGGGTTTTAGGTTTTGGCTACCGACCTAATTGTTGTCTATAAGGTCAACGATGATTTGCATTGTGTTGTTGTTGGCAAATGGTTGTGTGTGTATCCAAGTGAAGAGATACTTGATTCTTGCCAGACTGGTGCAGTGAGTAGAGATCTGCAGAGTATGATTGCAGGTGTGAAGGAACTAAAGTGGATCTACCTTGGCATTAAGTGCTATTATCAGATCAGTGTATTACTTGTTGACTTCTAACCATTTCAGCAGTTGGAAAATCCCTTAACCAGGTAGCTTTAAAAAGATTTTTATAAATCCTTTAACATGGAGACTCAAAATCATTGAGTTCTTCAAATCCTCTTATGAGGTAACCTTTAATAGGGTTCTAACCTTTAACCGGCTAATCCCTAGCAGGATTGGTTCCTAGCAGAACCTGTTGTAAGGTCCTTAACCAAACTAGGATCCTAATAGAGCAGACTTCGAAAGAGTTCAAAGAACAACTTGTGGGTATTCATCCCCACCGTGGTTTTTCCTAGTTGGGTTTCCACATGAAAAATCAGTGTGTTATGTGTGATGCTTTTTCATGTGATGTCTTAGGGTTTTCTGTTAAGTGGTAAAGCATGTTGATCTAGTGGTCATTATATTTCTGATGATGTATTACTTGTCTAGGCATATGGGTGAAGTGGAAATGAGATATTAGGTTGTGTGAAGATCTAAGTGTTACCAGTTTATGTCTTTCATAGTCCCATTGTGTTTTACTAGTAGTGCCATGTTTTAGATCAGTGATGCTGTTTACTAGTTAGTGCAGTCTTTGCAGTCAAAGTGGTTTAAGGAAGTTTTTGTCTATACTGATTCACCCCCCTCTCAGTATTTGTTGTGTACTTACTATTCATCATTATTCATCAATTGGTATCGGAGCGTCCTCTAGGTCCTCTATGTTGTAAGCTTAACCGCTTGAGGAAAAGATCCTATTCTAATGATGAAGAGGGAAGGTCCTAAGTTCAATAGAGATAACTTTAAGATATGGAAGGAAAAAATGAAGATATACATTTAAAGAATGGGTTCTCAACACTGGAGCTATGTTGAGAATAATTATGTTGTCCTTACCGGTACTCTCACCGATGATCAAAGAAGAGAAATTCAGGAGAATGGGAAAGTCATGGAAGCTCTTATCAGCAGTCTATCTAATGAGTTTATATATGTTCAGGAAAAAGACAATTTCAAAGATGTATGGGATGCTCTGGACTCTATCTATGGCGGTGATGAGCATGTGAAGCAAGCTAAGGAAGAAAGCCTTAGAGGAAAGTTTGAAGACATGTGGATGGTTGAAGGAGAGACCATTCAACAATATGGGATAAGGATTAAAACTATTGTTGGAGACATCAAGAGTGCAGGAGGTACAATGGATGATTCCATCATTGTTAGCAAATTTTTGAGAACCTTATTACTGGTCTGTGCAATAAGGGTTGACGCTATTCAGGAATTGCGATCTATTGACAAGACAAAGGTGTCCCTAGATTCCATCATTGCTAAGTTGACCACATATGACCTAAACAATTATGATGGCAGTGTTCAAAAGACTGATTCAGCCTTTAGAGCATCTGTTGCACTTACTAGATATGGATGATGAGGAGATTCTGATGGAATTTGAAGCTCTTGTGGCCAAGAGACTTCCTAAGGGAACTAGAAAATACAGAGGTAAGCTCCCTTTAAAATGCTTTTCTTGCAATAGGATAGGACACATTACTATCAACTATCCTAATAGTGATAATAAGGACAAACCAGAGAGGTTCAAAAAGTTAGAAGGAGGAAATAGGAGAAATTGTCTTGTTGCAGTTGATGAAGGTGTCGTTGATGATGAATCAGAAGACAAAGCAAGCGAAGACATAGTATTTGTAGCTATTAAGGAAGATATGTCACACAAGAATGCTCTTATCTCCTACTTTGATAATTCTAATGAGTGGATTATTGATAGAGGTTTTTCTCACCACATGACTAGTGACCGGAGAAATTTTCTATCTCTGGAAGAGTATGATGGAGGTGTAGTCCGATTTGGTAATGATGCACCTTGTATGGTAAAAGGAAAAGGGTCCATTTCTCTAAATGGAAAAAGTAGTGCTGATAATGTGTATTGGGTAGAAGGTCTCAAACATAACCTTTTGAGTGTTGCTCAGTTGAATGATAAAGGACTCACTCTAGAATTCAAAGATGGAGTGTGCAAAATAAAAGGAAAGAGTGGTGAACTAATGGCCACTGGTATGCAGACCAAAGGTAACCTATTTTAGTTAAATACAAATATCAATCAATGTCTGATGGCTAAGTTTGATGAAAGTTGGATATGGCATAGGAGACTCTGCCATGTAAATTTTGATAATATTGTGAAGGCTAGTAAGATCAAGGTAGATAGAGGATTGCCTATGCTAAACAAACCAGAGAATCCTTTGTGTAGAGAATGTCAACTGGGGAAAATGTCTTCCTCAAACTTCAAAGGTAAATCTTTCACAATAGATAGTTTACTTGATCTTGTGCATACTGATTTGTGTGGTCCTATGAAAACTAGGAATGTTCAAGGAGAAAGGTACTTTATGATTCTTGATTGCTCAACAATGATGTGGGTCACATTCTTGAAAGACAAGTCTAAAGCCTTTGGAAAGTTCAAAGCCTTCAGAGCACTAGTTGAAAAGGAAAGTGGTAAGAGGATCAAATGCCTTAGAACCGATCAAGGAGGTGAGTTCACCTCTAGAGAATTCACATCAAGAGGCAACTGTCTACCCCCCGGACTCCATAGCAGAATGGCCTAGCATAAAGGAACAACTGGACTATAGTTGAAGAAGCCAGAATGATGTGTATTCAAGGGAAGGTTGATCACACCTTTTGAAGAGAAGCGGTGAGCACTGCAGTCTACACTATGAACTGGGTACTCATTAAGAAAGGTAAGGATAAAACTCCTTATGAGTATTGGACTGGTAAGACTCCTATAGTAAGATACTTTAGAGTGTTTGGTAGCAAGTGTTATATCAAGAGGAGTGAACACCAGAGCAAGTTTGATGCAAAATGTGATGAGGGAATATTCCTAGGGTATTCCACCAAAAGAAAATCTCTCAAGTGTTTTAACAATAGGACTCAGAGAATTGTTGAAAGTATCAATGTTAGAGTTGATGAAACCTCTAAGAAACCTGAGGAAACCGACAGTAAGCAAGTGGTAGATGAACTAGTTGTAACCTTCTGGGAACTGGTTGTAAAACAACCAAGTACCACTATCAGTGCTCCTACACTAGTAGATGCTGATGAAGATGAGGATGAAGAAGAAAAGAAAGAGGAATCAATTAAGATCATTCCTAGGTATGCAGAGCTACATCATGATCCAAAGCAGATCATAGGAGATAAGGGTGCACGAATTCTTACAAGAAGAAAGGTCAGAGAAAATTCTTGCATGATCTTTGAATTTGAGCCTAAATCATTTAAAGAGGCACACAAAGATGAAGACTAGATTAAGGCTATGGAAGATGAACTTGACTAGATAGAAAAGAATGGTACATGGTCTTTGGTACCCAGACTTGAGCATAAAAATGTTATTGGCACCAAATGGGTTTTTAGAAACAAGCTGAATGAAGATGGCATAGTGGTAAGAAATAAAGCAAGACTGGTATGTAAGGGATATGCTCAAGAAGAAGGAGAAGACTATGGAGAAGCCTTTGCTCCAGTAGCTAGATTGGAAGGAGTTCGAATGCTTCTTGCATATGCAACCTTCAAGGGATTCAAAGTGTATCAAATGGATGTGAAATCTGCATTCCTGAAAGGAATACTTGAAGAGGAAGTGTATATCGAGCAACTAGATGGGTTTGCCCTATCAAAAGACAGTGATATGGTGTGTAGGCTACATAAAGCCTTGTATGGATTGAAGCAAGCACCTAGAGCATGGTATGAATGTTTACACTCCCATCTTATGAAGATTGGATTTGAAAGAACAAGTGAAGATAGCAATATCTATCTGAAGTCAGAAGGAGATCAGATTTTGATCAGTGAAGTGTTTGTTGATGACATAATTTTTGGTGGAGATGACAAGATGATCCATGCATTTGTAGATGAGATGAAGAAGGAATTTGAGATGTCACTAATCGAAGAGATTAAGTTCTTCATTGGACTAAAAATTCAACAAATGAAAGATGGTATCTTTATCACTCAGTCCAAGTATGTCAAAGAGGTGTTGAAGAACTTTGGCATGGAAGATAGCAAACCAGCTGGTACACCGAAGATGACTGGTTGTAAATTGTCAAAAGAAGATGAATCAACATTGGTGAATGAGAAGGAATACCAATAAATGATTGGTAAGTTGCACTATGTAGTACACAACAGACTAGACATAGCACATGCAGTGGGCATTGTTGCACGTTTCCAGAAAAGTCCAAGAGAATCGCACTTGGTAGCAGTCAAGCGGATTCTTAGATATCTGAAGGTAACTATAGATTATGGATTGTGGTATCCATATAGTAATGATTTCAATCTCAAAGTGTTTATAGATGCCGATTGGGCTGGTAATGTGGACGATTGGAAGAGCACAACCGGTGGTGCATTCTTTCTCAGTGGTAGACTAGTCTCATGGATGAGTAAGAAGCAGAGTTGTATCTCTCAGCCTACAGCAGAAGTAGAATATGTAGCAACATTTATGAGCTGTACTCAAACAATTTGGATGAAGCATGTATTAAGTTGTTTCAAATTCCATGTATCTGAACCAGTGAGTATATTTTGTGACAACACAAGTGCAATTAATATTTCCAAAAATCCGGTATTGCATGCTAGAACCAAGCACTTTGAGCTCAAGTATCATTTCTTGAGGGAGAAAGTTCAGAACAAACAAGTTGTATTGGAACATGTTTCAAGTAAGGAGCAGTTAGCAGATATATTCACCAATCCTCTACTGAAGGCTACATTTACCTATTTAAGAGGTGAATTAGGGGTGTTGCCCCTTCAAGAGGTGAACTAAAGGTATGTGCTCCACATTAGTCAAGTATTGCATTGTCAAATATTTTCAGGATTGATGTGTTGAAGGATGCTACTCCTTAGGGGGAGCAGCATAGTGGAACATGGATGTATGTGCCTCCACTTTGGCATTGTTGTCAAATGGGGAGAAGATGTGAAGCAAAGAATATATCTACGGTTTTGAAGACATAATGTTGAAGATATTGGGGAGAAGATGTGAAGCAGAGAGATACCTTTGTATATTGCCATCAATGCCAAAGGGGGAGATTGTTGGCATATGTGCAGAGTTTGATGACATGCATGATGATATTGTATGTTGTCATTGATGTCAATATGCTGAAGTATGAACTGGTATATTGAAGAAAGCAAACTAGAAAGAGAACTAGTATGATGGTATGAAGTGAACCGGTATATGTGAAATGGTGAACCGGTATGTTGGAATGTTAACCGGTATATCCAAAGTTTGTATTAGGGTTTCATTTGATATGACTACAGGTTGGTAGTCTCAGCTTCAGGGTTTCTTGTTGATGTATTTCAAGTCTATGTGATTCGACCGATGACATACTATGATGGGTTAGCATTGAAGTGAAGATCATATCATCTTGCCACATCAACCTTGTGCACGTGAAGGATTTCCTTGAGGATCTTGCATGAAGAAGATTGATCCTATCTACCTCAGGAATGTGCAAAGTCTTAGTAAACAGTGGAGAGTGCGTGATGGGTTATCAACTTCCAGAAGTGACAAAGAACAAACAATGGAGAACATGTTGAGATTTGTTCAAGATTGTTATACACTATACAATGTGATTGAACGGTTAGGATTGGACCGACTGTATTGATAACCTAGATGCTTAGGGTTTTAGGTTTTGGCTATTGACTTAATTGTTGTCTATAAGGTCGATGATGATTTGCATTGAGTTGTTGTTGGCAAATGGTTGTGTGTATCCAATGAAGAGATGCTTGATTCTTGCCAGACCGGTGCATTGAGTAGAGATCTGCAGATTGTGATTGCAGATGTGAAGGAACTAAAGTGGATCTTCCTTTGCATTAAGTGTTGTTATCAGATCAATGTATTACTTGTTGACTTCTAACCATTTCAGCAGTTGGAAAATCCCTTAACCAGGTAGCTTTAACAAGATTTTTGTAAATCCTTTAATAGGGTGACTCAAAATCATTGAGTTTTTCAAATCCTCTTGCGAGGTAAGCTTTAATAGGGTTCTAACCTTTAACTGGGTCTTTAGCAATCCCTTAACTAGGTGATCCCTAGCAGGATCGGTTCCTAGTAGAACCTGTTGTAAGGTCCTTAACCCAACTAGGCTCCTAACAGAGCGAACTTTAGAAGAGTTCACAGAACAACTTGTGGGTATTCATCCCCACCGTGGTTTTTCCTAATTGGGTTTCCATGTGAAAAATTAGTGTGTTATGTGTGTTTCTTTTTTATGTGATGTCTTAGTGTTTTCTATTAAGTGGTAAAGCATACTGATCCAATGGTCATTATATTTCTGATGATGTATTACTTGTCTAAGCATATGGGTGAAGTGGAAATGAGATATTAGGTTGTATGAAGATCTAAGTGTTACCGGTTTATGTCTTTCACACTCCCAATGTGTTTTACCGGTAGTGCTCTGGTTTAGATCAATGATGTTGTTTACCAGTTAGTGTAGTCTTTGCAATCAAAGTGGTTTAAGGAAGTTTTTGTCTATACTGATTCACTCCCCCCTCTCAGTATCTATTGTGTACTTACTGTTCATTATTATTCATCAATTTATTGCAATTGAAACATTATCTGGAGAATGATGTAGTATTATGATTAGCTCTATTTTTGTATTGACTTGCCATATGACCAAATTTATTGTAAACAAAACATTTACCATTGAATTTATAAGAATTAGGTTGTTTTATTGGAGATCTCTTTTTCTTCTGATGATTGCTTTGATAAGATCTAGAGCTTTCTCCTTTCTCAAATCCAAGTCTTCCCATATCACCTTTACTCTTCCGACTTTGTAGAATTTCATCCAGCCTGGTTGAGCTAGCATTGAATGTTTCTTTGTACTCATTAACAATGGTAAGTTCATCTCTCAAAATCATAATCTATCTCTCAAGATCTTGCTCATTATTCTTGGATTGTATCAATTCAAGCTTCTACGGGTCTTTTTCATGATTCAATCTGCAACATTGATCAGATCTATTCTTCAATGACTAAGTCAGACTTGCATTTCATTCTTCAAGACTGCATTATCTCTAGAAATTTTTTTGCATTCATCTATCTTGTCTTTCAGAACTTGATCATCAATGCTTTTCTCTTCTTTCTCCTTGAGTTTGTCCATCAGCTCATTTCCCTTCTCTTTGGATGTGTTCACTTGATCTTTCAATGACCCAATGAAATTTTTAACATCACACAGATTTATTCTCAAGTTATCCTTGCTGCATCTAGGTCTTCAAGCGATACAATAAGTTGCTTCTACAAATTGGAGCATTAACTCAATCTCTCGGATCTTCCTCAAGTTATTAGGATTCATCAGAGGAACTAGGCTCTGATACCAATTTTTGGAATCAATGAACACTAAGAGGAGGGGTGAATCAATGTTATACAATTAAAAACTTTCTTGAACTGATTCTTTAACCACCAGATACAAATGATTAAAGTAAAATGCAAAAACGGAATGCAAACAAGCACAAAACCATCAAACCGGAATTTTTACGTGGAAACCCGAAAAGGGAAAAAACCACGGTGGGAATGGAACCCACAATATTATAATACTGTGACCAAGAGTATAATAATATTACAATAAGGGAATGCACATGCATTTAGGCACATTGCCTAGAGCTCACTACTCAATTACAAAAGAGGGCTACAACCCGAAGGAAGGATCATTGCCTTACAAGTGATTACAAAGGATAAAAAGAATTTTTGAACTGGATAATAGCATCTACACAAGCCAAATTGCAATTTCGGTTGAGCGCAAAAGGTCTTATTTCTCTATTTTATCTATCTACTCTGTTATGTTGTTCTGTCATATACTAGAGCACCAAAACCTTCAATCACAAACACGAAACTTCACACAATCTTTGTACACTCATATCTCATACCAAAATGCTCAAATTAATTCATCTTATATATCCACATCAACAAAATAAATCTATTTCCATGTCGGCTCCAAAAATAGCATAACACACAACATGAAACATGTAGCCATAAGTTGGCTCAATCTAATTACCAATCTATATGTGGACCTAAACAAATTAATAATAAACTTCCCACATGTCAACTCGACCACCTTGAACTCAAAACCAATCACTGAAATCATCCCTAAGATTTCACACAACACATTATACCAAAATAACTCTATTCAACCTAAGTTACCAGATACTAGATATTCAATCTTGTACGAGAATCAATACCAAAGGCTAGGATTGCAAAGTAAGCTACCTTGAGTGTCCAATAAACTACCTCTATCACTGCAACCAAAACTATGGAATGAAAAATGGAGATCCTCACAATGTACTCATACTCTGCCACATATTGTATTCTACCTTCTAGACTTAACCATAAATGAACATCAAACTTCCAGTAGAACAAATCTGCATATACTGGATGTGATCTCTGATCTGAGTTGCCATCAATGTCAATCTCAAAACAATGTTCAAGTATAAATCTCCACCGGTACATTTTCTCTTGCCAACACAGATTTGGATCACATTTAGAAGATCATGAACTAAAAAATAACATCTCCTTAATGTCTGGTTACAGTTCTAGTTAAGCACATAAAAAACTTCTTCTTCTCACACTTCTTCTCTACCTCCAAAAGAGGTATACATTCAATGCACATACATTCTGATTCTCATCCATACACACACATTCAATTACAAAGATATTTCATTTATTTATACATGACATCAACCTTGTGAAGATCATCAAGGTCGACTAAACACTCACCACTTAATTATAAAAATATAACCACACACGCTACAATATCACATGCAGACTAAGCAATATTGGCTAAGACAACACACACCCAAATCTACCACCTCAAACATGCTACACCTCCAAGAATTATGCATCAAACATCTGCAACATGCTACAGGCATCTGGTCAACCAAAAACATGAAGAATAATAATACACAAAGAAAAATCATCAATTACTGTTAGACACAATGCACCACTGAGAGGGGAAGGGGGTGAATTAGTGGTTCTCAAATATTTCTTTTTACTAATCCTATGTGAGCCTAGATCTACCTCAATGCAAATGGACTCATTAGTGGAGAGACAAGCAAATACAATCACACAAGGGACATCACATAACACTAGTATATACGAGGAAAACCCAAGATGGGAAAAACCTCGGTGAGCAAATGCTATTGGAGGCTACTACTCCAATCCAGCCTCACAATGAAAACACAGTTACAAATTGATGGTACCAACCCTTGACTTTAGGGCACCAACCCAAGGAGCTACAACCCCTACCTAATTTATGGGATACAACCCCTACCTGATTTATGGGCTACAACCCAAAGGAGCTACAACCCCTGCCTTTAGGGAATCTACCCAAGGAGCACCAACCCCTACACTAAGCTACAACTCAGTATTCACAATATAAACATCAAATACACAAGTAGTTATCTTGTTACAAGTGAATCTTGCAACCTTATCATATGTCTTAGTCTATCGGTGAGATACCTTCTCTGCTACACTGACTCACTCTTATGTTGCTCTCTCCTGCTGCTTAATTGCTGATGAACTCTATTGGTACTCTTATCCTTTGTTGGATCTCCACCTTACTCTCTTCTCTTCACTGGTATAACACTTAGCCAGTTCTTTGTCTTCCTTCTCCACAGCCTCCTTCACTTCAGCTCTGCCAATATGAACACTATAGGTTCTTCTCTCCTACCAGTTGAATGCTTCACCCAGGTTCTCCCTCACTCTCACTCACTTCTCAGATGCTCATCAAGCACAAGGTTGATTTTCTCTTACCTATAGAAGTATCATACTTCGCAGTAGCACCAATATTCTTCTATTATAGCAGCACCTCATAATGTCTTTTGCCTTCATCTTTATAGATTGGTTTCCCGCCAAAAGACCATTTCAAAAATCAGGTGGTTAGGGTTTATTCACCACCCTTGAGGAAAACCAAATCTAATAAGATCTTGTCTAATCTGATCTTCCAGACTACCAACCTGCAAAAATCTATCATTAGTGCACCTTCTAGATAATGCTTTCCATCTTTGGCGATTTTTGTTTTACCCCATTGATGGTCTCTTGGTCAAACATCAAGATTTGGTTGTGTTGTTTCCTTCATCCACCTCGATCTTCACAATTGCTCTTAGCTAGCTCATAGTTGTCCTGTAGATCTCAAGCCATAAACCCTTGCAACAATCTGTAACATGTCCCATGATTTGTAGGACCTTTTATCATAGTCGACTAGTTCTACACCTACCCCATCGATTGTACATTTCATCTTTATCTGATGCAAGTTTTCCACCTCATGCATGTTTTCCATTTCATCCTCTAGTGGCATCATTGTTAGTATCCACTTCATCACATTGTTCTGTCGGTTTATGCCTAGTCACCAAACATTCAAACAACCGGTTCCATCTACCGATAAACAAACTCTACTGGCATATGACACCTTGCTAGTCGTTCTTCTTTTCATGACCTTCCTTAGTCTATCGGTGTAACCCTCAAACTGATATTTAGAGATGAATGACCTATGCATGCACAGTCCCATCAAGTATTTGCACCTTGTCCATATTAACGGTGGACTTACATACCGGTTACCACTCTTGATGACACCATGTCATCAACCTTCACAAGACTCCATCTTTAATCAGGTCAATCTATTTCTGATTGCATCTGCTTAGCCTTATCTTTTCCCTAATCAATTATGTTTATACCTCTACCAGTTTGTCAAGGTGACAAACACTTCTCACTTCCTCTGAACTGGTATCTCATCATGTCTTCTCTATCGGTCCTGATCTCATGTACTTAAGGTATTCCCTCAATTCAATAGTGGATCCGATGTGAGCCTTCAAGTAATTACCTTTACCTCTTCACACTTATACATAGAGTGCATAGTAGGAGATAATCTCCACTTATCGGTGGAGTGACACCTTATCTTCCACACCCTGCAATGTACTCATGTGGTTTCCCTATTTGTGAAACATTTCTTCAAATAGGCACATGTGATCTTATGTGAGCACATTCACTATCAGTCATTTCTTCTCATGATGACTGCATCTTCATCAGGTGGGAGTCCTCCTATTCTACAACCTCACGACATACTTGTGATTTGTTCATTCTTGTCCTCTAGTGTTGATGCAACTTAGGTAATAATCTACCTCTTCATCGCAAGAAACCTCTCAAACACTCCTCTATCTCATCACACAAGTTGAGCACTAACTTGTGTATAGGTGACTCCACTAGGCACTTTTTCTTGTCTTACCAATGTCCTACAACACAAGGTGATATCAAGGATATCACATCCTATACTCCTTAATAGCCCCGTTGTTCATTCATCTCTTCTACAGATGGTTATCCCATACCGGTTGACATCAATGACAACATAATGCCAACAATCTTCCTGGTGGAACCTAAAATTACAGGCAAAAACTTGGTAATTGATAATTGGATTGCTCAGGTTGGACAATCAAAAAATTATTCTACAGGGAGTATATCTTACCCAAGAATATTTTTTGCAATGTGATTATATTTGGCATATAAATGATTTAAAAATAAAATATATTTTTATAGAAGGGCAGGGAGAGGGAGTTGGACACTCAACCTCTCAACTCGACCTTCCTAACTACCCATACCTACCCTCCCCTTTTACCAATTGCTCTATTGTATTACTTGAAAATGTTTATTAGGGTAAATTACTATGGATAATAATTTGCAAATATTTCCACAAGATTTTAATTTATTAAAGTAATCTTGAAATGTGGAAATACATTTTGAAATATGTGATTTAAATAAATTATTTTTACCCTAAAACATTGGTAAAATATATATTAGGGTAAAATGTTATTTCATATTGTAGCATCGGAATTAGGAATCATCAAAGCAAGTATAAATCAATCAAAACATAAGACATGAATAGCTCAATCAAAAGAACTCTCATTGAAATGAACCTCATTCCAAAGCACATTCAATAGAGGCACAAAAACAAAGCATTTAAAAGAAAATGTCATGCAAACCATATAACAATTTGGATGCTTCTTCCATGCGGCTCCATTGTTGTTCTTTCCTCTTCAATGGGTTTGTGGATCTCACCTACAAGTGCTCACACAATTGAAAGCAAAAAGTTCAAGAGTACTAGAAACGAAAGTTCGGTAGTTTGATAGAAAATTCGGATTCATGAAGGATTCGAAGGGATTGAAGGGATTGAAGGGATTATTAGCTTTGATTCAAGAAAATCATCCAATTTATAGAAGAATTGGATAAGTGACAAGATTGGCATGATGCAATTCAAATAGAAATTGCAAATCAATATGACAAATTATGACAAATTATGCATTTCCATGCACAATTTGATTGATTGATTATGACACATTTCATGTCAAAATTGATTGATTAATCAATTATGACAATTTCATGACAAATTGAAATGCCACTCCCATAGAATTAGGAGATGAATTAGGAGGGAAAAGGAATTAGAAATTTGAAAAATAGGAAATTGAAATTGATGACAAATTAGGAAATTGGAATTAGAAATTGATGAAAAATAGGATTTAAGAATTAGTGAATTAATTAATAATTTTTCATTTATTAATCAATTCACAAAGAAGAATAATTAGCCAATTAAATAAAGATTTAATTGTAATGAGAAGACTTAGGATAAATAAGTAAATTATTTAATCCTAGAGGAAGAAATGGCAAATTAGGTTAAATGAATCAATCATAAAACCCTAGAAGACGAATTAGAAATGCGAAAAATGGCAATTAGGTCTTGATTAAAGATAATTAATGTCATGATTTTGAATTGATGAATGATCAATGCGATAAACGATTTGATTGAAAAATCCGCCAATTGACGAGGAACAATGACAAATTGATCCAAATTGACATAATCGAGACAAACAATGATCGATAGTGAAATGATCGCAAAATGACAAGATTGACAAAAGGACACGAATCGATGACAAAATGGATTGCAAGATGACAAGATAATGACCACGATCGATGACAAATCGATCGCAAAATGATAAAATTGATAACGACCACGATCAATGACAAATTGATCGCAAGATGACAAGATCGAACATGACAACGATCGATGACAAATCGATCGTAAAATGACAAGATTGAAGGATTGATGACAAATCGACAAGATTGATAAGAGGACAAAACCCTAATTAGGATTGACGATGTCCAAAATGATAAGATTGATGATACGATTGATAAGATTGACAGGATTGATGATAAGATTGATAAGATTGATAGGATTGACAGGAGGACAAAACCCTAATTAGGATTGAGGATGTCCAAAATGATGACAAATTAGCACGCACATTGATGCGACAAGATAAGATTGATCAAAATCATGATTGGATAGTGTTGTCAACAAGACCAAATTTGAGAGCGAGACGAATGAAGAATGTAGAAGAATGACTCGATGTTCGCAAATGATAAAGACCAAGTGCGTGACATAGGAGAAATGTTAATGCGACGCAAAAACCTAAAATGAGGCAATGCGCAAATGTTAAAGTATGACCTCGCAAGCGTTGACCATTTTTGGGTGTCTACATTTTGCCCCTCTTTGAGACAATGCGATTTTAAGCGTTGTTTCAAAGAACAATAACTAAATGCCCCAGACAATAATAATGACATATGCATGCCCCCTCGAGGAATTGGCCAGAAACATGGGGAAAAGAGGCCAATTGATCAATAAAGATGATAGGATCGAATGGACTGACAATCGGATATCAGATGCATGAAGGACAAGCAATTTAAGGTGCACAAGACTGCGACCAACATAAGATGGAGAAGACACACGTCCATGTATGTAGTGACAAAGAGCTATAAATGGGACCAAGAGGTTGAAAATGACTCATTTGCACTAGCTAAAGAGGAGGATTTGTTGCTCTGGACAAGGACACTTGCAGACAGATGGCAAACATTCCAACAGCGGATCACCTTGGAGAATGTGTACGCACATTCAGACGACCGGAGGACGCAGGAGCAGCGGTATGTATCTCGAAAACCCATGTTTGCAATTTGATGAATTTAACTTGTTTGCGGGACATTGCGGGGATGAGGAAGATAGAGGGAGCACCCAGTGACAGAGGCACGTACTCCTTATGACAGACAGTGGACATTATGTAGTTTGACATTTTGTAGTCAGCCTGCGGGCCATACTTAGGACAGACAGTCTGATTTTGTACTCCGATATTATTATGATATGTGATATGATATGCATCAATATGATGGATGCAATATGTTATGACTTATGGTTTTTTGCATGTATGGATGACTTTATGCACTGGTTTATGAACATGTATGGATGCATTTTTATGTATTTTGGATATGTTTATGAAAGGAAATGGATAAAAAATGCTTGATGTAATATACGTGATGGAATGCAAATGTACTAACCAAATGGATGTAGGATGCAGTATATGTGTTCGAATATCGGAGCACTAGATCGAACTGACTATCCGACCGAACGAAAGAAGTGTTAGTAAGAAGAAATGAGACAGAGGGAAATTAGAGATGAAGAAAAATTTGCTTTCAGTAATGCACTTTGTAGGTGAGAACCTTTATTTTTATTTAGCAAAATGGATGCGTAGCATCATGGCATTGAAGGCTAGAGCTGAAATGCAACCCTTTTTGCAAAAGACAGACACATCACAGACAAACGACAATCATAATCAAAAAAATAAAGGGATCATGAGCCATCCCAGTCGCTCTAAATCACTCAATGACATCATCGAGCAACATAGGAACATGATCAAAGCCAAAGATAAATCAACAAGAAGATAAGACTCACAAATTCAAGCAAATCAAACAAACATCTTGATCTTTATTGTCAAAAGTTGAACGTGCTGATAGGACGATCATGTTGTCTGGTTTCAGGATATGCGGTACCCCGTCCAAGACAGGACACAGTCTGGTTTCGAGTATACCACACCCTGTATAAGACCCATGATAATGTGACAAGGACAAATGATTTTTAATGCGGATATTTGATTGATAAGACAATTTTGATCAATTTGAATGTTTGGTTTGAGTTGAAAAAGTTCATTTGGTTAAAGCATGATTTCATTAAAGCACAATGTTTGATTGCGAGTCGTTGGAGGGATGCTCAGTGAGCTGTCGATGCACAAAGGGAATACTTTATTGCAAAAATGCTTGTTTTTTGTTTTTGAAGTTTTATAATTTTTTTTGTGTTCATTTTTTCAAGACTTTATTTGATTTTTATGAATTTTTTCAGGACATTATTCGATTTTTGTTTTTGGATTTTTTTCAGGACAATTTTCAATTTTTTTGAATTTTTTTTTTTTTTTTTTTTTAGGACTTTTTTGGATTTTTATGAGATTTTTTCAGGACTTTTTTCAATTTTTATGACTTTTTTCAGGACTTTATTCAATTTTTATGACTTTTTTCAGGACTTTTTAAATGTTTTTGGAAGATTTTTTTCAGGACATTTTGAAATTTTTATGTGATTATGCCCCCAGTGTCTAGCAAGGCAAGGAATATGACAAGTGAATAAATAGGCTTGCTGAAATAATGATGGATAGAGGAAAGACAAAGGCCTTTTATTATGGAGACAATATGGATGCAATTTCCAAGAGCTATTGCATGATGGGACCAGAGAATGGATATGACAATGTAAAGCAGTAACATGGCATGAGGGACATGTCAAGAGGTTTTTGAAACCATGTTTAAATTTTGTGTCCTTATGTCAGATCAAGATCAAGGAATGAAAAAGAATGTATGGATAGTGATAAGAGATGGATAGGATAAGCAAGACCAAGAATGGATAAAGGACATGGACTGAAGGTCGGGATAGGATATATGATGGTGGCAGAAAGTCGCAATAAGCTAGGGAATATGGATGAAAGGTGATAATAAGCAAATGGATAAATGACCAAAAGCTATGATAGACTGAAAGCTGCAAACAAGATACATGATGCTCATGATGATCCTCAGCCTTGTCAAGATCAAAGATGGAAAGGGAAAATGGACATGAGGGATGATAGGATAATGGAAGGGTATGACATGACATGATATGATAGGATAAGGAAGGGCAATGAGATATGAAGGAGGAAACCTGCCCCCAAGTGTAGTGTGCAAGAAGTTCATAGATTACGCATGACGCCTGTTTGCCAAGTTTTCATCATGGTACTTGCCCAAGGTGCCTGTTTGCCAGGTTTTCACCAGTGGACGAATTATTTTTTCTTTACTTTTTTTCTTTTTCTTTTGTCTTTTTTTTTTTTCAATTTTTTTTGATTTTTGACTTTTTCAATAGAAGACGGACACATGATAGGGGATGGAAGAAGGACTCGAGCGTCTTTTTGGTTGGATAGTAGCCTTAAAAAATTGGACCATGACCTTTAAAAGTATGCTCAAAGATGTTGGTAGGATAAGGACATGGACAATGAGATGAAACTAAGGCAATGATTTATGCAAAGGATTGGACGAGAGGGATGGAAGGATGGAAAATATGCATTGGATAATGGATAGGGTATTGGAAGAATTGGGCTTCAGTGGATGGAAATGAATGCAAGATCAACATTGGCACACACCTTGAGGGGTGATAGACTGATGGAGGAAAGACATATTTTGGATATTGAGATTTTGATGGAGGAAAGGCTATGGATTTTGGGACATAAGGACCCAAAATGGATGAAGGAGGTGATGGAGAAATAGACTTGGAAGGTTTGGATGGAGGAATAGCAATTTTGGATGCCAAGTTTGATGTTTCTCTTTGTGCTTCAAGGAGCTTCTTGGGGATCCACATGGTTTTTGATTTTTCATGCTTTTGTGGTTCCTTGGAGTGCATTGCTTGCACAAGGGATTTAGGAACCCATATATATTTTGACTTTGCTTTATTTTGCTCAGTGGGCCTTTGTGGCCTTTTGTATTTTTCTTTTTCTTTATAAATCATATTGTTCTTTGTTTTGACATGCCGATTAGATTGGACATGTTGATCCTTGAATACATGTGGATTTCTAGACTTACGAGTTTTATGCTTGACATCCAAATTGCTTGGAGGAGGGAATAAATGTTGGTGTGGACGGGAATGATATGGAGGCATGTGGGATGGATGGAAGGTTCTCCAAGATGTGTGCCTTTGTTGATGTTGCATAGGAGATGGAGGGATATAGGGACCTAGAATGGATGGAAGCGATGATGGGGAAGGTGGACATTTGGATTTTGACTTTGAAGGGATACCAACGCCTTGAGTGTGAGCTTTGTAAACATGACCATTAGTATTCTCTTTGATATGAAGGGATTCTTGCTTATGGTGATCTACCCCTTTGCCTTTATCAATATTTTGACTAATAGGACACTCTTTGCTTTGGGAAGAAGACGCGAGTCCATTATGAGGTGGATGTGATATGAGAGAAACAATGAGGTCTTGAAATGGATTGGATTGCACCAAAGTGGAAGAACCCATTATGCATGTCGAAGGTTCCTGAACATCTTGCACTGACACATTAGAATCATGAGGGGGATTAGGATCATGAGGGGGACTAGGATCATGTAGTGGACATGGTTCAATGATAGGATCTTCAAGAGATGGAGTGGGAGGAATAATGGGATCCTCAAAAGAAATGGGATCTTGGGGTGGACACAGAGGATTAGGACATGGAGATGGAGGAACAAGTGGATCTTGTGGAAGATATGAAGGAATAATTTGATCTTGACAAGGAGGAAGATCATTGGAATCCTCTTTAAAGGTTCTTTGCTCTTGACTTTCAATGGGATCATTGGAAAGGATGGAAGGGATATCTTGATCTTTTTGAGGAAGTGGAATGTCAATGGGATTTGAAAGGATATTGTGTTCTTGGAATGAAAGGGGATCATTTGGGATTGGATGGACTGGGATATCTTGATCTTGCTCGGGGAATGGAGTGTCAATAGGACTTTTGATAGGATGGACAAGAATAGGGGAATCATCATGAGTTTATAGGAAGATGGGGTCCTGGTCAACAATTGGATGGGATGATATGGTTTGATCTTGATCTTCATCTTCTTTAGGACTCATTTCTTCATGCTCTAAATTATCCTCTTGACATGAGGTTGGACTTTGGACATGCATGGAGGATTCTGACAAGGAATCAATGCTTGAACATGAGGAAGAGGGACTTCGAATGGGGTCCTCTAAAATAGGTAATGGCAATAAAGTGCATGGTGGCATTGGGTCTTGTATTTCTGAAACATGGCAAGGATGTGCATCATGAATTGGATTATCTTGGCAATCAATTATGGATAGCCCTTGGGTAATTGCATCCTTGGGTGTATTGTTTGATGAGGACAATATAGGAGGTTCTTGTGAAACTTCTAGAGGTGTAGGAATAGGTGCCACTGGAGAGTCAATTTGTTTATGGGGGGATGAGGCATTGCTAGACACAATTGTATTATTTTGATCTTCCTCAAATAACTCACTTTGTCGGTTCCTTAAGATCATTGCAAGAAAGCCACCTTTCTTTCGAGGTTTTGACATAGTTGTATTTGGAATTTGAACTTGTTTTTGATTTGATGTCATGTTTTGATATTGGACTTGGTTCAATTGTTCTGACATGTTTGAAACTTGGGTTGGTGTGTGCTGCAACCTTTGTTTTTGGATGTTTGGTTGGTGTTGTTGATATTGACATGTTGATTGAACTTGAACTTGTTGATATTCCACCATTGGTTGGACTATTTGTTGACATTGTATAGTGGGTTGGACATATTGTTGAAATTGGACCATTGGTTGTGTTGGTTGCATATGTTGGACCATTGGTTGCGATGGTTGCAAATCTGATTGATAATAAACACCTTGTTCTTGTTGTGGAGGCACATAATGTTGAAATTGATGTTTTCTCTTTTCTTGAAATTGTTTCATCATCTCTATTTGTGAGAGGAGAGCTGGTATGTCTGATCATTCAAGAAGAGATCTTACATCAATTGGCTCAAGATTTGGATTTTGACCTGGAAATTTTCGAAGCATTTTGGACATTTGTGATCTATTCTTCACAATGTTTTTCACTCTTTGTTCCAATATCTCATTTTCTTGAGCTAGTTTCGCCTCTAGTTTTTGTATTTGGACATTTACATCATCATGATAAGTTTGATCAAAGTTCTGAGACATGTAGAGATTGGATTGACATGATTGATTGCTCAATTGTGATGACATGGCTTCATAAGAAGGTTGAGACCTCATTTCAACAAACATGTCACTATGCAAATGCAATATTTTTGGAATTTTTTTTTTTGATTTTAAAAGGATGATGTATGATATGCAACTAAATGCAAACTAAATAAATGAAAATGCAATCTATGTTTTTGGTGTTTTTGAAGATTTTGACAAACTTTTGGAATGCAAATCTAAGAGAGACCCTTAGGATATTGGAATGATGTCTAGACCTCAAAGGACAAAAGGACTTAAATGGCAAAGGACAAGATGACAATGTCTCCCCTATATGCTTGGATACTAAGCTAGGTTTGACGAAATGATATTGATGACAAAAGGACAAAAGTTTGATAATGTCTAGACTTCCCAACAATGACTTAGGTTTATCAAAGATTTGGATTACTCAAGTATGACAAGATCTAGGTTTGACACTATATGCAAAGGACAATTGCTATGAAAATGACCCTAATATGATATGATAATGACTTAGGCTTAATGAAGAGACTTAGGGTATGGAAATATGAATGTATGACAATGGTATGACTTTAATGCAAGAGGACATATGCAAGTGGATGACTCTTATTGATATGCAAAAGAGTATGACTTAGATGAAACCTAACCTTGATACTTGACAATGACTTTGCAACATGCAACCTAGGATGAACCTAAATCCAAGTGACATGAATGTTGAGACAAATTTTTGAACAATGTTTGATAACCATGTTGGAAGATGTGCTTTGAACCTTGTTGAACTTTTGTTGGATGAATGTCTCTTGTGTGTAATCTTGTTATATCAATGTATTTGTTCTTGAAATGGGATTCAACTTTTGACAATCAAAGAATACAAGATGTTATAACTTAGACTCAAGGCAATCATGCTCATTTCCACATTCCTTAGGGTAGGCAAAGACATTAGGTACTTGAGAGGTAGACTCATTATGAGATTCAAGGAGAATACATAGATGCTTGACCCCACGGGCTCCCCTCCACGACACTCACTTCTCAGGGCAGCCAAGCATCAGTCCCCATGGAAATCTCCCCATGGCGAACTTAGTATCTCTTCCAATTATCCGAATTTGTCCTTCTCAAGCAACTAGAAGGGTTTTTGGCCTCTAAAAACAAGGTGTTTAGTAAGGATTTATGTTAAGCATTACTCCTTGATGTCATGCAAGCATGATTGAGACATTAAGCCCATCAAGATACCAAACAAATGTAGTCGCGCAAGCACGATTTAGACCAAGAGGCCCTACTTAGATGTTGATATGAGAAAGAGTCCAAGGGTCATCACTTCCCAAGTAACTGCAATTCCCATGTAACACTTCCTTCAAAGCTTTCGCCCATCAGGTATTTTTTATAGTGAGTTAGAATGCCAAGGAATTCTGGCCATACTCACTTTGGGTCATCCCCTTCTCACGATTATCACTCGCTTGCTAAAGCAAAGTGGTCGGGAAGGCAGGCCCTCTAATGGAGACAAACAATCAACAACACAAGCATGGTATTGAAGATCTGGATTTCTGATCACCCTATGAAGGATGAGAGCATACTCTCCTACTCCAATGTCATACTTAACAAACAAAGCAAACAAGGGTTCATTTCCAACCTATTTAAAAAAAATCACTAAGTGCCTAATTAGAAAACTCAAACACACAATTTGGTTGTTTCTCCAAGGCAACCTGCAAAAACACATGTCAGAAGTTTGATTTGTTGTCTTTGACCATCGACTCTGCATAACACATGTTAGTAGTTTGATTTTTAGCCTTTGTCATGCATATGCCAGGATCCTGCACAAATAATTAGTACCAAAATCCAAAGCATAGATGATCTGATTTATGAAAACTATCAAAATTTCAGTCCACTTTGAGAAGGCATAACTTTCTCATCCTAGCTCCGAATTACAAACCATTCGATGCGTTGGAAAGGTATTCAAATAATCTAGAACCAAATTTTGGAAACATCAATGATATCTCATCATGTTTCCAGGCACAATATTTGTCCAAAAATGCACCAAAGACCCTCAAAATTGCAATTTACTAAAACATAGAAAAATTTTCAAGCAAAAACTGCATTTTTCACCTCTGATCTGGACTTTACACAGGCGCAGAAGACAGAACACAAGCGCAGGATGTATAACACAAGCACAAAATGCTTTAACACAGGTGCAAGACTCTTCAACATAGGCGCAAGATGCTTCACACAAGCGCAGAAGTCTCCAGAATACCCTGCACGGCACTGTTTTTGAGTTTTTGACCTCCAAATCAACTTAGAAGCACTCCAAAACACAGTAAGATGGTTAGAAGGTTAGTATTCATGTCGGGTTCACCATTTAATGTAGCATCGGAATTAGGAATCATCAAAGCAAGTATAAATCAATCAAAACATAAGACATGAATAGCTCAATCAAAAGAACTCTCATTGAAATGAACCTAATTCCAAAGCACATTCAATAGAGGCACAAAAACAAAGCATTTAAAAGAAAATTTCATGCAAACCATATAACAATTTGGATGCTTCTTCCATGCGGCTCCATTGTTGTTCTTTCCTCTTCAATGGGTTTGTGGATCTCACCTACAAGTGCTCACACAATTGAAAGCAAAAAGTTCAAGAGTACTAGAAACAAAAGTTCGGTAGTTTGATAGAAAATTCGGATTCATGAAGGATTCGAAGGGATTGAAGGGATTGAAGGGATTATTAGCTTTGATTCAAGAAAATCATCCAATTTATAGAAGAATTGGATAAGTGACAAGATTGGCATGATGCAATTCAAATAGAAATTGCAAATCAATATGACAAATTATGACAAATTATGCATTTCCATGCACAATTTGATTGATTGATTATGACACATTTCATGTCAAAATTGATTGATTAATCAATTATGACAATTTCATGACAAATTGAAATGCCACTCCCATAGAATTAGGAGATGAATTAGGAGGGAAAAGGAATTAGAAATTTGAAAAATAGGAAATTGAAATTGATGACAAATTAGGAAATTGGAATTAGAAATTGATGAAAAATAGGATTTAAGAATTAGTGAATTAATTAATAATTTTTCATTTATTAATCAATTCACAAAGAAGAATAATTAGCCAATTAAATAAAGATTTAATTGTAATGAGAAGACTTAGGATAAATAAGTAAATTATTTAATCCTAGAGGAAGAAATGGCAAATTAGGTTAAATGAATAAATCATAAAACCCTAGAAGACGAATTAGAAATGCGAAAAATGGCAATTAGGTCTTGATTAAAGATAATTAATGTCGTGATTTTGAATTGATGAATGATCAATGCGATAAACGATTTGACTGAAAAATGCGCCAATTGACGAGGAACAATGACAAATTGATCCAAATTGACATAATCGAGACAAACAATGATCGATAGTGAAATGATCGCAAAATGACAAGATTGACAAAAGGACACGAATCGATGACAAAATGGATTGCAAGATGACAAGATAATGACCACGATCGATGACAAATCGATTGCAAAATGATAAAATTGATAACGACCATGATCAATGACAAATTGATCGCAAGATGACAAGATCGAACATGACAACGATCGATGACAAATCGAAAATAAAACGACAAGATTGAAGGATTGATGACAAATCGACAAGATTGATAAGAGGACAAAACCCTAATTAGGATTGACGATGTCCAAAATGATAAGATTGATGATACGATTGATAAGATTGACAGGATTGATGATAAGATTGATAAGATTGATAGGATTGACAGGAGGCCAAAACCCTAATTAGGATTGACGATGTCCAAATTGATGACAAATTAGCATGCACATTGATGCGACAAGATAAGATTGATCAAAATCATGATTGGATAGTGTTGTCAACAAGACCAAATTTGAGACCGAGACGAATGAAGAATGTAGAAGAATGACTCGATGTTCGCAAATGATAAAGACCAAGTGCGTGACATAGGAGAAATGTTAATGCGACGCAAAAACCTAAAATGAGGCAATGCGCAAATGTTAAAGTATGACCTCGCAAGCGTTGACCATTTTTGGGTGTCTACACATATAAATGGATCTTATTTTGAAAAATGTGTTAAAAGGTATGAAATGTACTAATGAAGAAAATTGAATTTTGATATTGTTATTACATTTTCTACTCTTTTGTAAATTATTTTTGCCCTTAATCACTAAATTAAATACTTTAGGGTGAATTTTATTTATTAAGAGAATAATTAAATGATAAATATTTATTACAATGTTGTTTTATGTGCAGAAAGCTAAAATTCTTGGGCAAACATTAAAAGGGAGTATTCTTCATCCAAGATTACATTTTGACATTTTTTTGTGATATACTATTTCTAATTATTACTTGCAAAAGGAATTTTGATATTTATAGCATCTTGATATACTTATGCAAGTAGTATTTTCTTTTTGCCTTTTAAGAAATTATAATTGTAATATTTTTTATCAAAAGGGAAAATATATGTGGTATTGGATGACCTAAATAGGGTTTGATATATTACTATGTCATCTTATATTCTCTTAATATTATTTTCACCCTAGATAAATAATTTGAACATATTCATTAGGGTGAGTCATTTAATGCTTGATTGGTTTTTGCAAAGGTTACTTCATATGATATAATATTTCCGACCCAAATTAAAGATTACCAAAAGGTGAGAAAGTATTGTAACATTATCGGATGGGAAGTATTTTCTTTTACTTACTATACAAAATCTTTTACCGTATGTTATTTAATAAAAACTATTATTGGAATAAATATTTACAAGTGTTTAATACTTTGATTTAAGTGAATTATTGTAAATAAGTATTTTACATAGGGTAAAATGATTATTGCCTAATCTAAAGTGGAATATATTTAATCTTTAATTAATAAGGGATTTGATTGGTTTATTTTATGTGTAGGAGATATTGAATATTTACAGGAAGTATTATCAAAGCGGAGGATAAAGGATATATTATTAAAGCTTTATTTAGTGTGTTTGTTAAGGATTCAAATGTAATTATCTCTGTAAACCAAAGGGTGTGTCCTTTGGAAAAACAACTGTCTATAACTCCCTCCTATATGCAAAAGGGTCTGTCCTTTCACATATGTCTTTTGGATCAGGTATTTATAGGGAGTCTTTTTCAATTAAAAAAGGAGGAGACAATTCACAATCTATGATGCTGCCAGTAGGCGCTATGGGATGTCTATATTGGAGAAGTCTGTAGGAATGGAAGTATCATTTTGAGCAATCACTGTGTAATGGAGTATATGTAAGTGTAGCTATTGCATGCATTCACTCTCTAGAAATTAATATACAAGATTCGATGTTTCAATTACAGAATTCGTGTATACTTTTGTGTTGATGAATTTCATTTTGTCCTCTTGATAAATCTGATAAAGGGTTTAATACAGTGTGCCACCACAAGTTGTTATAATTGAATATAAGATTTGTTTCTTCATGTTCTTATAGCACTTAATGGAACCTCTGTATTAATAGTCTTGTGTTACAAGTTGCCTGAAAACTATCTCAAGAGTTTAATCAAATTATTTGTCCACAAAACATCATGCATATTCCTGGATAGAGGCACTGGTCTGTCATTTATATCTAAGATTTTGATTTGTATGCATAAGGTCCTTACAGAGAAACATTCTTCCATATCCTATTTGAACTAATCCTTGCAGATTTCATTCAAGTCTTGAAAGCATTTCATTTTCAATATACAATATCTTTAACATACACTTTTATTCATATTCAGTTTTAAGTTTTCAAAGTATTCAGCTAAAGCACATGATATAGCATAGTTGCAGAACACTAATTTGCCAATTGTGTAAACTTGCTTAGAGGCTTAAATCCACATTTAAATAACTCTTTTGTGCTTGAGAGGGAAGGGTACACCCACCTAGGTCTTATGGAGCTTGAAGTACAGAGGGATTTGTTCTTTGACCATCCCTGTTCGTTGGCCAAGGCTGATTGGATTTCCTAAGGAGTTGGCAAGTCTTTGGGTTTTCCAATCTGTGGTTTTGGGCACCAGCACTTCCACTTTGGCATTGATGTCAACACATGTAGTATCCAAAATACTACATAGTCTTTCTTCCCCTTTGCTGTGATCCATGGATTCACTCACATGTAGTATGCAGTATACTACAAAATCCTTCTCCCCCTTTGACAACAATGACAAAGGATATTGTTAGGATATCATTCCTCCCTATGTTTACTGGTCACTGACAAAATTCTTTCTCCCCCCTTGTCTTCATTGGATGTAACACTTCTATTGATACCACTTGTTATCTTTGTACCGATTGTTACATCTTCTCAATTCATAGCACTTGAGATGGGGAACTTAACCATAAGCTGACACCAATTGAGCATGCAAGTCTCAAGCAATTTGAACTCAATTTGTAGAAAGACTATTACTAATTTCTGATGTGTAAATGAATACTACTCATCTACCGGTCAACCTACAACACCTTTGCATCATGAGCACTTGAACTCCCCCTGATTCATACACATCAGGTTCTTATCTCCAGTCAGGTACACTACCAAGATTCTGATCTTCTCCATATACGATCTTAGCTATGCATATGTGATCATCTGATGATCCTTTAATTCCATTATATCCACCACAACTTATGACCTGATCCTAGATCTACACAATGCCAGATAATGTTATCATCATGCTAGGAGTCAGACCAGTTAGCCCAAAGGTATGCATGTCTACACGAACAACCACAGGGCCAAAAAATGTCATTTAGGTTTTCATCAACACCACCTAAGACACAACTTCACACCATGTTACCGTGGCTAATGCAATGGTCTCCAACTTCATTGTCTTACAAAACCTGCAAGTACTTATTAGTATATAAGCTAGTAACATCCTTCATGAACTGGTTAACACCTGAAACTAATTGTTAACCTTTACTCATTGAAATGTGCAGTGGTGATCCAACACTGATCAATAGGTGTGTAGTTAATGCAGCCTCTACACACACTTATTAGTTCCTTCCTTTTCATCGGCAATAGTATGTTCTTCCATGTTGCCTTCTTTACTGGGGGGATGAATAATAAATTAAATGTGCTACTTCCCCTAAGATCCTGCATCTCCTTTAGGCCTTAGGAGATATCTTTTGTGTGCTGAGTGCACAGTGCTAGTCCATGGTCTTCTTCCTCCATACCTGCTTTGTCTCATCCTTCTTCCCATTTTTAGACTTGGGAGCAAGTCCATTTCCTGATTCTCCATCACAGCTAGAAGTAGTGCTATAGTAGCACACAATATCCATCTCAACTTCATGATTGGGAAATCTCTTGATATACCGGTTTGACCAACTTCTACTGGTCATGTTGCTATGACTGGCAGCCAAAATTGGTGGACCTCTTGCTCCCGCAGGGAGAATTCTCCTTTGGTACCATGCAGGTCTCTGCTTTCCATATACTCTATTTTCACTTTTGTGTAGGGCATAGCCATTTTATTGGCCTCCATGTGATTGCAAGTTCCTATTACTGCATTCAAACTCTCTATGCCCAAAACCTTTGTAGTTATGACAAAGAACATTTGCATAACTGGAAGAGGGGACATTCATGTATCTCTTCCTGGATACATTTTTCTCATATGCATGTTGTCCATGAGATCCTAGATTATTCCTTCTAGATCTCTTTCTACATTCTTCTTCCCTATGGCCATAGGCATTACATGCAAAATAGTACCCGGTAAAGGATGGCATATGACTTATAAATTTATTTTTCCATGCATGAGGAGATCTTACCAGTTTTGCATCTCTATTTCTTCTTCTTTGAGAATGGATCCTTGGTTGTCCATTCTGTGCAGCTCTTCCGTCTGGTCTTTTCTTCTCCCATATTTTCTTTCCCCTATGGGTAATAGAATTTCTCTTTCCTTTGCTGGTAGGAGGTCTTCTTTGCTGCTTCCTCATTTTCTTGCTTCCAGTGAAGCTTTCTACTCTCATCTTCCCCTTTCTTTTGGGATCTTGAGTGTTCCTTCTTCTTGCAACACCGGTCTTCTTTCTTGACCGCAAGTCCTCACCAGTTGTATCTAGATCAATCTTCTTTTGGGGAGCATTTCTCACTAAGAAGGTTTGGCCTTTGTTTTCTCCATTGGAAGAGACAAACAAAATGTCATTGTGGGGGACATTCTTGCTCATGGAGCATTCACTGACACTATTTCCTAAACCTTCAGTATCCTTGGCATGCTTTTGATTCTTTAGTATATTATCCAAGGCATCTTTTCTATCATCAAATCAAACTCTTACCTTGAGCTCATTTTGACACTTCTCAAGGTTATTTTAGAGAATCTTCATTTCTCCAAGAAACTGTTGATTTTCTTCATTCTTCATTTCTAGCCTAGATGCTAGATCTTCACACCAAAACTCCTTGGTGTCTCTTGCTTGAGACATCAACTCTAAGAGGCTTTTCTTAGATTCCTCAAGGCATTTTGATAGACGGTTCTGCTCTACTATGGAAGCACTCTTGAATAGCTTGTATTCCCTTCTAACTCTATTGAGTTCTTCAAGTGCATTTACAAGCTCTCCTTCAAGGTCAACTTTTGCTTCTTCTTCATTATCAAATGGATCTTGATGGCTAGATCTATCTACCATGTCTTCATCTTCATCCTCATCACTGTCCAACACATCTTGTTGAGGGGAACTATTTTCCCAGCCACTTTCAGATTCTTGAGCCACGAAGAGGTGAGCTCCTTCTTCATCACTGCTATGGCTGCTAGTAGATCTATCTTCATCATCGAGACAAATATGAGAAGTATTTCTCATATTTGCTTCAATTGCTAGTTCTACAGTTGAGGGTTCATTTCCATAGAGCTTCTTCAATCTTTCCCATAAGCTCTTTGTTGTTTTACACTTGTCCACCTATGAGGAGACTATTGGGACCTATAAAATCTTGAGGGTTTGGGGTTTTTGATTTTTCAGGAAAACATTTAGAAAAAATGAAACCTTTGTAGCACATTATCGTAATTCATATTGAACTTGAACCCTTGGTTCAAGGTTCAAGGTTCAACCGTTTCTCTTGCATGAGTCGTGGCTTTGTAATGTTTTTTAATAAGCAAGTGAGAATGCATTATGTTAGTTTTGAACCATTTGTAAATCGGTTCAAGGTTCAAGGTTCAAGCTATTGGGACTCTTAAAAAATTGAGTATTTTGGGAGGCCCATTTCAAAATTTTGCATGTGCATTTCCTCCTGGCGTGTTTCTGGCAATTTTGAATTTTTGCCTTATTGACAAGACCTACCCCAATCGGCAGGACTCACCCTGATGAGGTTGCAGGCAGTGTGTGTTGTGTTATTAGATATTGGGTGGAGTGGTTTCATGCTATATCGACCACCTGATGACATGGTGCAAGAGGGGGACATATACATCAATGACATCGGCCATCAGAATAGCGCAATGTAATGTTATCCCGATGACCCGATGGAACATCATCCTATGCACGGTAAGTCATCAGCCATCGGAGGTCAAGTTCTAAAGTTATCCCGATGACTTGATGGATAGTGCAAAGAGGTGCAAAGCGCGAAGTTTGTCATCGGCCATCAAGTTAGCATGTTTGGAGAGGTCTCGATGACCCAATGGAAAGGCCCAGGCATGGTCCATTTATACCACATTAGCCGCGTGGAGGAGCATTTCAGTATTTAAAGGCAAAGCCTCATACATATTAAGTCTCAAAGCTTATGAGATTTTGGAAAGTAGCAGCTCAAAAGTGGTGGGCCCCCCACGTGCATCTCAAAGCACCCAAATTTTGCAAAGAAAGGCAAAATAACCAGCGAGCAAGTCAGGCATATCAAAGGTGATCACAAAAGATCCAACTGCTATCGCTATGTCGTGACATAAAGATGCTTGCCAGATATCACCCCAACTTGGAGACAAAGCATGTTCTGAAAGGGGTGAGTGGTTGAGGTTAAGGGTCTAGTAGGTTTGAGCCGATCGAATGGCCATCGCTATACTGCCATGTGAAAGTGCTTGAATGTTAATAGTCATGACTTGGTGACTGATGAGGTGGCAGACAAGTGGCGAACACATGGTGACACTGTGGCACAATAGAGAGTCACTTAGGAGAGGCTAACAATTGAGCAGATTGCTGAAATCCAATGACAAATCAATGGTGGGGTGAAATTATGGGGCTAACCATGACTGTCATTGTACCGTGGTTGTGAAATGCCCAGAATGAATACCCTTGCGACAGGTGGCACCGAGGTGGACTCTAAGAAAATCATGAGGTGCCACATGGTGAAACACATCCAATGAGGTGTAAGGACCAGTGGTAACATGAGGAAGATAGGTGGCATATCATCAAAATGAATATCGATGAGACCTTGGCTTCGATGGATCACTATAGGGACTCACCGAAGGCATCAGTTTCATCAACATAAAAGGTGTCGATGAAACTAGGGTTTTGATAAGACAAGAAAGCATCTTGTCGAAGGGGAGGTTTGGCCTAAAAAATGAGACCTAACAAACCAAAATAGGTGGTGGGTCTGGTGGCGCTGAGGTGGCAAATGAGGCCGTGCTTAGGTGGATCCAATGGCCAGTCACATATTGACACGTAGCACAAATGGATGAAGAGGTAAAGACCGAGCAGGATTGTGCCAATCTAACGGTTCTCACTATACCTCTATACGAAGGTGCCTGATGGTTATCCCTTGTAACATGGTGACTAATGATGTGGCAATTGTAGTGGTGGTTTAGGCTGGCTTAGAGCAAACTAGGAAGTGACACATGGCAGGCCCGCCAGAGGAGAGAGTAGCCTAGGTGAACTAATCGGTGGGCATGTCAAGAGGGATCTGATGGTTGGATGGATGATTTGACGGTGGTCGCCATGTTGTGATGGAAAGATGCTTGATGGCTAAGAGGCATGACTTGGTGACTAAGCGGTGGGACTTGTAGGAAGAACAGTTCAGAGGAAGTAAATAATAAGCAAGTTCAAGGAAGATCTACAGTTGTTGCCATACTACAAGATGGAGGTGCTTGAATGTTAATGGCCGCAACTTGGTGACTAGTGAGGTGGTAAGACAGGTGGAGTCTAGAGGGACTCATGAGTGAACCATGAGGTGACATGTGGCTGAAACCTGCATGGGAAAGTGAGGTTAAAATATAGTTTCAGACTGTGGTGAAAAGGCAAAAGCTTAAATGACCAACTTGCAGAGGGATTGATGGTTGAGGGTTGAATTTTTGCCCAAATATGTGTTAGAGTAAAGTAATTAATTAACTTTACTCTCCTCTTAAGATTTCACTTTATGCATATATTAGTCATTTAATAATTAATATTTAATTATTAAATGCTCTCACCTTAGGGTTAGGTTTTCCTTTCGGTGTTGATCTCCTTTATAAGGATTGATCTCTTGTATTATTGTCATATTCTTGATTCATTTTTTCTCTGATAATAAATCTTTTCACTTTGTCAGAGCCAAAACCCTTGTTTCGTTCTCTCTCTTTCTCTGTGATAATTTTCTTGCATGCAGGTTTCTTTGGGATCTATGGATTTGTATTTCTCAAATCCTACATGGTGTCAGAGCCATATCTGTTGTAGCTTGTTCAGACTTTTGAAAGATTTTGAGATCTCCAGTTTTGGCTGCATCAGATCTGTGTTTGTCTTTTGTTTTTTATTTTGGAATAGGGGGTACTTTTTTTTTGGTGCACTTTGAGCCCAAACAGACCTCATCGTTGAGCTCGCAGTGCCCAAAAACCCCTATTTTCATATAAAATTTGTCCGATTTGGACACAGTTGCTCTAGAAGGCAAAAAAAATTTTGCCCCAAGGCCGTACGACCCCAGGGCACGCAGTTCGAGGCACAATCAAGAAAAAAAATACAAAATCAACACACAGCATAGTTTTTTTTTTAAAAAAACAAAGAGTGCCGTTGTTTGAAGCGTGCACCACTGGTGAGCAGCCTGGTGGCCACTGCCCGGCCACCGCCGCCGGCGGTAACAACCAGTCGCGGCCCGGCAGCCACCGCTGCGCCGCCCAGCGGCCCACCGCTCCCTGCGCCGCTCATAGCGCCTCCCACCCTTTGCTAGGACCAGCGGTGCCGCCCCCATGCCACCAGCCCCTTTGTGCTAGCTCCTGGTCGCCTAGCGGACCAGGGGCTTCTTTTTTTAAGCCCTTGAGGGCTATAAGGGCCCATCTGGGCCTTTTTGGAGCTATTTTACAAAATCGGGCATAAATCAGGCGTCCGATCTCCATTTTTCAAAAATGAATAGGTGTTGGAAAGATGACTCCGAGCCCATTCTAATGGTGTAGGAATTTTTTCATATTTCTCTAGTTTGATTGCATTTTTTCGTAGTCAAAGTCTGATGAGCCTTTTTGCACTCCGAGGGACATAACTTGCTCGTTTTTGCTCCGTTTTTCAAAAGCGAATAGGCGTCAGAAAGGTGGTTCTATGCTCTTTCCAGATCTGCAGTCTATTTCATTAGTAAATTCTTCAGGTGCTCATAATTTTGTCTCAACTAGTTACTACTTTCTATCATTTTCAGGCTTTCAGTTTGTACTGGGGATTGGTTTTTTGCATTGTGGGGGGGTGTTTTTCTTGCTTTCTGTTATTTACATCAGAAAAATAGAATCTAAAAACACTAAAACAAAACAACCAAACCCCTTGTGCATCTTCTATCTAGTTCTGAAAGACCACTTAATAATAATTAAAAAATTCAGAGCAGTTGAGGCACAGTTCACAGGATGGCCGACAGACCTATTGAATCTCTCACACCGCATAATTACCACACTTGGAAGGGTCGCATGATGACTCTTCTCTAGTCTCGAGGGTTATGGTTTTGTTTGGATGAGGTTCAACCTCAGCTGACACGTCCCTTTGAGGTTATGCAGCATAGGAACAATATGGATCAGGCTATGGGATTGATGGCTTTACACATTTCTGACAGTCTCTAGTTTCATTTTGAGGGTTGTCTCACTCCTTGAGCCATTTGGACCAAGTTTGATGGACTTTTTGGTACTGTCAACGAGTTCAGAGCTTTGCAGCTTGAGGCAGAGTTAACTTCCTTGGTACTTGATTTGTTTCCCTCTATTGAGGACTTTCTGATGAAGTTCAAACAGCAAAGATCTATCTTGCAGGGTTGTGGTAAGATTAAGACTGATACAGAGTGCATTTTCCTGATCCTCTCCAAGCTTCAGGATCCATTTTAGATCTTCTCTTCGACCTTCTATTCCACCATGGATGCCTTGGGTGCTCGACATGTCATGCCTTCTTTTGAGGTCTTTTGTGATCGTCTGACTCATGAGCAAGCTAAGCTTAAGTAGTTGGATTCACTTTCAGGTTCACAGAACCAAGCATTGGTAGCCTAGTCCTCCAAAGGAAAATACAAGCAGAAACCAAAGCCTAAGAAAGATTCAGAGGCTAGTGAGAATCCCTCCAAGCCACCACCTAAGTTTGATTCAAAACCACAGTCCAATTCTAAACAGGGTAAATCTTCAAAGTCTGGTGAGTCTTCCTCCAAGACTAAGAAGAAATCTGGTGATCCTTGTAGTTTTTGTGGCAAGGAAGGACATCTCATTTCTAGGTGTTGGAAATGTTTAGAGGCTTTGGAGGAAGCCATGCAGCAGCATAATATCAGTGCACCTTAGCCTCCTTCACAGCTCACAGGGAAAGGTCATGCTCTTTCTGCACAAGCATTGTCCTCAGCATCCACTTGGATTCTAGATTCTGGTGCCTTTCACCATATGACACACATAGAGGATTTAGTCACCGCTCTTGCTCCTATAGGCACTAGACATATTGCAGTTGGTGACTCAGCACAACTTTCCGTTCAGGGTTCCGGTACTGTTTCATTGGATGGTGGTTGTCTATAGGATGTGCTTTTAGTTTCTGACATTTCGACAAACCTTCTATCTGTTTATCATATTTGCCACTCTGGCTCTGGTAAGACAGTTGAGTTCTCACCTTATGATGTGGTTATTAGAGATCTTCATGATCCTGACTTGGTTGTGGCTATTGGGAGTGTGGATTCTGCATCTCACTTATATAGTTTTGATGGCTTTGAGAGTTCAGACACTGTTGGTTCCTCTCTTATAGCACATGCAGATTCAGTGAGCAGGCTTTGGCATGAACGTTTTGGCCATGTCAATCACAGATATCTACAGCAGATAAGTACACAAGCACTTGTGATTGGGCTTCAATAGATTTCTTGTACGGATGGTGTATGTCGTGGTTGTGTCTTTGGCAAACATCATCAAGATCCTTTTCCTAAGGGTCGTGCCTCTCGTGCTAGGGCAGCCCTAGAGGTGGTATACAGTGATCTTATGTCCTTTCTGACTCCTTCCTTTTTAGGGGCCCGTTATGTGCTCACTTTTATTGATGACTTCTCCAGACGTACATGGGTGTACTTTCTTAAGTACAAGTCTGATGTCTTTGACTCATTCAGGATTTTTAAGACATTTGTGGAGGAGCAATCTGGACTTTCTATCAAGAGGATACACACAAATAATGGGGGGGAGTATGTTAATCAGGCTTTCAGAGATTTTTGCACTGAGCATGGTTTACAGCATCAGTTTACAGTTCCTTACACCTCTTAGTAGAATGGTGTTGTTGAGAGAAAGAACAAAACCTTATGGGAGATGGAAAATTGTATGATACAGTCACGAGCTATGAGTTCTTCATTTTGGGCTAAGGTAGTCAATTGTGCCAATTATATTTAGAATCAGATGCCTCATAAGGCATTGTGACATATGACTCCTAAGGAGGCTTGGACCCATGTCAAGCCTGATGTTTCTACATTCTGAGTTTTTGGTAGTGAGGCTTGGGCATTTATTCCTGATGCTCAGCAGAAAGCCATGGAGAGGAAGAGTCGACCACTCATATTTGTTGGCTACTGTGAGGATGTTAAGGCATACAGGTTGTTTGATCCTGATTCCAGAGAGGTCTTGTTTTGGCGGGATGTCCAGTTTGATGAGCTCTATCCTCAGATGGATTCTCCATCACCAACTTCTCCCTCATTGCCTACTCCTTCCTCTTCATCTGTTGAGGATTACTTATCTCTTGAGGATGATGTAGATGATGATCCACCTTCTCCACCACCACCAGTTGCTCCATCTTTGCCGAGGTGGGCCCGTGATACTGTTGATGTAGTTGGTTCTTTGGTAGGTGATCCTTTAGATACTCGTCGCACTCATGCTCAGACATCTGGTTCTAGTCTTTTGAGTCATGCCATTTCAGATGATCCTCAAAAGTTTTTAGAGGTAACAGGACACCTTGAGTGGGATAGGGCCATGGATGAGGAGTATTCTTTTTTGATGAAGAATCATACTTGGGATCTTTGTCCTCTTCCTAAGGGAAGAAAGTTGGTTCGGTGCAAGTGGGTGTATCATGCCAAGTATGCTACAGATGGTTCTATTGATAAGTATAAGGCCCGCCTCATTGCGAAGGGGTTTTCTCAGGTAGAGGGTATTGACTACTCTGAGACCTTTGCTCCTATCGCCAAGATGAATTCTATATGCCTGGTACTTTCACTTGCAGCTTCACAGGGATGGACAGTGTTTTAGATGGATGTGAAGAGTGCCTTCCTGCATGGAGACCTACATGAGGAGATCTATATGGAGTAGCCTTAGGGATTTGTGCAAGACACTTCTTTGGTTTGCAAACTTCGTCGTTCATTGTATGGTCTCAAACAAGCCCCCAGGGCTTGGTATGAGAAGATGGACTCTTTCCTGCTTTCCTCTCACTTCACACATTGTCATTCCAATCACATAGTGTATATTTAGCGTCAGGAGGGTGATCTTTTGATTCTTGTGCTATATGTAGATGATCTCATCCTTACAGGTAGCTCATCCTCCATGATTCATAGTGTTCAGAGAGCTTTGATGGAGCAGTTTGAGATGACAAATCTTGGTCTCTTGCACTTTTTTCTGGGTCTACAGGTTATTCAGTCTTCAGATGGTATTTCCATATTTCAAGAGAAGTATGCTCTTGATATGCTTCAGCGATTTGGCATGCTTGATTGCAAGTCTTCCCCCACTCCATTTCAGTTAGGTGTTGTTTTGTCTTCCACTTGCTCTACTCCTTCAGTAGACCCCACTTTATACAGGCAGTTGGTTGGCAGTTTGTTGTACCTGACACATTTTCATTCTGATCTTTCCTTTGTGGTTGGCCTTGTCTCTTGGTTCTCCCATGATCCTCATGAGAGCCATTGGCAAGCAGCCAAACGTATTTTGAGGTACATTCGGGGCACCACTCATTATGGCATTCACTACACTTCAGGATCCCCTCACATCATTGGCTTCACTGACTCCGATTGGGCTGGTGATGTCAATGATCGGAAGTCTACTTTTGGCTTTGTTTTTTGCCTTGGTTCTGGTCCTATCACATGGTCTTGCAAGAAGCAGTCTGCTATTGCATTATCATCTACAGAGGCTGAGTACCGAGCAGCAGTGTTAGCCAGTCAGGAGGTTTTATGGCTTCGGCAGTTGATGACAGAGTTTGGGTTTCCTCCAGATTATCCCACTATTCTTTGGTGTGACAATCAGAGTGCCATTCACCTTTCTCGCAACCCAGTGGAGCATCAGTGGACAAAGCTCATTGAAATCCACATGCACTTCATCAGGCAGTTGATTCAGGATGGTTCTCTCATCTTGGAGTACATTCCTACAAAGGAGCAGGTTGCAGACATCTTCACTAATCCTTTGGCATCTCCGCGCTATCTACAATTGTGCTCCATGCTTGGGGTGAAGGAAGTTGTCCTTGGGGGGTCTCAGTGAGGCCTTCCTTCCTTCATGTTTTCTTTTTAGCATGATTCTTTATCTCTTTTTGGAGAGGAGTTTTTTCCCACTGGGTTTTCTCCTTTACTCCGCTTTATAGAGATTTTTTTGTATTCAGGTACCTGATCAGGCCTTGTTGTCGGGACCCTTTATTGCATTGTAGTTCCTTTTCTTTCTTCTGCATTGTTTGTAGCTGCATTGTAGCTCATCTTAAGGGGGGGGTGTTAGAGTAAAGTAATTAATTAACTTTACTCTCCTCTTAAGATTTCACTTTATGCATATATTAGTCATTTAATAATTAATATTTAATTATTAAATGCTCTCACCTTAGGGTTAGGTTTTCCTTTCGGTGTTGATCTCCTTTATAAGGATTGATCTCTTGTATTATTGTCATATTCTTGATTCTTTTTTTCTCTGCTAATAAATCTTTTCACTTTGTCAGAGCCAAAACCCTTGTTTCATTCTCTCTCTTTCTCTGTGACAGGTTTCTTTGGGTTCTATGGATTTGTATTTTTCAAATCCTACAATATGGATTTGTCATATATCATTGGAAAGCTCTCAATCCGAAGAATCTGATTTTGTAGTCAAGTGTAGCCTACGACAAGTATTTTTGGAGCAGTGACCTCTAGATCTCAAAAGTTATTTCTCAGACAGAAGGTGATAATTTTCTGCAGGCCAAGTATGACAACGGTTAATGCCAGGAGTTAAGGTAAGCGGTTATGGCAGAAAACTAGTGGTAGAAGTTAAGTTTTTAATAGCTAGAGACCAAGTGGTGGGGCCTGTTTCTAAGAAGATTACTCAGGAAGGTTAAGGGGCGCCTTAGTTTTCCATGATCGGATGGTTGTCGCTATACCGCAATGGAAATACGTCCGAACTTTAAAAGTCATGACATAGTGACTAGAGGAAAAGTGCTCACAAGGGATTGCCTTCCTGGTCCGTTGGTGCCAAAATTTGAAAGAATTAATGGCAGAGGTGTAACAGTTCCATCCGATGCAAATTTGAAGTGAAAAGTTGGTGAGACATATCTAGGGAGATTTGCAGAGAACATAATGGTGCGTCGCTATGTGTTTTCTTAGGTGGAACTCATAAATGCTCTGGCACAAGATGATCTACAAGAATTATGAGGCCGATGGTGGTTGTAACCAATTTTGTGTAATAGGAATCTACCATTTCGGCCATGCCTAGTGAATTAATGAAGCACGCACCCCAGAAAGAATGTTAGATTTCTCCCTCAACTGCAATGGCACAAAAATATATCTTTTGCAATAAATGACTGTTAGGGTTAAAAAAATTTCTTCTAGGTAGTCTGAAGCTTATTGTATCTTGATTTCTATAAAAGGATTCCAGGGCTACCTAGAAAAAGGGGACACAAATTTTTGTAGCTAACTTCTGGCAAAATTAATATAGGCCTTTGTCTTAGTAGTTTTTGAGTCAAATATGAAGTACTTGTAACCTTTTGATAGAGGAATGAAATATACAGTGCAAAGAATTTAAATTCAAATTTGTATTGTCTCTATGTCATTGTACTGGTGTTCATTTCATTTAAGTAATCAAGGATTGCTTATTTGAATGATTTTCTAGGCATCTAATGAAGCTGTTTTGAGTCTTTTCCTTAAGGAGAAAAATGCAAATATACTTTGAACAAAGTCATCAGTATTAGTATTTCTGGTGTAGATTAGGAGTTTGTGTATGTTAGGCATATTCAAAGTTGATAGATCAGGAACTTGTGATTTGTGTACTAGTTTCTCTTGTCAGGTTGTAGTTTGTTGTAGATGACTCTGTTGCCTAGATAAGGCACTGGTTTATCTATTCATTTTTGTTGCATTTTGTGATACTTTTTTAAAAAGTCAAATCAATTTTCCTTTTAGGTTAGTTGTATTGGTCAATAAGGAAAGTTTGCAGGAATTTACACTAGTTTTCTATAAACCATTTACTATTTTTGTGAGACAATAGTCTTTAAAAGGGTTCACCTGCTCAAGCTTCTATAAGCTTAAAGTGTAGGAGGTTTCCTAATTCTAGAACCTCATATTGTTGTCTTTATTTCAAACTTTTGTTATTCTCTTCCATTGTAGCATAGAGGCAGTAATTTTCACTTTTAAATAGAAGAAACAAAAGTTTTCAAAATGGAGAACAACAAAATTGGCGACTTTGTTGGGGAGTAATCTAAAGATCTCTAGTATAGATTGTTGAATCAGATTGTAAGTGAGTTTTCCCATCCGAGTCACCACAACAAAATTGGTGAATCTATTGGGGAAGGAGAGTGTCTTGTAATTGCATTTTTAGTAAAGTTGGGAGAAGTTTTATTCACCTTGTTGATTGCAGACAAACCCATGAGTCTAGCCAAAATTCATTTGGGGAAGAGTCTCAGAAGTTTAGAAATTTAAAATTCATTTTCAAATTTGAAAGTGTATATCCTGGAAGGTTTTGTTGATATGAAATATGAAAAATATTATGTGACTCTGTTGTGTGTCAAGTACCCAGAAATTTGAAAGTGTTTCAGAGTGAAGATCAGTGGTTAAATTTTATTCCTCTTTAGGGAGGTGGTGACTCTGTAAGAACGAACCTGAGATTTGGAGGAGTTCTTCAAATTTTCAGTCAAAAGTAAAGTGAACAACAACAACAAATATACCCAGGTATTACTCAAATTTTTGTAAGATAACTTAGCTCCTTATAAGGTGAACCAAGTCACCACGAAAAGGAATGTTGTTTTTAAGGTTACATACTTCATTGGAATAAATTTCAGTCAGAAATATTGTGAGAAGTATGTCAGGTTATCAAGTTAATGATTGCATGTGTTTTGCAAAGTATTTCTAAAACAGTAAGATGCATTGTCCAAGTAATGGTTCAATAGATGTTTCAAATTTGATGGATCTAGATGTGGTTCCTAGATCTAAAATTTCTTTGTCAAATTTGAAAGACATTGATAGGGAGATTGAAATACATCTTCAAAAGATCCAAGAAAAGTGCATTTTGTTTCTAAGAAAGAAAGTAGGGAAGAGGAATGAAGAATAATCATATGTTTTTTATGAAAGATTTATTGCTGCATTAAATGAGCTCCCAGTTGATGTTAGACCCCATGAGTCTGTTTGGATTCAATTATTCTTAGAGCTTGATGAGCTTGACTCTATTGATTTGTCTACAACCTTGACAGAAGAAAGTGTTGCATGTATTAAAGAATGGATAGATGAGATTGAAGTGACCAAATCTGAAAATGTACACAGTATTGAGTATAGTGATGGAGATAAATTAATGACTGGATATATTTCTTAAGATGTTGAAGGTGACTCTTATTCTCAGCATGATAGTGCAGATGTGTATTCAGAGCAAGAAGAAAATTGTGAGAACATAAGTTGTTGTTCAAATAATCATGAGCCTGTTGAGGTTTCATATTTGAATAATATAGATGGCCTTGCTGTCAACCTCAATCCACAAAGTGTTTGCAACCAAGGTAATGAAACTATGTTGCAATATATAACAACACTTTATGATCAGCAAAATAAAAGTAATGATGCAGATGAAAGTTGTTGTAATGACAAAATAAATGTGCACAAAGACATGAGAACTACAAATTTAATGCATGCATCAAATTGGGACAATGTTTACAAGACAGAAGATAAAGCCAAGGAAAATGAGAATGAAGGAGAAGGTTTACTAAGTAATGAACAAATCTCATAACTATTAATTGCTGATCTTAAGAGGTATGCATCCAGAAATGTCCCCAATCTCTCATACCCAATCGGTATACATTTTGATACTAATGATATTTTTTAGGGTGTGAAGTATGATAGGTATGCTATTGATTCTTTCCCTACATTTGATTTGAAAAGTAGACAAAGTGAAAATGCATATAAGATCGATAGATGTGATGATGTAGATTCATATGTTGATATGAACTCAAAATTTGATATGCATTGTGTGGATCTTGGTGTTAAAGAGAAAGATAAATCTGATGTGGTTTTCTTGGATTCGCAAGTGGCAAATGAACTATTGACAAGTGATGATACTTTTTCATGTTTGCAAGAGGCTGATAGAAATTGTGATCAGCATATTGAAGTGCAGTCATTTTATGTTGAAATGTTTCTCTCTAGTTTGCAAGCTAGTATTATGGATGAGTGTTTTCCATTTATGCAAACTAGCAATCAACATGTGCCTGATGTTCCCAACTTTAAGAGGGAGTTGGATTACCTTTTTGTTCAGCAAGGGATTAATTGTAAAGAATATGATAGTTATATGTCACATAGTGATCAACACTTTAAGCATTTGTTTGATTTCCAATTGTTTGGTGATTACCAGTATGTTGATTTTTCTCTATATGAGCTTATGAGAAGTTGCAGGGTTTGTGAACTGGCAGATGTAGATGAAATCTTTAGCTTACCCTTGATTCATGGAAATGAGAATCATGTGTTTGATAGGGGTAATAATTGACTTCAATTTTGATGTCCCGAGGCCATTTTGTAAATAATCTCTATATTGTATAGTCGCTTTGCTTTCAGTTGTGTGGTTTTGAATAAGGAGCCCTTGTTTTTGAGAAGAAGAGAAGTGATTTATTTTTGGGTGGTCTACTTAACCAAAGACTCTAGATTCTTGTGTTAATCTTGCAATCAACCATCCCCAGTCAGAGCCATTGTTGGGACCTATAAAATCTTGAAGGTTTAGGGTTTTCATTTTTTCATGAAAACATTTAGAAAAAAATAAACCTTTGTAGCGCATTATTGTAATTCATATTGAACTTGAACCCTTGAACCTTTTTGGTTCAAGGTTCAACCATTTCTCTTACATGAGTTGTGGCTTTGTAATGTTTTTTAATAAGCAAGTGAGAATGCGTTATGCTAGTTTTGAACCATTTGCATATCGGTTCAAGGTTCAAGGTTCAAGCTATTGGGACTCATAAAAATTTGAGTATTTTGGGAGGCCCATTTCAAAATTTTGCATGTGCACTTCCTCTTGGCGTGTTTCTAGTAGTTTTAAATTTTTGCCTTATCGACAAGACCTACCCTGATCGATAGGACTCACCCCAATGAGGTCACATGTAGTGTGTGTGGTGTTATCGGGTATCGAGTGGAGTGGTTTCATGCTATCCCAACCACCTGATGACATGGTGCAAGTGAGGGAGATATACATCGGTGACATCGGCCATTGGAATAGTGCAATGTAATGTTAACCCGATGACTCGATGGAACATCATCCGGTGTGCAATAAGTCATTGGCCATCGAAGGTCAAGTTTTGAAGCTATCTTGTTGACCTAATCAATAGTGCAAAGAGGTGTGGAGTGCAAAGTTTTTCATCGGCCATCGGGTTAGCATGTTTGGAGAGGTCTCGATGACCCGATGGAAAGGCCCAGGCATGGTCCATATATCCCACATTGGGTGTGGGGAAGAGCATTTCAGTATTTAAAGGAAAAGCCCCATACATATTAAGTGTCAAAGCTTACAGGCTTTTGGCAAGTAGTAGCTTAGAAGTGTTGGGCCCCCCATGCGCATCTCAAAGCACCCAAATTTTGCAGCAGAAAGGCAAGATAACCAACGAGAAAGTCAGGCAAATCAACGGTGATCACAAAAGATCCAACTGTTGTCGCTATGTTGTGACATAAATATGCTCGTCAGATATCACCATGACTTGGCGACAAACCACATGCCAAAAAAGGGTGAGCGGTTCAGGTTAAGCATCAAGCAGGTTTGAGCCAATCAAATGACTATCGCTATACCACCATGTGAAAGTGCTCACATGTTAATAGCCGTGACTTGGCGACTGATGAGGTAGAAGACAAGTGGCAAACACATGGTGACATCATGGCACAAGAGATAGCTACTCAGGAGAGGCTAATGATCGAGCAGATCGTTGAAATCCAATGGTCAATCTGAGGCAGATCAACAGTGGGCTAAAATTTTAGGGCTAACCATGATTGTCATTGTACCATGGTTGTGAAGTGCCTAGAATAAATACCCTCATGACAGGTGACACCAAGGTGGACTCTAAGAAAATCATGAGGTGCCACGTGGTGACATGCAGTTGATGAGGTGAAAGGTCCAGTGGTAACATAAGGAAGACAGGTGGTGTGTCATCAAAATGAACATCAATGAGACCTTGGCTTCGATGGATCACTATAGGGACTCACCAAAGGCATCAGTTTCATCGACATAAAAGGTGTCGATGAAACTAAGGTTTTGATAAGACAAGAAAGTGGCTTGCCAAAGGGGAGGTTTGGCTGAAAGACTAAGGCCTAACAAACCAAAATAGGTGGTGGTTCCAGTGGCGCTGAGGCAGAAAATGAGGTCATTCTTAGGTGGATCCGGTGGCCGGTCACAGACTGACATGTAGCACGGATGGATGAAGAGGTAAAGACCAAGCGGGTTTGTGCCAATCTAATGGTTATCGCTATATCGCTATGTGAAGGTGCCTGATGGTTATCCCCTGTGACATGGTGACTGATGACATGGCAGTTGCGGTGGTGGTCTAGGTGGGCTTGGAGCAAACTAGGAAGTGACACATGGCAGGCCCACCAGAGGAGAGAGTAGCCCAAGTGAATTAACCGGTGGGCATGTCAAGAGGGATCTAATGGTGGTCGCCATGTCGCGATGGAAATATACTCGATGGCTAAGAGGTGTGACTTGGAGACTAAGCAGTGGGACCCATAGGAAGAATAGTTCAGAGGAAGTAAAGAATAAGCAAGTTCAAGGAAGATCTATGGTTGTCACCATACCGCAAGATGGAGGTGCTCGAATGTTAATGGCAGCGACTTGGTGACTAGTGAGGTGGCAAGACTGGTGGAGTCCAGAGAGACTCATGAGCGAACTAGGAGGTGACATGTGGCTGAAACCTGTGCGGGAAAGTGAGGTTAAAATATAGTTTTAGACTGTGGTGATAAGGCAAAAACTTAAATGACCGACCTACTAAGGGATTGATGGTTGAGGGTTGAATTTTTACCCAAATATGGATTTGTCATATATCATTGGAAAGATCTCAATCCGAGGAATTTGATTCTGTAGTCAAGTGTAACCTACGACAAGTATTTTTGTTGCAGTGACCTTGGGATCTTAGAAGTCATTTCTTAGATAAAAGGTGATGATTTTCTCTAGGCCAAGTGTGACAGCAGTTAATGCCAGTAGTTAAGGTAAGTAGTAATGACGGCAAACTAGTGGTAGCAGTTAAGTTTTTAATAGCTAGAGACCAAGTGGTGGGGCCCGTTTCTAAGCGGATTACTTAGGAAAGTTAAGGGGCGCGTTAGTTTTCTATGATCAGATGGTTGTCACTATAGCGAAGTGGAAACATGCCTGAACTTTAAAATTCGTGACATAGCGACTAAAGGGAAAGTGCTCACAAGGGATTTCTTTCTTGGTCCATTGGCGCCAAAATTTGAAAGAATTAATGGCAGAGGTGTGCAAGTTCCATTCGATGTAGATCTGAAGTGAAAAGTTGGTGAGACGTATCCAAGGAGATTTGTAGAGAACATAATGCTACGTCGTTGTGTGTTTTCTTAGGTGGAACTCATCAATGCTCTGACACAAGATGATCTACAGGCATTATGAAGCTAACGTTGGTTGTAACCAATTTTGGGTAATAGGAATCTACCCTTTCGGCCATGCCCAGTGAAATAATGATGCACGCATCCCAGAAAGAGTGTTACACTAATACATTTGCCTTAAAATTCCGATGGAGAAGGTATATTGTGAACGAATTTGTTTCTTTTTGAAAAATTGCCCACATTCATCGGAATTCCGACGATAATTCAATATATGTTTATGATAGAGAAGGAATTGGCAATGACATTTATGTTTTTTTACAAAAAGTGCCCATGTTTGTCGAAATTCCTACGACAACAAACATTACTTAAAAAAAAAAAAGACCAAGACATTTCAAATTATTTTCATGGCCTCTTCCCATTCTCTCATTGCCACCCCAGTAGCATGTTGGGACTCATTAAAATTAAGTCAAGTTTAGAGGCCCATTTCAAAATTTTGCTTTGCATTTCCAAATGAGTCAGTTTGAATGGCCTAGTTAGAGAGAGGGTAAAATGGAGCCGGTTGATTTTCAGGGGGTAAGGCTTGGGAAATGTGTCCTACACCTTTCATTTGACCTATGTAGTGTGCTAGGTCCCAGAGACAACTGAGAGGGGGGGGGTGAATCAGTTGTCTAATAAATTTAAACCAAAAACCATTTAACCAGCTTAATGCTTAATACCGGTAAACCAGTTAAGTATGCCGGTAGATAGTGTTAAAAGTAAATTTCTATACCAGTAAGGATTAATGCATGAAACATAAACATAAAGTCATCCACAACACATAACACCAATATTTGTATGTGGAAACCCTGTAAGGGGAAAAACCATAGTGGGACACCTTACCCATAATCAGAGGATACTACAACAGATAGTAAGTGTACATAAATGGGGTCTGCACATGCAGAAAGGCCAACGACCTAGAGCTCACTTCTCAAACACAAAATGGGAGTCACACTGACTACAGTTGGATGGTTAAATCCAATAAGAATGTACTACACAAAATAGCATCTTTGTATGCTGGATTCAGTACTGGTGTAATGCTAATATGCTTCTACAAAAACCTAGCTTCACCTTCAAATGATGTCTTCATGTATACCTCTGCTTAATCTCGCATATACCTTCACACAATTATTTTTCGCATTCCACACTTGATCTTACAAATAAGATCTTACATTTATACCATAACCTAAGACCAATTTTAGTAGGTTGGCTCTACAAGATATTACAAAAAAACATTTTACATACAATATAATATCCGATGCAATAATCAATTGAACATGTCATCTTAATGCATTTACAACAATAATAAATCATCTCCATAGCGTGCCATGCTGATCTGGAAAAGATAAACCTACCGGTGTAACCCTAGATAACCCTGGACCTATTTGCCGGTAAAAACAAATATGCAAATATGAATATACCAATGATTAATTCTTCAAAACAAAGTATCCACATGATGTCTTTGACATTATCAAGTGTCTTCCATATCATTCCAGGTATCGGTGAACATTATATCTTGTCGGTGAACCATATACCAGTAATTGTGCAATAGTTACTTGCCTGCCGGTGAATGTTGCTGGATCTCCAAAGTGCTAGTTTTCAATAAGTGTTGACATCAATGACAAAACCATACCAAAATACCAACAATCTCCCCCTTTGTCATTGATGGCAATACAAGATGGAAAAACCATGAAAGTGCCAAATACCAAAAACCAACAATCTTCTTTAAACAATAATTTCTCCCTCTGGGAGCAACATGTGTTTATCCAAAGATTTATTTTCATACCAATCTCTACTCAAAAAGATAATGTGTTTTTCCATAGATATCTCTCCCCCTTTGACATCAAATGCCAAAGTTACAAAAATCAGGTTCATACAAAATACCAACTACTCCCCCTGAGAAGTAGCTTCCTCATCAAAGACCGGAGTAAAAGATTTGTCTTTCAATTCTGTTGGTTGATGACAATCATCAACTATCTAAGTCTCTACCGGTGGTGGTATGACTCCAAGATGATATCTGAGATATTCAAAAGTCTCCTTAGGCAAAGGTTTTGTGAAAATATCTGCAAACTATTCTTTAGCATTCACATAAACTAGTTTTATCTCTTTTTCTTCAACTTTTTCCCTTAGAAAATTAAGTTTGATAGAAACATGTTTTGTTTTAGAATGTAATACCGGATTCTTAGATATACCAATTGTTGTAGTGTTATCACAATATATAGTAATGGGTTCCTTGCATTTTACCTTTATGTCTTTCAATATTTGTTTAAGCCATAGTACCTGTGTACAGTTAGTTGCTGCTGCAATATATTTTGATTCTGCTATTGATAAAGATGTACAACTATGTTTCTTACTCAACCAAGAAACTAATCTTTTTCCAAGAAAGAATGCTCCTCCAGTGGTGCTTTTTCTATCATCCATATCTCCTGCCCAATTTGCATCTGAGTATGCACATAGGTCAAAATTTTCATCTCTAGAATACCATAATCCAAGATTTGATGTGCCTTGTAAGTACCAAAAAAGGCTTTTTACAGCTGATTCATGATTTTCCCTAGGATTACTTTGAAATATAGAAACAATACATACTGCATTCATAATATCAGGCCTAGTTTGTGTCAAATACAGTAAACCTCTTATCATAGATTTGTATCTAGTTGGATTAACAGGTGTAGATTCATCCCTTTGAGATAATTTGTCATTTATAGTCATAGGTGTGCTTACCGGTTTAGAGTTCTCCATCCCAAATTTCTTTAGTAATTATTTCAAGTATTTGGATTGACTCAAAAATATACCTTTATCAGTCTGTGAAATCTGCAATCCTAAAAAGAATTTTATTTCTCCACTCATAGACATTTCAAATTCTTGCTGCATTTTAATAGAAAATTATATACATAATCCATCTTCTCCTCCAAAGATTATATCATCAACAAATACTTCAATAATCAAGATGTCATCATTAGTTATTTTATAATATAAATTGCTATCTTTATTTCCTTTAGTAAAACCAATCTTTAAAAGATACTTATCCAACCTTGCATACCAAGCTCTTGGGGCTTGTTTTAATCCATATAGAGCTTTTCTTAACCTGCAAACCATATCATTGTCATCTGTTAAAGAAAATCCATCAGGTTGTTCAATATATACTTCTTCTTCAAGATCTCCATTAAAAAATGCACATTTAATATCCATTTGATAAACTTTGTAGTCCTTGTGAGCTGCAAAAGGCAAGAATAATCTAACTGCCTCAATTTTGGCTACCGGTGCAAAGGTTTCATTGTAATCAACTCCTTCTTTCTGAGAATATCCCTTACACACTAGTCTTGCTTTATTTCTGACAACCTTACCATCTTCAGTAAGTTTTTTTCTAAATACCCATTTGTTTCCAATTACATTTTTATCTTTAGGCCGGGGAACTAATGTCCAAGTATTATTTTTCTTAATTTGTCCTAATTCTTCTTCCATAGCTTTAATCCAAAATTTATCTTCACATGCCTCATTGATAGATGATGGTTCAATTTGAGAAATAAAACATACCTCTTCATTTTCCAATCTTCCTCTTGTCATAACTCCTTTAAATTTGTTTCCAATTATCTGATCTTCAGAATGATTCAATCTTACATACCGGGGTGTCTTAGTTGTTGTTGTTCTTCAATTACTGTGGAATCCTCTGATGATACCGAGGTAACTAGATCTTCATTCTGTACTGGTGGATTTGGTATAGGTTCATTTGTCACAATTTCTATTGCCGGTTCAGAGTTTATATACCTTGAAGTTCCTTTGAATTGTTCATCAATCTTTACATTTGTACTCTCAACAATTTTCTGCAATCTCTTGTTAAAACATCTATATGCCTTTCTCTTAGATGAATAACCAAGAAATATTCCTTCATCACTTCTAGGATCAAATTTGCCAATATACTCATCTCTTCTAATATAACATTTACTTCCAAAAATTTTGAAATACTTAAGAGTAGGAGTATTACCAAACCATAGTTCATGAGGGGTCTTACCGGTTTCACCTTTGATGTGAACTTTGTTGAATGTATAGATAGTAGTGCTAACTGCCTCTCTCCAATACACATGTGGTAGATTTGCTTCTGATAACATAGTTCTTGTTGCATCCAAGATAGTTCTATTTTTCCTTTCAACAACTCCATTCTACTATGGTGTCCGAGGTGCTAATAACTATCTTCTGATTCCATTCACTTCACAGAATGTATTAAAGTCCTTAGATGTGAATTCTCCTCCTTGATCTGATCTTAAACATTTGATTTTTTTACCGATTTCATTTTCAACCATTGCTTTGAATAGTTTGAACTTTCCAAGTGCTTCTGATTTTTCTCTGAGAAAAGTAACCCAACACATTCTAGAATAATCATCAATAATTAGCATGAAATATCTATCACCTTGTAAGCTTTTAGTTCTAGCTAGACCACATAAATCAGTGTGAATTAAATCAAGAGCATTATTGGATTTTTTTGGAATACTTTTGAAACTAGCTCTAACTTGTTTTCCAAATTGACATTCCTTACAAATTGTATTCTGAGGTTTCACAATTTTAGGTAGATCTCTAACTGCCTTAGAAGTACTGATTTTTACCATGCAATCAAAGTTTACATGACATAGTCTCTTATGCCATAACCAACTTTCATCTATATGTACAATCAAGCATGCCTTTTCACTGTTATTCAAATGAAAGATATTACCTCTAATCTGATTACCGGTTGCAATTTCCAAACCAGTTCTATTCATGATTTTGCATTTTCCATTTTTAAATTGTAACTGAAATCCCTTCTCAACTAATTGACCAACACTTAAAAGATTATGCTTTAATCCTTCAACATAGTAGACATTGTCAATGTTATGCTTACCATCAAGAGATATTGAACCCTTACCTTTGATTGAACAGACTTTGTCATCTCCAAATCTTACTAAACCTCCATTGTATTCTTGAAAGTTCAAGAATTTGCCTTTGTCTCCTGTCATATGATGTGAGCATCCTGAGTCAATGATCCATTCATCCTTTGTTTCAACTTTAGCTGCTAGGGCTTGTTCTACCAGTTGAGCAGTAGGGGCCGGTTGATCCTCTGTTATAGCAACAAAAACCCATCCATTGTCTGTTGGATCCTCATCAGAATCATCAATCACACTTTCATCAACAATGTAACAAGATTTGTCTTTGTTCTTCTTAAATCTGTATCTCTAATATTCAAGATTAGGCTTGTATGTTCTTCTTGCTTCTTCTCTTAGTCTAGCATGTCTATTAGGGCATCGCGAAGCCATATGACCAATCTTATTGCAGTTAAAACATTTAAAGGGGGCTTTACCTTCATACTTACTTCCAGCTGGACCTTTTGGCATTTTCCTTGCAAATAATGCTTCAAGTTCTTCAAGCTCTTCATTCTCCTTCCTGGTTTCTTCAAGTTCTCTTGCATAAAAGGCTTTCTAGTCTTATTTGTCAAATGATGGAGTAGATGATGTTGATTCTTTAAAGGCCAAATCTATCTTTATAGTAGCAACAGGACCAAATTCCTCAATTTGAAAGGCTGAAAGTTTTCCAATCAATGTATCCCTAGTTACTGATGTATCAGGCATTGTTCTCAACTCATTTATAGTAGTAACCTTCATTTTATATGCCAGTGGCAAACCTCTTAAGACTTTTGAAACAATTTCATCTTCACTCAGGGTTCCTCCACAACATTTAATACCCAAAACAATTTCATTTACTCTTTCCATAAATGCAGCAATCCTTTTATCTTCTTCCATTTTCAGATGTTCATACCTAACTCGGAAGCTTTCAAGTTTTGCAATCTTAACTATGGAATCTCCTTCATTTAGTGTTTCCGAATGATCCCAAATAGCTTTAGCAGTAGACCTATCTGATAATCCCATGATTTGTTGATCTGATAATGCGCTCAAAAGTGCTTCTCTTGCTTTGCAATCATTCTCTTCATCTTTAGCTAAGGTAGTTGGAGCAGTCTGACCAGCTACAACAACAATATAACCATTCTTTGTAACTTCTCAGATGTCTTTACCGATGCAATTCAGATGTGTCTCCATCCTGATCTTCCATATCCCATAGTTGGTTCCATCAAGTTTAGGACTGTCCTTCTTGAAATAATTTGTAGACATTGGATCTCCTCAAGTTGTTAAACTTCTACAAAAGAGGACTAGGATCTGATACCAATTGTTAGGTCCCAGAGACAACTGAGGAGGGGGGGGGGGTGAATCAGTTGTCTAATAAATTTAAACCAAAAACCATTTAACCAACTTAATGCTTAATACTGGTAAACTAGTTAAGTATACCGGTAGATAGTGTTAATAGTAAATTTCTATACTGGTAAGGATTAATGCATGAAACATAAACATAAAGTCATCCACAACAAATAACACCAATATTTGTACGTGGAAACCCTGTAAGGGGAAAAACCACGGTGGGAAACCTTACCCACAATCAGATGATACTACTGCAGATAGTAAGTGTACATAAATGGGGTCTGCACATGTAAAAAGGCCAACAACCTAGAGCTCACTGCTCAAACACAAAATGGGAGTCACACTGACTACAGTTGGATGGTTAAATCCAATAAGAATGTACTGCACACAATAACATCTTCATATGTTGGATTTAGTACCAGTGTAATGCTGATATGCTTCTACAAAAACCTACCTTCACCTTCAAATGATGTCTTCATGTATACCTTTGCTTAATCTCGCATATACCTTCACACAATTCTTTTTCACATTCCACACTTGATCTTACAAATAAGATCTTACATTTATACCATAACCTAAGACCAATTTTAGTAGGTCGGCTCTACAAGATATTACAAAAAAATATTTTACATACAATATAATATCTGATACAATAACTGATTGAACATGTCAGCTTAATGTATTTACAACAATAATAAATCATCTCCATAGTGTGCCATGCTGATCTGGAAAAGATAAACCGGTCGGTGTAACCCTAGATAACCTTGGACCTATTTGCCGGTAAAAGAAAATATGCAAATATGAATATACCAATGATTAATTCTTCAAAAAAAAGTATCCACATGATGTCTTTGACATTACCAAGTGTCTTGCATATCATTCCAAGTACTAGTGAACATTATATCCTACCCGTAAACCATATACCAGTAATTGTGCAATAGTTACTTGCTTGCCGGTGAATGTTGCTAGATCTCCAAAGTGCTAGTTTTCAGTAGGTGTTGACATCAATGACAAAACCATACCAAAATACCAACATAGTGATGTGCAATTTTCAGAATTCAATTTGGATAAGTTTATCAAGTTCCCATTTCGAGGGGTGAGCTGAAAGTGCATTTTAGGGACAAATGCAGATTTTACTAAGTAGCCTACTTTGAGTGCTCATATCTTTTGCCCTGTTAATCATCATGAATAATTTCAAAATGGATTGAATTTTATGTATAAATGTGTGTCAACATGCAAAATTTCAAGTCTTCGTGAATCCATTTGCTCAGTTTACCAAGCTCAAACTTTTTGCAGTTTGAATGTTTTGACAAGTCCCTGTTTCAGGACCTAGTCGAAACCCTGTTTTGCATAAGTGTAAAAGTTGCCTCATTTAATGTCATGTCAGAATGTTTGTTTCAGTTTATTTTTGGTATAAATGAAAAGCTATGTTTCAAGTTTCAAGCCTCTGTCAATTCGTTTGATCGGTTTTCAAAAGGGTTTCTTGAGCCATCTTTTTCAATGGTCTGTACTTTCATTGCCATATCAGTTGATGTAGCTATTTTCAGGAGCGCACCATTTGTACCCAGTCAGAATTTTGATCAAACTAAGAATTCAAAGATTTAATATGTACTTCAAGGTACCTGTGTTTCAAATTTGAGGGTCTATGGAGGTCGTTTGATATTTTTGAGAAAGGCATCATGTGTTGCTAGAACATTGACTTCATCAGGTCCGCAGTGTCGACAAAGCCAGTTGGTCATTTTTGATAATTAATATCTCTTTGCTTCATCTTGAGAAACCATTTGGTAGAGTTAATTCTTGTATATTAGAGTACACGCTTGTTAGATGACGAGGTCCAGAAAGGTGTTTTGACCAGTTTGAAAAATATGTCTTCGCGATTAAATGCGAGAAATGTGGCGCAAGCGCCTGAAAGTTGCAAAACTCAGTCTGATGATCCGAAAATGGTGCTGATCGATTCCAGAGATAAGTTTAAGGTTCCTGAGGTATTTTAGAGGTTAGTTGCATGAAAATGGATTTTTTTTTTAGTCGGACCCACTTTGAGGGCCGACTTGGCTCATGCCTGTGCATTAAATTTTACAGTGAAATGGTCTTAAATTCATGGTAATGTATATCAATGTTAGCTCGACTGCTATTCATTATTAGGATGGGAGAATTTGACTGAAGGAATGATAGAGATGAATAATGAGGTCAAATTCTGAAATTAATAGTTGAACCTGAATTACATAAGGGAAAATATAACAACCAGTGAAGTTCTGAGTTAGACTTAGGACAGTCATCAAGCTTCGAGAGCTATGGAAAATACAAGTGTTAGGAGCTAAAAGCGTTAATAGCATTGTTAAATTTTGAGGGCAAGTCAAAATGTATAAACTTAGCTTCACTGTCTCAGTCTGGAGAAGGATACTCCAATGCAGTGATTAAGCACATAAGTCTTAAAGAGCCATAGAAGACCCTTAGCAAGGAGCAAAGATATCATAATTGTAGCAGCTCACAAACCACTGGCAAAGAAACCATCAAGCAAATGCAATATGGTATATTATGTGGGCTATGATAGCCTCCAAACTCCAGTAGTAACTCCTCCCTCACGTGCCCTCCTATCTCCCTCCAAGCTGGACGTTGTGTTGGTAGAAGGCTGCCAGAAATAGGGGAAATGCAAATTGGCTGGTTCAAAGCCATCTTCCCCTCTCTCAAGTGCAGAAAATGAAACACATCCCTCATGTGGTGTTGGTAGGGAATAGGTTAAGAAGTTTTCAAGCCAATACAATGCAAAATCCAAGCTTCACGTGATGGTTTTAGCAGCAGCATGTTAAATAAAAACAAATGCAAATAGCAGGTGTAAAGCCGTAATTTCTTGGTGTTGGTTGGGCGTTGAAATGTAGCAGAAAAGAACCATAAAAAAAATAAAAATTTCCATGAAAACACTTAGGTGCCATTAAAACTCAAAAAACCTTTCAGTTCCAAGCATAAGGCATTAGTCCCACATTGGTTGGGCGATGCAATTTTGTGGTATTTATATGTAAGGTTTCACACATCCATAGTGTGAAAGCCTTAAGGGCTTTTGATGGATGGTTTTGCCACCACCCGCATGGCCGTGAAAAACAAGGAGTTCGACCCACCTCTCCTGCTAAATAAATTGGAAAAGGAAATCGCAGTGCGCCCAAGTGGAACACATGCGTGCGAGCATGCTTCCCGAGGTGACCAAGGAGGTTAGCTAGGAAACGACAAGGTGGACCCCACACAGGCATAGATCCCAAGGTGAGTGAATTTTGTAGACAAAGGGCAGATTAACCAGTGAGTAGGTTCTAAGGAGATCAATGGTCGGCATGATTTCACAAACCGAAGATGCACACCGGTTACCCTCTATGAAATGGCAAAAAGCTTAGGCCGAAAACAAAGTGTTAAAGACCCTGCAGGTTTCGCGAGATTTGACAGTTGACGTGATCTCGCGAAGGAAAGGTGCTCGAAGGTTAGCTATTGCGAAATGGCCAAAGCCAGGTGGTAGGTCCAGTTGGTGGTCCAAGTGGAAAGATAGCTCGTGGGTCCCACTGACATGGCAGTGAGGTGGCGATGACGTGTCACTGAGGTGGCATACAAGCAAGTAACCCAGTGGCGGTGACGAGGCGGCCACATGGCAGAGTAATGAGGTGTCATCCAAGGTGGTGCCTAGTGGATCCTATCGGTGAATCAGAGACTGCCACGTGGCAAGATGTCAAGGCAAAAATCAGGTGAAAAATTAAAGTTAAATATATAGTTGAGACTATGAAAAAATGAAAAATTTAAATGATGTGCACATATGCAAGTTTAATTAGCCCAGAGGTCCATTTTTGTTCAAAATACCAAGTATTATATATCATCGGAAATATCTCAAGACGAAGAATGCAGTTATGAAGTTTGTTTCAACAAAGATCAGATATTTTGAGAGCAATTTCCATGGGAAAGAAGAAATTGGAATTGAAATTTAGTTGGAAAAATAGACACTTGGCTTGTTCTGATGAAATCTGATCTTTTTCCCTCTCCTTCTTATTCCAATTTCTTCTCAATTGTAAGGGTTCCAGAATTTTGTGAGGAAGTGCTCCAGTTTTCATGGCTTCCATTTTCTAAAATTCTTGACCCAAATGTGTACAATTCTATGGATCTTTTCAGGGTATAGAGATTACATTGCAGGATAGTAGATGGTTTTCTAGTTGCAAACCTTACTTGTGTCAGGCATGAGTAACTTCTCACAATATTGTCTTTGTATATGTATTTCATTATTATGAATTCAAACCTCAAGGAGGATGAAATTTGTCAATTTCAAGGAGGTTGTGTGATTGCTTGTGGTTATCCTTCAATGAAGGTTTTAAACTCTATGATCAGTCATGAATAATGGAATGTGTCCTAGATCTGATGATCTTGTGAATGGATTGAGTAATGCATTAGTATAAGGTATTAATGCAGGAATATCATTTAAGGAGAACCAATTTGTGACTAGGATGCACATTTACAGTTCTGTGTGTGACTCTGTTGCCCAATGAACAAGGCACTGGTCTTGCAGATTTGGGGATAATTTTAAATTAATTCAAATTAAAGACAAATCTATTTCCCTTTATGTTTAGGGGTGTTTTCTTTTCATTCCAAGATCTTTTTTCATCTATGATTTATACAAATCTAGCCAATTTGTAGTGTGTTTCTAAATTGGGTGAGTTTGTGGAATGATCTATCTGCTTATTGTTGATGTAGTCATATGTTTGTGATTGTTGTATTTAATGCATCAAAAGGGTGTCCCCCCTAGGTCTAGCAGAACCTAAAGTGCAGGAGGATCAATTAGGGTCCTATGTTATGTTGTCCAAGCCATGATGTGTTTTGTAGACTGAAATTGGCTATTTCATAGAAGGATTGCAGGTGTTGTTGGGTTAACCAGATTTGGTGAACAACAAAAGTGGAGACTTTGCTAGGGAATCTAATGGATTTGAATGTTTGATTGATAAGGTTATAAATTGAATGTATTCCTCATCCGGTCAATTTCATATTCAACCAGTCTGTCCATTGTATATGCACAAAGTTTGAGATTGATTTTATGGTGAAGAGAGTGTTTAGTGTTCTGGATCTATAAAATGATATGTTTTCTCATGTCATATATTATGAAGGAGTAACAGTAAATTCATGTTGCTGAGTTGTGAGCAAGTCCTTGCAGCAGTACGAAATTGTTTCCCAAATTCCTTATTGGGTGGCGACTCTATGGTTCATACTAGTGCTAAATGTCTATGCAATTAGTATTGCATAAGGTTTTATGTTTTGATGTATAGTGCAGAGATATGAGCTATCACTACTAATGCAAATTTACAAATTAATTTCTTCATCATAAGAGTTTTATAGAAAGTGCAGTAGTAAGATATACATAGATGTGGTGTTGATTATTCCCAAATCTATGTGTTTGTGGCCTGGAAGAATGTTTATTGCAGCAATATTGAAGGAAATAGTAAAGAATTTGAATATGTGTTGAATGGCATTCTATTGTTCAAAATGTCCTCTATGCAAGTGGTGGCGACTCTAAGGTAAAAGACAATGCTAAAAGTGGAAGTTAATCTTTAGATCTATATGAGTTTACAGCTGCAAACACCCATATATTTTTCAGAAGTTCCAATGCTATATGTTTGTTCTGAAAATTTGAATGAGTAATGTGGTTTTCCCATTAAGTGAATAACACTAATAAAGAGGGAAAGAGAGGAATCACAAACTTAGTTGCATATCTATTCTGCTGAAATGTCCAATGTATATGTTCTTTCGTAGTATGCAAATTTGGAAAACTTTATGTCAAGCAATGTTACGAATGGATTTGAATAAGGATATGTGCTTAAAGTGTTTCATTATTCATCCAAGGTTATATAATCATTTGTGGGAGTAAGAAGGAAAATGAGTAGTGAAGTTTTTCAGCCTTGTGTATTTCCACATAGAGCCATGCCTAGTGAAATGTCACAACCGTGTAATAAGAAAAGTTTCAGTATGAAGTATTATGCTGCTCTGGACTTTAAAGATATTTTGAGTTACCCAAATCCCATACCCATAGAAATTAGAAAGTATTTGTCAATATTTAGTGGAAAAAAATCAGAATTAGCATGTCAACATTTGAAGAGATTTTCAGATTTGATGGGAGAGTTTGAAATTTGTTAAGAAGATGTGTGCATGAAGTTATTAGTGCAATCACTGAAAGAGGATGCAAGGTATTGGTTTTCCTTTTTGTCAGTAGATTGTATTTCCTCATGGGAAGAATTAGTTTCAAATTTCATAGACCAATTTGATGAAAAAATGAGTGATTATGATTTGTTAAAAGAGTTCACGTACATACAAATTAGGGAAGATGAATTGGTACCAACATTTAATATCAAGTTTTCACAAGCATTGACTAAAATTTCCAAAAAGTATAAGTTTGATGATAAAGTAAGTCTGGATATCTATATGAGTGCATTTGACAAGAAGATGGGTTTCTTATTGAGAAACAAAGAACCCAAAACCTTGTATGAAGCTTTTAACATAGCTAGTGACATTGAAAATAATTTGAAATTTGGGATCTCCAAGAGGTTTGTGTCTGTTGTGGTTTTTTGTCAAAGCACCTCCAATGGTGAAATACCATTTGAAACTGATCAAAACATTCTGTGTCGAAACATGTCAAACTCTGCTTTTCCAGATGGTTTTGCTGATGCATGTGATTTAGATTTAAATGAGAGTCAAGAATCTCTGTTGCTAATGTCGGTTGTCTCTCACTATAATGACAGAATGATCAGTGGGAAATGTTGTGATAATTCTGATACAGAGGTAGATTTGTATAAAGGATATATACCATTTGATTTGTATGCCAGTTATGTTGATTATTTGACTGCAAATTATGAAGTAAATCATGCATCTCCTAAGGTTAACAATAATGAAATTAATGAAGATGATGACCATCAATCTTTGTATGTTGCTAATGTATTTGATGTTGAAATGCCAAATACTGAGGGATCACCAAATGTTTCCGATTATGCAAGTGAAAATGTGCAATATGATGTACATCAGATTTTGTTTAAGTCTGATAAGTCAGAAAATGAAATTGCGGATGATGATGATAGTGTTTTCAGTGCAAGTATACCTAGTGATGAATGTGTTTTAGAATGGAGTGGTGCTGTAGATTATGAGGATAATGAGTTCAATTTTCAGCACCTTGAAGGTATATAGAGGAACAATGAAGAGCAATTTCAGAATAGGAATGATCTTGACACAAGTTTTTCACTTTCTTTTGATCAGCAAATGAATGCCAGTTAAGCAGCTAATGATGGTTATGAGAATTCTTATTATTCATCTTGTGAAGATGATATAGGAGGAGACCAAGTTATATACCTCAATCAGAAATATGAAAATGAAAGTGTTTTTGAAGATAAAAATATGTGTGAAAGTGCTGATAATGTTCTATTTTCAGATTTAAATGAACCCATATTTGAATGCTTTCAGAATTTGAAGTACCATGAAGAGAACGTGAATGTTGATAGTATGCTTGAACCGAATATGGAGTTCTTTTCTTTTGGTATAAATGTTCATAGTGCTGATTTCATTGATGAAAATGTTGAGGTTTCCCCTTGTGTTGAACAAGTTTGTAATGCTCATGAAGTTCCTAACAGCAGTAGAATATGTGGCAAAATTTTACTTCATGATGAAGATAAGAGGCATGGGTTATGTGATGACTTCTTCAGACCACAAATGGAAGTTTTTCGGGTGGATATAAGTTTGAGTGAAGAAGATTTAGCTGAGGATTTGCTTCAGGCAGAGGTATGCATTATTTTCCATGAATGGGATATTGAGAATGTAGAGGTTTTGAGTTTGATAAACAAGGATAGTATGGAGTATGATCAGCATAGTGAAGTATCACATCCAGATTGTAACATTTATGTTCCTTGTTTGCATCAATTGGTTAGTAATGTCCCTCATTTTATGAATTTAAATGGTAATAAGGCATGTGCTAATGGGAATTATAATGTTGAGATTGAATGCTTTATTTTTGAAGTTTGGCATGATGATGCCTTTGCAAATGGTAGAATTGATTGGGATAGTGAAGTGTATTGCAGCTTGTGGGAAGGCCTCTATAGTGAGTTGTCTCATGGTTTTACTTTTGTTGAGATAGTGTGTGATTACAAAGTTCAGAATCAGACAAAAGGTATGCACACCAGTTGTTATAGTAATGAGATGAAAGAGGTTTATTATAAGGAGTATGCTCAGTTGTTGTTGAAAGGTACCTTTGTTTGGATCATGATGTCAGATGATGAGAATCAGATTTTTGACAGAGGTAAATGCCAAGGAAAGTGGGACAGCCTATAATCAGTTGTAAGTATGTTTGTATCTATTGTATAGTTTCTTTGCTACAATTGTGTGGTTTTCAATAAAGTGCCCTGTTGTTTGGGTAGAATGAAGAAGCCCTGTTTTTGAGAAGAGAAGAGAAGTGATGTATTCATTTTTGGGTGGTCTGCTTAACCATAGATTCTAGATTCTTGTGTTGATCTTGCAATCAACCATCCCCAGTTAGAACCATTGTTGGGACTCATTAAAATTGAGTCAAGTTTAGAGGCCCATTTCAAAATTTTGCTCTGCATTTCCAAATGAGTTAGTTTGAATGGCTAGTTAGAGAAAGGGTAAAATGGAGCCAGTTAATTTTTAGGGGGTAAGTCTTGGAAAATGTGTCCTACACCTTTCATTTGACCTATGTACTGATGTGCAACTTTCAGAATTCAATTTGGATAAGTTTATCAAGTACCCATTTCGAGGGGTGAGTTGAAAGTGTATTTTAGGCACAAATGCAGATTTTAATAAGTAGCCTACTTTGAGTGCTCATATGTTTTGCCCTGTTAATTGTCCTGAAGAATTTCAAAATGAATTGAATTGTATGTACACATGTGAGTCAGCATGCAAAATTTCAAGTCTTCATGAATCCATTTGCTTAGTTTACCAAGCTCAAACTGTTTGCAGTTTGAATGTTTTGACAAGTCCCTGTTTCAAGACCTAGTCGGAGCCCTGTTTTGCATGTGTAAAAGTTGCCTCATTTAATATCATGTTAGAATGTTTGTTCCAGTTTATTTTTGGTATAAATGAAAAGATATGTTTCAAGTTTCAAGCCTCTGCCAATCCGTTTGATCGGTTTTCAAAAGGGTTTCTTGAGCCATCTTTTTTAGTGGTCCATACTTTTATTGCCATATCAGTTAATGTAGCTATTTTCAGGAGCGCACCATTTGTACCCAGTCAGACTTTTGATCAAACTGAGAATTCAAAGATTTAATATGTACTTCAAGGGTTTCAAATTTGAGGGTCTACGGAAGTCGTTTGATATTTTTGAGAAAGGCATCATGTGTTGCTAGAACATTGACTTCATCAGGTCCGCAGTGTCGACAAAGCCAGTTGGTCATTTTCGGTAATTAATATCTCTTCACTCAAGATTCGTCTTTAGAAATCATTGGGTAGAGTTCATGCTTGTATATCAGAGTACACGCCTGTTAGATGGCGAGGTCTAGAAAGGTGTTTTGACCAGTTTGAAAAATATGTCTTCGCGATTCAATGCGAAAATGTGGCGCAAGCACCTGAAAGTTGCAAAACTCAGTATGATGATCCGAAAATGGTGCCGATTGATTCCAGAGATAAGTTTAAGGTTCCTGAGGTATTTCAGAGGTCATTTGCATGAAAACAAATTTTTTTTTTAGTTGGACCCACTTTGAGGCCCGACCTGGCTCATGCCTGTGCATTAAATTTTACGGCAAAATGGTCTTAAATACATGGTAATGCATATTATGTCAGCTCAACTACTATTCATTATTAGGATGGGATAAGTTAAATGAAGGAATGATAGAGATGAATAATGAGGTCGAATTCTGAAATTAATAGTTGAACTTGAATTACATAAGGGAAAATATAACAACCAGTGAAGTTCTGAATCAGACTTAGGACAGTCATCAAGCTTCAAGAGCTAAGGAAAATACAAGTGTTAGGAGCTAAAAGCGTTAATAGCATTGTTAAAGTTTGAGGGAAAGTCAAAATGTATAAACTTAGCTTCACTATCTCAGTCTCAAGAAGGATACTCCAATGCAGTGATTAAGCACATAAGTCTTAAAGAGCCATAGAAGACCCTTAGCAAGGAGTAAAGATATCATAATTGTAGCAGCTCACAAACCAGTGGCAAAGAAACCATGAAGAAAATGCAATATGGTATATTACGTGGGCTATGATAGCCTCCAAACTCCAGCAGTAACTCCTCCCTCATGTGCCCTCCCATCTCCCTCCAAGTTGGATGTGGTGTTGGTAGAAGGCTGCTAGAAATAGGGGAAATGAAAATTGGCTGGTTCAAAACCATCTTCCCCTCTCTCTAGTGCAAAAAATGAAACACATCCCTCATGTGGTGTTGGTAGGGAACAGGTTAAGAAGTTTTCAAACCAATACAATACAGAATCCAAGCTTCACGTGATGGTTTTAGCAGCAGCATGTTAAATACAAACAAATGCAAATAGCAGGTGTAAAGCTGTAGTTTCTCGATGCTAGTTGGGCGTTGAAATGTAGCAAAAAAGAACCATAAAAAAAAAAATTCCATGAAAACACTTAGGCGCCATTAAAACTCAGAAAAAATTTTAGTTCTAGGCATAAGGCATTAGTCCCACATTGGCTGGGCGATGCACTTTTGTGGTATTTATATGTAAGGCTTCACACATCCATAGTGTGAAAGCCTTAAGGGCTTTTGACGAATGGTTCTGATAGGCACCCAAGTGGAAAACATGCAGATAAGTGGGCTTCCCGAGGCAACTAAGGAGGTCGGTTGAGCAACAACAAGGCAAACCCCACGCAGGCATGGATCTCGAGGTAGGCAAATTTTGCAGACAAAGGGCAGATTAACCAGTGAGCAGGTTCCAAGGAGATCAACTATCGGCATGATTTCACAAGCTGAAGATGCACACCGGTTACCATCTGCGAAATGGCGAAAAGCTCAAGCCGAAAATGAAGTGTTAAAGACCCTACAGGTTCAGTGAGATCCGATGGTCAGCGTGATTTCACGAAGGAAAGGTGCTCGAAGGTTAGCTATCACGAAATGGCGAAAGCCAGGTGGTAGGTCTAGTTGGCGGTCCAGGTGGAAAGACAACTCACTGGTCCCATTGACATGGCAGTGAGGTGGCGATGATGTGTCACTGAGTTAGCATACAAGCAAGTAACCCAGTGGCGGCCACGTGGTGGAGTGATGAGGTGTCATCCGAGGTGGTGCCCAGTAGATCCTATCAGTGAATCAAAGACTACCACGTGGCAGGACATTAGGGAAAAAATTAGGTGAAAAATTAAAGTTAAATATATAGTTTAGACTATATGAAAAAATGAAAAATTTAAATGATGTGCACATATCCAAGTTTAATTCGCCCAGAGGTCCATTTTTGCTCAAAATACCAAGTATTATATATCACTAGAAAGCTCTTGAGATGAGGAATATAGTTATGAAGTTTGTTTCAACAAAGATCAGATATGTAGAGAGAAGTTTCCATGGGAAAGAAGAAATTGGAATTGAAATTCAGTTGGAAAAAGAGACACTTGGCTTGTTCTGATGAAATCTGATCTTTTTCCCTCTCCTTCTTATACCAATTTCTTCTCAATTGTAAGGGTTCCATAATTCTATGAGGAAGTGCTCCATTTTTCATGGCTTCCATTTTCTGAAATTCTTGACCCAAATGTGTACAATTCTATGGATCTTTTCAGGGTGTAGAGATTACATTGTAGGATAGTAGATGGTTTTCTAGTTGCAGACCTTACTTGTGTCAGGAATGAGTAACTTCTCACAATATTGTGTATGTATATGTATTTCATTATTATGAATTCAATCCTCAAGGAGGATGAAATTTGTCAATTTCCAAGAGGTTGTGTGATTGCTTGTGGGTATCCTTCTATGACAGTTTTAAACTCTATGATCAGTCATGAATAATGGAATGTGTCCCAGATCTGATGATTTTGTGAATGGATTGAGTAATGCATTAGTATAAGATATTAATGCAGGAATATCATTTAAGGAGAACCAATTTGTGACTAGGATGCACATTTACAGTTCTGTGTGTGACTCTGTTGCCCAATGAACAAGGCACTGGTCTTGCAGATTTGGGGATAGTTTTAGATTAATTCAAATTAAAGACAAATTTATTTTCCTTTATGTTTAGGGGTGTGTTTTTTTCATTCCAATCTTATTTTCATCTATGATTTATACAGATCTAGCCAATTTGTAGTGTGTTTCTAAATTGGGTGAGTTTGTGGAATGATCTATCTGCTTATTGTTGATGTAGTCATATGTTTGTGATTGTTGTATTTAATGAATCAAAAGGGTGTCCCCCCTAGGTCTAGCAGAGCCTAAAGTGCACGAGGATCAATTAGGGTCCTATGTTATGTTGTCCAAGCCATGATGTGTTTTGTAGACTGAAATTGGCTATTTTATAGAAGGATTGCATGTGTTCTTGGGTTAACTAGATTTGGTGAACAACATAGCATATTCCCGCCTACAGTTCCACCTCGGTTTGCTAGAATCCCCCAGCCTTGCTTCTGCCACTACTCATTGCTTGTTCCTGGTCATAGCTGTTTAGGTGGGAACCACTGGTCAAATGGTTAACTTGGCCGCAGAAGGAACTCAAACAAGGATTGAAGGCCCCCCACTTTGTGGTCATCGTGTGGTTGACTATCTATACAATAGACAATATAGTGACAAACCCCAGCCACGACCAATTTTTTCTAGGTAGAGGAAGCAACATAATATATAAATAAGTTGGTTGTCGAAGCATTGTTGGGGGTAATTGCCGAGTCTAAACCCAACATTCCTAGGGCCCCCCACCCCCAAGTGGTGGGCAATGGCATTTACCAATAGCGATCATCCGACATTTACCAATAGTGATCATTCGAGCGTTAAAGTGGACCCACAGGGAGAGGTACGGTTTTTTTTATCTCAACACTTTTTATTTTCATGACATTTGAGTGAAGTAGACCACAACTGCAATTGTTATGGAACCCGGGAAGATGCTTGAAATTTCATATTGATCAACCTTGTGAGTAAACCATGGCTCCATTGGGTTTGTCGTAACAATTTCAGCACCATCCATGATTAGTCCATCATCTTTGATGATTCACAGTAGAGAACTTATCCAATGTCACATAACACCATGCAATGAAACTTAAGACATAAATCATTATTCTTCTGTATGACATTTTTTAACCAAGATTATCATATTTCAGCTTGTGTGATAAGTTTTGGCATGGGATTCAACTAATAGACAACATATATATTTATCATCAACCTCCTTTTTTTTCACCAAAGGGATAAAAATTTATTAAACACAACAAGAATTATAGAGCAAGAAAGTAGATAGATAACCTAATCTAATCTCCATTTGCATAACCTAAGAAGGTAGATACAACTAAATAATCTTGAAATAATTGCATATGAAGGGCACTATTAGAAAAGAACTTATGTACCATGCTAGTCTATGTAGCTACTACTAATTATTGCATAGAAATAGATACATGTGTTAGAATGTGTTGAAATAGTAGCTAGCTCGAATACCTATCTATTGTATTTTAATGTTGTCAATGACAATTAAAATACACATGTATTATCTATTATGTAAATTGAACTTAGGGCTGGGCCCAAATACATGTAACTTGTAATTATGTCTTGCTTGGGCAAGACCTATATATAATGTAACTTGTGGATAGGAAAGGCCCTATAAATGTAACTTGTAATTTGGTCTGACTCTAATTGGGTGATGTAACTTGTGGTCTTATATTGAATGTAACTAAAGATAAATATTCAAAAAGTATAATAATTACACTACTACATATATCAATCTCATGTCTTCCTTAATTTTATATAAGAGATAAATGAAGTCTCTCATTCAATCATCTATCCTATCGATAAACTATGATGAAGACTTCAAGCTATTGTTCCTTCATTTGATCGATGATCATTCTTAAATTTGTATATATTCAACCATACTTGCAAAGTTAGATCAATTCTTAACTACCGATAATCATCGGTTGTAAATCTCATAGCATAGAATACCGATTGGTATCAGTTTACATTAAAACCAATGCACTCTGATTAATATCATTTAACATATTAACTATGAACATCGATTTTTATCGGGCTTAACCAATGCACTCCGATTAATATCGGTTAATATATTAACTGTGAACATTGATTGTTATCAGGCTTAACTAATACATATCGATTAGTATCAGTTGTCTTGCATATGATAGATACATCAATTAAGTATTAGGTGGTTTGTTAAGTTATATACACCAATTTAGGTTTCTATCCTCCTCTTTTGTTGACATCCCCTCCCCCATTGTCTAATATATCTATGACTTTTCCAACAACTTTTAATATCACAACAAGAGATAATTTTGTATGAGTTTCTCAAAGCCAACTTTATTACTCTCCCCTTGAAAAATTGAAGAAAAAACCACAAACAAAATTAGGACATTCCTTTTTTCAAGCATCATCAACTATTCCACTAATGAATGTCATGATTTGGAGATTAAAATTCAACAACTTATTGTAGTTCTAGTAACATTTAAATAGTAGGTGACAATGAGTTATACACTCATCATATCCCTTATAAATGACATTTATAACCTATTATGTTTTTATCTTGCTATATGACATTGGTAGCTTAATCACCTATTAGGGGCTCATTGTCATTCATGGTACTACGATTTCATGTGCAATCATACTTGGGAGGCAACGTAATAGCCTAGTTCTTCTTGTCTCTACATTGTGGAGCAAGAATAATAGTTGTCAAATATTCCTCTTTTTTAAGGATCCACTTTACCTTTGTTGATTTTTATCTTTTATAACTTGATATCCTTTCTTGCATAGAATTGTCTTGAATCCAAATTCTCTCCTTGCTTGGACATGTGTGTTCCTTGATTAGGACCTCTTTCATTGTTTTGTAGGAAAATAAACAAAGACATCAACCTCTCCTCTCTACTTATACACAAAATGGCTAATTGAAACCACTTCATATACACAAAATGTCTCCTTGCACTGATCGCGCCTCAAAAATGTGACACCCTTGTTCAACAAGGGTTGATACTCTACAACACAATGCCTATCATTCATGAGCTCAAGGTGGTTGCTTTCATGCTCAATAAAAATATGATCAAATTTTTTTGTAGTTTCACCACCATCGTAATATCATTTTGCTATTGTTAAAATCATACATCCTCATGCTACACTGGCAATTCATCGGGCTCTTCAATTTATTCACTCTTTATATGTTAGTGACTACCTTTAACTTATGAACCTTCAAATAAATCATCATAATGACCCCTTCACTATCTTGTGTTTAATGAAAATCCTTCAACCGGATTGCATTGTATAATAATTTGGTGTGGATATTTCATTCTTTCCTTGATTTGCCATTTTTTATTGTTCCACCCTACAATTTTGTATTTCAGGTATGTAAAATAGTTGCTCTATAGATTTTTTTATCTCTCTGCATTCTTTTGGTTGCCTTCATTTAAATTATGTAATGTTTCCATAATATCTCTTTTACAACTATCTCTTCCTTTCTTTTCCAATTAACAGATCGCTTGAATTGTAGGTAGGCCCCTTCAAATGATAGGGTAGGCTTCCTTTTATACCTAATTAATGTCTCGAAAGCATTTTATCCTAATGGCATTAAATTAATGTACTTTCTCTTCTGTTTGGTATTGGTGGAGCAGAGGTTGCATTGCATCGCCTAGGATACATATTTCCATAGACACAACACAATTTAAATGTATCCCAGGTCGATGCAAAGAAACCTCTGCTCCAGAGATCACCATAAAATAGAGAAACAACTTTAATTTAATGCCATCAGGATAAAAGGCTTTCAAGACAGATAAAATTTGAGTCTGATTGTCATCATTTACTTTGCCAAATTCTTCACACGTAACTCTTGAATCAATTTCCTACACACAAAATTACAAAAAATAGGTTTGTTGATGGGGGATTTCCTAGGTCAAACCTCGGGTTGTGAATTAACCTTGAAGTATAATGTTTTCCTTTTGAGGGAAAGGATAGATCTAATCTAAAAATGCTTAAAATTGAACATGATGCCTTGATGAATCTTTCTTGAATCCTCACACAAGGTTTTAGGATGTCATGCAGACTTTTGATCATGAATGTTGTGCTTTAACTTGTGATGTAGAGGAAGGGTGTGATAAATGAACCTTTAATATTTATAAGGGAAATACAAGGTCCAAACCCCTAGGCCTACTAGCACCCAAATGGCTCAAATAGGTCAAATGCAAACCAACACTTTTTCAAATGATTCCAAAGGTATGGAATGTTTGTACTACATCCAAATAAGTTTTTTTAATTGGTTTTGTGGTTCCCAGAACCTTTTTAAGTGCAAAGCCCTCTTTTTAGCCTTCTAGGTGTAGTTGCCTAATTAACCCTCCAACGAGGAAAATGAATTGTTTTCTCTCAACTTTCCCAAACAAATAAACAAAAAATTTGGATCTTTAGACACCCATTTTTCTTCTCTTCAACATACCAGAAGATTGCATATGGTTGCTTCAGAAATTATATGCTGTCCTATAACTATGCACTGTTTTTGGACTCCAAAAATGATAGTTTTACAAAGGAAGTATATAATGTTTTAACTCCCTAACTCCCAAACTCTCAAAAATAATCCAATATGATTCAAAACTAAGGAAAATGCAATTATTTACAAGGTTTAACCTTCTTAGATGCAAAATCCCTTATTTAGCCTCTCACAAACCCTTAAAAGTGGGGTTTCTCATATACCCCTCTTCCAAACACTATACCATCCAAATGATGATGGACTCACCTTTCATTTGAAATGTGTAAACACTATCAATCATAAAATTTTCCCCTCGTTAAGGCGGATTTGCTACTGCTAGTCCTTAGCAAGCAATTTCTCCACTCTTACATTCATTGTTTTGGTGATCACCCCGGTTCTCCACCCAATCTGCACATCAACCTATTAGTAAATTAGTGTACATGTTATAGGAGTGCCATCCCATGAATATTAGGCCTTTTACATTCATGGAATGACCATTCTCATTTTAAATCAACCAAATAAAATGCCAAATTGCACAAATCTATTAGAACAGTCAATGCAACTAGTCTAAAGTCTGAGACAAATGGATTATCAGTGCATATTCCCTGCAAATAATATTTTTAAGGTCTCTTCAATGCATTAGGAATTCTAATAAACACTCAAGACAAAGTTACCATAATCCAAAACACCAAAAAATTTCAAGAAAATAAAAATTTGTTGTTATTGCTTGTCCCAGTCCGTACACTAACATTCTCTGTCGTACAAATAATTACATCAACCATTTGATCAAACACTCTTAATTGCTGACACACAAGGTCAAGAAATGATTTATTGAACTTGCCTAAACTCTTCTAGACTCCCTAAGCCATAAATTCCTATTACATCTTTTTGTTGGTCCTAAGGTCCTTACCAGGCCCTTTAGGACAAATTACAAACTTATTACAATTTTCATCATTAAAGTCCATAATGGACCTAAAGACATCATAATTGATTGGCTCTTCACTCCTAAGACCTTCAAAATTATTTAATGGCTTCATTGAGTCCTTTGGTCTTCCAAATGCATCTGCACCAACTTGAATTCTCCTTCAATGCTTGATGAATACTTGATTGCTTGTTCACTTGGAATTGAATTGATTTAATAATTAAGAGATCACTTGAATTGTAGGTAGACCCCTTCAAATGATAGGGTAGGCTAAGTCCTTTTATACCTAATATATGTCTTAAAAGCATTTTATCCTGATGACATTAAATTAAAGTAATTTCTCTTCTATCTGATATTGGTGGAGCAAAGGTTGCATTGAATCGACCTATGATACATATTTCCACAGATACAACACAAGTTAAATGTATCACAAGTTGATGCAAAGCAACCTCTGCTCCAATGATCACCAGAAAATAGAGAAATAACTTTAATTTAATGCCATCGGGATAAAAGGCTTTCAAGACAGATAAAATTTGAGTTTGATTGTCATCATTTACTTTGCCAAATTCTTCACATGTAACTCCTGAATCAATTTCCTACACACAAAATGACAAAAATAGGTTTGTTGAGGGGAGCTTTCCTAGGTCAAATAGGTTTGAATATACATTGAAGTGTGCAATATGGAAGGTTTGTGTTTTTAATCTCCTGCCCATTTCTTAATTTAAAAGATGATATCTTTATTAATATCTCCTCTATTTTTGGAGGTAGACATCTTTAGGAAAAGATCTCTTCCTCCCTCTTTAAAATGATCCCTTTAGATCTAATCTAAAAATGCTTAAAATTGAACATGATACCTTGATGAATATTTCTTGAATCCTCACACAAGGTTTTAGGATTTCATGCAGACTGTTGATCATGAATGTTGTGCTTTAACTTGAATTCTCCTTCAATGCTTGATGAATGCTTGATTGCTTGTTCACTTGGAATTTAATTGATTTTATAGTTAAGAGATCACTTGAATTGTAGGTAGACCCCTTCAAATGATAGGGTAGGCTTCATTTTATACCTAATCATACATAAAGTGTTTGAATTTTTCTCACACATGAGGCAAGAAATGAGGGGTCATATTTTGGGTCCCAATCACGAGTCTTGTCAATTTAGGATGTGACATGCTAAAGTGGGCATCAATGTCTCAAGATCAGATGGACCTTAAGTGATTATCTCCCTTGCATATGATTTGTTTGGGTGATAAACTTCACCATTCTACTCACAAGAATTTTATTAAGTCTCAAATATAGGGAAATAGAAGGCCTCAAATAGAAAACTTGTACATGCAACTAAATCCATTGACTAATCAAAAGAACAAAATTAAGAAACGGTTCGATCATCTGAGAGATGTTGTAGACTTGCAACTCACCAGCTACTTAGTTTTTGTGGGTAAGAATTTTTTTTGTTTTGGTTATGGTTGTGGTGTTTGTAGGGAGACATTTACAAGTTTATATCTATTTTCACTATTTAATAGTTTATGGGTTTGTAATGGTAATTTAATGTTCTTTCATATTTTTGTATATATTCTTTATAATAGCCTATTATATTGATTTTTTCTATTATGGATAATGGTGTGGCTCAGATGGCTTTGCCATCAGTGCATGAAAGCATTGCAGGAGTTCTACTTTTAAAAATTACATGAAACATTTTTAATTTATTTGATTCAGTGTTATTTGAAAAAAGTATATCAATGATGTTTCCTTTCTCCAATAATTGTCTAGGATCTTTTTGTCAAATAATATGTAACATCCAATGACTAAATCTTTTCTTTACAAATGCTTATTTTATTTAATTATCATCTGAGCGTGAATTAAAATTTATATATGTACGGAAGTAGAACATACAAGCTGAAGACTCATGTGCAAGTAAATTTCATAAAAGAAAGCAAGCAGACATTATCTTGAATGACATGGAAACAAGATCATCAGCTGCCTAGAAGAGAGCAATTGGAGAAAATTAGAGGAAAGTGTTAAAGGGTGATAAATACATAGAGAGTATGCAATACAAACAAACAATGTCTGGAGTGTGTGATGTAACATCTCTAATTTATGTCTGGAGGGACTAACTAGTTTTGGAGTTTCTGCGAAACCTATTGGGCCATGCTTGGAGGAAATCAATGTGCTCATGCAAGGAGCACCTTTTTTCTATTATGAGAATGATGCTTTTGCATCGAAGGATATTTGGAAGGCAATATCCAAAAATTTCTATACTATGGAACCAGAGTTGGCGGACTCAAAGTAATTTTCAGCTTTCAAAAGACCAAGAGGTTATGTACACAATCTCCCAATAGAAGGGCAATTTCAAGCATTACCTCTCCCCCCCATGACTATTCAGGAAGAACTTCCTCAGACAAAGGACTATTGGCCTCCATGGGATCAAAGAAAAAAATTGAAGCATAGACTCTAGACGATGTGGTGGTGTCCTTCGTGAAGAACTCTGCACTATAATTGAAAATTCATGAGGGAAACTACAAGATAGTGAAGAGAAATACATTCTTGAAAAGTGGGAAGAATGGATCATGGTTTGGGTGGGGCCAAGTCAGGTGGATCCTCTAGAGGTTGACGAGATAGAAACCATATTAGGATTTGAAAAAGATCACACTTGTGGAACTTCGTGTGTGACTGATCGATTGCATTATTTGGGTAATGCATTCGAAATAGATATAGTTGCATACCATTTATCTTTCTTGATTAAAGCCTTTAATCCTCATGGCATTAAATTAAATTTCTTTCTCTTCCATCTGGTATTGGTGGAGAAGAGGTTGCTTTGCATCGACCTGGGATACATTTAACTTGTGTTGTATCTATAATGTATCCCAAGTTGATGCAATGCAACCTCTTCTCCACCAATACCAAATAGAAGAGAAAGTACTTTAATTTAATACCATCAAGATAAAAGGCTTTAATCAAGACAAATAAATGGTATGCAACTGTATCTATTTGGAATGTGTTACCCAAATAGTGCAATCGATTAGTCGTACACAAAGTTGCACGAGTGTGATCTTTTTCAAATCCTAATATTATTTCTATCTCATCAACCTCTAGAGGATCCTGACCCCACCCAAACCAAGTTTCATTCTTTGCACTTTTCAAGAATGTATTTCTATTCAGTAGCTTGCAGTTTCCCTTGTGAATTTTCAATTATAGTGTAGAGTTCTTCACAAAGAACACCACCACATTGTCTAGAGTTTATGCTTCAATTTTTTATTGATCCCATGGAGGCCAATAGTCCTTTGTCTAAGGAAGTGCTTCCTAAATAGTCATGGGGGGGAGAGGTAATTCTTGAAATCTCCCTTCTATTGGGAGATTGTGTACATAACCTCTTGGTTTTTTGAAAGCTGAAAATTACTTGAAGTCTGCCAACTTTGGTTCCACAATATAGAAATTTTTGGATATTGCCTTCCAAATATCCTTTGGTGCAAAAGAATCATTCTAATAATATAAAAAAGGTTCTCCTTGCATGAACACATTGATTTCCTCCAAGCATGGCCCAATAGGTTTTGTAGGAACTCCAAAACTAGTTAGTCCCTCTGAACATAAATTAGAGACACCACATCACACACTCCAGACATTGTTTGTTTGTATTGCATACTCTCTATGTATTTATCACCCTTTGACACATTCCTCTTCTTTTCTCCAATTGCTCTCTTCTAGGTAGTTGATGAGCTTGTTTCCATGTCTTTCAAGATAATGTCTGCTTGCCTTTTTTAACAAAATTTACTTGCACATGAGTCTTCATCTTGTATGTTCTGCTTCTGTACAGATATAAATTTTAATTCATGCTCAAATGATAATTAAATAAAATAAGCATTTGTAAAGAAAAGATTTAGTCATTGGATGTTACATATTAAAATCCTAGATAATTCTTGGAGAAAGGAAACATCATTGATAATCCTTTTTTGCAAATAACACTAAATCAAATAAATAATAAATATTTTATGCAATTTTTAAAAGTAGAACTCGTTCAATGCTTTCATGCACCGACAAAGCCGTTTGACCCACATCATCTCTCACCATCAGAATTCCGATGACAACTAAAGAAGCATTTGACAAGGATGTTGTATATTCAACGTCACTTCCAAGTCGCACAGTCATCGAGGAGCAAACATAGCATCCGTCGAAATTCTGACGGTAATCCGCTAAAATTTGTGGCTAGAGGAACAAATATAGCCCCCGTCGAAGGAGTTCATAATGTCGTCGAATGACCAATGCAAATGGCATCATCGAGAAGACCGATGATGAGTTTTCAATGGTAAAATTGGTCAGAAGTCTGACGTGGTGTCGTTGGAATATCAACAATTAGCCGTCGGAAATTAGGTCCAAATGTACTAGTGTTAGATTTCTCCCTCAACTGCAATGGCACAAAAATATAACTTTTACAATAAATGACTGTTAGGGTAAGATTTTTTCTTCTAGGTAGTCTGAAGCTTGTTGCATCTTGATTTCTATAAAAGGATACCAGGGCTACCTAGAAAAAGGGGACACAAATTTTTGTAGCTAAACTTTGGCAAAATTAATACAGGGCTTTGTCTTAGCAATTTATGAGTCAAATATGAAGTACTTGTAACCTTCTAAAAGAGGAATGAAATATACAATCCTGAGAATTTAAATTCAGATTTGTATTGTCTCTATGTCATTGTGCTAGTGTTCATTCGGTTTAAGTAATCAATGATTGCTTATTTGAATGATTTTATAGGCATCTAATGAAGTTGTTTTGAGTCTTTTTCTTAAGGAAAAAAATATAAATATACTTTGAACAAAGTCATTGATATCAATATTTCTGGTGTGGATTTGATGATGAAATCTAGTGCTGATTAGGACTCTGTGTATGTCAGGCATATTCAGAGTTGATAGATCAGGAACTTGTGGTTTGTGTACTAGTTTCTCTTGTTAGGTTGCAGTCTATTGTAGATGACTTTGTTTCTTGGATAAGGCACTGGTTTATCTGTTGGTTTTTCACTGGTTTATCTATTGGTTTTTGTTGCATTTTGTGATCCTTTTTTAAAAAGTCAAATCAATTTTCCATTGAGGTTAGTTGTACTAGTCAGTAAGGAAAGTTTGCAGGAATTTACACTGGTTTTCTGCAAACCATTTACTATTTTTGTGAGAAAATAGTCTTTAAAAGGGTTTACCTACCCAAGCTTTTATAAGCTTAAAGTGTAGGAGGTTTCCTAATTCTGGAACCTCATATTATTGTCTTTATTTCAGACTTTTGTTGTTCTCTTCCATTGCAGTACAAAGGCAATAATTTTCACTTTTAAAGAGAAGAAATGAAAGTTTTCAAAATGGAGAACAACAAAGACATCAGTGAGTCCACTGAATATAGCCTTCATGGCCTCTTCATTGCACTGGTTTCTTCTTTCTTCTACAAATTTGGTAGGAAGACCATCAACTACTAACATCCATACATCAAACCCTAAAGAGGATTAAAAAACTTCCATTCAGCAACTCTAAATAGAAAAAATTGAACCATCAAATACAGGAGCATAGATTGACACTAAACAAACCATTGTGTCCTTAAGCCTGAATCTACCCAAGTTGGAGAAAGCTCATCTAACTAGGAACCTAGGCTCTGATACCAATTGTTAGACACAATGCACCATTGATAGGGGGAGGGGGTGAATTAGTGGTTCTCAAATATTTTTCTTTTTACTAATCCTATGTGAGCCTAGATCTACCTCAATGTAGGTAGATCAATTAGTGGAGAGACCAACACAAATACAATCACACAAGGGACATCACATAACACTAGTATATATGAGGAAAACCCAAGATGGGAAAAACCTCGGTGAGAAATGTTGTTGGAGGCTACTACTCCAATCCAGTCTCAAAATGAAAACACATTTACAAAGTTTAGGGCACCAACCCAAGAAGCACCAACCCAAGAATTTAGGGCACCAACCCAAGGAGCTACAACCCAAAGGAGCTACAACCCTTGCCTTTAGGGCATCTACCCAAAGAGCACCAACCCCTGCATCAAGCTACAACTTAGTGTTCATAATATAAACATCAAATACATAAGTAGTTATCTTGTTACAAGTGAATCTTGCAACTATATCATATGTCTTACTTTGTTGATGAGATACCTTCTTTGCTACACCGATTCACTCTTCTGCTTCTCTCTCCTACTGCTTAACTGTCGATGAACTCTACCTATACTCTTATCCTCTTCTTCTACTCTGCTAGATCTCCACCTTACTCTCTTCTCTTCATTGGTATAACACTTAGCCAGTTCTTTGTCTTCCTTCTCCGCAACCTCCTTCACTTTAGCTTTGCTGATATAAACACTATAGGTTCTTCTCTCCTACCAGTTGAATGCTTCAACTAGGTTCTCGCTCACTCTCACTCACTTCTCAAATTCTCATCAAACACAAGGTTGATTTTCTCTTAGCTACAGAAGTATCACACTTTGTAGTAGCACCAATATTCTTCTATTATAGCAACACCTCGTAATGTCTTTTGCCTTCATCTTTATAGACCGGTTTCTCGCCAAAAGACCATTTCAAAAATCAGGTGGTTAGGGTTTCTTCACCACCCTTGAGGCAAACCAAATCTAATAAGATCCTGTCGGATCTAATCTTCTAGATTGCCAGCCTGCAAAAATTTGTCATTAGTGTACCTTCTAGATCATACCTTCCATCTTTGGCGATCTTCTTTTTACCCCATCGATAGTCTCTTGGTCAAACACTAGGAGTTGGTTATGCTATTTCCTTCATCTGCCTTGATCTTTTTAATCACTCTTAGCTAGCTCATAGTTGTCCTTCAGACCTCAAGCCAGAAACCCCTACAACAATTTGCAACATGTCTCATGATTTGTAGGACCTTTTATCATAGTCAATCAGTTCTACACCTACCCCATCGATTGTACATTTCATCTTTATCTGATGCAGGTTCACCATCTCATGCACATTTTCCATTTCATCCTCATGGCATCATTGTTAGTATCCACCTCATCACACTGTTCTATTAGTTTATGCCTAGTCATCGAACATTCAAACAACTGGTTCCATCTACCGATAAACAAACTCTACTGGCATACGACACCTTGCCAGTCATCCTTTTTATCATGACCTTCCTTAGTCTGCCAGCATAACCCTCAAACCAATATTTAGACATGACTGACCTATGCATGCACATTCCCATCAAGTATATGCACCTTGTCCGTATTAACGATGGACTTACATACCAGTTACCACTCTTGATGACACCATGTCATCAACCTTCACAACACTCCATCTTTAATTAGGTCAGTCTATTTCTAACTACATCTTCTTAGGCTTACCTTTTCCCTGATCAATTTTGTTTATTCCTCTATTAGTTTGTCAAGGTGACAAACACTTCTCACTTCCTCTGAACTAGTATCTCATCATACCTTCTTTGTCGGTCATGATCTCATGTACTTAAGGCATTCCCTCAATTCACTAGTGGATCCGATGTGAGCCTTCAAGTACTTACATTTACCTCTTCACACTTATGCACATAGTACATAATAGGAGATAATCTCCACTTACTGGTGGAGTGACACCTTATCTTCTGCATCGTGCAATGTACTCATGTGGTTTCCCTGTTTGTGCATCATTTCTTCAAATAGGCACATGTGATCTGATGTGAGCACATTCACTATCAGTCATTGCTTCTCATGATGATTGCATCTTCATCAGCTGGGAGTCCTATTGTTCTACAACCTCACGACATACCTATGACGTGTTCATTCTTCTCCTCTAGTGTTGATGTGACTTAGGTAGTATTTTTCCTCTTCATCACAAGCAACCACTCAAACACTCCTCTATCTCATCACACAAGTCAGACACTAACTTGTGTACTGGTGACTCCACTGGCCACTTTTTCTTGTCTTACCAGCATTCTGTAACATAATGTGATATCAAGGATATTACATCCTATACTCCTTCATAGCCATGTTATTCATTCATCTCTACTACCGGTGGTCATCCCATACCAGTTGACATCAATGACAACATAGTGCCAACAATTACATGCACAACGATCAATGTGGACCACCAACACAAAAGGCACATGATCTAGAAACATCCACAAGCATCATGAATTACCACCACAAAATCGGCACCAATACCAATTGCTAGAATCATCAGCATCTTCATACCGAACCTCAAGAACACTAACTACAATCACTGTCAGTCCTAAAAAAATCACTTGCAGAGCTCCAAACCACGAACCACTTGAATTGAAGATACACATCAATGTACCAAACATATCTTTAAATACATAGATCAAAATATTACAATGTGAAGCAATGTAGATCAAAATCCTGACCACTATCATCACTGAACAATTGAAAAAATTGTCGAAACATAGATACCCATAAGTCACTCAAATCTTCATGTGGACCTCTGAAAATTGCAATGAATCATCTATACACAACTCTCTACAACCCTTTAATCTGCAAACTTTGATCATCATCATGCTGAACAAACCAACGCATTGAACTTCATTGCATCACTGTCACAAACAAATAAATATGTTGACATTAATGATGACACATCTCTCAGATATCTCTCAAGTACACATTTGTAGCATACTGTTGGAAAATTGGAGGAATTGATTATGTGTTGCATTGATGTTTATCATTGATGTCAACACTAGCTTATTTGATTGTCTACCAGATTTTAGTAGAGTGGTTGGAATTTGATGACAATCAGAAGATTTGTCTCCGATATATTATGATTGGTGGAACTGGTTTGGTTTGGTCATTCATGTGGTTCAAATTTGTGTCATATTCAGTTGGTTTGGGATTTGGTGATCCAAAAGATATCATATGTTCTAGTAAGTCTTTTGGTTACCGGTAAGGGTTTTACCGGTAGTGCTTCGTTGAAGATCTTTTGATGAATTTGATAAGTGGTGTCGATGCAGCTTCCAGAAGGTTTTCATGATGTTTTTGGTTATTATTCTCATGTTCCAGTTGATTGGTGGTATTTCAATTGGCTTATGGCGACCTATTTTAGGTCCAATCTTATTGTGTAAGGTTAAGGACCGGTTTATGTGAGATGTTGGTGGATGCTCTCAATGTGTTACCGGTTGGATTTATTATTTGGTTAATGTTGTTTCGGTCTTAGGCTGACTTGGTTTATCATTAATTTGCAGGTTTATGTAATGGATTTATTGTATTATCTTTTAGGTGGTCGACCTAATTGTTTAGGTCCCAAGTTGGCATAAATATGATGTAAGATCTCTTTATAGATCATAGGAAGGGATTATGGTTATGTGATTATCTATGTGCGAATAAAGTTGTAATCATATGTAGAGGATTTGGTCGATCATATGTGATTGAATTGGGTTTGTTTAAGATGTTTAAGACCTCTGGCATTGAGCTTGAAAGAACTATACTCAGGCATAGGAGATGCAATTCTTGCAATTCATTCTTATTTCTAGATTGTAGTCTGGATATCTTTTGTAGTCAGCGAGACTCCTTTGTGATGAGCAGTGCACTCTAGGCTGTTGGCCTTCCTACATATGTAGGCCCCTTATTGTAAACAAGTACTTACTATAGAAGTATCATCTGATTGTGGGTAGGCTCCCACCGTGTTTTTTCCCTTTACTGGGTTTTCCACATACAAATCCTAGTGCTATGTGTTGTGGATGCATGGTGTTTGGTTTATGGTTTATATTTGTGCTTAATTGATATATCTATTATTCCAGTATTTGGTTTATGCATTTTGGTAAAAGGTTTTGTATGCTTAAAGTTTCATAATTTTTTTAACAACTGATTCATCCCCCCTCTTAGTTGTTCACCGGTTATCCTAATATTTGGTATCAAATCTTGGTCCTCTCTACAAAAGCTTAATCGCTTGAGGAAGATCATATGGTGAGTAATCATTCAACTTCAATTTCTTACTGGAAGGACAACCCTAGGCTTAAAGGAACAAATTATAGAGTATGGAAGCTTCAGATGGGGACTCATCTAAGATGTCTTAGCAAGGTGATTTGGGAGATCACTGAGAAAGGCTATACCCCTTATGATTCGGCATCTAGAAACCCTCCTCCGAAAGACTTGGATAAGAATATTGAAAATGACTGTAGAGCTAGAGAAGCCCTTTTGAGCGCCCTTTTAGATCAGTAGGTAATGGGATTAACGAACAAATCATTTGCAAAGGCTATATGGGATAAGTTGGAGACTCTGAATGAAGGTGACCCTACTCTTAAAATTGCTAAACTTGATGGTTATAGGGTAAGGTATGAGAACCTGAGAATGGAGGAAGATGAAAGAATTAAATCTTTTATGGAAAGAGTCAATGAAATTGTCTTGGGAATTCAATGTTGGGGTGGATCTCTGAGCAAACATGAGATTGTTTCTAAAGTATTGAGATATTTCCTCCAGCTTACAAGCTGAAGATTACTGCAATTAATGAGCTGAGAACTATGTCTATCACTTCTGTTAACAGGGATACTTTGGTTGGAAATTTATCTACTTTTGAGCTTGAAAAATTTGGTCCTCAAGGAGCTACAAAGATAGATTCTACATTCAAGGCATCTACATCATCAACTAACAAGAGTGATTGGAAAGCATTATATGTGAAGGAACTGGAGGATATGAAGAAAGAAGATGAAGAGCTTGAGCAACTTGAAGCCCTATTTTCTAGAAGAGTGCCTAAGAGTCCGACATGAAGTAAGTATGAGGGAAAATCACCTTTCAAATGTTTTGCATGTAATAAGATAGGTCATTTTGCATCTAGATGTCTTGAGAGGAATTCAAGATTTGAAGAGAAAGCTAGAAGATCTTTTAATCCTAACCATGAATATCAAAAAAAGAATAAGTATAGGAGGAACAAAGGTGAACCATGCTACTATGCTGATGAGGAAGGTGAAACTGATGATTTTGATGATGAACTGACAAAAAATTCATCTTGTGGATCCGATAATGGAAAGGAATGGGTATTCTTAGCTATAAAGGAAGATGCTCCAGAACTTGTCATTCATAATGAAGAGAAGGCCCTTGCTAATAAAGTTGAAGACAATGATGAATGGGTGATAGAAAGTGGATGTTCATATCATATGATTGGAGATAAAAGGAAGTTTTTTATCTTTGCAAGAATTTGATGGTGGTCTTGTGAGATTTGGAGATGATAAAGTATGCATGATCAGAGTAAGAGGAACTATATCATTGGATTGTAAGCATAACATTGATAATGTATATTATGTTGAAGGTTTAAGGCATAATGTTTTGAGTGTAGGATATTTGGTGGATAAGGGATTTCAATTACAGTTCAAGGATGGAAAATGCAAAATCATTAACAGATTTGGATTGGAGATTCCAACCAGTACTCAGACTAAAGGTAACATATTTCATTTGAACTTCGGTGAGAAGACATGTTTGATTGTACATATTGATGAGTTTTGGCTATGGCATAAGAGTTTGTGTCATGTGAATTTTGATTTCATTGTAAAGATTAGTTCAACTAAGGTAGTTAGAGATATACCAAAGATTGTGAAGCCTCTTAATCCGGTATGTAAGGAATGCCAAATGGGTAAGAAAGTTAGAACTTATTTTAAGAGTATACAAGACAAATCTAATGATGTTCTTGATCTTATTCATACTGATTTGTGTAGTCCTGCTAGAATAAGAAGTTTCCAAGGTGATAGATATTTCATGCTAATCATTGATGATTATTATAGAATGACGTGGGTTACTTTTCTAAAGGAGAAATATGAAGCCTTTGAAAAGTTCAAGATCTTTAAATCTATGGTTGAGATAGAGACAAGATTGAAAATCAAATGCTTAAGATCCAATCAGGGTAGTGAGTTCACATCCAGTGAATTTAACAGTTATTGTGAGAAACATGGGATAAGGAGACAATTGTCTGCTCCCCAAACACCTCAATAGAATGGTATTGTGGAAAGAAAGATCATAACTATCCTTGATGCAACTATATCTATGATGATGGAAGTTAATCTACCTCATATCTATTGGAGAGAATCTGTGAGCATGGTGGTATACACATTCAACAGAGTTCATATCAAAGGAGACACTGATAAGACACCTTATGAGTTATGGTTTGGTCATACACCTACAGTTAAGTACTTTAGAATCTTTGGTAGTAAATGCTATATCAAAAGATATGATTCCATTGGAAATTTTGATCCTATATGTGATGAAGGAATGTTTTTTTCTTATTCTAATGAAAGCAAAGCATATAGATGTTATAACAAAATATTACAAAGAATTGTGGAGAGCACTAATGTCAAGGTGGATGAGCAGTGCAGAGGTCAAATCAGAACTTATGAGAGAGAACCAAAAGTGGAAATGGTCATAAGTGAACCAATAACACCTATACTGGAACATAATGTTGAACCAGTTACCTCGAAAGTATCATAAAATGCAATAGTAACTAAATATTAGAGCAGCGAAACAAAAAGTGAGAAGACTCCTAGGTATGTAAGGTTGAATCATTTAGAAGATCAGATTATTGGAGACAAGAGAAAATGAGTGATGACAAGAAGAAGGTTGGAAACTGAAGAGGTATGTTTAATTTGTCAAATTGAACTGACATCAGTAGATGAAGCATGTAAAGATGAATGTTGGATGAAAGCTATGGAAGAGGAATTGGATTAGATAGAAAAGAACAACACATGGAATTTAGTTCCCTGACCTAAAAATAAGAATGTTATTGGAACTAAATGGGTCTTTAGGAATAAATTAAATGAAGATGGACAAGTTGTGAGGAACAAGGCTAGATTTTTCTCTAAAGGATATTCTTAGAAGGAAGGAATTGATTATGATGAAACTTTTGCTCCGGTAGCTAGGATTGAAGATGTGAGATTATTTCTTGCTTATGCTACCCATAATTACAACTACAAGGTTTATCAGATGGATGTTAAGTGTGCATTTCTGAATGGAGATCTTGAAGAGGAAGTCTACATTGAGAAACCTGATGGATTTGCACTTTCAAATGACAAAAAAATGGTTTGCATATTGAGGAAATCTTTATATGGTTTGAAGCAAGCCCCTAGAGCTTGGTATGCTAGATTGGACAAATATCTCATGAAGCTTGGTTTCACTAAAGGTAATGCTAATAGTAACTTGTATTATAAGATCACTGATGATGACATATTGATTATTGAGGTCTTTGTTGATGATATCATTTTTGGAGGTGAGGATAAGTTATGTATGGAATTCTCCGATAATATGAAGAATGAATTGAGATGTCTATGATTGGATAAATGAGATTTTTCTTAGGTTTGCAGATTACTCAGACTAATAAAGGTATTTTCATCTATCAAACTAAGTATGCTAGAGAATTGTTGATGAAATTTGTTATGGAAAATTTCAAACTAGTTGGTACTCCTATGGTTACTAGTGAGAAATTGACAAATAAAGATGTATCGGCTCTGGTAAATCCTACAAGGTATAATTCTATGATTGGAGGTTTGTTATTCGACTCAGACTAGACTGGATATAATGAATGTAGTTTGTATTGTATCAAGATATCCGAGTGATCCTAGAGAGAATCATGAGAGTGCAGTGAAAAAGATTTTTAGATATTAACAAGGAACATCTAAATATGGTTTATGGTATCCTCAAAATGATAACTTTACACTATGTGCATATACAGATGCAGATTGGGCTGGAGATATAGATGATCTAAAAATCATATCCGGTGGAGCTTTCTTTCTTGGAAAGAAACTTCTTTCATGGATTGGCAAGAAACAATCATGTACTTCTTTATCTACTACTAAAGTTGAGTATGTTGTTGCTACTTCTAATTGTACACAAGTTCTATGGATGAAGAAAATGTTGAAGGATATAAGGATAGATTACAGTTAACCAATAGTTATTCACTGTGATAACTCTACTGCTATTGACATATCAAAGAATCCATTATTTCATTCTAAGACAAAGCACATATCAATCAAGTATAATCTTTTGAAGGAGAAGGTGGAAGAAAATCAAGTCAGATTGGTTTATGTGAACACTAAAGAGCAAATTGCAGACATCTTCACTAAACCTTTGCCCAAGGAATCATTTGAGTATTTTAGATATAGATTGGAGGTCTTTGCCCATTTGGTAAAGACTTAAGTGATGTTAATTGGCATTAGTCCGGTATGCATTTATCAGAATTATTATTCATTCTAGATTGATGAGATGGTGCTAATACTAAGGGGGAGTAGTCAGTTATATGGTTTAGAGGTTTTATGGTTTTTCTTTGATGTTTATGTTAGATTTATGACATTGATGTCAAGGGGGGAGAGATATACATGTGAAAAACATATCTTAATAGAGATACCAGTCATAGGGGGAGTTTGGTCTTTGGTTTGGTTATTTGGTTCACAACTTCATTGATATATCATTTGTTGGATGCCTTCCATTGGGGGAGAATTGCTTGGCATTTCTCGACACTTGGATGTTTTTCACATCTAGTGTTGCCATCAATGCTAAAGGGGGAGATTGTTGGCAATTTGGAGATTATGTGTTGCATTAATATTTATTATTGATGTCAACACTAGCTTATTTGGTTGTCTACCAGATTCCAATAGAGTAGTTGGACTTTGATGATGATCAGGAGATTTGTCTCTGGTATATTCCAATTGGTGGAATTTGTTTGGTTCAGTCATTCATGTCATTCTGATGCATGTCACATTTAGTTGGTTTGGGATTTGGTGATCTAGAAGCTACCATATGTTCTAGTGAGCCTTTTGGTTATCGGTAAGGGTTTTACCGACAGTGCTTCGTTGAAGATCTTTTGATGAATTCAATAAGTGGTGTTGATGCAGCTTCTAGAAGGTTTCCAAGATGCTATTGGTTATCGTGTTTGTGTTCTAGTTGATTGGCGGTATTCATTTGGCTTATGGTGACCTATTTTAGGTTCAGTCTTATGATGTTAGGTTATGGACTAGTTTATGTAACGTGTTGGTGGATGCTCGCGATGTGTTACCAGTTGGATTTATTATTTGGTTAATGTTGTTTTGGTCTTAGGGCGACTTGGTTTATCATTGGTTTGCGGGTTTATGTAATGGATTTATTTTATTATCTTATAGGTGGCCGACCTAATTGTTTAGGTCTCGTGTTGGTATAAATATGATGCAAGATCTCTTTGTAGATCATAGGAAGGGATTATGGTTATGGGATTATTTGTGTGCGAATAAATTTTCAATTGTAGACACTTAAAATGTCTCATTGATTCTACACTAATTATTTGTCTATTTAATTAAGTAATTCTTTAATTATTTGATTAAATTAAATATTTCTTGTAATCATCACATTTAACATTTCTAAACATAAAATTCCTATCATTTCATCATTTAATCAATTAACCCTATCTCAGTTATTAATTAAATATTAATTATTTAATTAATTGTGACATTTTCCTTAGTTAAATAATCTTTATTATTTAAATAATTCAATTTCCTATGATTAAATAATTTCATTTAAATTATTTAATTAATTAATTTAATTCTTCCAATTCCCCAAATTATAATTCCAAATAATTTCATCTAATTTCATTTCATTTCTCCCCAAATTCAGATTTCACTTTATTCCAATTAATTTATTTCTTCCAAATTCACATTTCCCTAAATCTGAATTTCAGTTAATTTCATGTGCATTTTAGCATTCGAAAGACCAAATTCAAATTCAAATTGAAAATGAAAATGAAATCTAGTTTCAAATTCCTACAACACATGCTAAAATCAGAACTGATTGATCAAATCAATTATCTAATGAGTTAACTCAGTTAACTCATCAATCTCCCATTTTCACTCAAAATCAGCTTTTTATGACTAATCAATCATTTCAATCTTCTAATCCATCTATTCGGTCTACTAATCAATCAATCCACTTATCTCTCCAATCAATTTAGTCATCTGATTCATCACCTTAGTCATCTGACTAGTTTATTTAGTTCACTAGCTAATCTATCTAGTTGACTCCTCAATCAACCCTGTTAACAAATCAATCAAAATGAGTTAAGAAATCAATCAATTTCAGTTATCTATTAGATTCTCACCCCTTCTGTGTTGAAAATCTATAAATTCAACCTCATTCTTTAATTCAATCTAGAATCATAGTCTTCAAAATTGTTGTACATTTTATGCAGGAAATCAAGTGCAATACCTAAGAGCTGCCTACACCAACAACAATGGAGAAGAGAAATGGAAGCTTAAATCACATCAATTGAGGGCATTTAAATTAGATTTAATTTAATTATGCAATTGATTTGATGTTATTTCATTATAATTTAGGAGTAATTTGATTAGATTAGAGTCGGTAATTTGCTCTGATAATTTGATTATGTCATTTACACTTAATTTACCCCTGGATAAACATTGGTGAACCCAACGTGAAATCTTGTCTAACCTTCTCTTGTTGTTTTCTTTGATTCCATAGATCTGTGCGGACCCAGAAAAAAGTAGTTCGCAATTGCCCTTATAGAAATTCACAATTGCTTTTAAAATTACACCGCAATTACCTTTTTCAGTGCTACACAATTGCTAAAAACTCACTCAATTTCTTAAAAGGGGTGCAAAAGTTAAATTTTCTTTGTCATTTCTTCATTAATTCACCTTGCGCACCTATCCTATGAAAATCTATCAATTCTGGAAATTTTCACTTTTTGCACAAAATGTGTCTAATCCAATGGCAAGAAAGGTAACCTTCAAAATCTCAAGTGCAAGGAGGGAAAGACAACATAGGAGAGAACATAGATCATATCAAGGACTCATAAAAGAGGAAAGAGAGCTTTGCAAAATTGAAGAAAGAGAATAAATCACCCAATAGCATAGAAGCATCCATCGATTCATTGCGAAGTACAAATTTTATGACGACATTGATGTGTTGGCTCGTGTGATTTGGGATAACCTCATTGTAGAATAAAATCTCTTTCTTATGTCTTTTCCTTCTTCTTTTTTTTGGTATTTTTTGCATTTAACTGATGAGCAATTGACCTGATAATGCTATGCAATTTCTCGGACATCAGTTTGTAATTGCTTAGTAGGTAGTTTGCAATTGCTAGTTTAGGTATTTCACATTCCATTTTTATTTAGTTCTGGTTTTTATAAGTATTTCTCTATATTTGTGAAATGACAGAGCTTTGTAACTGAGAAAATTAGGCTGGATAGCCCAGCATGTGTCTACTAACGTTATTTTCTACAGGGTTAGAGTAGAGAACTTCTTTTGGTGCTTTAAAAAGTGTGAGAATTTGCCAAGATCTAGAGGAAATGGAAAGCATAAATAAGAGAGACAAAATATATGATAGGAATAAACTGTATTCTTTCAAGATACAAAATATGATCAACTGGATCATTACAAGATGTTTAATGATTTCCCATACAAACAAAGTAGATGAGCCTACTTATATAGGCAAGGCTATATATATATATGAGCACACAAACATGACATGTGGCTCAATAAGAAATGAGGGTAGGTAGGAAATAGGTGTGGGTAGGTAGGAGAAACAATATAATATTCCACATGAGGTAGAATGTAACAAGATAAGATCAACACCATAAAAGGTGGAAATTCTCCTACACACACTATCCCAATGTGGCACAAACACCCAAGTGTCTCATACCCAAACTACTATGAAATGCATGTACCTAAGTAAGGTGTAATAATACCCAAGATGAATAATTATTTACACCAACAAAAAGAACAAAATAAAATTCTTTCCTGTTCTGTCACAAATTTCTATTAAGGTTAAAAATGAACACCATGCCTGTGTGGAGGAACATCTCCACTTAGAAAAGAAAATATCTGCAATGGAAAGAGAAAAAAACTTTATTTTTTGTGTCTTCAAAGGGATAGGTATTATGCTCTCCCCTTCAATGGGTGATCAAAAAAGCAGACTCTCTTCTTTTATGCTTTCAGTAAATTTTTGTACTTACATCCTTTAGAAGGCCTGCCCTCCTGAGTTTCCCTTAGGGTGCCATTGAGGTCGGTGAGAGGGGAATGACCTAAGTGGAAACGGCCAAAGCTAAGTAATCCAAGACAATATAAACAAATATGTATGTGATGAAAATCATATGTGATGAGTGCTCCATGTTGTCATAATGATGTTATGCCTCCCTTAGTGCCTATACGGTACGTTAAAAACTGTAGAGTGTAACCTCTACAGAATAGGAGACCTCCCTCAATGAAGTGCAATGTTGTTCTCAAATTATGATTTCCATGTCTCCTCTGTAAGGAAATTAGTGCTTGTATCACATAAAGAGAGAACAATAAGAAAATAGAAATCTAGAATAACATATAACAAGGTTTATTACAAAACCTTCTACACTTTAAGCTTATCCTAAGCTTAGGTGGGTATACCTCTTGTGAATACTTTCACAATTATAATATAAGATCCACAGTAAACCAGTGAACTAAAAATATGTAAACCTTATCACCTCAACAATACTGAAACATAAAAGAAAACCTATGTTCATTTTCAGTCTTGACCCCAAGAAAGATAGAAAAACTCCACAAATAATATTAGTGCCTTATCTGGGTTACAAAGTCACCCAAACTAGACAAGAATTTTGAATCGGGACATTCACATACATCTCATCACTTCGGCTTCATAAACCTAATATATGCCTGACATATATATAATTTTTTTCTTTATGCTAGACCCAGTTATCAAATTCAAGCAGAAACTATTGATTTACTAACAGAAAGATTTCACGTATATTTAATTCCCCTCCTTGAGAGAAAAACTTAAAACATGTTTGTAAGGTTGCCTTGCAATCCCTATTCAATCAAATAACCCTATATTATTCAAAAGAAACTAGTAAATCAATGAATGCACACAAGAAGACAACATAAATCTAGGCTCAAAATGCTTTGATCTATATATTAATAGTCATTTTCAAAATCGTACATAACTCAAGGTGATTTATGAAAAACCAGAAAACTGTAGACAAATTTCAGCAGAGTTTCCTTACAAATTCTTCTGTCTCCTTCTTTTTAGTCCTGGTATCTATTTATAATGATATGGATGCAACAATCTTTGGACTTTCCTAGAAATAGTTTGTTACAATCACAATTCCCTCCAAAAAGAGGTTACAATCATTTTCGCTCCCAACTCCCTAAAGGTTGTTACAATGTTGCAACATCAATTAATTATTCTTGAGCCTCTACTTCTTGTACCATATACTTGTCTTTCCATTCTTTAAATGTGTCATCATCAGGCCATGGAAAGTTAATAATTTTCTTTCTCAAATTTTTAGCCCTTTTCCATGTGGTCCTTAGCTGCTTAATCTTTGTTTCCAAAAAACCATAATGAGACTTCATTTTCTCAAATTCTTCAATTGTTCAAATAAACAAAGAGGTGTCATCTGAATTGATGACATCATTTATTCTTTGGGATAACTTATGGCCTAATTCACCAAGCCAGACCTCTTTATCTTTTAATTTATTTGCACTAACAAAACCTCCTGGGAAAAGTTCAAACTTTTGGTCCGTGTACTCCTTCCTATATAAATTTGCTTTCCTCTCCAAATTGGCTCTTTCTTATACTAACCCAGGCATGCTTTCTACTAACTCATAAGAAGACTTAACTATGGCATCTACATCAATTCCCTCCTGGGACAGGCACATGAGCTCTAAGTCTGACTCCTTAGCCATCCATTTATTCACAATTGCCTCTAAGACATCCTTATCCTCCTTTACAACATTCAACATGCTCAAAATTCTTTACATGTATATATATACTATGGAAGCTCCCACTGTGTCAGCAAATTTCAAAATGGTGCCTCTGACCTTCTCTTCATACTTGCTTGCAAAAATAGCCTGAGCTTGTTTCAACTTCTCTATCTCATCCCGAAGAGTCTCAGATGATTGAAAACTAGATGTCCTAGGGGAAGGGGGAAATTCAATGATTGGGATGGTGGGTGGAGATGTTGTTGGAGTAGAGGCAATCATCAAAGTGGATGACTCACATTTCTGTTGTTGTCCTTCAATCTGGCCCTTTAACTTTGCAATTATATTATCCTTGTGGGATAATTCCACTTTAGCCTCATTGTATGCCTTTAAAATCATTTCCATCTTCACATGGATATCAGCGTTCTCTTTTTCTTCTATCTCAACTACTACCATGTTGAACTTTGTTGACTCCAAAGTTGTACTGGCTTCTTCCACTAGCCTTGTGTCCTTCACTCTTTTTACAATCATTCCCCCTGAGTAGCTAGACTCTAAGGGGCCTTTTCTTTTCCTACTTTCTTCCCTTCTTAGTGACCACATGACCCATGCAACATGATCCTTGCTGAAGATCATCCCTTCTAAGGGCTTTGTCTCCTTTCTGACAGCATCAAGGATTAATGCGTCAACTATATCCCACTCGGGGAGAATTAACACTCTAGCCTTTGCTATCATTTCTCTCCCCTGCTTAGGGGTAATGGCTTCAAATTCAGTTATCATTTCTTTCTTGATCACTTCTTCAACCACAAATGTGTCCTTATCTGGATACTCCACCTTTCTCTTCTCACATCTTTTATTGAAGTGTTCCATGTTTGTTCTCCAAACAAACTGCATGAAAGATCATGTTTTGACAAAATTGCTATCGGCCAAAAACTCCTCACTGGCCTATTTGATGATAGGGTCCAAATCTTTACCTATAAATTCCCCTATAGTTAAGTCCATTTGGGCACTTTCTCGTTCTTCAGGCATTCCTTCTTGCAACTCCTCATAAGTGAGAGCAATTTCCCTAAGACTTCTTAATTGCAACAGTTGCTCTATTGCTACATGTTCATCTCCCACTTGAATTGGGGATTGGGATGGAGAGTATAAATTTTCACCTATTTGTATCTCTTTTCCTACTCTTTTCCTTTTGGGAGAATCTTGGATTTCTACCACATCTATTAAAGGCCTTTTTCCTTTTGATGAGGAGGGCTCATCTCTTGCTAGCATAAACACATTATATGTTGATCTCTTGTGCATTACATAATCTTCCAGGGGCACTACCTTTGCAAATGCAGGCCTGGATAAAACAAGTTTAACCTTCTCAAGGTCACTTTTCAAAATAATTTCCCTCTTCTCCTTCAAAACCTGCATTAGATCCTCAAAATGGAGTATCAAAAATCCGACCTTCTCCTCAAAAGAGGTAAAACTGGCCAAAGGATCATAACTACTGTCAAACTAGTGGATGAAGTCAATGGCCTTCTTGTATGTAATCCACTTTTCTTTCCTTAGTTCCTGTTCATCTAAGTTAAATTCATTCCTAATCAAATCTTCAGGAAAGTGGAATTGGTGAGCCCTCCCTGCACATCTGACTCTTTTTTTGAACATGTCATTGAAAAACCCCTCTAGGTCAACAAATCTTACTACCACAGTAGACAACCTATATGGTTGAAGGAACTTATCAAAATGTACCCATCCTCCCTTGGTAATTACAAAATGGTGAGCCAGGGTTACAGTTGGGAAAATAGTTCCCCTGCCTTTGTTTGTCAACTCTGCTTCCTGCAGACCTCCTATCTGTCTTAACACCTCTGCAATTCCAATATTCAAGAGGACCTGGTAAGGGAGCAGATATGGAGCTCCTTTGAACCCATAAACTCTGAAAAATAGTAGAAATAGGGTATAAGTAAATATCACCCTAGTTATGCACATTTTTTATGTCCTCAGCAAATTCTTTTGGCTTGAGGAACTCAAGAAGAGCTTTGGGAATCCTAGGGTTTTCAAAACACATCGGGATCTTAATCTTGGATGCAAAACATCTGTCAAATTTCAGGTAGCTAGCATCCTCTTGATCCCAAGATAGGATAGTGCTCCATAATTGTACTGGCATTTCTTCTCCATCCTTCTTTTTTAATAAGTCCATCTCATTGGCAAAGTAGTATGCACCCTTGAATAAGAACATGTGCATGAGGAGAGGATACCATCCAAAAGGCCTAACTACTTTAGTATTTTTTATTCCTATCAAACCCTCATGAATAGCATCAGTAAGGTAGGGAGAAAAATGAAATGTTATGGCCAAGGATGGGTTAAGGATTTGTGCCATCATAAGCATGTAATGTGTGGGCATGGTTGTTTCTGCATCTTCTCCAAAAATCTGGCATAAAGACCAGTACATTCCTTTAGCCCTCAAAGTAAAGAAGTTCAGGGAGAAGGGCTCCATGGTGCTTGGGCCTACCATTGTTAAACCTCCTATCTTTTTAAAGAACTCCTTCAATGAACCACTTCTAAGATGATCCCTCTGTGTCTCATAAACCTTAGCCAATGTCTCAAAATTGATAGGTTCTAAATGATTGGAGACTTCACCGAGTCTAAAAACCTCTCTAAACTCATCATCATCTATTTCAATCAGAACCCATCCATTCAAATTTCTAATAACTTTGGCCATAGGGTCATAATTGGCTGCAATCTGGGTCAAGAGGTCCACATCCATAAAAACCCTAGGCACTATCAGTTTTCCTACATCTAGCTCCCACAAATTGTTGTTCGGTGTGGGAGATTGCCTTTGACCAAAAGAACCCTTGAAGAGTCCTAATCCTATCAACCCTATCTGTGCATCCCTTAACTAGTTTCCCTTATTGTATAGACCCTCACTAACCCTTAGGCAGGGAGATTTGGGCACAAGCTCTTTAATCTTTGTTGCACTATTGGTTGATAGATTCAATTGCTCCAGGAAGTCATCGCAGATGGCTCTTTCCTGATAATTGACCTTCCCTCTGAATTCTCTCTGTGGAACCATTTTAAGGAATTTTACTTTCTTTAGTAAATTAACCCTTTAGCCCCTTCAAAAAATTAGAAACCTAGCACACCAAGCAATCGACAATTATAGAGTAGGATTTCAAGAAAATTACCCATGATTTGAGAAAATTCGCCTTGTGCTCTGGTTCTTGTTCGAGAATTTTGAATGCAGATAGAAAAAATCAGCCTTACGAGAGATTTATTGCAGTAACTGAGGAATTGACTAGGGCTAATTAAGAGGCACGCTTCAACAATCAATTTTCATAAATTCAAATTTTGGCACCAACGGATAACCAGTCCCTTTTAAAATTGCTTTTCCTTTGTCACTGACCCACGGACCTTAAACTTCATGCACCTTCATGTCGCGGGATAGCGACAACCCTTAGATCCTGTGGAACTAGATCAACCTTTATCTCATCATGAGTGTTTACCCCTTGACACTCGGTCTTAACTGTCACCCGGGCTTGCTAGTAATAGCTTGTCGCTAGGTCATAGACCTTAAACATTGCACAACTTCACCTTGCGACTCAGTGACCACCGTAGATCTCTTTTGAACTTGTGTGACTTCTACCTTCTTTGGGTAGCTTTACCTTAACCACAAAGCACTAACCGTCGTCTGCTAACTATTTTCTAGGTCGGTCGTTGGCTATTTGTCGCTGAAGCGATGACTTTAAACATTGCACATCTCTGTCTCACAGTACAACGACAATTGTTGGATCTTCTCTTAGCCGCGTGATCTTTATCATTTGTCGTAACTACCTACCCTTAACCTTTATCTCACCATGACTGCAAATTGTTTGTCGTTGGGTCGCGGACCTTAAATTTCACACAACTTCAACTAGCAGCTCAATGATGGCTGTAGATCTCCATGAAACTTGTGCAGATTTTATCTCCTTTAACTATCAAAGTGGGCCCTTTACCTTCGATTACTTAGCTCGTGAGTTCTTGCCAGGTGTATCCACCTATCATCCTTTCATTTTCTCACAAGTATACCTATTTCCACCTTCTGACAGCCATGTGTGTTTCAGGTGACTGGATCATTTTCCTTTTTGGCAAAACTGCCTCACAAGAACTTCCACCTATTATGCCACATGTTTTACCACCTCATCGGGACCTGCTAGCTCATTGGTCACTACTCCGTGAAGGGTAAACTTTAGACACCTTCGCATTGCGGGGTAATGACAACCCTTGATGATCATCAAAATTATGGTCACTTTAACACCTATAGAAACATTTTCATAAAGTTGGTCCCACCATTAGTCGCTACACCGTAAAGAGTAATCTTCGAGCATCTTCAACTTGTGACTCAATAATCATCGTAGATCTCTTTGAACTTACCCGTACTTTAGCATCCACAGAAAGACTTTAAGGAAATTAGGGTCCCACTCACTTAGTCGTTGTTTCATGAAGGGTAACCTTTGCGTAGCTTCTCTTTGCAGTATAGCAGTGTCCACGGGATCAATAGGAAATTGCACGATATTTAAGAGACCCGACAAGGAAAATAAAAGACTTAGGGTAAGGCAGAAAATTAAAGAAATATCATAACCTGCCTAAGATAAAACCTAAAAAAAGGGCCCCTCTTCGCACGACGGACTAACCCTTCCACTTAAGTGGAAAAAAGCAACAAGGAAATAGAAGGAGAACCTTTACAACACAAAACTTTGAAAAGCAAAACCATAAACCCATGGAAAAATAACCCTCAGGAGTAGAAGAAACCATGAAAGCTGAAAAATAAAAGGACTGAAAAGAATAATCACCCAAAAATCTAAATAGCGATAACATGTAAAACACTGCTGATTGTGACCACTCGAACAAAACCTTTCTAAACAACTTAGAAATTAGAAGCCAAACCAATTCAATAACCAGAAACTTGGATTATCACAGTGCAAGGGTGGGGAAGAATCTGCCTCCAAGACACTCACCATATATCTCCTAGGATAACGGGTCAATTGAGGAGTGATCTTCTTTGGTCTAATTTCTGGAAAAAGGCAAAAAAATGTGCGCACCCTAGGGTGTGATAGGGTTGTTTGAGCTGATGGAGTATCAAGATGTGGGCTGTGATAATACTTGTGACCTTTTGACCATAGGAGAGTTTTCTTGATGTGCTATCAATTGACCAATTATAGTGAAAACAAAATGGGGTCTTGAAAAAGACTCCAACATTTATGGGAATTTGAAAAACTTCCTTAAACAAGTATTCTAAAAAACACCAAAAACAAATTGGAACCTCAACCAAAGTTTTGTCAAAGAAAAAAATAAGATCAAATCCCTCAAAGTCAAACGTCAAATCAAACCAAAACTTTTGCAAAATTCAAAGTGATCTTAAGTCCTAGACATCTAGTTCATCCATAAGTTCTTTACTGTCATCATACTACACAAAGTTTTTGCACAAGTCCTCACATCACAAAAAGAGAAGTCTTCAACCAAGTTGCATCCACTCATACAGAATTCAGTATTGCATTACAGTCTAAGAAACATACCTCAATACATAGGTCTGAAAGGAGACAGTGATTTTCCATTTGAGCAACCCTATCTTGGCCCAAACAATGACCAATTAGCAATAATTCATAGTTTGGACAACCTTGCTTGGAAACTAAAAGTTGATCATGCTTAGTATGATATAATTGATAGCATCATAGATAATGAGATCCATAAATCTATCTGTCTTGATGAAAAATTGAGGAAAAAGATTGAAAAAGTAGCTCAAAAAGAAGCCATCAGACAATTGGTTGAAAAGACCATAGAAAAGTTTTAAAATCCTTGTTAGAGTCCTTAAGCAAAGTATCAATCATTCCTAGGTTCCATATAGTCTGCATTATAACCCTTAGCATATGGATCTGAAAGGAAATGACAAATTCCCATTCGAGCAACCCAATCTTGGGTCAAACAATGTTCAATTAGAAATAATTGATGGGTTAAACATACTTGCTGAGGAATTGATAGTTGATCAAGACCAATTCGACATAGTTCAAGCTATCATAGATGATGAAGTTCGGAAGTTAGTACAAATTGACATAGACCTTGAAAATCAAATCAAAGAAGAGGCAAAATTTTAAGCATTTCAGCAATATGCTAAAGATCTTATGTTTGAATTCTGAAATCCTTGATAGCAAGTCTTCACTCATAGATTGCATTGTCTGCATTTTAGTTTTCAGAAATTATTAGAAGCATAACTAGCTACATTTAGTTGAGTCTTGCATTTGCATTTTAGAGAGTCTTATAAAGAGTCAAGATCATGTTGCAATAACATTCATGCCATTAACACATGCTCAAAAGGCGAAACATTAGTTGAACCTAGCAATGACCCTTCACTTAACCCAACATGGAATATGGACTTGTCCACAAATCAATAAACACCAGACTAGAGACCTACAACCTTATCAACAAACACAAACAGGATGCCTTTCATTGATGAAATACAACATAATCTGACAAAAGAATAATTGGAAGAGGCCCAACAAGATCCTGCAATGCTTATGATTCTCAATGCTCTCATCAATAATGATAGAGACATATATCTCATACTATTAGTCCAAAATGGGGCCAAATTACCTCCCGAGATGGAAATTTCAACTATATTGTTGTCAGGTGTGACATTAAATCAAAATATTCCTCAAGTACCTACTATTACACAGACTGAAGCAACACTTGCTACATCAACCTAGGGTGTATCTGAAAATACTCAAGCGACTACAACTTCAACACTGTCAACAACTGCATCAACAAGTATTAATGTTATATCTTAGACAATGCCTAGTTTAACAATGCAAGCTACCATAGCTCAAAACCCTACTTTGACAAGTATAACTCAACCTTTAGTTTCAGGTGGATCTACCTACAATGGCCAAAATTTGAATCAGGGAATAACTATCTCCTCTCAACCGAATGTCAATGCATAATTTTCACACTTTACACCACATTGTGGAACTTATGGTACACAACTACATGGTCAGTCTACATTTCAACAAGATCACAGGTACTCCAATACTATCCCTTTTGTGGGAAGCACTCATCAAGTCAATACACCATTGATGCAAACATATATTCAGACTCAACAAATGGAGAATCTTTAGAAACAAATGACCAATATGCAAATAGTCAATGATAAAAAGAGCTACACAATGGAGGACCTCCATCCATATCCTTTTGACAAAAAATTATACATGCAACCTTTTCCCACACATTTTGAAACTCCAAGGTTCAACAAATATAGAGGGAAAGGTGATCCTCGAGATCATGTCAGAGAATTCTTCCCGACATGTATCAAGGTAGCTCACGATGATACATACTTAACGAGGCTATTTTCCAAAAGTCTTGGAGGGACAACATTAGAATGGTTTTCACACCTCCCACCTAAGATTGCTTCGTGGGGTGAACTGGCTGGGTTATTCATATCAAAATTTGCATTCAATATAGATAATCTAGTTACCTTGATGGATTTATTGTTAGACAGTTCAAATAATCGGAAGACAACTGAGAGGGGGGGTGAATCAGTTGTCACCAAGCTACCATAACCTTAAGCAATTAAAAATTTAATACCGAAACCCAAAAGATCAATACTAGGATGCATAAACCAATTACCAAAATAATAGATATACCGATTAAGAAGAAACAACAATTAGAGAATAAATACCATGCATATGACACCAAGATTTGTATGTGGAAAACACGGTAAAGGAAAAAACCATGGTGGGAAGCCTACCCACAATTAGATAATACTTCTGTAGTAAGTATATGATTATAAATTAAGAAGCCTGCACTTGCAGGAAGACCAATAGCCTAGAGCACACTGCTCATTACAAAAGGAGTCTCACTGACTACATAAAAATCCAGACTACAATCTAGAAGGAAGAATAAACTGCAATGATATAATCTCCTATGCCTGAATACAGTTTCGATTAAGCTCAATACTGAAGGACTAAATCCTCTTACATAAACCCAACTCGATCACCAATGATCGACCAAATCTTCTGCATGAATGTGTATTACATTATTCGCTCCATACATATACATACAAGATCTACATTACATCATATATATACAAACCATCGTCCACAAACAATAAGGTCGGCCACTAAACAATAAACCAATTCCATAATTATAAAACATGTCGGCTTGAGACCAAACAAATAATATCCAACCCATAAGACATCCCAGAACACATCGAGAAGATCAAATAACATGTTACATTAAGTCGGTCCATAACCTTGATAGTACCAGACCCAATTTAGGTCCACACACACTAATGCAATGATCCCAATCAGCCAAGTCTTGAGAATGATCACCATCAACATCCTGAATCTCTACTAGAAGCTGCACCAACACCACTTATGCATAACATCAAAGCTCTATCGGTGAAACCCTTTACAGGATCAACAAACTAGGCTTACCATCATATAAGATAGCAACTAATCACCAAATCAAAACCAACTGACTGAACATATATCTGAGTAGCATGAATAGTAGATCTAAGCCAATTCCATAAGCCAAAACATACCAGAGCATACCAGATCATCATGATCTAATCCAACCAGAAACCAAACATCCTATTGGGACCAAAAGGATATTGATAACCAACCAAAACAACTAGTGTTGACATCAATGATAAAACATCAATGCAACACATAATCAATTCCTCCAAATGGCCAACAATCTCCCCCTTTGGCATTGATGGCAACACTAGATGTGAAAAACATCCAAGTGCCAAGAAACGCCAAACAAATTTCCCACACAAGAATATAGCAATGAAGTTCTGATCCATACTCTCCCTATAGATGATATCTCATTTAAATTCTGCAAATTTCTCCCCCTAATGTATATATCTCCCAATATTTTTTCATATGAATATCTCTCCTCCTTTGACATCAATGCCAAAGATGTTACTACTTATCAAGTTGCCATTTGTTTTGTGTTCAAACTTATTCTATATACTCTAGTCGGTTATCTCTACCGAGATATTTAGTTGGTATGAACAGTCCAACCGATTATAGAAGAAAGTAGTCTCAGAGCACAGTATACACCGAGCTATCTTCCGAGTATCATTCCATGTCTACCGAGCAGAAAAGATGACAAACTGAGTTGTTATACACTGAGTGAAACGTGTTACCAGATTCATTGAACCTGGACATACATATGAAAACCTATTACAAGATCGAGGTACATAGAACCATTATCATATTGGAAATTGCACTTAAAGATTGTGTATGATTTTGAGGTCATCTAACCAATGAAATATTTTGTATGGTTATTAATTTGATAAAACATGTTTGTAAGATCAAAGCAATGAATGGATCACCAACATAAGAGATCTATTTATACAACATGGATTAAGATTAGAAACATACATGTAGCATGACAAAAAGGAATATATAGAAATATACAAAGCAAGACATGTGAAAGCACTAAGTGTTATGACTGTTACAGAGACATAGAGGTCACCGAGAAGGATTTTAGAGAACAGTCAAAGAATAGAGTAAACAGAAGGGTTTACCAACTTACTATATGGGTTACCGAGGTATGCTATAAGCAAGGTAATCTTATTCTGAGCATATAGAATCTGCTATAACATTCCAAATGTAAAGTTGCAGATATTTGTAATGATTTTATTGTAATATTTTGAAGTTGTAAGAGAAACCTTTAACAGGGTAAAAGACTCTAATCAAGTCTATAAATTGTAAAGCCTCTAACTAGGTGCAACATCTAGTTTAAGTGTTGTAAAATCCTTTAGCAAGGTAGATCTAACAGATCTTGTTACTCCTGATAGGGTAAGCTATCAGAAATAGCTAAACATGTAGCTCTAACTGAGCAACCTTTATTATTGCAGTAGTGAAGTTGTGGGTGCCATCCCCACCACAATTTTTCTCTCTAACCAAGAGTTTCTGCGTAACCAAAATATATGTGCTATGGAGTGAATCATGTATGATTGTTATCTATTTGTTTTAGCTTTATATTATGTTACTGCACTATTCAGTTTATGCATAACAGTAAAGTTATTGTTGAAAAAAGGTTTTTGAGTACTGATTCACCCCTCCCCTCTTAGTACATTAGCTTTCCATACTGGGCCTAACAATTGGCATCAGAGCTTCAATCTTGGAAAAGGGTTTAACTGCCTAAAGAGAAAGATCTTATCAATGGAAGGCTATAAACAATCTCAAAGGATTGTGTATCTACAAGAAGAGTTGGATCATGCTAATCAAGTGATTGCAGACATGCAAAGGCAAATGCAAAAATCTTTGAAAGTGAGAACAAGATTATCTGATGATTTGTACGACTCTCAAGAGTTAGTGGAACAAATTGAGACATCATCTAAGAATAGTATATCTGAAGAGACTGAAGAATTGATTGGAGTATTGAAAGAAAAGAAGAGAGCACTGGCTGATCAACTAAAAGCAATGAAAAGAGAACATGAACATTTCAGCACACAGATGACTAAAAATATTGATGCATTGAGGACAGCTGAGGATAAAGTAAGAGATCTAGAAAGAGAGAAACAACATCTTGAAGTCTTAGTATCTAATAAGAATGATGAAATCACAAGGATGACTGGAATTCAACAAAACTTGTCAGATCAACTAGGTTATGCACATCATGAAGCAAATCTGAAAGATGGTGAGAATCAAGCATTGAAACTTGAAGTATCAAGGTTGACCAATGAACTTGAAACATAGAAGAAATTCAAAGAAACACTGAAGAAGAGTTATGAAGAATCAAAGATGTTTGATGAGCAACTGAATACAAGAAGACCCAACAAAGATGCAGGACTTGGTTACAAAGGAAAAGACTCTACCGAGAAGGGAATTCATACTACTAAGAGAGGAGAATCATCAAAGCAAGCTAGAAACAAGAAAAACATCAAAAGAGAGAAGCCTATTTGCAACTACTGTGGAAATCAAGGTCACACTGCCAACATGTGCCAAATCAGAAAAGGTAAGCAACCGAATGTCACTAAGTCCAAAGGTTATTGTTCCAATTGCAATAAATATGGTCACACATCTAATCAATGTAGGACAAAGTCTGCTAACAATTATCAGAAGTCAAAATTCAAAGGGTTTTGTAAAAACTGTAATAGATATGGACATAGTACCGAGAAGTGTTGGCTTAAGAAAAAGAACTATATGTGGTCTGCACATTGAGAAAATGCTAGAGGTTACCGAACTCACACAAATCCTTACCGACAGTATTCTGCAGTACCATGGGATTACAATACAAGGATATGGTGTGAATGTTGTGGAAGATATGGACATATAAGTGCCAACTGCTTTATAAGGTTTAGGATGAACAACCGAAGATCATGGAGAAATCCTGGTATGGCATGTTTTCATTGTCACAAAGTTGGACACTTGGCTGGAGATTGCAGAGATCAACCTAGAAAAGACACTGAGGAAATAAAAGAAAAATTAAAGATGATTTGGAAAAAGAAGGAAATTGTGTCAAATGAAGAAAGCACCTTAACTACTAAGTTAGGTGCACCTATTCCAAATTAATTGGTAAAGGTATGAAGGGACTACATTCTCTCAAGGTTAAATCTTAACAGTTCCTATTCTACTATGTACTTAATTCAAAATCTGCATAATTAAGATGTATTAGTAAGATTGAAATTCTATCAAAGTCTTTTGGAGCACTTTACAGGAAACCTGTCAAGTCGGTGAATACAGGAAACCTATCTAGTTGGTGAATCAAGGAAGTTTGGTTACTCGGTTTAAGTAGAAAAAGGAAAGAAAGTTAAGTGGAACTGAGTGCATTTAATGTTTTTGACCTAACCCGCACGGAGCCCGATAAGGTATATTGTGTACTTAAAGCATTTTCGCGGTCATTTTTACTTACCAAGTTTTTGAGAGAGTAGAGAAAAGCGAATCTAAGGCGATCAAACCTCTTACAAAGCAAATTCAAGGTATTTACATCAATCTCAATGCATTGTTAAGCTAGTTTACCAATCTTATCAAGTTGCTATTATTTGCTAAGTATAAAGCGTCTGCCATTTGAAAATCCTGAAACCCTAAGGATCCTTTGTTAGCTTTTATCTGAAATCTACAATGGCATCTAAGATCCAAGATCCCATCGTTGTTAAGAATGCTGAGAAGCCCTAACTAAAATACTCTTTGACTCCCAAAGTTGCTTCTGAACCAGATGACAAAACCGCATTTTCACTCATCTCGGATAGAGTGTTATTAGTCAAGGATGTGAGATTCTTCACCAAATGTCATGTTGAAGAACTCGGTCATATTGAAATCAAAGACACCTATGATGAGCTATGTACCGATGGTAAATTAAATAGCAAGTATGAGCACATTAAGATCAAGGGATTAACTGAAGCCCTAACCTATCCCTGTGTGTTCAAACCCCAATGGGTCAAGTTTGTTCTAAGCAGAGTTCACGATGATTTCATGTGGCTAGAAGAGCAACCATTTAAGATTACCAAGGAAATCATTCATCTGATTACCGGTTACCCCATTTATGATCATGCCCGAGCCCAAAAGATGATATCACAGAAGGAATTGATCAGTTTAACCGGAGTGGAATTTGATTGCAGAGGACTAAAATTGAATAATGTCACTGATGAAGAACTAAAATTTGCCATTAGAGTAATAGGTTACTATTTCTTCCAATCAACAAGGGAAAATAGTGTACCCTATGCAACAGTAGACCTAGCATACAAAATTGTGAAAAAGGGAATGAAAATTGATCTATGTGAGGTGTTGCTAAAGAACCCATTTGAGAATCTGAACACCATCACGAAGCCGAAGAAGAACAACTTGGCTAATACACTAAAGTTTGGATCATTACTTGTATGCAAGTTTTTTCTATTTTGAATAATTATTTCCATCAGTTGGTAAAGTTGTTTGGGAACTACACCGACTAATCACCCATTAGATCAATGACTTCATTAAGAAGTTAGGTGATAATTTTAATGATATTCTGGATGATTACTTTAGTAAATTTCAAGAGAAGATGCATAACAGATATCGAATTCCACCCTAGCTAGTGGAGAAATACAAAAATGACAAATGTTTTGAAGTAGACACTAACAACTGTTATGTGAATGTTGTGGAACCGAGAACTCAATCTTTGTCACCTATGGGATATGAGATTGATTTTGACATCACACAACAACAAATTGATGCATTTCTCACATTACCGAGGCATGCTACCAAGTTGAGGTATGGAACCTATGAGGAAGTGAAGGAAAAGGTAAAGATGAGCATTGTAGTACCCAAAGCTACAAGAAAGGCAACAAAGATGATAAAGGCATTGTCAGAGAAATTTGGAGAAGACTCTTCCTCCACACCTGTCAAAGGCACTATAGCTATTACCGAAGAAGAATTTGAATCCCAAGAGGCAGCTATAACACTGAGCACTGAATTGCCTAAGGGTAAAATGTTGAAAAGAAAGAAACTGGATTCATCAAAGGCCTCACCAACTCCTCCAATAAAGCAACCTAACACTAGAGCATCTGTAGCTTCACCGAGTAAGAAAACAAAAAGTATCATTGTTCCCAAGGTAACAAAAACATACAAGAAATCTACTCTGAGACTCATTTTGGCAAAAGAGTCTAGTGATACCGAATTTGAGGATGCAAGCAAATTTCAGATTGTCAAGAGCAAGAAGGTAAATGTACATAGTGTTGAAAACTTCTGTGCTAATCTGAAAGAATATGGTGGATTTGGAGGATTCAGATATGTTAAGTATGAAACCAGGAATAATGATGAAAAGAGACAAATTGAAGAAGCTGTCATCTGCACACTTCTAAAATTTTGGTTAGCTCCATTGGAACTATCTAAGTCACTTCCAAATGAACTATATTTACATATTGATAATAGGTGGAAGTATGCAATGGACTCAGAGAAACAGATCAGAGAAAGAAGTCTGGTACATCTCTTTCCTGACATGTCAGTAGCTGAAATAAAAGAACATCTGACAACCTACAACTCAAAGTTTCTCATCAAACAAAGAGCCTTAAAACTAAAGAATGGTCTATATATTGAAGTGGAAATTAAGACAAAAGCAAAGTGGCAGGAAATCTTTAAAATCAAGGATGTCGGTGAGCAAGCTACAGTTGAAATTGTTGATGTCACCGAGCAAGATCTTGATGTTATCGAGCAAGACCCTGTTGACACCATTCAAATAGATGAAGATGTCATGGATATAGAGGCACCAGAATAGGAAATGATAGAAGGCAATGCATATGAAAAACTTGTATCTAGTGAATTAGTCTTGAAACAAGTTCAACCTTATCCACTAGTTAATCAACCTATCTCAATTGAAACCCCTCAAGATACGGATCAAGGCACCGAAGGTCACAAGTCTACAACAGAAGAAGGTACTACTCAAGAACAGACGTCTCAAGCACTATCTAACACTGAAAATGTTGTAACTAAGACACTGAGTACCGAGACACCAAAGGAAACTATAGAGGCTGAAGAAACCGACCAAAGTGTTGCCTCCACCAAGCAACCTACCGAGGGTCATCAAGCCTCACAAGCCATTATCTTAGTTCCATCGGTGAAAGGTAAAGAAAAGAAGATGAAAAAGCATAGTTTTAAAGTTGATTTGTCAAAACCAATAGTGTTGCCCAATGTAGATATATCAAAATTAAAGGGGCAAGCACTCATCAATTTCAGTGAACTATGCAAAGCTAGGGGCGAACAAGAGAAGCAAATGGCGATTCAAAAGAAAAATAAAGTACTTCAGAAGGTGAAAGCACTCTTAATAGATATGCTACCTGAAGCTACAGTGTCAATAGATGCAGCCATCCACATTCAACTGGATGAACTCCTAACAAAGATAGAGACATCTGGAGTAGATGCATCAGAATATTTGAGCAAGCTAAAAGATAAGGAGCTCATTGCAAAAATGATAGAAGAGGTACAGAAAGCTATAGCTATTGGCAAAGTTAAACTTGTCAAACTTATTGCTGAGTTGACTCCTCAACTCAAGCACATTCTTTATTTATTTCAGAATTTCTCCACATTTTCTTTATTCATTAAAGACATAAAAAATAAAACAGCAACAATTGAGAAAGAGATCACCGATCTCTCACATAAGTTGACACAGAGCCAAATTCAGTTCACAATTTTTATACAAAGCTACAACAGCTCATGGCTCAACAATTGGACCTAAGAAATGAAGAACACAAGATCAGGATGGACATAATGACACTTCAGACATTATTCCTTCCTCATCTTTCATCCATCCAAGAACAAATCAACTGAGCCACCTCCTTATCTACTACACAAGAGGGAAGCACTCTAGATGGTTTAATATCATTATTCCTCATCTTTCATCCATCCAAGTACAAATCCATTTTTGACCAGTTGCCTCCACCAAATGGTAACTAAGTCTTGATGTTTGTCAAAAAGGGGGAGTGATACAGTATTAAGAGAGTGATATAGTATTCAAAGTATCAAATAAAAGGAGTGTACTATACAGGGGGAGTATACCGAGTAGAGTAAGCAGAGTATCCAAGTGCAGTGAACCAAGCAGTGAACATAACAGTAACAAGTACAACATACAAAACATTGATCACCGAGCATGCAAAATCAGAGTTTTGTATAGTATATTGATAAGGGGAGTATATCTGGATTTATTGTTTTATTGACTATTGTATATACTGTCATTATAGTCAAATTTTGCAAGTATATAGATTATTGAGTTATAACTTTGAAAGTAGTTTTTGTCAAACATCTAAACTAATGTCAAAAGGGGATATTGTTACTACTTATCAAGTTACCATTAGTTTTGTGTTCAAAGTTATTCTATATACTCTAGTCGGTTATCTCTACCGAGATATTTAGTCGGTATGAATAATCCAGTCAGTTATAGAAGAAAGTAGTCTCAGAGCGCAGTATACACTGAGCTATCTACCGAGTATCATTCTGTAGCATCCTAAAATTGTGACACTTGCAATTTCGACTGCATTTCGGTCTTCACGATGGCGACGCAACATGCAACCTGAATGGAGACCCCGAAACCTGATTATGACACTGAAAACTGCATTTTTCAAGTACCCTAGCCTGAACCTCCTTGCACCATGCTGTCTCGGGAGGTGGGACCAGAGTGCCCAGCGCCCTGGTCCCTCAAGACCAGGGTGCCCAGCGCCCTGGTCCCTCAGGACCAGGGCGCCCAGCGCCCTGGTCCCCAGGACCATGGCGCCCATCGCCCTGGTCCCTGGGTCCTATTTTGGGCCTGGTCTCCTAAGGGGTCTCGGGTCTTTTTGTTTGCAATTTGGAAATTACATTTCCTGATCGGCCTAAGGTCGGGAAAATCAGTCTATCAGCCCTAAATGACAAGTATATAAACTACATTTTTCTCTCTCATTTGGCATGAAGAGGATATGTGTACAAAGCGTGGAAACTATACTTAAGTACTCAAGCATTCAAGCATTCAAGCATTCCTTCAAGCAATTGATCATTTCAAGTCTCCATTCAAGGCTAAGTGTTGCATTCAAGACAAGGATTCAACCATTGAAGAGGAGATCACATACTACTACAACATACAACATACAACATCTAAACCTTCACACATAAGGATACAAACATCCTAGAACAAGGTATTAGTACTTGTTTTACAGTCATTTACATTTACAGCTCTTGCTCATTTCTTGGTTAATTCCAAAACCGGGGTTTGACCTAAAGGCAAACCCCTAATCCCTAACCCCCCAATCGTCTTCTCTTTTCTGTGTGTAGGTTGCAGGTACGTGGCTGAGATTGAAGATCTGGAATCCTTGTGCAGAACGAATAGATCCCACTTCGTTTCGTGGATTTTTCGGAGGACCGTGGCGCTGGGCGCCATCGTCCTGACAACTTTTGCTCAAATTTGCAGGATAGCGCCGTATCGATATTTTACTACTAATTCCAAGTCTGCAGCTTCATACTGTATTCCTATCTCAGTTTATAAGCGAATCTTTGTCACTTTCTATGCATTTCTAGCTTAATTCTCCTATGCACATTCTTTACAAAAGAGGGTAGCCTTGCTTTCTTAACCCTTGAAACACATTTAGCATCCAATCTTGCATTGTGTGGGATTGGATCTTGTGGGTTTCAACCCCTCTTTTGAATGTAAAGTCTCTCCCCTAAGTGAAAACCATCGAATCCTAGAGAACCTCCCTTCTCTCTCCTTGGAGTTGGAAGAGGGGAGAGCAACTAGGGTTCAATCACGATTTTCCTCTTTACATTTTGGTGAACCTGACGTGAACATCCTTTCTGATTTTTCATGCTTAGATCTGAAAAAATTGATTACATTTCCATGTTTGATCTTTTGCAAAATTTTAGAGGTGATAGCATAAAAACCCTAAAATTTCTTTTTAGTAATTAAGCTTGTGAAATGTCTAAATGTTAATGCTTGTTTCAGATCTATCCTTCTATTACAAATTATCAATTCATATTTGTGCTTTAATTTTGAAAATTAAGTGGTTAAATGTCAAAACCCTAATTTTTGAAACCCTCTTGATTCAACCTTTCTCTGACAATTTGACCGATCAAAACATCTCCAAATCAGCTGTAACTTTGGATTCCGCAATAAAATCACAATATCTTTCATCCCTGAAAATTTGGAAAAAAGTTGCGAGGACCGTGGCGCCGAGCGCCATCATCCCCGACATTTTTTTCAAAATTTCGGGAGCGAGATCTTACTGTATTTTCCTGCTAAAATCTAGAATTTTGGCTGATTTTATCAATTTTAACACCTTCAAAATTACAGTCAAAGTTGGTCTTGTGATTGCTTGGATTAAGGTTTTTAAACATTCAAAAAATCATTGAAACTGAAATTTTGTGTCAAAATTGTGTTCTTACTGTCCTAAATCTGAAAAGTGTGTTTGCATTCATTAAAAATTTCAGTGCTTTATTCAAATTCTTGCATTTTGTGACTTTTGAAATTAAATGCTTAATTACAACAACTTTGATTTCCGCTTTCAAAATTGAATTTTGTGTGAAATTGAGTCAATTTTTAAATTTCAAAATTTGCATTGCTCTTGACATTCCCTCTAAAATCATAAAATTCAAAATTTCAGTTTCCCTCTCTTTTTCAAAATTCAAATTTTGCATTTTTCGACAATCTGGGTAGGGTTCAATTTTGAGATTGCAACTTTAATTTGGCCTATCTACAGATCGTAAAACCACTCAATTTTTTCAGATTGGCTTTAAAATCATCATACCTTTCATCCCTACAAATTTCGAAAAAAGTTGCAAGGACCGTGTTGCACTCCGAGCGCCACGGTCCCGGACATTTTTTCCAAAATTTCGGGAGACTGTTGTGATTGCATTTAACAGCTTAAATCCAGAAGATTGGCTGATTTTACTGAAAATTGCTACCTCTAAATTCAAAATCTTCTCTCTCTTTCTAGTGCATGAGTTTTACAACAATAAGTCCTACTTACACTATTCCCGTTAGACGAAGCCGTAGAATTAAGACTTTCCGAGGTTTAATTACTGAGGAGATGGAACCTAATTTGAATAGCCTTTTTAACGAGGACATGGGTAATTCCTCTAATCCTCCTAATGATGAAGAAGCTCTCCATGAGGTTTCTAAAGAACAACTTTCAAAATTGGATAACCAATTTGATGATTTTCGACAATGGATGTCTCATGAATACCCCGATAGTCAAGCTCTTCCTTTAATTGAGGGTCTAAAATGTATGCTTCAAAGTGATAAGAATGGAATTGATATTTTGCGTGGTATTGCACACATTGTGGATTCGAATGTGATGCCTATGAAGAGTTGTGTTGAAAATTTGGGTTATACACAACCTCCTACTCAAGTCAATCATTCTATTCCTTTGATGACTTCTATTGCTAGCATACCTACCTTTACATCAAACATAATGGCTACTTCTACACAAGACATTCCCCTTGTGATCACCAGTCATGGGGGCAATCCCTCTTCTTCGATTAACCCTCTTCCTTCATTCAATCCGATTTCTTCATTCACTCCTTCAATGAGTGTTCCTATGAACATGACGCAAGGGGGAAATTCATTTAACCATTCCATTCCTCCTAGTAGTGTTCCTCCTGTCCAATCTTGCACAAACTGTCTCTTCTTTACAACAACAAATTGCCTCTATGAATCAATCTAAGTTTAGTGTGCCCACATTTGATGTTCCGAGCCCACTTTCTCTTGACATTGTTCGAGCTATCCCTCCTAAACATGTCGAAATCCCGCATTTGGAACTTTATAATGGTAAAGGTGATCCTCTAACACATGTTAAGACCTTTCAAACAATTTGTACCGATTTTGCTTATGACCAAAGGTTGCTTGCAAAACTATTCACGAGAACATTAAGAGACAAAGCCCTACAATGGTATTGCTCATTGCCTTCTTACTCTATTACTTCTTTCGAACAACTTGCAAATGCTTTCATTCAACAATTTCAAAACAATATAAGTCCTAAAGTTACTTTGATTGATTTAATGCATTGTAAACAAGGTGTTAAAGAAAAAGTGACTGATTTCATTGGTAGATATAAGCATTTGTATGCTCAAATTTCTTTTCCAGTGCCTGACAATGACATTCAAAGAATCTTTATTTCTAATTTACAAAAAGATATTCGAGACAAACTTCTGTTTTCTGAGTTTACTTCTTTCCAACAGTTGTGTGCAACTCTTCACAATTATCAACTGACTGTGAGTCAAATGGAACAATCACATCCTATGGCTCTGAGTGATAAGGGTGATAGCAGTCAACAACCATTTGGGAAGTTTAAACCGAATAGAGATTCCATCAAATTCAATGAAAACATCATCAACAACAATGTGAATGCAGCATCAGGTGTGCCTCCTATTTCTAAATTTTTCAAGAAAGAAAGAAAGTATACTCCTTTGAATGAATCATTGCATAGTATTATGAATAAGTTATTGGAACAAAATGTGCTTACTCTTCCTCCCATAAGGCAAATTGATCCTGCAAAGATTACTTCACCTTATTTTGATAACAAAGCCTTTTGTCAATTTCATCGTCAGCCTGGGCATAATATTGAAAAATGTTTTTCTTTAAAGGGTAAAATTCAAGATTTGATTGATAATAATACTATCTCTGTTTCTGGAGTGAATGATAAAGGCAATACATCTGTAGCTCCTCCTAATCAAAATCTTCAGATTTTCACTGATCCATTACCTTCTCATACCTCTAATGCGATTGAGACTAATGATTCCTCTCTTTCATCTGATGGTCTTGTGTCTATGACTCCAAATGTGATTAACTTTGTAGAGCAGCAAGAAAACCCTAAAGAACCTTCCATCACATTTGATTCCAGTGAAACCATTAGGGTACCTGATGGTCCTTTATACATAGTTGCAAAAGTCAAGAATACACCTTGCCGTGGAGTGCTTATTGATCCTTCGTGCATGGTTAATGTTATTACTGAAGAATTTCTTTTTACTTTGCAATTGAATCAAGTGATTTATGACAAAACAGATGTGATTGTGAAACTATTTGATGCATTTTCTTCTCCTGCAATTGGTTCTATTACATTGCCTATTGAGGTCCATAACAAATCCTTTGATATGAACTTTGCTATTATTCCATCTTCCGAACAATTTCGTGTGAAGCTTGGCTATCCTTGGCTATCTTCCATGAAAGCTATTGCTTCTCCTATACATAAGTGTTTGAAATTTCCCCATAATGGTGAAGTTGTTACTGTCAATCATAGTCTCTTTAAACCAGCTGAAAGAACCTCTAGTGTTCCTATTGATTACTTTTGGCCTAAACAATTCCAATCTCTTCCTCCGCGAAGTGATCATCTTTTCAAATCTTATCAAATGTGGAAAACAGATATGATCCTATCTCTAAGTGAACCTAGAACACCTAAACTTGACATTCCTATCATTCTTGAGAAGGAAGTTCTTCCTTTGAAACATAAAACTAATTTTTTTCCTCAAGAAGATTCCCAACCCATCCCTATGGATGTGACTATGTCTATGCCTAATAAACCTTCTAAAAGTAGACCTATACCTCCTCGTCATGATGGACTTGGTCTTCTTCCTAAACCAAAAATTCCTCCTTTATATGGAGCGATTTCTCCTCCTTTTTATAGAGAGAAGAGACCTTCTTCTCCTATTATCCAGCCTAAGAGACCACAACCTAAACACCCAAGTGATAGGGATGAGAACATTCCTCCTCCTCAATCTTCTCCACTTCCTACTAAGACTAGACGTAATCATTCTGCATGTGAACGCTGACGAAAGCATCGTCTTAGGGCTCAAGCAGCCGCTTCTCAAACTTTGAAATCTCCAAAAACACCTTCAACAAGCATTATTCCATTTTCTCCTCAGCCGGACATTGAGCCTAAATCTCCTAAACATAAGATGCATGACGGTCTTGATCCTGTGCGAGTTAAAGATCCTATTTTTATAAATCTTGATGATGATATAGATGAAAATGTTATTCATGATGCAAATGTTTCTCCTGTTCATTCTGATAGTGAATATGAACTTGTTGATATTGATAACCATTTATCTAATGAATTTTCTAAAGCACTTATCCTAGCTCCTAGACAAGAACAACGTGGCTCGGAACATGAACATAGCCCTTGTTTGGATCTTGTGATAGCTCCATCTACTGTGTTGAATGTTCCTCCTCTAGCGTGTTCCCTGCCTTCTCGAAACATTGATCAGCAAGATCGGGGGGTAGATGATGTGCTAGACTAGTTACATTAGCATAGCAGATTCTCTCCCCCTCTCTTTTGTTACTTCTTCTATATGTTACTCTCATTCTTCTATTTGTTGTCCTTAGTGTTGTCTACTTGAGGACGATGCAAAGCATTGAGATCTCTCGATCTCTCTCATGTTGACTCAAAAGACACATATGTTCCCTTCTTCTAGGTGACCTTCCTTGATTGGGGAATGAAGAACAATTATGCATACATACATATGATATATATACATGAATTATCATACAACATACTGACCCCGAGGAAAGCGAAGTCACCTCGTGCTTTGTGTTTTGTGTCTATTATCCTTGGGCTTATCTCACACTTGGGGGCTAAATCCTTGCGATAACGTGCTCCTTTCCTTTCTCATTCTTATATGTATCACTACCTTAAAGCAATCACCCCCGGTGAGGCATGTACGATCGCTTTAACGTAGGGGGGCATACATCCCGTTCATATCTTTTCAAGATACTTGAAAATTTCTTGGCAAATTTAACCTTGCCTTGAGAATTTTTGATATCTTTCTTGCATGACTCATAGTGAGGGAACCTTACTACTGACAGTCATGGTTCTCCCTCGTGATCTTCCCTTTTACTTTGTCAATCGAAGTCGTAAGATCCTTAGTCCACTAGGGGCTTGGTGTGTCTTGCCTCCTTGACGTGGTGAAAGTCTTTCAATGTTGTTTCCTTGTACTTTACCGGAAGTATGAGCGTACATACTCCCGCTAAAGTGGGGGCTAAATGTAGCATCCTAAAATTGTGACACTTGCAATTTCGACTGCATTTCGGTCTTCACGATGGCGATGCAACACGCAACCTGAATGGAGACCCCGAAACTTGATTATGACACTGAAAACTGCATTTTTCAAGTACCCTGGCCTGAACCTCCTTGCACCATGCTGTCCCGGGAGGTGGGACCAGAGCACCCAGCGCCCTAGTCCTTGGGTCCTATTTTGGGCCTGGTCTCCTAAGGGGTCTCGGGTCTTTTTGTTTGCAATTTGGAAATTACATTTCCTAGTCGGCCTAAGGTCGGGAAAATCAGTCTATCAGCCCTAAATGACAAGTATATAAACTACATTTTTCTCTCTCATTCGGCATAAAGAGGATATGTGTACAAAGCGTGGAAACTATACTTAAGTACTCAAGCATTCAAGCATTCAAGCATTCCTTCAAGCAATTGATCATTTCAAGTCTCCATTCAAGGCTAAGTGTTGCATTCAAGACAAGGATTCAACCATTGAAGAGGAGATCACATACTACTACAACATACAACATACAACATCTAAACCTTCGCACATAAGGATACAAAAATCCTTATAACAAGGTATTAGTACTTGTTTTACAGTCATTTACATTTACAGCTCTTGCTCATTTCTTGGTTAATTCCAAAACCGAGGTTTGACCTAAAGGCAAACCCCTAATCCCTAACCCCCCAATCGTCTTCGCTTTTCTGTGTGTAGGTTGTAGGTATGTGGCTGAGATTGAAGATCTGGAATCCTTGTGCAGAGACGAACAGATCCCCCTTCGTTTCACGGATTTTTCGGAGGACCGTGGCGCCGGGCGCCATCGTCCTGACAACTTTTGCTCAAATTTGCAGGACAGCGCTGTATCGACATTTTACTGCTAATTCCAGGTCCGCAGCTTCATACTGTATTCCTATCTCAGTTTATAAGCGAATCTTTGTCACTTTCTATGCATTCCTAGCTTAATTCTCCTATGCACATTCTTTACAAAAGAGGGTAGCCTTGCTTTCTTAACCCTTGAAACACATTTAGCATCCAATCTTGCATTGCGTGGGATTGGATCTTGTGGGTTTCAACCCCTCTTTTGAATGTAAAGTCTCTCCCCTAAGTGAAAACCATCGAATCCTAGCGAACCTCCCTTCTCTCTCCTTGGAGTTGGAAGAGGGGAGAGCAACTAGGGTTTGATCGCAATTTTCCACTTTACACATTCCATGTCTACTAAGTAGCAAAGATGACACACCGAGTTGTTATACACTAAGTGAAATGTGTTACCAAATTCATTGAACCTGGATATACATATGAAAACATGTTACAAGATCGAGGTACATAGAACCGTTATCACATTGGAAATTGCACTTAAAGATTGTGTATGATTTTCAGATCATCTAACCAATGAAATATTTTGTATGGTTATTCATTCGATAAAACATGTTTGTAAGATCGAAGCAATTAATGGATCAGCGACATAAGAGATTTATTTATACAACATGGATTAAGATTAGAAACATACATGTAGCATGACAGAAAGGAATATATAGAAATATACAAAGCAAGACATGTGAAAGCACTAAGTGTTATGACTGTTACAGAGACACAGAGGTCACCGAGAAGGATTTCAGAGAACAGTCAAAGAATAGAGTAAACAGAAGGGTTTACTGAGTTACTATATGGGTTACTGAGGTATACTATAAGTAAGGTAATCTTATTCTGAGCACAAAGAATCTACTATAACATTCCAGATGTAAAGTTGCAGATATTTGTAATGATTTTATTGTAATATTTTGAAGTTGTAAGAGAAACCTTTAACAGGGTAAAAGACTCTAATCAAGTCTATAAATTGTAAAGCCTTTAACCAGGTGCATCATTTAGTTTAAGTGTTGTAAAATCCTTTAGTAAGGTAGACCTAACAGATCTTGTTACTCGTAACAGGGTAAGCTATCAGAAATAGCTAAACATGTATCTCTACTTGAGCAACCTTTATTATTGTAGTAGTGAAGTTGTGGGTGCCATCCCCACCATAGTTTTTCTCTCTAACTAAGAGTTTCTGCGTAACCAAAATATATGTGTTATGGAGTGAATCATGTATGATTGTTATCTATTTGTTTTAGCTTTATATTATGTTACTGCACTATTCAGTTTATGCATAATAGTAAAGTTATTGTTGAAAAAAGGTTTTGGAGTACTGATTCACCCCTCCCCTCTTAGTACATTAGCTTTCCATATTGGGCCGAACAAAAGATCTGAAATAAATATCAAAGCAAAAATCAGAAACCACTAAATCACAAGACTAACTACTCCCCCTAAGTAGTGACATCACCACATCACTTCGAAATGAATAATATCTCTAATAATGCATACCTGACTGATGCCAAATAGCATCAATCAGTTTTCTACTAGAGGGGCAGAAACCCCTAATCTATATCTCTGAGGTACTCAAATGATTCTTTAGGAAAAGGTTTAGTGAAATGTCTGTAATCTTCTCTTTAGTGTTCACATAAACCAGTCTAATTGCATTTTCTTCCACCTTCTCCTTCAAAATGTTATACTTGATAGATATGTACTTTGTCTTAGAGTGAAATACTAGATTCTTTGATATGTCTATAGCAGCAGAGTTATCACAGTGAATAACTACTAGTCCAATGCAATGCACTTTTATGTCCTTCAACATTTTCTTCATCCATAGAAATTGTGTACTGTTAGTAGCAGCACCAACATACTCAGCTTCAACAATAGATAAAGAAGGACATGATTAATTCTTGTTGATCCATGAAATAAGTTTATTTCCAAGAAAGAAAGCTCCACCGAAAGTACTTTTCTAGTCATCAACATCACCTGCCCAATCTGCATTTGTATATGCACATAAAGTAAAGTCATCATCCTTAGGGTACCACAAACCATATTCAAATGTACCTTGCAAGTATCTAAAAATTATTTTCACCACACTCTCATGATTTTCTCTAGGATCACTTTGATAGCTTGATCCAATGCAAACAACACTTATTATATCCGGTCTAGTCTGAGTCAAATATAGTAGACCTCCAATCATAGACTTGTATCTTGTAGGATTTACGGGTGCAGATTCATATTTCCTTGTCAATTTCTCACTAGTAACCATAGGAGTACTTACCAGTTTAGAATCTTCCATACCAAATTTCTTCAGTAACTCCCTAGCATACTTAGTTTGATAGATCAAAATATGTTTATCATTTTAAGTAATCTGCAAACCTAAGAAAAAATTAATTTCCCCAATTATAGACATTGCAAATTCTTTCTCGATATTATTAGAAAATTCCATGCACAACTTATCTTCACCTCCAAAAATGATGTCATCAACAAAAACCTCAATAATCAGTATATTATTATTAGTGACTTTATAATATACATTACTGTCAGCATTACCTTTAGTGAAACCAAGCTTCAAAATATATTTGTCCAACCTTGCATACAAAGCTCTAGGTGCCGATTTCAATTCATATAAGGCTTTCTTTAATCTGCAAACCATGTTTTTATCATCTGAATGTGAAAAACCATTGAGTTGCTCAATATAAACTTCCTCATCAAGATCCCCATTCACAAAATCACACTTAACATCCATCTGATAAACCTTGTAGTTTTTATGTGCAACATAGGCAAGAAATAATATTCCAGCTTCAATCCTAGCCACGGGTGCAAAAGTTTCACCATAATCAATTCCTTCCTTCTGAGAATATCCTTTACAAATCAATCTAGCTTTGTTCCTTACAACTTGTCCATTTTCATTTAATTTATTCCTAAAAACCCATTTAGTTCCAATAACATTCTTATTTTTAGGCTGGGGAACTAAAGTCCATGTGTTATTCTTTTCTATCTAATCTAATTATTCTTCTATAGCTTTCATCCAACATTCATCTTTACATCCTTCAATTAATGATACCAGTTCAACTTGAGAAATTAAACATACCTCAATAGCTGTCAATCTCCTTCTTGTCATCGCCCCATTGTTCTTATCCCCAATGATCTGATCCTCTGAATGACTCAACCTTACATACGTAGGAGTCTTCTGACTCTCTATTCCTCTTTCCGGTTCTTTAGTTACTATTGAATTTTCTAATACTGCCAGAGTAACTAGTTCAATATTATGTTCTAGTAAAGGTGTTACCGATTTAGTTATGATCATTTCCACTACTGGTTCTTTCTCATAAACTCTGGTTTGACTTCTATTTCATTCATCCACCTTGACATTAGCGCTCTCCACAATTATCTGCAATCTCTTGTTATAACATCTATATTTTATTCTTTCATTAGAATAACCAAGAAATATTCCTTCATCACATCTAGGATCAAATTTGCCAATGAAATCATCTCTCCTGATATAACATTTACTACCAAAGATTCTAAAGTCCTTAACTATAGGTGTATTACCAAACCATAATTGATAAGGTGTCTTACCGGTTTCTCCTTTGATATGAACTCCATTGAATGTATAAATTGTTGTCCTCATTGCTTCTCTCCAGTAGATTTGAGGTAGATTAGCTTCCATCATCGTGGTTCTAGCAGCATCCAAGATAGTTATGTTCTTCCTTTCTACAACTCCATTTTGCTGAGGTGTCTGGGGAGCAAAAAATTGACTCCTTATGCCATGCTTCACACAAAAGTTATTAAACTCAATGGATGTGAATTCTCCACCATGATCTGACTTTAAACACTTAATCTTCAATCCTCTCTCAATTTCAACTTTAGCTTTAAAGATTTTAAACTTTTCAAAAGCCTCTGATTTCTCCCTTAGAAAAGTAACCCACATCATTCTAGAATAATCATCAATGATTAGCATAAAATATCTATCACCTTGAAATTTTTTTATTCTAGTAGGGCCACACAAATTAGTATGAATAAGATGAAGAACATCATTAGATTTGTCTTGTATACTCTTAAAAGAGGTTCTGACCTGTTTTCCCAATTGACATTCTTTACATACCGGATTATAGGGCTTCACAATCCTAGGTATATCTCTAACTTCCTTAGTTGAACTGATCTTTACCATGAAATCAAAAGTCACGTGACAAAGCCTTTTATGCCATAGCCAACTCTCATCAATTTGTGCAATCAAACATGTCTTCTCACCACAATTCAAATGAAATATATCACCTTTTGTTTGAGTACCGGTTGTAATCTCCAATCCAGATCTATTAATGATTTTGCATTTTTTGTAGTACCCCTGCCCTAATCAGATTCTAATTTTGGTTTGAACTTGGTTAGTTTATCATGTTACAATATTATAGTCAGATGTTTTGATTTTTGGGCATACCAGTTAATGTGGTTTTCTCATCCATTCATATGTAAGCTTATTAGTTCTCTTGATTCGTGTTACTAATCTCAGGCTAACACTTTCTTTAAGTATATATGTATGCATATATGACTCTTGATTGCAGGAGATTATAGGTACAGTACCGCATGGGTGTGAGATTCGGCTCCACCTAGATTCACGGGTTTGAGTGTTCCTCATTGGCTCTTAGAAATTGGATTAGGTGGTCATGAGACCTTCATTTTGACCTTAGTCATGCTCAAGTGAGCGTCGTCAGTCATACGTCGGTATTCCCTTTGAGTGGGTATGCAGGTCATCTGTCTGCTTGACTTTCTTGAGTTGCACATTTTTGTGTGTGGTTAAATTGAGTAATTAATCCTTAATGTTTAATTTGATTTAATGTGTGTGTACGCATTAGAAATTAAAGGACTAAATTAAATAGGTTCCCTTTATGCGATTAATAATTAATTAGAATTGCGTAATCCAAATTGGTAGCAAGTTTGATTAAATGGTTAATTTTAAATTGATTAATTTATTTTGTTTATGCTTTTGGAAGGGAAAGATTTAAATTTATTTGAAATAGAATTAATTTAATCTCTTTGCCCTTTTAAAAATAGAAAGGTTGATTTTAATTATTTAAAGAAAATCAATTTTAATTAGAAAAGCAAGTTTAATATATATTTGATAAAGTGTGAAAGATTAATTTGGGGATTTTATTTTAATTAAAAATATTTTACCCTCATTAATCTTTTTGGAATATAAAGGTTAATTTTGTTAAAATTGAGAAAATTCGAAATTAAATGAGGAAGAGGCATTTTGATTTTTCTAAATTAGAAATAAATTGTGTAAAAGCATTTTTATTTAGAAATGAAATTTTTGGTCAAAATCTTTGCCACTTAACCTAGGGTTGGAAAAATAAATTGGGAGAAATGATTTTGGGAAAAATATGGCCGGGAGACATTTTGGAAGAGGTTTCTGGAGAAATTTTGAGATTTTGGTGGAAGAAGGATTCTAAGCTCACAAGTTGGGCTCTCCTTCAAATCTCTGCCAGGATTGCGTATGGAGGTAGGATTTCTTTTAATTGTTTCCTTTGTTGCCATAGAGATTTACTGTTTTGGTTGAAAGAAATGAGTTTGTTGTTGAAAAATCTTTCTGATTGATGAATAGAGTAGAATAGCAATGAGATTGTGAATTTATCCCTCCTTGAATTCATTCCTTGTCAAATCAGTTTTTGATTTACTCAGGTTGATTTAAAAAAAAAAAAAAAAGAACAAATATTGGGGGTTTGGCTGTTCTTGATGAATTCTTGTTTAAAATCTCCAATGGGTGTTCTCAGATTTAAGTTTTTTTATTAGAAAATTGTTGGGGTTTGGCAGAATGGTTGAATCAAATTGTGAGAAATGATTATTTGCCCAAATATGATTTTGGATGGAAAGATTTACCCATTCTAAGCCTTGTTATTCTAGAATATATATATATATATATATATATATATATATATATATATATATATATATATATATATATATATATATATATAGTTTTAGTCTTTGTGTCAGACTATGTTTTCAAGAAAATACTGGGGCTTTTTTTGTTTTTAAAAGTTAAAAAATAAAAATTAAATTTTATTTGATGGCATTTTGGGCGTGGGGAGCTTTCACTTTACCCATGGCCCCGTGGATACCTCCGGCCTGTGGCTCCACGCTGTGGAGACCACATACCGTGGAGTTCCACGTGTTGTGGCTCCACATCATGGAGGCCACGACTGTGGTTCCACCCTGTGGAGACCACAGTCCATGGTTCTCCACGATTGTGGTAACCATAGCCCGTGGTGATCATGGCTATGGGGGCTACAGTGGTGGCTGTTAAAAAGAAAATTTATTTATTTATTAAATTTATTTTTTTTAAAAATGTTTTCATATTATTAATTTTTAATTAATATATTTTATTAATTATATATTAATTATTAATTAATAATTAATGTATATTATTAAATATATGTTAATTACGATAATTATATATTAATATATATTATTAATTATATATTAATTGTTGATTCCTAATTAGCATATATTTTCAAATATATAATAATGATTGTTCAATCATTTATTTATTAATTTAGGTATATATATAGAGATATATATACTAATTAATATCTTTAGATCGTATATTTGTTTTAATATATGCAAGAGAATTGTATTTCATTGAGAAATGTTTATCTAATTCTTTTGTTTCTTTATATGTATATTTCCATTTTCAGAAAGTGTATATTGGTGTTGCCAGAGATGAGATTAGATTATTGCATTCGACCAAGGACGAAAATGATGTTTTATTTTTTTAAATGAATATCATATTTTTATGCGATTAATGAATATATGATTTTATACCATTGTGTATATTGCATACATTATAATTATGATCATGTGAATTTGGTTAGAAAACTCTCGATGAAGTATTTAAATTATTGTATGATGTAATTGAACTTTAGTGAGTTAGCAAACCATGAATGACTTGTACCTAGGCGAGGTAGGAAAAATTGCAATCTATTTAGATCTATTAGAAAATTGGAATCAATTGTTGTGTGTAAACAATATGCAAGAGGATTGTTCTTTTTTTATTTATGCCTATGCATGTTTAATTTTTTGTATTCGCTTTGCTTAAGAAATGGCAAGTCTTTGATTTTATTTGTTGGACGTTGTAGTATGATTGATTTTGGTACCTATTTATTTCCTTGATCTTGAGTTTTGATTGTTGTCTTGTGATGGGTTGTAATCGGGCATGTCCTTTATGCGGGTGTTGAATGTGGATTCGTGGTTTACCATAGATGGTCATGTCTATAGTTAGAATACCATCACTTAGTGCACCTCGTATGAAGTCTTGTTTGACCAAGTGGGTATTCCCTCCACTTTGAACTCTGTTTGCTTGAACTTGTGTATTCCTTGGTTTAGGAGTTCGTCTAAGTGTGGTCTAGTGTCATATGGGAAAGTGGCTTTTGATTGGGGGTCGTGCCCAAAGTGGTTGCTGGGTAACCCATCGAAAGTGTGTCTAAATAAGTGATAACCTAATAGCATATTAGAGAGTTAGTCAATGAATCACTAAGTTAATTATGCCTCATGTATGGAATGAGTGCTAGTACAGACTTGGCATGCAGTGAGAAGGCCTGAAATGGCAAACCATCATCCTTGTCTTCACAAAAGGATGTGTGGGTCCACATAAGGCTTGGATGGGCTAGAGGTTTAGATTAGGTTGCCTAGGTAACCCAGTGGATGGGGGTGGAACCTATGAAGTCCTATCATGGTAACCATACCAAGTTGTGTGATGACACTTGTCCCCTTATGTTCACTAGTGTTTTTTTGTGTTGTCTTGATAGGAGCACTATTGTGGATTCGTCCTAATGCTTATGCCCTTGTAAGAACCTGATATTCATGTTAGACCTCGGGTTGCAAAGATTTAGTTTCATGGATGCTCTAGTGGATCTTTTGTTATTGTTTCTTAATATTTTTAGTTGGATCCTTTCCTATTCAGGGATCATTTATGTATTTATTTGACAGATGTGGTTGTATGTATTATTGGTTTATGTAAACCTTGATGGCAGGATTGTAAAGATGTGAACCTTATGTATTCTTCAGTATTATTTAATTATCAGAGGGGTCTTACAGTTGAGCAGACCCAGAGATTTTGTTGGCATATGGACACTCCAATGAGACATTGTATGTGATTGAAGGTTTTGTCATTGATGGAAACCTTACAATCCTATGGCACTAGGAAGACAACATACTGACAAAGCATTACATAGGCAAGACAGTGCACCGGCATCAACAAGATCACTCTACACCGGCACCGGCACTGGCACCGGCATAGAAGAAAACATGTATACCGGCATAAAGGCCGACAAGATTTTTGTTATGTGATATTTTGTTTGTTATTGTAAGCCAACTTGGCAAATTGTAAAATGACTCTTGTATATGAAGGAGATCATTGTAGACATTTAGAGAGGTAATGTAGTGAGCATAAAGAAATTATTAGGTAGACCTAATGTGGGAATTATAGGTCAAGGGTATATGTAAAGAACAGAGCAAGAATCGGTACTGAATCTAGCATTAGAGATGCTATTGTAAAGCAGTACAAGTCATTGGATTAGTATAATCCTTATTGTAAGTCAGTGTGACTTCTCATTGAGCAGTGAGCTCTAGGCAGTTGGCCTTCCTGCATGTGCATGCCCCTATTGTAATTAATATTCTCTTATTGGCCAGTGAGTGAATATTGTGGGTCACAAATCCCATCGAGGTTTTTCCCACACCAGGTTTCCTCGTCAAACATCTTGTGTTATGGTGTTGTTTTCATGTGGATGTTTCTGATTTTGTTTATTGCATTAATTTTTGCATACCAATATACTGTTATTTTATGTTCTGCATGTTTTAACTTAAGAAATTCTTATCACCGGTTAGATACTGATTCACCCCCCCCTCTCAGTATCTGTGGGAATCCTAGCAATTGGTATCAGAGCTTGGTCCTCTATTTTAAGAAGCCTAATAGCTTGAGGAAGATCTTGACACTGGTAAAGATGGAAAATCTAATGAAGCAACTTGAAGGAGCTCTTACTGACTATGATGCAGAGAAGTTGAAAAATATCAAATTAGAAGATGATTTAAGAGCACCTCAAGATATCATTCAGGCACTTCAAGAAAATCTTACTGTTGCAAGAAATAAGAGAAGAGAACTTTGTGAAAAATTGTAAAATGAGAATGATGAAAAGGAATCACTTAATGATATGATAAGCAAGCTGAAACAAGAGAACATGACAACAAAAAATGAAATGCAGGATATGACTATGAGATTTTGTAAAGAGATTGAGGATAGAAAGAAGAATGAAGAAGAATTGACCAAAAGACTAAGTGATGCAGCAAATGAGAACACAAGACTTAGCTATAAAAATGACATGTTGAAGACAGATCTGATGCATACTCAGAATGACTCAAATGAACTGATGAGACAAAAAGAAATCTTGGAAAAGGAACTAGAAACTGCAAATCAACATAAAGAAGAATTCAAGAAAAGCTCAAAGGAACTTGGCACCTTACTGAAGAATCAAAAACCTAAAGGTGACACTTCTAGAATTGGCTTTGAAGTTGGTGAAAGCTCCGATACTGCAAATACTCAGGATCATAGCAAACCGGTAAGACCACCTAATGCTTACAAATTCAATGGAAGATGCTTTAACTATAATAAGTATGGTCATAGAGTAAATGAGTGTAGATACAAAAATTATCAGAATATCAATACACCCACCGGTCAATGTTCAAAATGCAACAAAATTGGTCATAACTCTGAAAACTACAGAATGAATGTGAGATGTTATGTTTGTGGAAGATTTGGACATTTATCAAATCAATGCAGAACACAAACCGGCATAGGTTATGGGAAAGCTATTCAGAAAAATAATGTAACTTGTTATGCATGTAACAAGATTGGGCATATTGCTAAATTTTGTAGAAGTAAAAGTACACCGGTAGACAACAAAAGTGCTAGCTTGAAAGGTAAAGAAAAGGTTGAAGAAGTTAAGCAAGAATTCTCCAAGCAATGGATTAGAAAAGCTGATCTAAATATTGGGAATACTCCTCCATCGGTAGAACCAACAAATGCTTCATCGACAAGACAGAGTGATGCTTCACTGGCAAGACAGAGTAGTGCTCCATTGGCAGGAAGTTCTTCATCTAATTGAAGAAAATTTCCTTGAGGGTTTGGCAATCTAATGACACATGTACCATTATTCCCTCGGTTAGAGATAAGAAGTTGAAAATTACTTATTACCGACAAACAATGTTAAGTGAATACTTAGCTGGCATGCAATTAATGTGGTAGATGGCAAAAAGACATTATAAAATAATGTTTTGGCTCCATTTCACTTCACCATGATTTCAAACTTTCAGAGAGCGCGAAGATTTCGAGCAAAGGCTTTTTGAGCAAGAAGCAAGCACACTCCAAGCATTCATCCATCCAAGATAGAAAAAGGTATTTAATCATGGCATCCACCTCTGCAATTGAATACATAGAAAACCCTACTGTTGTGGAAGTAATTAAAAAACCTAGGCCCATATTTCAGTTAGTCCCCGAGATAGCAAAGAAGGATGATACCTTAGGTGCATTTTCTCAAATCCCTAAAGGTGTTGTATATGCTAAAGACCCTAGAATGTACATCCACTGCAACATTGAAGAGTTAGGACATGAGGAAATCAAAACCATGTATAAAACCAAGATATGTGATGATACTGGCAATGTTAAAGCTGAACACAAGGTTATTGAAACCCTAGGATTCACATAAATCCTTAGCATTCCTGAATTTCCTAAGGATGTGATTAAGATAGTGTTAAGCAGAGTTCATGGAGAATTTTTCTGGCTAGATGCAATCCATAAGATCACCAAGGAAGCTGTAAAAGCTGTCACAGGGTTACCGACCACTAGTAAAAGACCAGACAAAAATAAGAAGGTTTCTAATGACCTAGTAATAGACCGAACAGGTGCAACATTCGATAAGAGATTTCTAAGGATTAACGATGTAAAAGATATCAATGTGAGATTCATAAGTATGATATTAGGTTACAAAGCCACTCATGCTAATAGACTTAACTCAGTTTCAAGTTTATGCATTAAGAGTTCTTATGATATGGTGATAGACAATGCAAAAATTGACATTTGTGAATGGTTAAAAGATGAAATGATAGACAACCTTGGAGAGATAAAGAAGGATAAGAAAGGAACTTTCAGATTTGGAAATCTGTTAGTATGCCTAATGCTTCACATAACAAAATAGGTTCCCGATATAGGATATAAAGAACTAGGATATGACATATCGGTAGGAAAATAATTGACAGAACTATTCAATACCATGGGTGAGAACAAGGAAAACAACATTCATGACTTTTTCCAAGCATTGAAGACAAAAATGAAGAAAAGAATAAGGTTATCTCAGAAAATAGTAGATAAATACAAAGATGATATATGCTTTGCTATTAAGAAAGATGAAATATGGATGGAAGCAGTCATCCCAAGGACAATTTGGGTAACCAAGATGGGCTATGAGACAGATGATCACATAGTTGAAACTTATGCTAAAGCACTTCTGGAAGCCCCCAAAGAACCTAAAGAAGAAGTATTTGGTAGTACTAAGACCATAGAAAGCCAAATATAGTCTAAGAAAAGAGTGAAGAAAGTAGAGGCATTTGTGAGGAAAGGATCCAGACAAGCAAAGGCCATTAAGGAATATGTATTAAAGAAAACTGGCATAACAAAAGATGAGTTGGCAGCTTCATAACCTTAAGCTCATCTATCACCGGTAGGTACTTCTTCAGAAGGTGACATGCTAGCAACTTTTAAAAGAGTTGTTAGGAAAAGATATCCCTCACCGGCAACCACTCCTTCACCTAGAAGGACAAGGCAAAAGAAACAAGTAGTGAGATCTCCAGTTAGAAAGGTCACACCTAAGAAGAAGCTAACCCCTAAGAAAAAGAAAAAGACAAAAACTGACTTGGCACCTCTAGACATAGTGTTAAATGAAATCACAGAGGAGGGAAAACTGAAAAACATAGAGAAAATTTATGACACTCTATCTGCTCATGAGAAAGGGCAAGTTGAGGAAAGTGTAATACTACATATGGACATGTACAAAAAGTTTTTGATGGAAGTAGTCAATGAAATTCCTGATGATTTGTAGAAAAGACTTGAGGCCAGAAGGCAAGCAGTGATTGAACTAGATAAGAAAATAAAAATAGAAAAATTGCTTGCTGTGTATCCGGTAAACTCTCCCAAAGAAATTGATAATTTGATTGCTCAGGCAAACTAGACAGTATTCTCTACTGCACACCGACATATTTCACTGATGGCAGGAAGAGTTACTGAAGTAACATAGGAAACTAAAGATGGTTGGGATATATTCCTGGTTGAAAAGGAAAAACAAGAAGAATACAGGAACCCTAAGCCTATTAAAGTATATCAGAAGGATAGGGACAAAGGGAAAGGCAAAGTTGGTGGACCTCCAAGCATAAAGGTTAAAGACAACCTACCCCCACCTGTGAAAATCACAACCACTGAAGACCAACCAGTAGCAGAAAGTATGGATGTAGAGGATAACAATCCTAATCCTGGAGTTCTATACACTGTAAATGTTGATACCCAAAAGATCAACATAACAGTTGATAAAGATACAACTGACAAGTCAGATATGGCTAAAGAGCCTCTGGTAATAGGAGAACTAGAGAAATAGGTAGAGGATACAGGGAAAAAGATAGAATCTGAGGCACATGCAAAGAAATCAATAGAGCTAAAGGCTCCAAAATAGGTTCAAAAGGAAACAGTGCTACCGGTAAGCAGTGAAGCAGGGAAACCAGTGCTAAAAGAAATGCAAACACAAATTGACCTGCCAGAGGTCAATACAAGCATGGTTATTTCCACCGGCACTTAGACTCTTGGATCATCATCAACATTCAAGTCAACAAATGTGACTGAGGTATTACTTGAATCCATTAAGAAAATAACTAACTGCAGTTCATAGGCTTATAAAGCAATAGATGATTCAATACCAATTTTGAAGATAATTGCTCCTAATTGTAGCATAGATAATAAAGATTCTTTAGGAAAATTGGACACATTGTGTAAATATATCTCTAGAAATATTGAGAAATTAAAGGAAGAATAAGTAAAGGACAAGGTAGAAAAGGAGAAACAAAAATTCTTTGATGAAGAAATAAAGAAGTGTAACAGAGACTTCGACACACTTCTACCAGAACTATGTAGTTTGTTGAGAGAATACAAAAATCTGTATAAAGATACATGCAAAACAAACTTCTTGACTATAGATATTGACAAGAAAATAAGCAAGACACAGGATGAGATAAATAAGCTTGCAGATAATTTTGTCAACTCACCGGATTCATTATCAGCTTTTGAAGACAAGTTAGAAAATTTTGAGGAAGAATTGCTCAAACTGGAAATAGAGAAAAAGAGAATAATAAACAAGGCAAAACACTTGAGATCTAAACTGAGTCCAAGATTGGACTATTTAGCATCTCTGTGGAAGGAAATCTTAGAGGCATTAACACAGGGAAGAAAAACACTAGTAGAGCATTTGCAACATCTCACCAGTACTGTGAAGAGGACTGAAACAACAATAAAAGATAGTAAAAAGTTTATGGATAGTATAAACTTAATTTTGGGAGATCTTTTTCAGATAATAACTAACCAACTACAGGGTTGAGGATATGGACAGATATAACTACAAACTCTACTAACATCTTGACAACCTTTGTCATTGATGCCAAAGGGGGAGTAGTAGGATGAGAAAATTCAAAGACAGGAATCATATGCTCAGGGGGAGCCCTCATATTTTTTGTAAATTTTTGGACACTTTTCGAAATTTCTCATGAGTGTTGCCATCAATGCCAAAGGGGGAGATTGTTGGCATATGGACACTCCAATGAGACATTGTATGTGATTGAAGGTTTTGTCATTAATGGCAAACTTACAATCCTTTGGCACCGGTAAGACATCATACCGGCAAAGCATTACATAGGCAAGACAGTGCACTGGCATCAACAAGATCACTCTACACCAGCACCGGCACTGGCACAGAAGAAAACATGTATACCAGCATAAAGGCCGACAGGATTTTTGTTATGTAATATTTTGTTTATTATTATAAGCCGACTTGGCAAATTGTAAAATGACTTTTGTATATAAAGAAGATCATTGTAGACATTTAGAGAGGTAATGTAGTGAGCATAAAGAAATTATTAGGTAGACCTAATGTGGGAATTATAGGTCAAGGGTATATGTAAAAAATAGAGCAAGAACTGGTACTGAATCTAGCATTGGAGATGCTATTGTAAAGTAGTACAAGTCATTGGATTAGTATAATCCTTATTGTAAGTCAGTGTGACTTCTCATTGAGCAGTGAGCTCTAGGCAGTTGGCCTTCCTGCATGTGCATGCCTCTATTGTAATTAATATTCTCTTATTGGCCAGTGAGTGAATATTGTGGGTCACAAATCCCATCGAGGTTTTTCCCACACCAGGTTTCCTCGTCAAACATCTTGTGTTATGGTGTTCTTTTCATGTGGATGTTTCTAATTCTGTTTATTGCATTAATTCTTGCATACCAGTATACTGTTATTTTATGTTCTGCATGTTTTAACTTAAGAAATTCTTATCACCGGTTAGATACTGATTCACCCCCCCCTCTCAGTATCTATGGGAATCCTAACAGATGTAGCCCACTAGGGGTGAACTCCAAGATCATTTCGATGTTATGTGGTGTTTTACATTCTTATGCTCTTTATTTTAACATGTTTGGATGACATTATGTTGAATGTTTAACATGGATTAGATGAAGTTAATCTTAAATGCATGTATGTAGTCATCTTATTAAATGCAGTAATTTGGATCATGAAAGAATGTAGATTAGTATAATGGAATATATTTAGTTGATGATTATGAAATTAAGTATGCATGAAAAGTATTCATTAGTTTATGATGAAATTTAAGTACTTTATGAAATTAGATACATGACTTAAGTTTTAATGAAAGTTTGAACGTAATGTATGGTTAAAATTTGTTGGATGAACCTTAATCATGTTATCTATATGTTTAACCTCAATGGATCAACCTTATCACATTATCTATATTTTTAACTTACTGAAAGAAATTTATCCTTGTTTAAAGTATTATCATGTCATTAAATTAATCAACTTAATTGGATTAATTAACGCGAGTTGAGTTAAATGTTGAATTAAGTAATCACGTTGGGAAACTTTTAAGGTGTTATTTAGTCTTCCGCTGTGTTATTTGAACTAATGATATCTCATTGTGTCATTGTGTTGTGTTTAATTTAAAAACAAAATTATTTGCACTCTATTCTTGTGTGTTAGCTTAATCCCTTCGGGGTTTCCTAGTGGAGCATTACATTTGGTATCAGAGCCCATGTTGCAAACACTAGGATCTCTGGTGTCACTTGTGCCCTTAGTTGGTGTAAGGTGTATCAACATTGTGTTGTATGCTTGTCCCCCTTTTGTATGTGTGTGATTGAGACATAGGATCTTGAAGATCTTAAGGACTCGTGTTCTGTTCTTTTACGTATTATTTTAAGCAAACCTTAATTGTGTGTAACATGTGTGTTCACACCTTGCTTTCACCTTCTTGATGTTGGTGCTTTTTGAGTGATTATATGTGCTTGTCTTGAATCTGAAAGTATGAAATGTGCTTGTATTAAGATTATGTTCTAGCTTAGTGTTGTCCACTTGAAGGACTTTTATGGTAGATATTGAAGGCTTATTTTGTAGGAAATTGAACAATTATCACCCTTCCTCCTGTTTCTCTCTAGAAATTAAAATGTTTGTTATATGTGTATTTATCTCTTATGTGAGTTTTCTTATTGCAAGAGAAAGGTTGTGACTTCTTGAACCCTTGTGTGAACCTTATGATTCTTTTGTTCTTCTAGATAACAAGAGGGCTATGGGTTTAAAAGATCATATTGGTTATTGGGAGAAAATTGTATGATTACATTAAATAATTCTCCATGTGTATTGTAGGAGTAACAGAATTAAATTCTATCTTAAGTAATGTACATCAGTATGCGAATAGTTGTTATATGAAACTAATTTGTTTGTAAAAGATGTATAAAAAGGGAACATGTTATAGTAGCTTCGAGAGTGTATTAATGTGTTCCACGAAAGATTGTTTTATGTGTTTCATTATACCAGCTCAATTGAGTACCTACTTTAACAATGCTCCATTGAACTTGCTTTTGGACATATATATAATTGCTTTATTATGACTAGAGAGTGCAAAATAAAAAAGCTTGTTTGATGTGCATGCATTAATATATATTATTTAATTGATAGTACCTCGTTACCTTCTTATCGTACCTTAGGCTTTCAAAGAAATAATGCATTGATTTAAATAGAATGTTTATAAAGCATGTGAAATCGTATTTTTGCATTTTGGCTTCATATTAAAAGATGAAAGTCTTTTGCATTGGAAAAGAAATTTATATAGTTACTAATGTGGTTATGAATGCTTAGTGGGATGTGACCTGCACGTGTTTTTTTTTTTTAGGTATGCTACCATGCGAGATACGTCCATTGTGTGTCTTCTCCTCTTGGAGTATTGCCATGTTGCATGACGACGTGATGTGGGGTGATGTTGAGGTGCACACTGCCATGCCATGTGGATGTGTGATTAGGCCGCACCACATGATGAGCTACTGCAATAGCTAGATGTTTGTTCCTTCCTTCCTCGTTGGTGGCTAGATGCTAGTCACATAGTGATGTTATGTGCAGTTGTGATATTCTTATTTATTTCTTTGGGGACCAGCAATTTATTTTATTTCAACTTTGAAGGTTTAGCCATGATCTTGTGATCTTTTGCTTACTTGATTTGGTGTTGCAAATTCTGGATTATTTTCTTGCCTTACTATTGAAATTGATGGTTTATTATCTCTATTCATCTCTACTTTGGTGGCTAAACTGGTTTATCCTTATTGTTTTCATATGCTGGTCTTGTGTTGAAATCTGAAAATCCTCTCCAAGGACTTATGAGATGGTCTTGGTTGAGTGTGTACGAGGAAGTAGACATAGGGAACCTTGAGGATGGGGGTATGTGAGGTTGTGATGCAGTTAGGATCCACTACCTACCTATGTGTGGTGACTATCTCTTGGAGGCTAACCACCTTACTCAACAAGGGATGTTCACAAAGGTCTTGTATGGAAGGTAGCACCGCTATGATGTGCCCTAGCACCATCAAGCCCTTGAGTGAGATGTTGGAAATTTATGATTATGTTATTGTTCTGAGATTGGGAAAAGAGATGTTGATCATGCATGTTATCTTTGACCAAGCATTAGACATGCTCACATGTGGAATTTTGAGTTGTGCATTCCAGTTATGTGGATGGTTATTATGTGTAATCATGGAGTAAATTGTGTTAACTTGTCACTATGTTATGGGACATAGTCATTGGAAAGGTTTTTATATGCTTCACAAGTGTAAACAATTGTGTACTATATGTTGCTCTTATTTATTGGAAGTTAACTTGGTTGTAGAATTTGAATTTTGAAGCTAGTTCTATGCAATAAATTTTTATGATGAGGATGGATTGGTAAAAGAAATTGATCATGATGGCATGTTTTCTTGTCATATTTGTTAGATGAGTATGGTAAATGTTGCTTACCTCTTTGTAATGCATTAATTTGGTGTAATGAAAGGAAGAAAATTATTGTTGCTCTACTATGACTATGGATAATTCCTAGAATGTTATAAGAAATGTATGGACTTAGATCTATCTTACCAATGGATAATGGTATTCGTAGAGGATTTAGCAATAATGTTTTATTTATTTGTGGAAAGATTCCTATGTTCAATTTGATATTTGTTGAATGAGTTTCAGGGCTAATGCATGCGACATGTTCTCTATCTAGCCTCATGACTTCCAGGAGTAAGTCAGAACCTAGGGGGAGAATGCAGTACCCCTTCCCTAATCAGATTCTAATTTCGGTTTGACCTTGGTTACTTTATCATGTTACAATATTATAGTCAGATGTTTTGATTTTTGGGTGTATCGGTTAATATGGTTTTCTCATCCATTCATAAGTAAGCTTATTAGTTCTCTTGATTTGTGTTACTAATCTCGGGCTAACACTTTCATTAAGTATATATATGTATGCATGTGTGACTCTTGGTTGCAGGAGATTGCAGGTACAGTACAGTATGGGTACGAGGTTCGACTCCACCTGGATTCGTAGGTTTGAGTGTTCCTCATTGGCCCTTAGAAATTGGATTAGGTGGTCGTGAGACCGTTGTTTTGACCTTAGTCATGCTTAAGTGAGCATCGTCAGTCGTCCGTCGGTATTGTGTATTTTTGTGTGTGGTTAAATTGAGTAATTTGTCCTTAATGTTTAATTTGATTTAATGTGTCTGTACGCATTAAAAATTAAGGGACATAATTAAATAGGTTCCTTTTATGCGATTAATCATTAATTATAATTGCTTAATCCAAATTGGTAGCAAGTTTGATTAAATGGTTTATTTTAAATTGATTAATTTATTTTGTTTATGCTTTTGGAAGGGAAAGATTTAAATTTATTTGAAATAGAATTAATTTAATCTCTTTGCCCTTTTAAAAATAGAAAATTTGATTTTAATTATTTAATTAAAATCAAATTTAATTAGAAAAGAAAGTTTAATATATATTTGATAAAGTGTGAAAGATTAATTTGGGGATTTTATTTTAATTAAAAATATTTTACCCTCATTAATCTTTTTGGAATATAAAGGTTAATTTTGTTAAAATTGAGAAAATTAGAAATTAAATGAGGAAGAGGCATTTTGATTTTTCTAAATTAGAAATAAATTGTGTAAAAGTATTTTTATTTAGAAATGAGATTTTTGGTCAAAATCTTTGCCATTTAACCTAGGGTTGGAAAAATAAATTGGGAGAAATGATTTTGGGAAAAATATGGCCGGGAGACATTTTGGAAGAGGTTTCTAGAGAAATTTTGGGATTTTGGTGGAAGAAGGATTCTGAGCTCGCAGGTTGGGCTCTCCTTCAAATCTCTTCTAGGATTGTGTATGGAGGTAGGATTTCTTTTAATTGTTTCCTTTGTTGCCATAGAGATCTACTGTTCTGGTTGAAAGAAATAAGTTTGTTGTTGAAAAATCTTTCTGATTGATGAATAGAGTAGAATAGCAATGATATTGTGATTTTATCCCTCCTTGAATTCATTCCTTTTTTTCAAATCAGTTTCTGATTTGCTCATATTGATAAAAAAAAAATAACAAAAATAGAACAAATATTAGGGGTTTGGTTGTTCTTGATGAATTCTTGTTTAAAATCTCCAATGGGTGTTCTCAGATTTAAGTTTTTTTGTTGGAAAATTGTTGGGGTTTGGCAAATTGGTTGAATCAAATTGTGAGAAATGATTCTTTGCCCAAATATGATTTTTGATGGAAAGATTTACCCATTCTAAGCCTGGTTATTCTGGAAAAAAAAAAAAAAAACATTGTTTGTCTCTATGTGAGACTGTGTTTTCAAGAAAATACTGGGGCTTTTTTTGTTTTTAAAAGTTAAAAAAAAAAAATTTAAATGATAAAATTAAATTTAAATTAAATTTTATTTGATGGCATTTTGGGTGTGGGGAGCTTTTGCTCTACCCACGGCCTTGTGGATACCCATAGCATGTGGCTCCACATTGTGGAGACCACAGACCATGGAGTTCCACGTTCTATGGCTCCACATCGTGGAGGCCACGGTTGTGGTTCCACCCTGTGGAGACCATAGTTCGTGGTTCTCCACAGCTATGGAGACCACAACCCGTGGAAACCATGGCTATGGTAACCACAACCCATGGTGATCACTGCTGTGGGGGCCACCGTGGTGGCTATTAAAAAGCAAATTTATTTTTTTATTAAATTTAATTTTTTTAAAATGTTTTAATATTATTAATATTATTAATTTTTAAATAATATATTTTAATAACTAATAATTAATAATTAATAATTAATAATTAATGTATATTATTAAATATATGTTAATTGCGATAATTATATATTAATATATATTATTAATTATATATTAATTGTTCATTCCTAATTAGCGTATATTTTTAAATATATAATAATGATTGTTCAGTCATTAATTTATTAATTTAGGTATATATAGAGATATATATACTAATTAATATCTTTAGATCATATATTTGTTTTAATATATGCAAGAGAATTGTATTTCATTGGGAAATGTTTATCTAATTCTTTTGTTTCGTTATATGTATATTTTCATTTTCAGAAAGTGTATATTGGTGTTGCCAGAGATGAGATTATATTATTACATTCGACCAAGGATGAAAATGATGTTTTATTTTTGAAAATGAATATCATATTTTTATGTGATTAATGAATATTTGATTTTATACCATTGTGTATACTGCATACATTATAATTATTATCATGTGATTTTGGTTTGAAAACTTTCGATGAAGTATTTAAATTATTGTATGATGTAATTGAAATTTAGTGAGTTAGCAAACCATGAACTACCTGTACCTAGGCAAGGTAGACAAAATTGCAATCTATTTAGATCTATTAGAAAATTGGAATTGATTGTTGTGTGTAAACAATATGCAAGAGGATTGTTCTTTTTTTATTTATGCCTATGCATGTTTAATTTTTTGTATTCGCTTTGCTTAAGAAATAGCAAGTCTTTGATTTTATTTGTTGGACATTGTCGTATGATTGATTTGGGTACCTGCTTATGTCCTTGATCTTGAGTTTTGACTGTTGTCTTGTGATGGTTTGTAACCGGTCATGTCCTTTATGCAGGTGTTGAATATGGATTCATGGTTGACCATAGCTGGTTAGGTCTATAGTTAGAATACCATCAGCTAGTGCACCTCATATGAAGTCTTGTTTGACCAAGTGGGTATTCCCTCTGCTTTGAACTCTATTTGCTTGACCTTGTGTATTCCTTGGTTTAGGAGTTCATCTGAGTGTGGTCTAGTGTCATATGGGAAAGTGGCTTTCGATTGGGGGCCACACCCAAAGTGGTTGTTGGGTAACCCATCGAAAGTGTGTCTAAATAAGTGATAACCTAATAGCATATTAGAGAGTTAGTCAATGAATCACTAAGTTAATTGTGCCTCACGTATGGAATGAGTGCTAGTACAGACTTGGCATGTAGTGAGAAGGCCTGAAACGGCAAACCATCATCCTTGTCTTCATGAAAGGATGTGTGGGTCCACATAAAGCTTGGATGGGATAGAGGTTCGGATCAGGTTGCTTGGGTAACCCAGTGGATGGGGCCTAAACCTATGAAGTCCTACCATGGTAACCATACCAAGTTGTGTGATGACACTTGTCCTCTTATGTTCACTAGTGTGTTGTTGTGTTGTCTTGATAGGAGCACTATTGTGGATTCATCTTGATGCTTATGCCCTTGTAAGAATTTGATATTCATGTTAGACCTCGGGTTGTGAAGATTTAGTTTCATGGATGCTCAAGTGGATCCTTTGTTATTGCTTCTTATTATTTTCAATTGGATCTTTTCGTATTCAGGGATCATTTATGTATTTATTTGACCAATGTGGTCGTATGCATTATTGGTTTATGTAAACCTTGATGACAGGATTGTAATGGTGTGAACCTTATGTATTCTTCACTATTATTTAATTATTAGAGGGGTCTTCAATTGAGCAGACTTGGAGATGTAGCCCGCTAGGGGTGAACTCCAAGATCATTTTGATGTTATGTGGTGTTTTACATTCTTATGTTCCTCTTTATTTTAGCATGTTTTGATGGAATTATGTTGAATGTTTAACATGGATTAGATGAAGTTAATCTTAAATGCATGTATGTAGTCATCTTATTAATGCAGTAATTTGGATCATGAAAGAATGTAGATTAGAATAATGGAATATATTCAGTTGATGATTATGAAATTAAGTATGTATGATAAGTATTCATTAGTTTATGATGAAATTTAAGTACGTTATGAAATTAGATGCATGACTTAAGTTTTAATGAAAGTTTGAACATAATGTATGGTTAAAATTTATTGGATGAACCTTAATCATGTTATCTATACTTTTAACCACAATGGATGAACCATATCACATTATCTATATTTTTAACTTACCAAAAGAAATTTATCCTTGTTTAAAGTATTATCATGTCATTAAGTTAATCAACTTAATTGGATTAATTAACGTGAGTTGAGTTAAATGTTGAATTAAGTAATCACATTGGGAAACTCTTAAGGTGTTATTTAGTCTTCCGATGTGTTATCTGAACTTATGATATCTCATTGTGCCATTGTGTTGTGTTTAATTTTAAAAAAAAATTATTTGCACTCTATTCTTGTGTGTTAGCTTAATCCCTTCAAGGTCTCCTGGCGAGGCATTACATTTTCCATCCTTGAATTGTAATTGAAATTCCTTATCCACCACTGAAAAGATTACACTTCAAACCTTCAACAAAATAAATGTTATCAATATTGTTCTTACCATCCAATGATATAGTTTATTTTCCCTTGATCATACATTCTTTGTCATCTCTAAATCTAACAAGACCACCATCAAATTCTTGCAAAGATAGAAACTTCCTTTTATATCTACTCATATGATGTGAACATCCACTATCAATTACCCATTCATCCTTATCTTCAATTTTAGCAGCAAGGGCCTTCTCTTCAAGTACATTCTCTTCCAGTGCCGAAACATCTTCCTTGATAGCCAAGAACACCCATTCCTTTCCATTGTTAGAACCACTAGCAGAGTCTTGTGACAGTTCATCGTCAAAATCAGTCACACCTTCCTCATCCGCAAAGTAACATGATTTATCTTTATTTTTCTTGTACTTATACTCGTTGTGATATCCAAGGTTAGGCTTGAAAAATATTCTAGCTCTTTCTTCAAATCTTGAATTCCTTTCAGGACATCTAGATCCAAAATGACCTATCTTATTACATGAAAAACATTTAAAAGTTTCTTTTCCTTCATACTTACTTCCTACCGGTCCTTTAGGTACTCTTCTAGAAAATAGGGCTTCAAGTTGCTAAAATTATTCATCTTCTCTCTTCATATCATCTAATTCCTTTACATACAAATCTTTCCAATCTTGCTTGCCGGTTGATGATGTAGGTGCATGAAAAGCAGGTGCAGACTTCACAGCTCCAGAAGGTCCAAATTCTTCAAGCTCAAAAGTAGATAATTTCCCAACCAAGGTATCTCTATTGACAGAGGTATTAGCCAAGGTATTAGCCATTGTTCTCAATTCATTAATTGTAGTAGCTTTCATTTTCTAAGCTAGTGGTAAAGCTCTCAAAACTTCAAAAACTATTTCATCTTCACTTAGAATTCCACCACAATGTTGAATTCCCATAACAATTTCATTTACCCTTTCCATGAATGCAGTAATCCTTTCATCTTCTTCCATCTTCAATTTTTTATATCTCACCTGGTTACCATCAAGTTTAGTAATCTTAACAGCAGGGTCACCTTCATTAAGAGTCTCCAACTTGTCCCATATAGCCTTTGTGGATGATTTGTCAGTTAATCCCATTATTTGTTGATCAAAAAGTGCACACAAGAGGGCTTCTCTTGCTCTACAATCATTCTCAAGCTCCTTATCCATGTTTGTCTAAGAAGGATTGTCAGATGCTAGATTAAAAGGTGTAACACCATTCTCTATGATCTCCCAAATTTCCTTACCAAGACATCTCAGATGAGTCTCCATTCGAATCTTCCATACTGTGTAATTTGTTCCATCAAGCCTAGGAATTTCTCTTCGAAAGATAGTAGCAGATGAACTAGATGGACTTAAACTGTTAGTCACCATAGGATCTTCCTCAAGCAGTTAATCTTCTGCAAAGAGGACCAGAGCTCTAATACCAATTGTTAGATAGTTCAAATAACCAGAAGACAACTAAGAGGGGGGTGAATCAGCTGTCACCAAATTACTGGAACCTTAAGAAATTAAAACTTTAATACCGAAACCCAAAAGATCAATTTTGGAATGCATAAACTGATTACCAAAATAATAGATATACCAATTAAGGACAAGAAACAATTAGAGAATAAATACCATCCACATGACACCAATATTTGTATGTGGAAAACTCGATAAAGGGAAAAACCATAGTGGGAAGCCTACCCACAGTTAGATAATACTTGTGCAGTAAGTATGTGATAACAAATTGAGGGGTTGTACTTGCAGGAAGGCCAACAACCTAGAGCACATTGCTCATTACAAAAGGAGTCTCACTAACTACATTAAAATCTATATTACAATCTAGAAGGAAGAATGAACTACAATGATAGCATCTCCTATGCCTGAATACAATTCTGGTTAAGCTCAATGCCAAAGGACTAAATCCTCTTACATAAACCCAACTCAATCACCAATGATTGACCAAATCCTCTGCATGAATGATTGTTACATTATTCTCTCCTTACATGTCCATACATGATCTACAATGAGATCTTACACCATATATATACAAACCCTTGACCACAAACAATAAGGTCGGCCACCAGACAATAAACCAATTACATAATTACAAAACATGTCGGCCTAAGACCAAACAAATAATATCCAAGCCATAAGACATCCTGGAAACACATCGAGAAGATCAAGCAATGCGTTACATTAAGTCGGTCCATAGCCTACATAGTACCAGACCTAATTTAGGTCCACGCACGCTAAAGAAATGATCCCAATCAGCCAAGTCTTGAGCATGATCACTATCAGCATCCTGAATCTATACTAGAAGCCGCACCAACACCGCCTATGCATAATATCAAAGATCTTTATCAAAGCTCTGCTGGTGAAACCCTCACCAGATCAACAAACTAGGCTTACTAGCATATAAGATAGCATCTGATCACCAAATCAAAACCAATTGGCTGAACATGAATCTGAGTAGCATGAATACCACATCTAAGCCAATTCCATAAGCCAAAACTTACCAGAGCATACTAGATCATCATGATGTAATCCAACCAGAAACCAAACAACCTACCAGGACCAAAAGGATACCGGTAACTAGCCAAAATAGCTAGTGTTGAAATCAATGAAAAAACATCAATGCTACACGTAATCAATTCCTCCAAATGACCAACATTTATGTGCAACAAAGAAAAAGGAAGGAGAAACCTTCGCCACATTCTTTCTCAACTGCAGATGTCTTAGTCACATCCCTGAGGTTGAGCAAGTAGATATTTTCAAAGAAAATCTTGTGCCTCCAATTAAGTATCCATTACAAATGTAATGCCTAAACAATTTTAACGATCACAAAAAAAGGCATCAAATATGAAAGAGGCCTATTAGAACAAGGGAAACTGAAACACCATAAAGATAATGGGCCAAACACAAGTACAAACAATGAAAGGCCAAAATTGTTATCTAGGGGTAAATTAAGCGTAAATGATATAATCAGATTACTCCTAAATTACAATGAAATAACATCAAATCAATTGCATAGTGAAATTAAATCTAATTTAAACTCCCTCAATTGATGTGATTGAAGCTTCCATTTCTCTTCTCCATTGTTGTTGGTGTAGGTGGCTCTCAGGTATTGCACTTGATTTCCTACAAAAGATGGACAACAATTTTCAAGACTATGATTCTAGATTGAATTGAAGAATGAGGTTGAATTTATAGATTTTCAACACAGAAGGGGTGAGAATTTTAACTCAAGTGTTGATTGATAGATAATTGAAATTGATTGATTTGTTAACTCATTTTGATTGATCTATTAATAGGGTTGATTGAGGAGTCAACTAGATATATTGGCTAGTGAACTCAATAGACTAGTCAGTTGACTGAGTTGACAAATCAGATGACTAAATTGATTGGAGAGATAAGTGGATTGATTCATCAGTAGAATGAATACATGGATTAGAAGACTGAAATGATTGATTAGTCATAAAAAGTTGATTTTGAGTGAAAATGGGAGATTGATGAGTTAACTGATTAGATAACTGATTTTATCAATTAGTTCTAATTTTAGCATGTGTTGTAGGAATTTGAAATTGAATTTTATTTCTATTTTCAATTTTGATTTGAATTTGGTCTTTCGAATGCTGAAATGCACATGAAATTAACTGAAATTTGGATTTGGGAAAATGTGAATTTGGAGGAAATGAAATTAATTGGAATGAAGAGAAATTCGAATTTGGGGAAAAATAAAATGAAATTAGATGGAATTATTTGGAATTATAATTTAGGGAATTGGAAGAATTAAATTAATTAATTAAATAATTTAAATGAAATTATTTAATCATAGGAAATTGAATTAATTAAATAATAAAGATTATTTAACTAAGGAAAATGTTGCCATTAATTAAATAATTAATATTTAATTAATAATTGAGATAGGGTTAATTGATTAAATAATGAAATGATAGGAATTTGATGATTAGAAATCTTAAATGTGATGATTAGAAGAAATATTTAATTTAATCAAATAATTAAAGAATTGCTTAATTAAATATATGAATAATTAGTGTAGAATCAATGAGACATTTTTAAGTGTCTACATTTGCCCCTCTTTGACACAATGTCAAAACAATGTCATTTCAAAGAAAACAAAAATATTTCTACCCCAGTATGTCCTGATAACATATAGTGTATAAATATGCCCCCTCAAAAAAAGTGGTCCAAAATTTGTGGAACGAAGACCATTTTTTCAAAAATATGCTAGTAATCGATCATGTGAAGTTTGGTAAAAAATGAATCATTTTTGGTATTGCTTCAACAACGTTGAAGTTGGAGGGGTCCATGACCATTAGGGTGACAAAAACCCTAGTTTTGAGCTCATTCGCACTCATTTTCTTTGTAATAATTCCTCCATCTGCCACTACCGCAAAGTAGCAACCAAGTCCTCCAAACTCCTAACCTGAGCCCTCATTCCCTCCTCATCATCATCTCCCTTTGCATCTCCTCTCTCCATATCCTAGGGCATATCAAAATCATGTCCACCATCCCCTCTCATCTCCATCGCTGCTCAATGAGCCTAATAGTGACTCATCGCTCTTGCTCCCACTCTCACCAGATCTGCTCATAGATGTAATACCCCTGCCGATATCCGCATCCTCTCCTCCACTCTCCACCTTCACTACAACTGCTGCTATCATATCTATTTGAACCCTATCCTATCCTCCTTGTCCACCATCTCTCTTCTCTCTATCTCTCCCTCCCCTAACCCATCCTCCACCATCTCTCCCTCCTCCATCTCTTTGTCTAATATGTTGAGCAACAATCAGAACTATCAGAACTATCAAAGGTATGGGCCTATGTTGTATCCACCATACACGATACTGCGTTGTAGTCCTTGTATCGATGACACTAACTTGCCAACCCCACTGAATAGGAGCAAGAGCATCGAACTCTGCAATGACAACATAAGGCTACACACATGCACCCCAATCACCCACCTCGCGAGTAGTACAAGCAAAATAAGCTGTCACATCTAGAATACCTTGTATCTCCCCAAACTATTAGAGAACATATCTAGGAAGATGCATATCAATAACCCTATGACCACCGACATCTTGCCTAATAAGATATCTCTATTATCGACAGGAAGGAAGATAATAGACTTCATCAACCCAACTGGGGCAAGTAAGATAAGGTCTCCATGAGAAGTACTGTAATGTATCAATATGATGACGCCAATACAAAATGTTACACAACACCCGATTTCTAACTCCAATAGTGTATCTGTAAGCATATGGCTGCTCTAGCTCTAAATCAACATGTATCATAGGACAAAATATAGCCATGTGCTCCCAAGCCCATATCTAGAGAAAAGTAACACAACATCCATTGAATTTATACTACAAATATACAATCCCATGCATCTGATGATATAAAGTGGAAAGAAGACAGAGACCCCAAGAAAACACTCATCTATCAATAACCATATCGTGAATCACTTGTCCCCATCCAACAAGGAAACCATGGTTATGTCTATCAAAGATCAATAATCCAACAATAGTGCAACCAAGAACAATGGTGAGGTTATCATAATCAAAATCATCCCAATGAATCTCATAATGACCTTGGATATGAAGATCATCATTGAAACACTCAAATAACACACAGAAAGCAGATACCACATCACTACGATCAAAAGTAACACAAGCACCAAATATGGGAATGTGCAGAATATGCCGCACATCCTCAAGTGTGATAGACGCCTCACTTGTCGGAAGATGAAATGAACAAGTCTCTGAATGCCACCACTTAATCAAAGCAGTAATCATGGCCATGTTGGTCATAACCTCAGGCAAGTGCACTATATGATATCATCCAACCTGTCAAAGAAAAGCAATATCCTCTGCATCTAACTCATGGCATTGATCAAGACCATCTGGCCTAGTCTATCTCATGACCAAGACTGGATAATTCTCCTGCATTTTAAAAAAAAAGCATAATGAATAAGATATGTCATTTGTGTAGTACCCCTACCCTAATCGGATTCTAATCTTGGTTTGACCTTGGTTAGTTTACCATGTTATGATGTTATAGTTAGATGTTATGATTATTGTGCGTAACTATTAATGTGGTTTTCACATCAATTCTTATGTTAGTTTATTTTCTCTCTTGATTCATGTTATTAATCTTGGGCTAACACTTTCATTATATATATATATGTATGCATGTATGACTCTTGGTTGCAGGAGATTGCAGGTACAGTACCACATAGGTATGAGGTTCATCTCTACCTAGTTTTGCAGGTTTGAGTGTTCCTCTTTGGTCCTTAGAGATTGGATTAGGTGGTCGTAAGACCCTCATTTGACCCTAGTTGTGCTCAAGTGAGCATCGTCAGTCATCCATCAGTATCCCCTTTGGTTGGGTATGCAGGTCGTCTGTTTGTTTGGCTTTCTTAGGTTGCATGTTTTGTGTGTGGTTAAATTGAGTATTTAATTCTTAGTATTTAATTTTATTAAATGGGTGTTTACGCATTAGTAATTAAAGGACTAAATTAAACAGGTTCCCTTTATGCGATTAATCATTAATTAGAATTGCTCAATTCAAGTTGGTAGCAAGTTCAATTATATGGTTAATTTTAAATGATAAATTTATTCAGTTTATGCTTTTGGAAAGGAAAGATTTAAATTTATTCAAAATAGAAATAATTTAACCTCTTTGGCATTTTAGAAATAGAAAGGTTAATTTCAATTATTTGAGAAAATTAATTTTTATTATAAAAGCAAGTTTAATATATATTTGATATAGTTTGAAAGAATGATTATTTATTTTTATTTAAAAGAGTATTTTAAATCCAAAAATGAGATTTTTGGTCAAACTTTTCCCATTTAACCTAGGTTTTGGAAAAATATTGAGAGGAATTTTTTGGAGAGTATTTTTTTTGAAAAACATTTTTGGGAATGAAAATTTGGGGATTTTGGAGGAGAGGAAATTTCTTGAGCCTACAGGTTGGGCTCTTCAGTAAATCTTTTCCAGGATTGCTATATGAGGTAAGATTTTGGTTTATATCTTTGATTTCTTTGTTTATCAAAGTTTTTTTTTTTTTTTGGAATAAATTTGGTTGTGTTGTTGAAAAATTTCCTTTATTTTGGGAAAATTAAAGGGTTGTAGTTTAATTTCTGAATTTAAAACTTCCTTGCTCCCTTTGCAAATCTCCAGATTGAATTTTGGTTGTTCTCATTAAACTTTGTTAAATCCCCATTGAATGTTCTCAAATTAAGTTTCATATTGGAATTAGTTTGGAATTTGGTAGATGGGTTGAATAAATCTATGAGGAATGAATCTTTATGCCCAAATATGGGTTTTTGGTTGAGAAAATTTGCCTATTCTGGGAGGTTAGTCAGCAAATTTTATCATTTTTAAAACCATGGGGTTGCTGGAAAAAAATTTTAAGTCTTGGTCTGAGACTGTTTTAAAAAAAATGGGGTCTTTTTTTTAAGAAGCTATTTAAAAAAATAAAATAAAATAAAATTTAAATTTAAATTAAATTTTATTGCTTAGGCATTTTGGGCGTGGGGAGCTTTCACTCTATCCACAGCCTGTGGCTCCACATTTTGGAGACCACAGACTGTGGAGCCCACATGTTGTGGCTCCACATCATGGAGGCCACGGTTGTGGTTCCACACTATGGAGACCACACTCCGTGGTTCTCCACGGCTGTGGAGACCACACTTCATGGTTCTGCATGGCTGTGGAGACCACAACTCATGGAAACCACGGTTGTGGTAACCATAGCCCGTGGTGACTATGGTTGTGGGGGCCACCGTGGTGGTTGTTAAAAAGAAAACAAATTATTAAATTTAAATTTTGTTTTTAAAATGTTTTATTATTATTAATTTTTAATTAATATATTTTATTAATTATATGTTAATTATTAATTATTAATTATTAATTAATGTATATTATTAAATATATATTAATTACAGTAATTTATAAATTAATATATATTATTAATTATATATATTAATTATATATTTTTTGATAAAAGTGGATAGAACCACTGAACTATATTAATTTGTAAAAGTTCTTTTTAGTGTCTGGTTCAAAAAGCACTAAAGGGAAAGAACCAGTAAGAAAACCCTTTAGTCTTGCTTAAGTAACACAAACCTATTCTACCCAATACCAAATGCCCATTGGCATAGTACATCAAAAAACCCCTCCCAATTACATAAGCCACACGAGATATAAAGGAAGCCACCAACATAAGCATATAGAAGGAAGATTAAAGTATGATCACCGATGGATACATATCTGTTGCTGCCATAAAACACCAGTCTGAACCACCCCTGTCTATGAAACACAATTCTCCAAACCACTGGTTAGAATGATACCACATAGCAAAAAGGAAACCATAATCAGAGACCCTGTCAAAATAAACATTGTGATCAAGCATAGCAGAACCCACACCAAATAAGGAGGTTGATGAAGACTACAACTATGCCCTTCTTTACTTCAAATATTCCAAAACCAAGGAAGGGATCTCATCCACACTTACCTCCCGCATATTAGCATCACTGTCAATGCCTAAGTTAGCCAAGAAATTTGCAATCTTATTCACTTCCCTATAACAGTGGGAAATCAAGAAGGAATCAAAAAAATCATTTTTTTGCAAAATATGATCAAGTATATATTGTAATTGCCAACAATTTGACTTCTTTTTCATGACACTTTGAATAATAACCATAGAATCACCCTTAATTATGAAGTCCTTAATTCCCAAAGATATAGCCATATCCAAACCAAAGGACAAAGCAAAGAATTTTGCACAATTGTTAGACTTGAAACCAATCACATGACAACGAGCCTGAATAAATCTTACCTTATGATCATAAATTACCATACCTGCCCCTGCCAAGCTAGGGTTCCCATGAGAAGCACCATCAAAATTCAATTTAAAGTGCCCTTGCGGAGGAGTTTTCCAACAAGAAAAATTTCTCTTACTTATAGCATTAGTCTTATTTAAAATAGATCCATGAGAAGGTAAGACTGATAACATTCTCCAAAATCGAGTTACCCTACCATCCTAATGAGAAAAAGAGGTAAGGGTTTCCAAATTCTTATAGATAAAAGACAAAGCAACTTCAAAGATGGAAGATTCAATCCTCAATAAAACCTCAACCAAGGAAGAACTTGTTTGTTTAAAAATCCTATTATTACGCTCTAACCAAATATTCCAAATCACAATAGATGGAGAAATAATCCAAAGACATGCATAGAAAGATGAGGCAAACAGGAGAGGCCAGGCTCTAAAGTGGGAAAGGAGATCCTTCCCAATAACAAAGGATAGATTAAGCTTTTCAAACAACCACTGCCAGCAAGCATAGGCAAAATCACAGTGAAGAAACAAGTGTGTAGAGGATTCTAAATTTTTATTACAAAAGACACAAGAAAACATTGCAGTAATATCCAACCTGTCCAACCTCATTCCTGTAAGGACCCTGTCTTGCATTACTAACCAAGCAAAAGCACCAGCCTTTGGGAGGAAAGCCATATGCCAAAACAACCTGTATGGCCAAGTAGATAAATCTTTAGCAACCAAGAGAGAATTATAGCCATCCTTAACTGTGTACTTACTAGAGATATTCCTTGTCCAAATAAGTTCATCATCAACATCAAAAAGAAGTATTACTCTCTCCCCCTACATCTTTTCATATTCCAATTTCACATTTTGATCAATATCTAAAAACTCAATTGATTTCCATTTTGCCACCTTAAGATTCCTACTATACTCAATTTCAAAATAATCAACCACAAAGACACCCCAAAGGGAAGAAAGAGTGGAAATTAAAGGAGACCAATCCCTCGAGTTCACTAGAGGGGGGTGTCCATTCCAAACTTCCTCCCAAAACCTGACCTTTATACCATTATGAACAATCCATGAGAGATGAGGAAAAATCATTGTTCTACGTTTACATAGAAAATTCCAAATAGTTGAACTAGATGGTAAATTAGAAACTTGAAAAACATACTCTCTTGGTCTGTTATTTAAATATTTAGCAAACATAATCTGTGCCCAAAAGGAGAATGGTCTCTCATACAATTTCCAAACCAGCTTAGCACCTAAGGCCAAATTCTGACTTTCTAGAATCCTAATGCGTATGCCCCCAAGGTTTTTAGGCAAACAAACTTTATCCCATGCTACCAGAGGGAGTTTCTTCTTACCATATTTATTATTACTCCAAAGGAAGGACCTAAGAGTATCCTGCAAACTAACAAGAGTCGCTTTCGGAGACTGCAAAACAGACATGAGATAAATAGGAACAATATTTAAGACAAACTTAATAAGAACAATCTTACCAGCCAAAGATAACCATCTATGATTCCAGGATAGGATCCTTCTAGAGATAACTAAAATGATCTTATCCCAAAACTCAACTCTATCTTGCTTAATGAAGAAAGGTATACCAAGATAAGAACAAGGAAGATTTCCAGATGCAAATCCCTAGAAAAAATCTATCCTAAACCAATTGTGAAGCATGAAGGAAAAAAATGTTTGACTTATTAACATTGACTCTCTGGCCAGAAAAGGATGCATAATTTTGTATTGTCCCCTTTATCACTCTTGCCTCACCCAAAGAAGCCTGACCAAATAAAAAGGTATCATCTGCAAACAAGCAATGCGAAATGCTTTGTGGAACATTCTAAATCCTAATTCCCTTCCAAAGCCCTCCCAGCTTAGTGGCTTAGTATATTCTCAAATATATATTAATTACTATTCAAGTTATTAATTTATTAATTAAGGTATATATATAGAGAGATATATATACTAATCGATATCTTTAGTTGGTATATTGTTTTAATATATGCTTGGGAACTTTATTTCATTAGGAAATGATCATCTAAGTTTAAATTTCCTTAAATGTATATTTATGTTTTCTGCAAAGGATATCTTGGCCTCAGACCGATAATAAGTTTGGTAAACTGTGTCGAGATAGAATGAAAATGATGTTTTAGTTTGAAAATTAATATCATATTTTTACGTGATTAAGGAATAATTGATTTTATATCATTGGGTGTTCTGCGTATATTATATTTATATTAATGTGTTTATGGTTGAAAACTCATGATGAAGTACTTAAATTATTGTATGATGCAATTGAACTTTAGTGAGTTAGTAAACCATGAACGACCTATACCTAGACAAGGTATACATACTCCAATCAAACTTAGATCCATTAGAAAACTGGACCAAATTTAAGGTTTAAATAATATGGAAGGAGATTGTCTTTTTTGATCTATGCCTATGCATGCTTAATTTTATGTATTCGCATTTGCTTAAGAAATGGCAAGTCCTTGATTTTGGTTTATTTAATATTGTCGTATGTTGATTTAGGAACCTGCTTATGTCCTTGATCTCGAGTTTTGATTGTTTTCTTGTGATGGTGTTGTATCCGATCATGTCCTTTATGTGGGTGTAGAATGTTGATTTGAGTTTGACCATAGTTGTTCAGGTCTCTAGTTAGAGTACCGTCAGTCAGTGCACCTCGTATGAAGTATTGTTTGACCAAGTGGGTATTCCTACCGTATTGAACTTCATTTGCTTGACCTTGTGTATTCCTTGGTTTAGGAGTTAGTTTGAGTATAGTCTAGTGTCATTTGGGAAAGTGGCTTTCAATTGGGGGTCCTGCCCAAAGTGGTTGTTGGGTAACCCAATGAAAGTGTGTCTAAATAAGTGATAACCTAATAACATATTAGAGAGTTTAGATAATCGAATCACTAAGTAAGATAGTTGTGCCTCACACATGGGATGAGTGCTAGTACAGACTTGACATGCTGTGAGAAGGTCTGAAATGGAAAACCATCAACCTTGTCTTCACGAAAGGATGTGTGGGTCCACATGAGGCTTGGATGGGCTATAGGTTTGGAATAGGTTGCCAGGGTAACCCAGTGGATGGGGTCGGAACCTATGAAAACCTACCATGGTAACCATACCAGGTTGTGTGATGACACTTGTCCCTTATGTTCGCTAGTATGTTGTTGTGTTGTCTTCATAGGAGCATTGTTGTGGATTTGTCATGTTGTTTATGCCCTTGTGAGAACCTGATATCATGTTAGTCCTTCGATTTCTTATGATGGGTTGTGAAGATGTAGTTTCACAGATGCTCCAGTTGATCTTTGTATTTTCTTCTTATTATGTTCAGATAGATCCTTTTCCTATTCATGGATCATTCATGTATTTATTTGATCGATGTGGTCGTATGTATTATTGGTTATGTATGTCTTGATGATAGGATCTAAATGATGTCAACCTTATGTATTCTTCACCCTTTTAATTATCAGAGGGGTCTCACAGCTGAGAAGACCCAAAGATGTAGCCCACTAGGGGTTAACTCCGATATCATTTCGGTGTTATGTGGTGTTTTATTTTCTTCTGTTTCCTTTTTAATTTAGCATGTATGGATGACATTATGTTAGAATATATAATGTGGATTAGATGAAGTTAATCTTAAATGCATATATGTATTCTTCTTATTTAAATGCAGTAATTTGGATCATGAAAGAATGTGGATTTGTATAATAGAATGTAATCAGTTGTTGATAATGCAATTAAGTATGCATGGAAAAGTATTCATTAGTTTATGATGAAATTAAAGTAAATTATGAAATTAGATGCGTGACTTATGTTTTAATGAAAGTTTGAGCGTAATGTATGGTTAAATTGTAATGGATGAACTTAATCATGTTATCTATATTTTTAACCTTAATGGATGAACTCATCATGTTATCTATAATTTTAATTTACCAAATGAATTTTATCCTTTTTCAAAGTACTATCTTGTCATTAAGTTAATCAGCTTAATTGGATTAATTATCTTGAGTTGAATTAAGTGTTGAATTAAGTAATCACGTTGGGAAACTCTTTAGGTGTTATTTTAGTCTTTCGTTGTGTTATCTAAACTTATGATATCTCACTGTATCATTGTGTTGTGTTTAATTTTTTTTTTCAATTATTTGCACTTTATTCTTGTGTTTTAGCTTAATCCTTTCAGGGTTTCCTAGCGGGGCATTACATTTGGTATCAGAGCCAGGTTACAAACACTGGGATCTCTAGTGTCACTTGTTCCCTTAGTTGGTGTGAGGTGTATAGACCTTATGTTGTATGCTTGTCCTTCTTTTGTATGTGTGTGATTGAGGCATAGGATCTTGAAGATATTAAGTACTCGTCTTCTGTTCTTTTGCATATTCTTTTGAACAGACCTTAATTGTGTGTAACGTGTGTGTTCACACCTTGTTTTCACCTTCTTGATGTGGGTTCTTGAGTGATTATATGTACTTTGTTTTCTTATTGATGTTTGTGTCTACGATTACTCTTATTCTGAAAGAGAGTCATATGTACCTTCCTTATTGATTGTTGTACTCTTTAGACTAATCCATTGGGTTGGTCAATGCTTGTCTTGAATCTGAAAGTACGAAATGTGCTTGTTTTAAGATTATGATCTAGCTTAGTGTTGTCCACTTGAAGGACTTGTATGGTAAATGTTGAATGCTTATTTTGTAGAAAATTGAATGATTATTACCTTCCTCCTCTTTCTCTCTAGAAATTAAATGTTTGTTATATGTGTATTTATCACTTATGTGAGTTTCTTATTGCAAGAGAAAGGTTGTGACTTATTGAAACCTTGTGTGAGCCTTATGATGCTTCTGTGCTTCTAGATAATAAAAGGGCTATGGGTTTAAATGTTCATATTGGTTATTGGGAGAAAATTTAATGTGCGAATAGTTGTTATGTGAAACTGCTTTGTTTGTAAAAGATGTATAAAAATGGAACATGTTATAGTAGCTAAGAGTGTGTTGATGTGTTCCATGAAAGATTGTTTTATGTGTTATTTAGTTGATATCTCCTCTTTTATCTTCTTATCATACTTTGATTTTCAACAAAAGGTTGCAAATTATGATATGTTTAGTATTGAACTAAGAATAGTGACTTTTCGCAAGAGGTCTTGCATTATCAAAAAGATTGCTTGTCTTGATCTCTATTATTTGGAAAACTAGGACATTCTATTGCAACCATAATAATTGGAAATGTCATGTTAGGCCGATTGGCATTCTTCTAAAACGGTAGTGACATAAATCCGTTCAATTAAAATGATGGACAATTAAAATGATGGACTTATAGTGAGAAATGTTAGCATGTAGTGTGATCTTGTTGATCTTGTGTCTATGTATGAAATAGTTTGTCTATCAAACCTATTTCCCTTCTCTTTACCTAGATTATAAGTTTTTTTTAGAAATGCTACTAAAGAATGCATTGATTTAAATAGAATGTTTATAAAACATGTGAAATTGTAATTTTGCATTTTGGCTTCATATTGAAAGATTGAAGTCTTACACTTTGGAAAGAAATTTGCATAGTTAGTAATGTGAATATGAATGCTTAGTGGAATTAGTGAAAGATATAGGAGTGATGTTACTTCCTTATGTAATTTAGAATTGTTAAGAATTTTAGTACTTGTATCTTGAATAAATTCTATTAAGTTATTCTTGTGGGAAGCATAATTAAAAACCTTCCTTGAGTAGATGATAGTGTACTGAAAAGTACTCCCTGTAAATGTGACTAAACTAGTACTGGTACTTTCTTTGTGTATTGTAAGAAACCCATGATTGCCATATGTGCCCATGGGATGGTGAATTAATCAACCATGGAGGATATGTTTACTTATGAGTATGGGAAACCATACTGTTTATGTGATATTGCTTAATTATTACCCTACTGAGTACCAAACCTCGAGTTGTTGGTAATTCAGTATGTTAAGGTGTAGTATTAGAAGTCACCATTCCTTGAATAGTATGGATCAACATACGAGTAATGTTGGTGCGAAGAAACTTTAGCTTCTTTATTTCGAGGAAAAATATAGTTATATAATGAAACTGTATTTATGGTGTACTCAATACTTTCCCTTTTTGATGAACCAATTTATAAGGTTTCTGTGTCCCAGCATATTCCCCTCTTTTATTTGAGCATTTTGATAGCAATTCTTGAGCATAGCGATGGTGTATTTTGGAGGATCATTTGCCTTGTCTTCATGAAAGTTAGGTTTATCCACTTGAGCTGTCGGTTAGTAGGTGTTGGTAGACATGTGGGTGGACCTTAGCCATGTATACCATTGGCTTACAATGAGTATCCTTAGAGATACATCGCTATGCAGGACATGACCTACGCGTGTCTTTTTTCGCGAGGTACACTACCATGTGAGATATGTCCATTGTGTGTCTTCTCCACTTGGAGTATTGCCATGCCGTGTGATGACGTGATGCGGGGTGATGTCGAGGTGCACACTACTATGCCATGTGGACGTGTGACTAGGCCGCACCACATGATGAGCTACTACAATAACTAGATGATTGTTCCCTTCTTCCTCATTGGTGGATAGATGCTAGTCACATAGTTATGTTATGTGCAGTTGTGATATTCTTTTTTATTTCTTTGTGGACCAGTAATTTATTTTGCTTTGACTTTGAAGGTTTAGCCACAATTTTGCGATCTTTTGATTATTTGATTTGGTATTGAAAATTTCTAGATTTTTCTTGCCTTGATGTTGAAATTGATGGTTTATTATCTTTATTCATATGTACTTTGGTGGCTAAACTAGTTTATCCTTATTGTTTTCGTATGCTGGTCTTGTGTTGAAATGTGAATTCTTCTTTGTATGAGATGGTCTTGGTTGAGTGTGTATGAGGAAGTAGACGTAGGGAACCTTGAGGATGGGGGTATGTGAGGCTATGGTATAGCTAGGATCCACTACCTACCTATGTGTGGTGAGTATCTATTGGAGGCTAACCACCTTACTCAACAAGGGATGTTCACGAAGGTCTTGTATGGAAGGTAGCACCACTATGGTGTGCCCTAGCACCATCAAGCCCTTGAGTGAGATGTTGGATATTTATGATCATGTTATTGTTCGGAGATCCAACATAGAGATGTTGGTCATGCATGTTATCTATGACCGAGCATTAGACATGCTCACATGTGGCCTTTTGAGTTGTTCATTCTAGTTATGCGAATGGTTATTATGTGCAATCATGGAGTAAATTGTGTTAACTTGCCACTATGTTATGGGACATAGTCATTGGAAAGGTTTTTATATGCCTGTCAAGTGTAAACAATTGTGTACTATATGTTGCTCTTATTTCATGAAAGTTAACTTGGCTGTAAAATTTGATATTTGAAGCTAGTTCTATGCGATAAAATTTTATCATGAGGATGGATTGGTAAAAGAAATTGATCATGATGGCATGTTTTCTTGTCATATTTGGTATATGAGTATGGTAATTGTTACTTACTTATTTTAATGCTTTAATTTGGTGTAATGAAAGGAAGGAAACTCTTGTTTCTCCATTATGATTATTGATAGTTCCTAGAATGTTATAAGAAATGTATGGATTTAGATGTAACTTATCGGTGTATAATGGCAGTTGTAGAGGATTTAGCAATAATGTTTCATTTTTTATTTTATTTTTTGTGAAAAGATTTATATGTGTAATTTGATATTTGTTAAATGAGTTTCAGGGCTAATGCATGATGCATGCTTTCCATCTAGCCTTACGACTTCCAAGAGTAAGTTAGAACCTAGGGGGGGAGAATGTAGTACCCCTACCATAATCAGATTCTAATCTCGGTTTGACCTTGGTTGGTTTACCATGTTATGATGTTATAGTCAGATGTTATGATTATTGTGTGTACCTATTAATGTGGTTTTCACATCAATTCTTATGCTAGTTTATTTTCTCTCTTGATTTGTGTTATTAATCTTGTGCTAACACTTTCATTATATATATATATATATATATATATGCATGTATGACTCTTGGTTGCAAGAGATTGCAGGTACAGTACCACATAGGTATGAGGTTCATCTCCATCTAGTTTTGCAGGTTTGAGTGTTCCTCTTTGGTCCTTAGAGATTGGATTAGGTGGTCGTAAGACCCTCATTTGACCCTAGTCATGCTCAAGTGAGCGTTGTTAGTCATCCATCAGTATCCCCTTTGGTTGGGTATGCAGGTCGCCTGTTTGTTTGGCTTTCTTGGGTTGCTTGTTTTGTGTGTGGTTAAATTGAGTATTTAATCCTTAGTATTTAATTTGATTAAATGTGTGTTTATGCATTATTAATTAAAGGACTAAATTAAACAGGTTCCCTTTATGCGATTAATCGTTAATTAGAATTGCTCAATTCAAGTTGGTAGCAAGTTCGATTAAATGGTTAATTTTAAATGATAAATTTATTCAGTTATGCTTTCGGAAAGGAAAGATTTAAATTTATTCGAAATAGAAATAATTTAACCTCTTTAGCATTTTGGAAATAGAAAGGTTAATTTCAATTATTTGAGAAAATCAATTTTTATTATAAAAGCAAGTTTAATATATATTTGATATAGTTTGAAAGAATGATTATTTATTTTTATTTAAAAGAGTATTTTAAATCCAAAAATGAGATTTTTGGTCAAACTTTTCCCATTTAACCTAGGTTTTGGAAAAATATTGAGAGGAATTTTTTGGAGAGTATTTTTTTTGAAAAACATTTTTGGGAATGAAAATTTGGGGATTTTGGAGGAGAGGAAATTTCTTGAGCCTACAGGTTGGGCTCTTCAGTAAATCTTTTCCAGGATTGCTATATGAGGTAAGATTTTGGTTTATATCTTTGATTTCTTTGTTTATCAAAGTTTTTTTTTTTTTTTGGAATAAATTTGGTTGTGTTGTTGAAAAATTTCCTTTATTTTGGGAAAATTAAAGGGTTGTAGTTTAATTTCTGAATTTAAAACTTCCTTGCTCCCTTTGCAAATCTCCAGATTGAATTTTGGTTGTTCTCATTAAACTTTGTTAAATCCCCATTGAATGTTCTCAAATTAAGTTTCATATTGGAATTAGTTTGGAATTTGGTAGATGGGTTGAATAAATCTATGAGGAATGAATCTTTATGCCCAAATATGGGTTTTTGGTTGAGAAAATTTGCCTATTCTAGGAGGCTATTCAACAATTTTTATCATTTTTAAAACCATGGGGTTGCGGAAAAATATTTTAAGTCTTAGTCTGAGACTATTTTTAAAAAAATAGGGGTTCGTTTATTTTTAAGAAGCTATTTTTAAAAAAAAAAGTTTTAAATTAAATTTTATTGCTTAGGCATTTTGGGCGTGGGGAGCTCTCGCTCTACCCACGGCCCTGTGGATACCCATGGCCTGTGGCTCCACTCTGTGGAGACCACAGACCATGAAGTCCACGTGTTGTGGCTCCACATCGTGGAGGCTAGGACTGTGGTTCCACACTGTGGAGACCATAGTCTGTGGTTCTCCACGGCTGTGGAGACCACAGCTCGTGGATACCATGGTTGTGGTAACCACAGCCTATGGTGACCATGGTTGTGGGGGCCACCATGGTGGTTGTTAAAACAAAAAATATTTATTAAATTTAAATTTTGTTTTTAAAATGTTTTATTATTATTAATTTTTAATTAATATATTTTATTAATTAATATATTTTATTAATTATATATTAATTATTAATTAATTTATATTATTAAATATATATTAATTGCAGTAATTTATAAATTAATATATATTAATTGCTAATTATTAATTAGTGTATATTTTTATATATATATATTAATTAATGTTCAAGTTATTAATTTATTAATTAAGGTATATATATAGAGATATATATACTAATCAATATCTTTAGTTGGTATATTATTTTAATATATGCTTGGGAACTTTATTTCATTAGGAAATGATTATCTAAGTTTATGTTTCCTTAAATGTATATTTCTGTTTTCCGGAAAGGATATCTTGGCTTTGAACCAAAACTAAGTTTGGTAAACTGTGTCGAGATAGAATGAAAATGATGTTTTAGTTTGAAAATGAATATCATATTTTTATGTGATTAATGAATTGATTTTATATCATGGGGTGTTTTGTGTATATTATATTTATATTAATGTGTTTATGGTTGAAATCTCACGATGAAGTACTTAAATTATTGTATGATGCAATTGAACTTTAGTGAGTTAGTAAACCATGAACGACCTGTACCTAGACAAGGTAGACATATTGCAATCAAACTTAGATCCATTAGACTAGACCAAATTTAAGGTTTAAACAATATGGAAGGAGATTGTCTTTTCTAATCTATGCCTATGCATGTTTAATTTTTTGTATTCGCATTTTCTTAAGAAATGGCAGGTCCTTGATTTTGGTTTGTTGACTATTGTTGTATGTTGATTTGGGAACCTGCTTATGTCCTTGATCTTGAGTTTTTAATATTTTCTTGCGATGGTGTTGTATCCAATCATGTGCTTTATGTGAGTGTCGAATGTTGATTCGTGGTTGACCATAGCTGGTCAGATCTCTAGTTAGAGTACTGTCAGTTAATACATGTCATATGAAGTCTTGTTTGACCAAGTGGGTATTCCTACCGTATTGAACTCTGTTTGCTTGACCTTGTGTATTCCTTGGTTTTGGAGTTTGTTTGAGTATAGTCTAGTGTCATTTGGGAAAGTGGCTTTCGATTAGGGGCCGTACCCAAAGTGGTTGTTGGGTAACCCAATGAAAGTGTGTCTAAATAAGTGATAACGTAATAGTATATTAGAGAGTTTAGATAATGGAATCACTAGGTAAGATAACTGTGCCTCACGCATGGGATGAGTTCTAGTACAAACTAGGCATGCTGTGAGAAGGCTTGTAATGGCAAACCATCAACCTTGTCTTCACGAAAGGATGCATGGGTCCACATGAGGCTTGGATGGGCTGGAGGTTCGGAATAGGTTGCCAGGGTAACCCAGTGGATGGGGCTGGAACCTATGAAGGTCTGCCATGGTAACCATACCAGGTTGTGTGATGACATGTGTCCCTTATGTTCGCTAGTCTATTGTTGTGTTGTCTTGATAGGAGCACTGTTGTGGAGTCGTCATGTTGTTTATGCCATCGTGAGAACCTGATATCATGTTAATCCTTCAGTTTCTTATGATGGGTTGTGAAGACTTTATTTCCTAGATTCTCCAGTTGATCTTTGTATTTGCTTCTTATTATGTTCAGATAGATCATTTTCCTATTCAAGGATCATTCATGTATTTATTTGATCAATGTGGTCATATGTATTATTGGTTATGTAAGCCTTGATGATAGGATGTAAATGATGTGAACCTTATGTATTCTTCACCCTTTTAATTATCATAGGGGTCTCATAGTTGAACAGACCCAAAGATGTAGCCCACTAGGGGTTAACTCCATGTTATGTGGTGTTTTATGTTCTTTTGTTTCCTTTTTAATTTAGCATGTATGGATGGCATTATGTTAGAATGTATAATGTGGATTAGATGAAGTTAATCTTAAATGCATGTATGTATTCTTCTTATTTAAATGCAGTAATTTGGATCAAGAAAGAATGTGGATTTGTATAATGGAATGTAACCAGTTGTTGATAATGCAATTAAGTATGCATGGAAAAGTATTCATTAGTTTATGATGAAATTAAAGTACATTATGAAATTATATGCATGACTTATGTTTTAATGAAATTTTGAGTGTAATGTATAGTTAAATTGTAATGGATGAACTTAATCATTTTATCTATATTTTTAACCTTAATGGATGAACTCATCATGTTATCTATAATTTTAATTTACCGAATGAATTTTATCCTTGTTCAAAGTACTATCTTGTCATTAAGTTAATCAACTTAATTGTATTAATTAGCTTGAGTTGAATTAAGTGTTGAGTTAAGTAATCACGTTGGGAAACTCTTTAGGTGTTATTTTAGTCTTCCACTGTGTTATAACTAAACTTATGATATCTCATTGTATCATTGTGTTGTGTTAAATTTTAAAAAATAAATTATTTGCACTCTATTCTTGTGTTTCAGCTTAATCCCTTCAGGGTTTCCTGGTGAATTAGATAATTTTGACTCTTCCAGACAACGATGAAAAATTTAGAAAAAAATAGAGAAAAAAGCGCATAAATTTTGAAAACTCACCATGCTGCCAATGCTGGGAGGTTTCCGATAAGATCACACTCGCTCAGACAAATGCAACCTTGCTCTATGACCCACTATATCTCTCCAAGGACACAGAAACAACTATAATCTTGAGGAATTGTTACAAAGAAAATGAGTGCAAATGAGCTCAAATCAATACCAATTTTTAATATAAAAACAAAAAATTAGGGTTTTGTCACCCTAATTGCCATGGACCCCTCCAAATTCAATGCAGTTGTAGCCATACCAAGCAAGATTCAATTTTTACGAAACTTCACATTATCGATTACTAGCATATTTTCAAAAAAATGGTCTTCGTTCCACAAAATTTTTGACCATTTTTTTCAAGGGGGCATATTTATACCCTAAATATCGTCGGGGCATACTAGGGCAAAAGTTTTTTTCATTTTCTTTGAAACAACGTCATTCTAACATTGTCTCGAAGAGAGGAAAATTTAGACACCTAAAATGTCTCATTAACTCTACACTAATTATTCGTCTATTTAATTAAGTATTTCTTTAATTATTTGATTAGATTAAATATTTCTTCTTATTAGAACATTTAACATTTCTAATTATCGAATTCTTATCATTTCATCATTTAATCAGCTAGCCATATCTTAATTATTAATTAAATATGAATAATTGTGACATTTTTCTTAGTTAAATAATCTTTATTATTTAATTAATTCAATTTCCTATGATTAAATAATTTCATTTAAATTTAATTAATTAATTAATTTAATTCTTTCAAATCCCCAAATTATAATTCCAAATAATTCCATCTAATCCCCAAATTCAAATTTCACTTCATTTCAATTAATTTCATTTCTTCCAAATTCATATTTCATCAAATCTGAATTTTAGTTAATTTCATGTGCATTTCCGCATTCAAAAGACCAAATTCAAATCTAGATTGAAAATGAAAATCAAATTCATTTTTAAATTCCTACAACACATGCTAAAATCAAAACTGATTGATCAAATCAGTTATCTAATCAATTAACTAAATTAGCTCATCAATCTCCCATTTTCACTCAAAATCAACTTTTTATGATTAATCAATCATTTCATTCTTCTAATCCATCTATTCAGTCTATTGATCAATCAATTCAGTCATTTGATTCATCAACTCAGTCAACTGACTAGTCTATTCAGTTCACTAGACAATCTATCTAGTTGACTCCTCAATCAATCCTCTTAATAGATCAATCAAAATGAGTTAACAAATCAATCAATTCTAGTTATCTATCAATCAAAACTTCATGAGTTCAAATTCTCACCCCTTCTGTGTTGAAAATCTATAAATTCAACCTCATTCTTCAATTCCATCTAGAATCATAGTCTTCAAAATTGTTGTTCATCTTATGCAGGAAATCAAGTGCAATACCTAAGAGCCACCTACACCAACAATAGTGGAGAGGAGCAATGGAAGCTTCAATCACTTCAATTGCGGGAGTTTAAATTAGATTTAATTTCATTATGCAATTGATTTGATGTTATTTTATTGTAATTTAGGAGTAATTTGATTAGATTAGAGTTGGTGATTTTCTCTGTTAATCTGATTATGTCATTTATGCTTAATTTACCCCTAGATAACAGTAATCATATGCAGAGAATTTGGTCGATCATAGGTGATCAAATTGGGTTTGTGTAAGAGGTTTAAGACCTTCGGCATTAAGCTTAACCAAAATTTTACTCAAGCACAGGAGATGCTATTCTTGTAGTTCATTCTTATTTCTAGATTCTAGTCTGGATATCTTTTGTAGTCAGTGAGGCTCCTTTGTGATGAGCAGTGTGCTCTAGGTTGTTGGTCTGACTGCATGTGCATACCCCTTATTGTAATCACATACTTACTATAGAAGTATCATCTGACCATGGGTAGGATTCCCACTGTGGATTTTCCCTTTACCGGGTTTTCCACATACAAATTCTGGTGTTATGTGTTGTGGATGCATGGTGTTTGGTTTATGGTTTATGTTTGTGCTTAATTGATATATCTGTTATTTTGGTAAAATATTTTGTGTGCTTAAATTTTTATAATCTATTAACAACTGATTCACCCCCCCCCCCCCCCTCTCAGTTGTTCACCGGTTATCCTAAGACATACTTCCAACAATCTCCAACAATCTCCCCCGTTGGCATTGATGGCAACATATGATGTGAAAAATAGTCAGTGACAAAGAAACCAACAACTCTCACATATTACTCTCTCCCCCTTTTCTTGACTCTCTCCCAACATAGTTTTTCACATGACTCTCTCTCTCCCTTTGATATCAATGGAAAAGGCACATATTTGCAATAAAAACACAAAAAATGACTTATGTACTACTCCCCCTAAGTAGCAACCTCCACTCATCAATCCAAATCACAAGATATGACTATGAAATGTATAAGATTGATGCATACTAATGCATCTTAGTGATAGTTCTGATACTTAATGTTAAGTACAGATGCCAAGCTGATAAGATGAGAGGGGGGGGTGAATCATACAAACTTAATCTTCCATAAAAACATCAAATTCAACCACGGTAACATATACTTCAATGATATAACCAAAATTGTTAAACATGCAAACTCAAAAGCGTATAAACATCATAAACCTCATAACACCAGATTTAACGTGGAAACCCAAATAGGGAAAAACCACTATGGGATTTCGGACCCACTAAGAAATATACTCTTCTAGAGTATGCACGGTTAAAAGAAAATCTTGTTAAAGATTACAAACACATTGCTAGATGTGACCCAGTTAAGGGATTTCCCTCAGATCTATTAGGATCTTCACCTTGTTAGAAGTGACCTTGTTAAAGGATTTCAAACACTCAATCAGAATGTCACCTTGCTAGAGGGTTTTGCAAACAAGACTGTTAAGTCCACTCGGTTAAGAGATTTTCTGTCACTTCACAAAATAACAATAATAAAAATCTATCTGCAACTTCACATCTAAAATGCTAAAGAAGATTCTTATTTGCTCAATACAATCTAGACATAGAACTAATCTTGTCCATCTGTTGGTCTCTATACTCTGTTATACAAACAGTTCTTCAAGCTTTTGTGCTCGGTAATTACTATGTAGCATCCCTGTGCATACACTTGCCTGCATACATTGTTTATCAACAGTTCCCTATTTATAAACAATTGCCAACCGCTTAATCTCCTTGATCACATTTCCCATGATCAATCATAGCCATCAGATCTTCAAACTTTGACCAGGTTCAATGTATTCTTCGATCTGAAAAATGTTTTACCCCAACTTGGAACTTGCATACATTTCTTGGAAGTATGTGGTTCAATCTGCATTGTAGATCTTCATGCCGATTTTCCTTTGCCATAGATTCTTTAACAAACTTTATGCACGACATACAAATTATTAATCAGTTCCAGCTCATCAGCTCCCTTCATTAAATAACGCATGTAACCATTTGATGCATTCTATTACAGCTCAGTTACAACTCGGTAAATACTAAACTTTACTCGGTAGACACTCTGTCTTCATTAACCGATAGCAATAAACTTAGGGTTTACTTTCTTTAGGGTTTACCGACTAGGTTCTTTGCTCGGTAACATAGTATAGTATTAACCTTACAATAAATAACATATGTATGATATCAAAACAATCTAAACATCATGATCTCATCATTTTCTAACTCGGTAATAGTTTCCCATTGAATAACTTATTCATCCCCTTATTCATTATATTCTTTCTGCGTCTTTTACCAACACCTTTATACTCATCAAATCATACTTCTCAAGATATGGCAACATCATACTGATTTAGAAAATCAATTTCTTGACATCAATGACAAAATAATAATATTAAGATAGTAAATCATCAATAATCAGTTATATCCATAATCATCAACAACCTTCTCAATATCCTTATTGAAATGCCAACAATCTCCCATTGTCTATTATAATGCCAACAATCTCCCCCTTTGGCATTGATGGCAAAACCAATTGATTTGACCTAATTGATTTGAATTGCTGTGATATTCTGAAATGCTGAAATGCTCTCCCCCTGTCATCAGTCTTCTCCCCCATACATTATACTTCTCCTCTTTTCTCAGTCTTTCTTTTCTTCAGTCTTCTCCATTCTTCTCCCCCTTTGACAACAATGCCAAAAAGTAAAGAACTAAAACATAATTTCTTCCTAGATGAAGTGATTTCCTGCTGTGATGTATCAATTTAGTCTCAGTCAGAGCATTTTGCCTTCAATTCCTATTTCCTGTATTGTTTCCTGCACACCTTTAGAAAACCTCGTAAAGTGTGTAAATCAACATCAACTCCTAAAAGATATTCTGTAGATTCATCGAATTGATACTTTCACCAAACTTGGTCAGTGAATGGAAGATAGGGGTAGGACCCCTAACTTACTTCTGAGATACTCAAAAGTGTCCCTCGGTAGTGGCTTGGTAAAGATGTTTGCTATTTGTTTCTTTGTGCTAACATACTCCAACACCACCTTCTTCTCTTGAGCTTCTTCTCTAAGATAATGATATTTGATAGAGATGTGTTTCGTCTTAGAGTGCATAACAAGATTCTTTGAAATGTTAATGGCACTAGTATTGTCATAGAATATAGTTACTAGCTTGGTAACTTTCTCATTTATACCATCCAACAGTTGTTTGACCCATGTTATGTTGGTACAATTTAATGTTACAACAACATATTTAGCTTCTGTTTTTGACTGTGAAACACATCCTTGTTTCTTGCTAAGCCAACCTACTAGTCTTTCTCCTAAAAAGAAAGCTCCTCCACTTGTGCTTTTTTTGTCATCAATGTTGCCTGCCCAATTAGCATCAGTATAAACTTTTAAATCAAAGTCATTTCCTTTCTAATATACTAAGCCATAATTCTCAGTGCCTTTCAAGTATCTAAAAATTCTTTTGATTGTTGTCATGTGTGTTTCTTTGGGATCTGTAGAGAATCTTGCAACTATACCTACTACATGTGCTATATCTAGCCTGTTGTGAACAGCATATTGTAGCTTTCCAATCATGGATCGGTAAAGTGTCTCATCAATAGATGCAGATTCATCATTCTTTGATAATTTACAATTGGTAGTCATAGGAGTACTTACTGGTTTTGAATCCTCCATTCCAAATTTCTTCAAGATTTCCTTTATGTACTTGGATTGAGTAATGAAAATCTCATTTTTCATTTGCAGTATCTATAAACCTATAAAATACTTTATCTCACCCATTAATGACATCTCAAATTCTTTGCTCATTTCATTTCCAAAGTTCTTGCATAAAGAGTCACTTCCACAAAATATAATATCATCAACAAATATGGCTGAGATCAGTATTCCATTTTCATCATTCTTCATGTACATATTTTTGTTCTCACTTGTCCTTATAAAACCAATCTTAATCAAATAAGAGTGCAATCTTTCATACCATGCTCTAGGTGCTTGTTTCAAACCATATAATGCTTTGTTCAATTTACATACCTGATTTTTACTCTTGTCTTCAACAAATCCTTCAGGTTGTTCAATAAAAACTTCTTCTTCTAATATACTATTCAGAAATGCAGATTTGACATCCATTTGATATACCTTGAAATTTTTGTAAGAAGCGTATGCCAACAATTTTCTTACTCCTAGTCTAGCCACAGGTGCAAAAGTTTCAGCATAATCAATTCCTTCTTCTTGGGCATAACCTTTGCAAACTACTCTTGCTTTATTTCGAATGACCTCTCCTTTTTCATTCAACTTGTTTCTGAAAATCCACTTTGTACCGATTACATTTTTGTCCTTCAGTCTTGGGACCAGTGTCCATATATCATTCTTCTTGATTTGATCAATCTCTTCTATCATAGCATTTATCCAATCTTCACTGTTAAATGCCTCTTTCACTATTCTCGGCTCAAATTCAGATATTAGACATGTGTTCTATCTCAGTTTGTTCCTTGTCATAATTGGATCATCCTTATCTCCTATAATCTGATTCGACACATGATGTCTTCTAACATATTTGGCTAATACAAGCTTGGTAGGCTTTGTATGATCTTCTTCATCACTCGGTAACTGGATATTCTCTTCATTTTCTTCAACAGTTTTCTTGGTAAGACTTGTCGGTTGAACATAGACAAATTCATCATAGTCTTTTGGTTCCTTGGAATTTCCTTCATCATTTCTTTCTGCAAATTCATCAATTTTCACATTTGCACTTTCTACTATTTTGTTAGATGATTTGATTCAACATTTAAATGCTTTACATGTAGAAGAATAACCAAGAAATGTTCCTTCTTCACTTTTTTGATAAAACTTGCCATTTCTATCATCTTTGTGTACATAGCATCTACTTCCAAAGATTTTGAAATAACTTACATTAGGTTTCTTGTCATACCAGATTTCATATGGTGTCTTCATAGTTCCTTTCTTCAGTTGTACTCGGTTCAGGGTGTAAACTGTTGTGCTGATTGCTTCTCTCCAAAATATTTGTGGCACTTTCTTTTCAATCATCAGGGTTCTGGCACAATCCACAATAGATCTATTTCTTCTCTTAGCTATTCCATTTTACTATGGAGTTCTCGGTGTAGAGACTTGTCTTTTAATACCATGATCATTGCAGAATAAGTTGAACTCATCAAATGTGAACTCTCCTCCTCTATCTGATCTAAGACATTTCAGTTGTCTTCCTGTTTCATTTTCAACTCTTTCCTTGTACCATTTAAACATTTGAAAAGCTTCTGATTTTTCTCTTAAAAACATAACTGACATCATCCTTGAGTAATCATCCATAAATAATATGAAATATTTATCACCTTAATAACTTTGAACTTTCATAGGACCACAAAGATTGATGTGCACAAGATCTAAAATTCCCTTAGAAGTGTAAGACTTACTTGTAAAGCTTGATCTTGTCATCTTACCCATCTGGCATCCTCAGCACATAGCATTCTCAGGTTTTTCCAAACTCGGTAGACCTCTTACTCGATGCTTCTTACTTATTTTGATCAGATTATCAAAATTTACATGACAAAACCTTTTATGCCATAACCAGGTATCATCTATCTTTGCATACAGACACTTATTCCGAGTTGAGTCAAGTTGAAATGTGTTACCTTTTGTTTGTGTCCTAGTAGCAGCTAACTTTCCATTCTTGTCATGAACTTTGACAATTCCTTTCTGAAATTCTATTCGGTATCCTATATTGTTTAGCTGTGCTACACTCAACAAATTGTATTTCAAACCTTCAACCCAATAAACATCATTGCATCTTGCATTGTCAAGAAGTGTTATAGATCCTTTACCTTTTACTGGACATGGTGCATCATTACCAAATCTTACATAGCCTCCATCATAATCTTCTAACATAACAAACTTGTGTTTATCACCAGTCATGTGATGTGAGAATCTACTATCTATGATCCAAGAATCATTAGTATTTATGTGAGATATTAGGGATTTTTCTTCATACCTTTCTTCATCTGATCCATCTTTGATAGAAACATAAACTACTTCCTCTATATTAGTTTCATCTGATTTATCATCATTGGATTCCTCATCAGCTATTAAGCATGTCTTTCTATCTCTTCTTCTGAAGTCTCGATGTCCTCTGTAATGATTGTCTTTCTGTCTATCATCTCGGTAATCTCTCTTTTCAGTAGAATCTTTTTTAGGACAGTTAGAAGCCATATGTCCTATCTTACCACAATTGAAACATTTCAAAGGTAGTTTTCCTTTATACTTACCTTTGCCTCTCGGTAACCTTCTAGCTAATAGTGCTTCAAACTCTTCTTGCTTTCTAATTTCCTCATACAGTTTGTGTACTTCCTCCACGTTCTTATGAAATCTTTCACTTGCTCCACTGTGATCTCCTTCAGAGTACTTATACTTTCTTTCATTGTAATTATTAGATTCATCAAGATGAAAAGAACTAAATGCAGATTCAACTTTATTTACCGAAGACCCACTGTTATCAAAATTACTTAACTAAAATGCATGTAGCTTACCAATAGTAGCATCTAAAGAAACTGGCATATTGGGTACAGACCTTAATTTATTGATTGCAGAGACTTTGATTGCATAAGCTGGTAGAAGGGTTCTTAACAACTTACTTGTTATGTCCTTTTCTTCAATGGTTCCACCTGCTCCTTTGATTTGATTGACAATCTCCTTAGTCTTGTATTGTACTAAGTTATGTTCTCACCTTCATTCATCCTCATAGATTCAATTTTCCCTCTTAGACTATCCACTTTTACTCTTTGAACATGTTCATCACCGCCATATACAGATATGAGCTTGTCCCACATTGCCTTCGCATCATTGCAGCCTTCTAGATCATTAAACTTTGAGTCGGTCAATGCAGATGTTATTTCAATCATTGCTTGGATATGTTCTTGCTTTGCCTTTATCTCTTCCATTATCAATGGATAGGTTCTCAGTGTAATGAAATCATTCTCTAGATAGTATACAACATATTCTCCAACTCTTGATAGGTGCAGCTTCATCTTTTTCTGCCATGTAGAGAAACTTGACTTGTTTAGCTTCGGTGCATCCCTCTTATACATCTTTGGGTCTTTGCCTCAAGTACCTTTAAACTTTTCTTTCAAAGTCCAAAGCTCTAATACCAACTGATAGTTCTAATACTTAATGTTAAGTACAGATGCCAAGCTGATAAGATGAGACGGGGGGGTGAATCATACAAACTTAATCTTCCATAAAAACATCAGATTCAACCTCAGTAACATATACTTCAGTGATATAACCAAAACTGTTAAACATGCAAACTCAAAAGCATATAAACATCATAAACCTCATGACACCAGATTTAACGTGGAAATCCAAATAGGGAAAAACCACTATGGGATTTCAGACCCACTAAGAAATATACTCTTCTAGAGTATGCTCAGTTAAAAGCAAATCCTGATAAAGATTACAAACACATTTCTAGATGTGACCCGGTTAAGGGATTTCCCTCAGATCTGTTAGGATCTTCACCTTGTTAGAAGTGACCTTGTTAAAGGATTTCAAACACTCAATCAGAATGTCACCTTTCTAGAGGGTTTTACAAATAAGACTGTTAAGTCCACTTGGTTAAGAGATTTTCTATCACTTCACAAAATAATAGTAATAAAAATCTATCTGCAACTTCACATCTAAAATGCTAAAGAAGATTCTTATTTGCTCAATACAATCTAGAACTAATCTTGTCCATCTGCTGGGCTCTATACTTTGTTATACAAACAGTTCTTCAAGATTCTGTGCTCGGTAATTACAATGTAGCATCCCTGTGCATACACTTTCTTGCATACATTGTTTATCAACAGTTCCCTATTTATAAACAATTGCCAACCACTTAATCTCCTGGATCACATTTCCCATGATCAATCATACCCATCAGATCTTAAAACTTTGACCAGGTTCAATGTATTCTTTGATCTAAAAAATGTTTTACCCCGCCTTGGAACTTGTGCTAGGGTATGCGGTTCAATCTGCGTTGTAGATCTTCATGCCAATTTTCCTTTGCCATAGATTCTTTAACAAACTTTATGCATGACATACCAATCATTTAATCAGTTCTAACTCATCAGCTCCCTTCATTAAATAACACATGTAACCATTTGATGCATTCTGTTATAGCTCGGTTACAACTCGGTAAATACTAAACTTTACTCGGTAGACACTCTATCTTCATTAACCAATAGCGATAACCTTAGGGTTTATCAACTAGGTTCTTTAGGGTTTACCGACTAGGTTCTTTGCTCGGTAGCATAGTATAGTATTAACCTTACAATAAATAATATATGTATGATATCAAAACAATCTAAACATCATGATCTCATCATTGTCTAACTTGGTAATAGTTGCCCATTGAATAACTTATTCATCCCCTTATTCATCATATTCTTTCTGTGTCTTTTACCGACACCTTTATACTCATCAAATCATACTTCTAAAGATATGGCAACATCATACTAATTTAGAAAATCAATTTTGACATCAATGACAAAATAATATTATTAAGACAGTAAATCATCCTTAATCAATTATATCCATAATCATCAACAACCTTCTTAATATCCTTATTGAAATGCCAACAATCTCCCATTGTCTTTTATAATGCCAACACTTAGTTTTGATAAGGAGGGGCAATCACCCCTAACTTCCCTTTGAGATACTAAAAAGTATCCTTAGGCAAAGGCTTCATGAAGATGTCTGCAATTTGTTCCTTTGTAGGAACATACTCCAATCTGACTTTCTTCTCATTTACCTTGTCTCTCAAAGAGTGAAACTTGATAGATATATGCTTAGTCTTTGAATGCAACACTAGATTCTTAGAAATGTTGATTGCACTTGAATTGTCACAATAGATAGCAATAAATTCATCATACTCAATTCTGATCTTTCAATATCTTCTTCATCCATACTACCTGAGTACAATTGTTAGCAGAAGCAATATATTCGGCCTTTGCAGTAGATAAATAAATAGAATTCTACTTTTTTCTCAAACAAGAAACCAACCTTTTCCTCAATAAAAATGCACCACCACTAGTACTCTTCCGGTCATTCACATCTCTTGCCCAGTCAACATGAATAAAAACACTTAAAGTGAAATCATCATCTTTAGGATACCATAAACCAAAATCAATAGTTCCTTTCAAATATCTGAAAATTCTTTCAACAACTACAACATGAGATTCCTTAGGATCAACTTGAAATCTAGCAACAAGACAAATGTCATTCGTGATATTAGGTCTTTTCTGAGTCAAATAAATTAATCCACCAATCATAGATTTGCATCTAGTTTGATTTTCTTGAGGGAAATCATCATCCTTAGTCAGCTTACATTTGGTCACCATAAGAGTTCCAACTGGCTTTGTATCTTCTAAACCAAATCTTTTCAATAACTCTTTCACCTACTTGGATTGAGATACAAAGATCCCTTTATCTAACTAAGTAATTTGCAATCCCAAAAACAATTTCATCTCTCCAATCATAGACATTTCAAACTCATTATGCATCTCATCAACAAACTCTTTGCACAAACTGTCATTTCCTCCAAAGATAATATCATCAACAAAAACTTCAACAATCAAAATGTTATCATGATCAATTTTGAAGTACAAATTACTGTCAGCAGTACCTTTGCTAAATCCTAGTTTCAACAGATACATGTCCAATATAGCATACCATGGTCTTGATGCTTGATTCAATCCATACAATGCTTTCTACAATCAACAAACCATATCTCCTTGATCAGTCAACTGAAATCCATCTGGTTTCTCTATGTAAACCTCTTCTTCCAACTCACCATTTAGGAATTCTTACTTGATATCCATTTGATAGACTTTGAAATCCTTATAAGAAATATAAGAAAGAAACAATACAACAGCTTCAATTCCTTCCATTTGAGAATAGTTGTTACAAACAAGTCTTTCTTTGTTCCTAAAAAATTCACCTTGCTCATTCAATTTGTTATGGAAGACCCATTTGGTTCCAATTGCATTTTTTCTCTTAGGTTTGGGAACAAGAATCCATGTATTGTTCTTTTCAATCCACAAAAATTCTTCTTCCATTGCTTTTACCCAATATTCATCTTTATATGATTCATTCACATCCTTAGGTACAATCTTAGAAATCAAACAATATTCATTCCGATCTTCCACAATTCTTCTTCTTGTTTGAACACCTTTATTTCTACCTCCTATAATCTGATTTTCAAAATGATTCAACCTTACATACCTAGGAGTTTTAGGATTTTCTTGATTTTCATACTCGAGCTCTTTCTTTAGTACTTGGTAGTCCCTTCACCTTGATTCACTGTATTAACCAAAACATTCTAAACTTGATTCTGAATTTGAGGTTGCTTCCTTTTGTTCATACTATCACTTTGATCATCTGAATCACATTTGCAAGATTTGTATCATCTCTCATTTCTTTCATCAAACCTGACATTTGCAGTCTCAACTATCTTCCTTAGTCTCTTATTATAACACTGGTAGGCCTTGCTTTTAGTAGAATAACCAAGAAATATTCCTTCATCACATCTAGCATCAAACTTCTCTAGATCTTCATCCCTTTTAATATAACATTTACTTCTGAAAATTTTGAAATATTTAATAGTACGAGCATGCCCAAACCATAGTTCATAAGGAGTCTTACCTATATCAACTTTGATATGCACTTGATTAAGAGTGTACTCATAACTTCTTTCCAATAGACATGTGGAACATTTCCCTCCAACATCATGGTTCTAGCAACTTCTTGAATGGTTTTGTTCTTCCTTTCCACAAGTTCATTTTGTTGAGGGGTTCTCAGAGAAAACAACTATCTTCTTATCTCATGTTCTTCACAAAATGCATTGAACTCACCATAAGTGAATTCACCACCTCTGTCAGATCTCAAACATTTCAGCTTCAAACCTATCTCAGTCTCAACCATAGCCTTGAAAATAATGAATTTCTCTAGAGCCTCAGACTTCTCCCTCAAGAAAGTAACCCACATCATCCTAGAATGGTCATCAATTAACAACATGAAATATATGTCTCCTTGCAAGCTTCTAACTCTAGAAGGTCCACACAAATCAGTATGCACAAGATCCAATAATCCATTTGAAAAATGCTTCTTACTCTTGAAATAAATTCTTGTTTGTTTCCCTAATTGACATTCCTTTCACATATGGTTAGTAGTTTTCATCAACTTAGGAAGATCTCTCACAACCTGAGTAGAAATTATCTTAACAATGTTATCAAAATTCACATGACATATCCTCTTATGTCATAACTAACTTTCATCAACCTGAGCAATGAAACATATTTTACCGACACTATCTAAGTGAAAGATATTACCTTTAGTATTTGTACCTAATGCAATATCAATTCCGGAGCTATCCAAGAGTCTACACTTGCCATTCTTGAACAATTTCTCCTTTAAGGAGTGTAGTATAGTATTCTGGATGAGGGATGGAAGTATTTTCTTCATCATGAAATAGAGAGTCTTTCTTGTTAGTACTAATTGATGCTCTACAAAAAAGAATTGGTTAGGATGACAAACACAAACAAACAAGAAACCAATTGTTAGTGTTAGAAAATCAGAAATCAAACACTATCCTAAGCAAGCATATCAAGAGAGACACTAAAACAAAAATAGAGAGCTTAACAAAGAAAATAAATGCTCTAAGACATCTCCAAATGCTCTAAGACATCTCCAAATTCTCTAAGACATCTCCAAATGCCTTCCACCATGCTTGTAGCTTCTCCTCCCTTGTTCCTCTCCTCTCCAAGTTTCCAAATGAGTGTAGCTCCCACTAGCTTTTTGCACTATTATGGATGTCTCATGGAGGTTCAAGATTCTAAAATGGATGATTATGAAAATGAAAATGTGAACAAGCTAAAATGATATATTATCTAATTATCTAATATTAATTTTAGCCCAAAATGATAAATATAGATGATTATGCTAAATGCTCTCTAAAATTCACTATAAGTTAGATGCATACAAGATTTCAGGATCTGGATTATGAAGAAATGGGCTCTATTTATAGGTAAAATGGAGCAATGGATGGTTGAGATTGAGTAATCTCAACAAGGGTCAGGATTGAGGAGTTTATGATCCATGTGAGGGCTTTCAATCCAATCCCAGGATGACAAATGTCAACAAGAGATGGGTTGAGAGGAGAGGAAATAAGCATTAAATGCTTGACATGACTTGAGGGTTAACTTGGGAGGTAAGGTTAATGTTGAGTTGAAAGAATAATGCCATTATCCAATAAATAATGTCTTTATCCAATGGATAAACTCTTATGCAAGAGTTAGTGAGGATAACCATGGTCAAAGCAATAAATGCTTGAAGAGACCCATGAGTCAAATGGAGGTTGAGTTAGAGGTAAAGTCTCTAACCATGGGGGCAAGTGGATTTAACCATAAATGGTTATGTAAGAGCCATTAATGGTCATGTAAGAGCCATTAGTGGTTTGGAATACTTTAGAGGTTAGCTTGTTGAACACATAAAGCATTAAATGTTTTTCAAAGACTTTGAAGGCTTTGAGAAGTAACTTCAAGTTGCTTAGGAATGTGACAATATTTAGGAGATGGATTAGGCTAATTAGAAATGATTAGAAAGTGGTTAAAAGGGTCTAGAAGGGGATTTAGGATTGCAAGTGGGTTTGGTGGGTGAGGGAAAATAAGTTTTTAATTAAAATAAAATTAATTTCTTTCAATTGTGGTTGCAACTTGCATTTGTAGGAGAATGAAAGTGGGGGGGGGGGATTTTTAATGATTTAAATAAATATTTTATTTATTTATTTAAAAGAGGAAAGGGGATTAAATTAAATAAATAAGATTTAATCATTTAATTGATTGTGAATTTGGTTTAATGAATTAATTGAAATAAATTGAATAATTTATTTAATTAATAGGAGAATGATTGAAGATGAATTAATTAAATGGATAGATTTATGTGACTACACTAACAATAGATTCCCTAAGTATGCTTGACTATTCAAACAATATGGGAACCAACATTTGTGGTGATAGGAAAGAAAATTAGAATAAACACCCAAGAACTCCTCTAAGGCTTCTTTTGAAGAGAAAGCATATAAGGGAACTTCATTGGACTTATCATCAAAATTAATATATTAGGGGTGAATAAGCTTAAGAGAAAGAGGCTTAGTATAAATCATGTTGACATTCAACCATGGTTTCTCTTTATGGGAGGTAGGTCGGTATACAAGTCTAGTATTGTGATGACAGGGTTTAGGGTTCAAAGGAACCTAGATACGTTATTCATTAGGTCCACAACCTCTACCACCATAGCCATATTTTGAAACTAGGTTAAACCTCAGACAATAGATGTCTCGTAATTCATTAGAGGTCAAGGGGTTAGTTTAGAAGAGGTGATTCAAATGATAAGTATCACTTGGCTTGATGGATGCATAATCATTGTTTGTATCTGGAGCGAATGATATTTTAGGAACCTTCATCTGGATGGGATCAACTTCGTATTCACTGACATATGTTTCAGTAAAATCCAAAGATCCCTAGTCATCACCCAAGCATGTATTCACATTAGATGGAGAAGATGACTAAGCTAGAGATTAAGTAGGAGATTGAACAAGGGTAGGTTTATGGCTTTCTACTCTAGGAGGATCTACCTTAAAAGGGTCTTCTTTTGGAGGAACCTCTTTGCTAGATGGTTCCTCTTTAAGTTCATATTATTTCTTCAAATCATTCTCCTTAGGGGGGGCATAGAAGTAGAAGTCATCACTGTTGTTCACTAAAACTGGTTAACCCAAGTTCACCTGCAATTGATCTATGAAATAGCCAATTTCAATCTATGAAGAACCTTAGGACTTGAACAACATAACATAGGATCCTAATGATCCTCCTACACTTTAGGTTCTACTAGACCTAGGGGGGGACACCCTTTGATGTATAAAATTAGATCCATTACTCAAATATGACAACATCAACAAAAGCAGATAGATCTCATTAAAGGTTCAAAAATAAGGAGGGTATTATAGATGGGCTAGATATACACTTACAACAAAATAATGTTTGAATCATGAGATGGACGGAACACTACCACAGAATAGAAAAAGAAAGATATTCTAATTTTGGATTTTAAATTTTTCCAAATAACTTCTAATTGTAACAGATTAGTGCCTTCATCTGGGCATAGAGTCAACACAAATGGCCACAAATGAAATCCAAGCTGCAGATCAGATTCACTGAAAGATATCCCTGTATTAATGCCTGACATTAATACATTCTAAACTTCAAATCAAAAGATCATACATATCCAAACATTAATTCAGTTTCAAAATTTATGCTCATAGAATTTAAATCCCTTCTGTAAAAGGTGCCTAAGAATGAGATTTACACTCTCCCTTGGAGAGGATAAATTCAAACTCCCTTGAAGACTGAATTTATTGAAATTGAAAAATGCCTGAAGACAATCCAATGGAAATGTATATATGCCTTACATATATATGACCCGCAACTAAGAATTTACATCTAAATATATCAATTCAATAACAGAAGAATGAGAACATCAACAATTACAACCCAGAAAATTAAAATGCATAAGACTGGAACCCCTCTTGGAAATATCCCTTAGAGAATTTCTCAAAAATTGGAACCCTTACAAATGAGAAAAACTAAGAATATAAAGAAGAGGGAAAAGATCAGATCTACATTACAAATTGCCAAGTATCCTCTATCCCCAACTGACAGTATTTCCTTGCCTCCTTCCCATGTAAACTACTCTAAAAATATCTGATATTTGTTGAAATTGATTGCAGAAACAAATTCCCCATTCTGAGAGCTTTCCAACAGTATATAATACTTGCTATTTTGGGTAACAAATACCCCTCAAGCGACTTAATCCTCATGTTGACCAGTCATTTAGATTTTTGCATTTTTCACTATAGTTGGGACTATATATTTAATTTTAATTTTTACTCCACTTTCATCTTCTGCACCCCTCCATGTGGCACCCTGTGATTCGCTCTGACCCGCCACTTCACCAGTCACCATGTCGCAGGGGATAACTAGCGAGCATCTTCGCATTGTGGTATAGCGACAATCATTGGATCTGCCTCAGACCTGCTTGACCTTTAACACCTGAGCTTCTTTTTCCTAGTGGGCCCCACTATTCAGTCGCCATGTCACAATGATTAAAGTTCAGATGTATTTTCATTGCGGTATAGCGACGGTCGTCAGATCATCTTCAATCGCCATGTGGCAATGATTAAAGTTCGGATGTATTTCCATTGCAGCATAGCGACAACTACCAGATCATTTGCAACTTGCTCACTTGTTAATTTGCCTGTTTGTCACAAAATTTGGTTGCCTTGAGATGCATGCATGCGCGTGGAGTCCACTAGGTCGCTGATCTAGCTCCTTGTCAAAAGCCCTTAAGCTTTGACACTATGAATGTGTGTAGTTTTTCTTTTAAATAAATAAAATTTCCTACTCACCACCAATGTGGGATAAATGTTTACACATATTCCTATCATTTACATTTGCCTAAAAATTTTTGAGCCTTAGTCCATAGCTATGCTGAATTTGCTTGGAATTTCTGCAGGTAACCAAGCAAAGAGGATACTGGCAAGAGTTTATGGAGCTGATTTACACCTGCCATTTTGCCTTTTCTTGGAAGTTTATAAAACCTTTAACGCCCTCCACATACCATGTCTTTCTACAAGGAGAATTCTAGAGAGGTCGTGGACTTTGGTTTTACGCCTGCTAATTGAAATTGCTTGAGTTTTCTTCAGCTTTCTCTTCACATGGAGGATGTTGGTTCTACACTTGGCATTACATTTGCAGAAAGTTCAATACCCCTTCAAATGCCACTCACATATGCCTAACCTTGCACAGGGGAGAATATGCTAGCAAGGGTCGTGGGTTGGGTTTTCCACCTACCAATTTGCCCTTTGCTTGGAAGTTTCGGAATTGCGCTCCCCATACTTCCATCGTACCACGCACCAGGGAGGATGTTTGAAATTTTATAAAACCTCCTACCCATAACAAGCCATGATAGGGAGGACTAACAATGATTTGTTTGGAGGTTTCTAACGCATGAAGGTTTTTTTTAATTGCCCTTTCTCAGCCACACAACAGGGAATACAGCTGCAGATTGCATTTCCTTGAATCTTAAAATGCCTTTCATCTACCATGCCCACCTACCATTGCATTTGTCTTAAGTTTTTAACTCCTACTCCAAACGCCATTCAACACCATGCAGGGGATTTGGCATTACAATTGCCAAATTGTATTTACATGGAAAATTTTAAATGCCCTTCAAACCCACGTTTAACGCATAGGGAGAAGAGGATGCTAGCAAAAGTCATGGTTTTAGCTTTACACCAGCTAATGCATTTGCTGAAAGTTTTGAGCCTAGCCTACCAATTTCCATAAGCTTAAAAGATTAATGGTAACCACGCCAAGAAGGATCTGATAAAACTTATGGAATTTGGTTCTACGCCTTTGCATTTGTTTTAAAAATTTATTTGGCCTCTTCAACAACCACGCAGAGGGAAATGCTGGCATTAAACCTGCTAGTAGAATTTGCTTGGAATTTAAATGCCTTAGTCTGCCACGTTCCTCTGCAAGGAGGCCATACCATGCTGAGGGAGGATGCTAACACCATCTGCTAGTTGTTGCTTGAAAGTTTCTAAAGTCTTCTCTACAATTTTATTATCTTTCACTGGCTTTGGTGTTTCACATGCCAATTGCATTATAAAATATATTTGGCTTAATAAAACCTAACATTCCTGTCTTCAATGTGCACCATTATTCATTGGGATTGTAGAATATATTTGCTTAATGCAATCAATTTGCTTGGGGCATAAAATAAAATGGAAATATGGGCATGGTACAAGAACCTCAAACCTTCAACTAATAATGGCTTACACATTAGCATTTCTGATATAGGTCCATCAATCCATATACGACAAATAAAAATGAAGTCGCCTCTCACTGTCCTACTGGCGAAGAAATCTTCCTCTGTTCTTTATCCACTCACAAGCATGAAATGAAATCACTTCTCACCAAACCAAGTTGCCAATGCACGTTTGAGATGATATTGGTATGCATTATTATGAATTAAGAACATTTCACCATAAAATTAATGCACGGGTATGAGCCAGATCAGGCCCCAAAGTGGGCCCGACTAAAAAAAAAAAATTCATTCAACTGGCCCTTGAAATGTCTTAGGAACCTTGAACATGCCTCTAAAGTTGATCAACATGATTTTCTAATCATTAAAACTCAACTTGCAACTTTCAGGCGCTTGTGTCACATTTTCGCATTTAAACCAAAAGATGCAATTTAAAAGTTGGTCAGAAAAACTCCCCGGACTTCACAAACTGATAGGCATACTGTCTGATATACTGGCATTCACTCTGCCAAACCATTTCTCAAGATGAATCCCGGGTGGAGAAATATTAATGGTCAAAGTTGATTAAATGGCTCTGTCAGCATTTGAACCTGATAAAATCAATGTGCAGGGACCTCAAAGTGCACACATTAAAAATATCAAATGGTCTCCGTAGATCCCCAAATATGGGGCATAGATACTTTGAAGTACATGGAAAACCATGGGATGTTCAATTTGACTGAAAAGCTGATAAGGTGCAAATGGTGAGCTCATGAAAATGGCAACTTTAACAGATGCAACAATGAAAGTGCAGAAAACTGAATAAAATGGATTAGTAGGGGCTTAAAAATGGAAACGCAACTTGTCTTTCATACTAGCAGTAGCCTGGAAAAATATTCTGATATGACACTCATCAGGGCATCTTTTACACATGCAAAATAGTGGTCCGACTCACTATTGAAACAGGGACTTATGCAAACAATACAAACTGCAAATGGATTGGGCTTGCCAAACTGAGCAAATGGATCGATAGAGACTTGAAACTTGGCATGTGGACTCACCTATATGCACACAATTCAATGCACTTTGAATTTCAATATGACAATCAACTGGTCATAAAATGCAAAGCCTCAAAGTAGGTCATTTGATAAAATTTGCATTTGCACCTATAACAACTTTCAGTCCACCGCTTGAAATGGGTACTTGATAAACTGATCTAAACTGAAATCTAAAAGTTGTAGAACACTGCATAGGACAAATGAAAGGTGTAGGACACATTTCCCAAGCCTTACCCCTTGATAATCAACTGGCTCCATTTTACCCTTCATCAAAATAGGCCTATCAGGTTGACTCATTAGGTGGTCCTTTAAAAGTGCAAGGCAAAATTTTGAAATGGTCCTCTCAAATTCACCAAAATTTATGAGTCCCAACAGTCACATTTGAAGATAATGATGGAATGTAGATTAATCAAAGATCTATCGGTGAAACCCTCGCCGAAACCACAAACCAAGCTTCCAAGCAAACAGGATAGCATCCGATCACTAGAACAAAAACCAACTAACTGAATATGAACCAGAGTAGTATTAATAAGACAATTCCATAACCCAAACATACTAGATCATACCGGATCCAAACCAACTAGAAACCACACAACCTACCGGAACCAGAAGAGTGTCGGTAAAGCATCCAAACTAGCTTGTTTTGATATAAATGACAAAACATTAATGCAACACATAATCAATTCCTCCAAATGACAAAAAATCTCCCCCTTTAGCATTGATAACAATACTAGATGTGAAAAATATCTAAGTACAAAGAAATGCCAAACAAGTCTCCCCTATGGAAGACAACCAACAATCTCCCACTCAAAGATATAGCAATGAAGTTCTGAAACAAAGACCAAACTCTCCATGTGAATGATATCTCTATAAAGCTCTATTTTTCACATATATTTCTCCCCCTTTGACATTAATGTCAGAAATATGACAAAAATATCAAAGAAAAAACATAACCCACTGAATCACAAAGATAAATAATCTCCCTAAGCAGTAGCATCCCCACATCAATGTCAGAATGAATAATATCTCTGATAACATATACTGTACTGATGCCAAATAACATCAACCAGTTCTTTGCCAGAGGGGCAGAAACCCCTAACCTGTCTCTCATGTACTCAAATGATTCTTTAGGCAAAGGTTTAGTGAAAATATCTACAATTTTCTCTTTAGTGTTCACATAAACCAATCTGGCTTCATTTTATTCCACCTTCTCCTTCAAAAAGTTATACTTGATAGATATGTGTTTTGTCTTAGAGTGAAATACTAGATTATTTGATATGTCAATAGCAACAGAGTTATCACAGTGAATAAATATCAGTCCAGTGCAGTTCACTTTAATATCCTTCAACATTTGCTTCATCCATTGAACCTGTGTACAGTTAGTAGCAGCAACAACATACTTAGCTTCAGCAGTAGATAAGGAAGTACATGATTGTTTCTTGCTGATCCATGAAACCAACTTCTTTCCAAGAAAGAAAGAACCACCGAAAGTACTTTTTCGGTCATCAACATCTCCAGCCCAATCAGCATTTGTATATGCACATAAAGTAAAGTCATCATCCTTAGGGTACCACAAACTATATTTTGATGTACCTTGCAAGTATCAAAAAATCCTTTTCACTGCACTCTCATGATTTTCTCTAGGATCACTCTGATATCTAGATGCAATACAAACATCATACATTATGTTAGGCCTAGTATGAGTCAAATAAAGAAAACCTCCAATCATAGATTTGTATCTTGTAGGATTTACCAGTGCAGAAACATCTTTCCTTATCAATTTCTCACTAGTAAACATAGGAGTACTTAACAATTTAGAGTTTCCCATACCAAATTTCTTCAACAATTCCCTAGCATACTTAGTTTAATAGATGAAAATACCTTTGTCAATCTGAGTAATCGGCAAACCTAAGAAAAATTTCATTTCCCTAATCATAGACATTTCAAATTCTTTCTCCATATTCTTAGAAAATTCCATGCACAACTTATCTTCACCTCCAAAAATAATGCCATCAAAAAATACTTCAATAATCAGTATATCATCATCAGTGACCTTATAATATAGATAACTATCAGCATTACCCTTAGTAAAACCAAGCTTCAAAAGATATTTATCCAACCTAGCATACCAAGATCTAGGTGCCTGTTTCAATCCATATAAAACTTTCCTTAACCTGCAAACTAGTTCAATATTTTGTTCCAGTAAAGGTACTATCGGTTCAAATATAATCATTTCCACTACTAGTTCTTGCTCATAAACTCTGATTTGACTTCTATTCATCTCATCCACCTTAAAATTAGCACTCTCTACAATTCTATACAATCTCTTGTTATAACATCTATATGCCTTGCTTTCATTAGAATAACCAAGAAATATGCCTTCATCACAGCTAGGATCAAATTTTCCAATGATATCATCTCTCCTGATATAACATTTACTACCAAATATTTTGAAATACTTAACTGTAGGTGTATTGCCAAACCATAATTCATAAGGTTTCTTACCATTTTCTCCTTTGATATGTACTTTGTTGAATGTATAAACCACTGTGCTCACTACTTCTCTCCAATAGATGTGAGGTAGACTAGCTTCCATCATCATTGTTCTAGCATCATCCAAGATAGTTATGTTCTTCCTTTCCACAACTCCATTCTGCTCAAGTGTCTGGGGAGCAGAAAATTATCTCCTAATACCATGCTTCTCACAAAATTTATTAAACTCACCGGATGTGAATTCTCCACCATGATCTATCCTCAAACATGTAATATTCAATCTTGCCTCAGTTTCCACTTTAGCTTTAAATATTTTAAAATTTTCAAAAGCCTCAGATTTCTCCCTTAGAAAAGTAACCCACATCATTCTAGAATAATCATTAATGATTAGCATAAAATATCTATCACCTTGAAATTTTTTAACTCTAGTAGGGCCACACAAATTTGTATGAATAACATTAAAAATATCATTAGATTTGTCTTGTATACTCTTAAAAGAGGTTCTGACCTATTTACCCATTTGGCATTCTTTACATACTAGATTATGGGGTGTCACAATCTTAGGTATATCTCTAACTGCCTTAGTTGAACTGATCTTAACAATGCAATCAAAATTCACATGACATAGCCTTTTATGCCATAACAAACTCTCATCAATTTGTGCAATCAAACATGTCTTCTCACTGAAATTCAAATGAAATATATTACCTTTTGTCTATGTATCGGTTGCAATCTCCAAACCAGATCTGTTAATGATTTTGCACTTTCCATCCTTGAATTGAAATTCAAATCCCTTATCCACCAATTGTCCTACACTCAAAATATTATGCTTCAAACCTTCAACAAAATAAATATTACCAGTATTATTTTTACCATCCAATGATATAGTTTCTTTTCCCTTGATCATACATGCTTTGTCATCTCCTTTTATCTCTAGTCATATGATGTGAACATCCACTATTAGTTACCAATTCATCTTTATCTTCACTTTTAGCAGCAAGTGCCTTATCTTTAGGTACATTCTATTCCAGTGTCGGAACATCATCCTTGATAGCCAAGAACACCCATTCCTTTCCATTGTCGGAACCACTAGTAGAGTCTTCTACCAGTTCATGATTAGAATCAGTCACACCTTCCTCATCTGCTATGTAGCACAATTTATCTCTATTTTTCCTATACTTATACTTGTTCTGATATCTTGCATTAGGTTTGAAATATCTTCTATCTCTTTCTTCAAATCTTGAATTCCTTTTAGGACATATAGATGCAAAATGACCTATCTTATTACATGCAAAACATTTAAAATGTGCTCTTCCTTCATACTTACTTCCTCTTGGTCCTTTAGGTACTCTTCTAGCAAATAGGGCTTCAAGTTGCTCAAATTATTCATCTTCTCTTCCTTTGCATATAAATCTTTCCAATCTTTCTTACCAGTTGATGATGCAGATGCATGAAAAGAAGGTTTTTTTGGCATTCTACACTCTAATGAGAATAGTTAATGTTGTCATTGATGGAAACCAACTGGCAACCAACTAGAACTAAGTTTCTACACATGCACTGACATCACAGACATCATGCATCGGCAAGCACTGGCACCGACAGGCACTTTCACCGGCATCCAGATTACACTGCAAATGAAGTATACCAGCACTCAAGCTGACATGGGATAAATTTTTGCTTATATGAATTGTATTGTAAATGTCATTAATTATTTATAATTTGTAAGCCAACTTGGTGTATTGTAATAGACTCATATATGTATGAGATCTTGTAGATCATTTTTGTAATGCAATGAATAGGAATATAAAAATGGAATTGTAAGGAAGAAAAATAGAATATTATTGTTGGACAATGAAAGGTTTTTGGTATATGACTGAGCTTAAACCGATACTAAACTCAACATTAGAGATGCTATTTTGAGTAGTACATTGTATTGGATTTAATTATCCATATTGTAGTCAGTGAGTCTCTTTTGAGCAGTGCGCTCCAGGCAGTTGGCCTTCCTGCATGTGCAAGCCCTTATTGTAAGTAATATTTATTCATATTCGCTAGTGAGTAAATATTGTGGGTCACAAATCCCACTGAGGTTTTTCCCACACTTGGTTTCCTCATTAAAATATTATGTGTTATGGTGTGCATCTATGTTGTCTCTATTATTTCTCTTTACCGCATTATTTCTTGTTTACCGATACATTGATTTGGGTTGCAAAATTATAAATAAGTTTAAATATTCTACTAGCCAGTTAGACATTGATTCACCCCCACCTCTCAGTGTCTTTGGGACTATCATTGAATCTAACAATTGGTATCAGAGCCTGGTCCTCTATTTTCAAAATCCTAAGAGCTTGAGGAAGATTCTGAAACCAGTACTGATGGAGAATTTAAGAAAACAGTTGGAAGGAGCTCTTGAAGATTTTGATGCAAAAAAATTAAAGAATATCAAACTTGAAGAGGATCTGAGGTATGCTAAGGAATTCATTAAAGGACTTCAAGAAAACCCGGTTATAGCACAAACCAAGAGGAAAGAACTTCATGAGTAAATGCAATAACATGATGATGAAAAAGAAACTCTTAGTGATATTGCAAATAAGTTAAGACAAGAGAACAATAATATGAGGAATGAAATGCAAGATATTACTATGAGATTATGTAAGGATATTGAAGACAAAAAGAAGAATGAAGAAGATTTGACTAGAAGACTTAATGATGGAGGTAATGAAAATCTGAGAATTTGTCATGAAATTGATATGCTAAAGACAAATCTGATTCACATGCAACATGATAAAGAAGAGCTTGTGAGACAAGTTGGAATTCTTGAAAATGGGTCGATCACTACAAATGAACACAAAGACAAATTCAAGAAAAGTTCAGAAAGACTTGATGACATGTTGAAAAGACAAAAACCTGATGGAGATACAATTGGACTTGAATTTTAACATGGAGAAAGTTTTGGGACACCAAATAATCAAGATCACAGTAAATCGGTAAGACAACCTAATGCTTATAAATTTAATGGGAAATGTTTTAATTGCATCAAATTTGGTCATAGAGCAAATTAGTGCAGATTTAGAAATAATCAGAATACAAATGTACCCACCGGTCAATGTTCCAAATGCAATAAAGTTGGTCACAATTCAGAAGACTGCAGAATGAATGTGAAATGCTATGTTTTTGGTAGATTTGGACATTTATCTAATCAATGCAGAACACAAAATGGTCAAGGATATGGAAAAGCTATTCAGAGAAATAATGTAACTTGTTATGTATGCAACAAGATTGGGCATATTGCAAAATTTTGTAGAAGCAAGACTATACCGGTGAACAATAAAGGATCTAATGAGAAGGGAAAAGAAAAGGTAAATGAAATAAAACAAGAATTTTCAAAATAATGGATTAAGAAGGGAGATCAGAAAATTGATGAATCTGTCTCTGCATCGGTTGAACAGAGTAACCCTCCACCGGTAGGAGATTCTTCATCTAACTAAGGAATAATCCTTAGGGGGTATTGCAACAAGTTGAAAATCATGCATTCTACCCTCGGTTGATGGTAAGAAGATACATTTCTTCTTTACCAGCAGATATGTTAAATTTTCACTTAGCCGACAAGCATTTAATATGGTAGTTAGAAAGTATTTTTGGCTATAAAGCACCGAAAAACCCTCATTTTCATTTACCAAGCATTCAAGCATCCAAAGAGCATGAAATTGAGCAAGGGAATTCTAAAGGTAAGCTACGAAGTTTTTTTCAAGCATCCAAAGATTTCAGGCAAGAGGTATTTATCTTTCGAAATGGCATCTTCATCTTTTGTACCTGAGTTTATTGCAAACCCTACTATGGTAGAAAATGTTAAGTGCCCTAGGTCCATGTTTAAAATCATCCCTTAAATTTCTAAGCAAGATGATTCTATCGGAGCTTTTTTGAAAATTCCGAAGGGTGTCACTTTTGTCGAAGACCTGAGAATCTACATTCACTGCAACATAGAAAATCTAGGAACTGATGATTTGGAGAACATGTATAGTGGTGTTATTATTGATGAACAAGGTTTAATTAAACCAGAGCATAAGATAGTTGGAGACTTAGGATTCATTGAGATACTGAACATACCTAAATTTCCTAAGGAGGTAGTCTGTCTTGTTCTGAGTAGAGTTCATGGAGAGTTCATGTGGCTTGACTATGTTTTTAAAATCTCTAAGGAAGAAATCAAGGCAGTTACTGGTTTACCCTCAAATGGTAGTAGGCCCAACAAAACCAAGAAGATACCTAACAAGGGAGTTATGGAGTTAACCGGAGCTACATCTGACAACAAATCTCTTAGGGTTAATGACATTACTGATGCTAATGTGAGATATGTGAGTATGGTACTTGGATATAGAGTAACTCATGCAAACAGATTGAATTCAGTTTCCAGCTTATGTATTCATAGTGCATATGAAATGGTAAAGAACAATACTAAGATTGATATCTGTCAATGGATTAAGGATGAATTAATTGATACCTCAAAGAAGATTAAGGGTGACAAGAAAGCGACATTTCATTTTGGCAACCTACTTGTGTGTCTAATTCTTTACTTCACCAAAGAGATATGTGACATTGGTCATAAGGACTCTGGATATGACATCCCGGTAGGCAAAAAAATCAAGGAAGCTATCACCGGTATGGAGAATAATAGTGACAACATTATAACAAATTACTTCAAAAACTTTCAAACTAAAATGAGAGCTAGAGAAAGGTTACCCCAGAGCATAGTAGACAAATATGACAAGCAAATCTGCTTTGTAATCAAACGTGATGAGACATGGATGGAAGTAGTTAGCCCTAGAACTATTTGGGTTATTGAAATGGGTTATGAAGTTGATTTACCCATTCTTGAAACATATGCTAAAACACTACTTGATGCACCTAAGGAACCATCTGAGAGATTCTTTGGTAGTGCTGAAACCATTGAGAGTGTTGTCTTAATGCAGAAGACAAGAAAAAGAAGAGAAAAGTTTATCAGAGATGCATCCATGATGACAAAGGAAATTAAGGAAAATGTAATGAACTTAAGTGGTATATATGCCAGTGAACTAGAAGGACTGAAACCGGAAGTGCATGTTTCACCGGTTGTCACTTCTTCTGATACTGACAGTGGAAAGGCAACAAAATTCAAAAGAGTTGAAAGAAAGAAGAGGAAACCCTCACCAATACCCTCTCCTTCTCCCAAAATAACCAGAACACTAAGGAAGAAGTAATGGGAAACTAGGGAACCTAAAAAGAAGCTTACACCAAAGAAGAAATAGACTAAGACATTGGATACCCTGACACTGGAGGAACTGGTAAATGAGATAATACAGGATGGAAATCTTTGCAATATAAATAAATACTATCATTCTTGCAAAGATTCAAATGAGGAAACAATAGAGGCTTGTATAATTTTGCATTTAGATATATATAAGAAGTTTTTGATTGAAGTTTTAGAGGATCTACCAAATGAATTATATCTAAGACTAGAACCTAAAAGAATGTCAGTGATGGAATTAGACAAAAAGTTAAAGGTTGAAGCATTATTGGTAGTACATCCTATAAATTCTAAGGAGGAAATTGATGAACTAATTGCTAAGGCAAACTGGTCAGTTTTTGTCAGTGGACACTGGAAGGTTATCCTAATGGTTGGTAGAGCGAAAGCGATTGCTGATGAGATTGTAGACAAATGGGATATATTTTTTGTTGAAAAAGAAAAGAAAGAGGAAAAGGAAAGACAAAAAGTAGATAAATCTTTTGCTAAAGTGTACCAAAAGGACAAAGGGAAAGGCAAGATTGGTGGTGTACCTACTATAAAGGTAATAGATAACATCCCTCCACTAGCTTAGGACACCCCTCCATTAACATCAGCATCACCAGTACATACAGAAAATCAACCAGATAAGGCAACTGATGAAGTAACTCATGATGATACTAACCTAGAGTCTGAAATATTTTTCACCATGAATGTGGATACACAAGATATAAACATTGTTGTGGATAAAGAGACTATAGAGGTTAAGGCAGATGGTGTTAAGGACAATAAGATCTCTAAGATACCGACACACTGTTGACTCTCAGAAGGATGAGATACCACCACAAGATAAGGAACTAGAGATAGAGAACCCGATAGAGGATAAGGTAACTAACACTGAGAAACCAAAATTAGAGAAATCGACAATTGAAGAAGTTCTTATATAGACTAAAAAACCAAAAGAAGAAGAGGTACAAACACAGATAGAGAAACCAAAAGAAACTGTAAGTAAAGAGGAAGCAACTGATGGAAATAAGGAGGAAACAATGAAGGTAATTGGGCAAGTTGAGAGGAAATCCATATCAGAACCAAGCACATCAACAGGAGAATTCAGACCCACTAACATAACAGATGTTTTATTGGATTCTATCAAGAGGATAATAGATTGCAATGCCTTAGCATTTAAGGCTATTGATAACACATTACCTATCTTGAAGATGATTGCACCTACTTGTAAGATAGATCACATTAATGATTCTTTAGGTAAATTGGACACATTGTGCAAATTCACCATTGAAAATGTCATAATTATAGATAAGGTGAATGAGGATACTATAAAGGAAAGAGTAGATAAAGACAAAGGAAAATTCTTTGAGAAAACCATAAACAATTGCAATGAGAATATGGATTCATTATTACCAGTACTCAACTCAACAATTTAAGAATATAAGGAGCTGTATAGAGAAGCTTGCAAGCCTCACCATTTGACTGAGGATATAGATGAGGAAATCAAGAAGACACAAAAGGAGATAGATGACATTATGGATAATATGATAGGTTCTTCAGGACTTATCTCATTTCTTGAGTAGGAAATGGTAGTGTATGAGGAAAAGTTAGAGAAAATTGAGAAAGAGAAATGAAGGATAAGGTTAAAGGCCCGTGAACTCAAAAGTAAACTTGGTCCAAGATTGGACAGTCTCATTACTCAGTAGGTTGAGCTATCAAAGGCAACAGTTCAAGGAGAATGGTCACCGGAGCAACAAATGCACTACCTAACCGGCATGATCCAATAGACTGGGACCATTTTCTCCGACAAAAACAAATTCATGTAGAGCCTAAATCTAATTTTGGTAGACATTTTTCAAATTGTAACCAACCGGTTATAGGAGATGAGGTAGCATTTTTGTATTCTTTGATTCTTTTTGACATCCTTTGTCATTGATGTCAAAGGGGGAGTAGTATGGAGAAAAATAAGGAGTAGTATGGAGAAAATAAATACATAGTAGAGATCACTTGCTTAGGGGGAGCACACTTCTTTTTGGATTTCATTTTTGGATAGTAGTTTTGGATTTTTCTCATGAGTTTTACCATCAATGCCAAAGGGGGAGATTGTTGGAATTCTATACTCTAATGAGAATAGTTGATGTTGTCATTGATGGCAACCAACTGGCAACCAACTGGCAACAAGTTTCTACACATGCACCGGCAACACAAACATCATGCACCGGCAGGCACCAACACCACCAGACACATTCAGCAGCATCCAGATTACACCGCAAATGAAGTATACCAACACTCAACCTGACATGGGATAAAGTTTTGCTTATTTGAATTGTATTGTAAATGTAATTAATTATTTGTAAGCTAGCTTGGTGTATTGTAATAGACTTGTCATGCCCAAAATTTAGGGCAAAAACAGAATGATTTTTTTTTAAAAAAAAATACGACTAGTTAATTAACCAAGTTTACTTTCACGACATGTGATAACATGTTGTCCGAATGAAAATCGAACTAACTTTGATACTAACAAAGTATCGAACTTAATTAAAATTCATTTGTGGAAACTAAATGTTTTTATTTATTTTCTCATCAAATAAAGTCGTTATTATAATTTATTAACTCATTTTAAATGGATAGACGAAGATGAAAATTTGATCTCCCATAAAGCCATATTCTCTAAATTTCATTTTAAATCATTAATTAAATTAATGGATTAAAGTGTCAAATTAATTTTCTAAATGACATTATTCGATCAGGAAAATTACCTTTCCAAAAATCAATTTTAGTTATCAAGGAATTAATTTTCCCCTTCTATTTAATCTAAGGCTCCACAATTAGTTAGTTCTAAAATAATTAAATGGAAATAAAAAATGCCCCGTCTATCTAATTTGAAACCCTAACTAATTTTAAATATAATATCCCACTACTAATAAATAATTATCATAAAAAAAACTAATTTAAAATTACACTATAAAATTACTTCTTTGTCATTTTTTTTTTTTAAAATAAACTTAATCTTATTTACTTTCCCTCTACCCTAGCTCTAACCGAGCTAGGGTTTCTCTTTTTTTTTAAAGTTTATTATATATATATTTTTTTTTCCTAACCCCATTACCCCGCAGGACGGCCATGGCGGCGAACGGGTCGAGCGAATGCAGGGAGGAGGCGAAATGGTGGAGGTCGGCGCAGCCAAAATCTCCACTATGCAAAGCACAGTGGGCTCGGCCACCGGCCACTGTGTATAACACAGTGCGCACGGCCGCCGGCCACTGTGCAGTGCACAGTGGGCTCGGCTCGCTGGCCACTATACCATGCAAAGTGTGCTCGGCCGTCGGCCACTATGCCATGCACAGTGCGTTCAGCCGCCGGCCACTATGCATTGCATAGTGCGCTCGACCCCGATCGAAACCCTCCACGCAAATTTTTTTTTTGTTATTATTTTTAAAAAATATATATAAATATATATTTTATATATATATATATATAAATATATATTATATATATATATATATATTTATATATATATATGTATATTTATATATATATATATATACATATTTGTTATTATGTATATTAAAAAAAACAGTGAAAGAAGTTTATTTATATTTTCATTCACAGAGATGAATAATGTTTTTTTTTGTTGTCCATTTGTTTTATGAAAATAGGATTTAGATGGAATTTCCATATATTTAACACTCTGATTTTATTTTAAACTATTTAATATCAAAGGCATAAATTGATTTTCTGTTAAAATCTAAGGTAAATAAATGTAAAATAAAATCACAGCAAGTAAATAGTTATAGATTTATTTTCTACAATAAAATAACCATAGGTATCAATAAATTTTCAATAGCATCTTATCATTTTGAAGTTTAATAATCTCAAGTTAAGGAATTAGAAGGGAGGAATGCTTTAGATTTTATTCCTAAAATTAATTGTGTAATTTCATTCTTGCAACTATCATTTTCTAGGATTCAAAAACACAAAAATCTTACAATAGGAAATTTAAACTGCAATATATGCCTTTAAAACAACATGCATGCAATCATTTAAATATTAACAATAAATATTATTCATATTTTTCTGCAAGTAGAATGAAGGTAAGTTAATTAAAAACTGATTTTTTTTTCCATATTACAAAAGAAGCTTTTGCATGCAAATCAAGCAACCCTTTACTTTTCAAAATAGAAATAGAAACATATCTGGCTTTTTACAACTCTATCGATATTCTGCAAAATTACAAGATGTTTCTTTATTTAACTACAATATTAAATCACATGTCCTATCTCAAAATTACAACTTGTCTCTCATTCAACGAATGAGGGTATATTTCAACTATCAAATTTAAACAAATAACTGCAAAAGGATTTAAGTATCTTCAACAATAATCTTCTGCATCTTTTCACGGTTCCTATTCTCTTCTCCTGACTTTCCTACATAATAAATCACAATATGACCACGGAGTGCTCACCTCCCAGCCTAGGCTAACTGGTAGCGACCCCCGAGCTCGGAGAACCAATTCCTAGATGGGTAACAAACATGCAAACTCCAAGAAGACATAAATACACACATAGATCTTCAGGCACACTCCCAACTTGGCTACACAGCACCACACTTCGGTGATGATCTTTTCAAGGGTGGTAGTGGACCAATACCCTGAGGAGAACTGCAAGTATGGTAAAACAAGTAGCCACCTCATGGCACAATAAATACATCAAGAAACTCACCCCCATATTCCTTATGCCCCCCAAGGCATTCTAGCCTTATATCCCTCCTTATGACCCCCATTGCACAAATAGGCCATACAGCAAGGGTCACACAAAGATCCCTTGTGATCGCTCTCAAACGAGAGTCTCTCACTCGAGGGTTGTCACTGCTACCACCCACAAGATCCTCTTCTCTCCCAAGAGTAAGAGGTCTTGAGAAAACTCCCAAAACACAACAAAGCATAATGCAAAATTTTCAAATGAAATTCTAAAACAAGTCATTCAAGAACACAGATCTCTTCTCCAATCATACATTCAAACACATACAAGAAAATAGACATTTTAAAGAATAATCTAACCAACCTTAATCTGCCCAATGGTAGTATAATATTTGAGGAAGAGATGCCCAATCAACGGATCTTCTTCTTCTACTCTTAGTTAAATTTCTTATTCCAAAACTATACTTTTTCTTTTCAAAATTTTCTCTTGTCTCCAAAAATGGAGAGTGGGTGATTACCCTCAAATTCTCAAAATCTTGCTTAAGAAGCTCATTCTCTAAGTTCTCACAAGTTTCTAAAAACCAAAAAGGAAAGAAAAGCAGAATGCAAAAAGACTCTCATTCGAATAGGAAAAATCTCAATTAGATTTAAACTTCTAATTTTCAATTTTCGCATAACTCAAAAAAGCCAATTTTTAAAGTGTCAAAAAGATCATTTAAAAGTAGAAACTTGTCTAAAATTACCCCTAACCCCTAGGTATACCTTATGGGATTTAGGAAACCCTATTAAACTACCCCTAGGTGTTCATTTAACCCATTTTAAACCCCTCTGAAGTTTATTTTCGGGTCAAACATATGTTGACCACTCCAGAGATTATATTCCCAAAGTATTTATGACAACACATTATATTATTTAAGAAAAACTATAGTTAAACACTTTCCCACCAAGAGACAAAAATAAAACATTTAAATTTAAATCCACACATGTGTCAAGTGACACAAATAAAACACTTTTACAAAATAAAACATGAAATTGTCTTTTATGGTTTTTAAACATTAAATTTAAATAACACTTAACACTCATGTAGCATATACTATTACGAATAAAATACAACACAAATGGGGTGTTGTCTCTCCAAATAGACAACCCCTGGCTTACAAACATACATAAGTCTAGGTTTGGTTCTCCGTAATTTTCCATGGTCACATGGTAAATTTCCTGCGCATCTCAATTTACACATTAGTACTTTCAAATATCCACATATAATATAATTCAAAGGAATAACAATACACATCATCACTTGCATACAATTTTCATCTGCACAGATTAAATACATCTTTTATCAAGCAATTTCACATAAGCAATTTCATCCCAATTCACATAAACTAACCATACATCATAGTTCTATATTCATAGTAAAGTCCTGCAAATTTAATAACGACATCTATCATTGCAATATCATCCTATCTAACAATCATGAAGTGTTCTATCTCATAAAGCATATAAGTAAATAATCAAATCATAGCAATGTTATCCAAATCCTGAAATCATATAAGTTCTAAGTCTCAAAATGCATCAACATAAAGTATCTATAATAGTTTAAATATAAAATCCACTGAATGTCAGACTGAGTCGAGGTGAGGCCTCACATCCTCCCACTCTAGGCATGAACTTCCTCCTGGAGTTCATCAAAGAGGTGGGGGTACTCTGATCTCATACATGTTGCATCCTCCCATGAAGCTGTAACCTCATCGTAACAATCCCACTGGACCCTAACCAGGTCCAGCTCTCGACCTCGAAGGGACAACGTCCAGCGTGCCAAAATGCGAATGGGCTCCAAAGCTAGCTGCCCGTCCGACTCCACCTGCAAGGCATCCCAATCTAAAATGTGAGACTCATCATAGATATATTTTCTCAAAACTGATACATGAAACACATCGTGGATGCGTGACAGGCTAGGTGGCAAAGCTAAATGGTAGGCAACTGGGCCTATCCTCTCAAGAATCTCAAAAGGTCCTACAAAGTGAGGTGCGAGCTTAGAACCCTTTCCGTAATGGATTGGTCTATTATGCGGTCGCACTCTCAAGAAAACTCTGTCTCCAACCAAGTAGCTACGATCTATCCTTTTTGCATCAACATATTTCTTCTATCTATCTTGAGCCTCTCTGAGACGCTGCCTAATCAATTCCACCTACTATTCCATATCCTGAACTATCTCAGGACCAATAGCAACTCTATCCTCTATGCGATCCCAACTCAAGGGCGTCCTGCAAGGCCTACCGTATAATGCCTGATAGGGTGGCATCCCCAAAGAAGTATGATGCCCATTGTTATAGGCAAACTCCACTAAGGGAAGATACTCCTCCCACCGGGTCTGATGATCCATTATGTACATGCGAAGCATATCCTCTAACACCTGATTGACCCTCTCTATCTGACCATCTGTCTCCGGGTGATAGGTTGTACTGAAATTGAGCTTAGTGCCCATAGCTGCCTGCAATAACTTCCAAAAGGAAGAAGTGAAAAGAGAATCCCTGTCAGATATAATCTTGTGGGGTACGCCATGAAGTCTAACAATGTCTCGCAAGAACACCTGTGCTACTGCTGGAGCTATGAATGTAGTACGAACTGGTGAAAAGTGAGCTACTTTGGTCAACTTGTCAACTGTCACCAAGATAGCATCATGGCGACGAGAAGACATAGGAAGACCAATGACAAAATCCATGGATATAGTATCCCACTTCCACTCTGGTATAGCATTAGATTGGAGCAACCAACCTGGATGGTGGTGCTCCACTTTTACCCTCTGACACTTGAGGCATCGAGCTACTATCTCAGCAATGAGCTGCCGCATTCCCGGCCAATGATACAACTGCCTCAAGTCAGCATGCAACTTCTTAACCCTGGGATGCGCTGCATAAGGAGCTCTATGAGCCTCCATGACAATGAACTCTCGCAATCCTTCGGAGGATGGTACATAAATGCGCCCTTTGTGGCATAACAGTCCATCGGACTCCAAAGAATAATCCACATATTTCCCTTCTAGAGTAACCTGAGATCATATTACCTGACCAACCTCTGCATACCATCCATCCTCTGGCAAGTGCTGTAGTATACGGTCTCTCAAGTCCATGCCCATGGATATGGTGTAAACCTCGTGTCATCTCCTACTCAAGGCATCTGCAACTACATTTTCCTTTCTCTTGATGTAGTGAACATCAAAATCATATTCACACAAGAACTCCATCCATCTCCTCTGACGTGCATTAAGGTTCGGCTGAGTGAAGATGTACTGAAGACTCTGATGATCTGAATGCAACTCGAAGTGATGTCCTAAAAGGAAGTGTCTCCACCTCACAAGTGCATGCACTACTACTACGAGCTCAAGGTCGTGAGTGGGACAGTTAAGTTCATGAGTCTTAAGTTTCCTGGACTCAAAAGCTATGGCCCTACCATCCTGCATAAGAACTGCCCCTAAACCCTCTAGTGAAGCATCTGTACAAACCATGAAGTCAGCTGTAGGATCTAGTACAACAAGGATAGGAGTGCTAGTAAGTGCCTTCTTGAGTTCCTGAAAGGCCTTCTCGCACTTCTCTGTCCACTCAAATTTCTTCCCTTTACGCTGAAGAGAAGTAATAGGGTGTGTGACTTTGGAGAAACCCTCAACAAAACGTCGGTAATACCCTGCTAAGCCCATGAAACTCCTGACCTCTGTCACACTGGTAGGTGCTGGCCAATCCATAATAGCCCTAATCTTTGATGGGTCAACTGAGATCCCATCACCGAAAATAACATGTCCAAGGTACTTGACCTCAAATCGAAAGAAAGCACACTTCGATAGGCTGCCAAACAACTGGTTATTCCGCAAACACTGCAAAAACTGCTTCAAGTGCTCCTCATGCTCCTTCTCATTCCGAGAATATATCAGTATATCATCGAGAAACACAATAACAAAATGGTCCAGAAAGGTATGGAACACCCCATTCATGAGGCTCATAAAAACTGCTGGTGCATTTGTAAGTCCAAAGGGGACTACGGTAAACTCATAGTGACCATATCTAGTGCAGAATGCAGTCTTGTGGATATCATTTTCCACTATTCTCAACTGATGGTATCCTAACTTCAGATCTATTTTGGAAAAGACTTTGGCACCCTGAAGTTGGTCAAATAAATCATCAATTCTGGGCAAAGAATATCGGTTATTGATGGTTACTTTATTTAGCTGCTGATAATCCATACACAAATGGAGAGATCCATCCTTCTTCTTAATGAAGATGACCGGTGCACCCCAAGGGGATACGCTAGGATGAATATGACCCTTCTCAAGGAGTTCCTCAAGCTGTATTTTAAGTTCATTTAGCTCATTTTTGGTCATCCTATAAGGTGCTCTAGAAACTGGCTCGGCTCCTGGTACTAGGTCTATATGAAAATCAATCTCTCTATGGGGAGGCATTCCCGGTAATTCTGAAGGAAATACATCTGAATATCCCTTAAGGATAGGATGGTCATCAAGCAATGTTTCTTTTTCCTCCTCTTCTCCTCTATCACTAATAGGTACCTCTCACGAAACCTCTCTGTGAATATCTCCCAAGTGAGAGTATCGGGAACTAATCCGCATTTGTACCCTTCCTGTCTCCACCAAGTGGAGGTTGTCCCTCTCAGAAGATGAACTGCGACTCATGCTTTCAAGTTGCTCTCATAAGAATGCAATGCAATGCAAAGCACCTCTCAAGACTCAGAAGCAATGCCTCAGCCTCTACTCCATCTGTAGAACCTCCGAAGGATGGTGGTTGGAGGCGCATGACCTCCCTGATGAGATCCCCAGGATCTCGACGAGCTCTCTCAAAATAAACTGGTTCCACCGCTGGAGGTGGTCCTGGCAAATGCACAGACTCTGGCTCATTTCCACCTTGGCTCTCTATAGGAATCAGAGCTGGGCTCCTGCTTCGTTCTCTATCAACAGATCTATGGCTCCCAGAGTCATGACTCCTAACCTGAGGGTTCTCTGCTGGGATCCTTTCCTAAACTATGCCAATAAGATTCTGAATGGCTGCTAAGAGGTCTCAGTTAGGTTCATTTGGTTGTTTGGGAGGTGCTCCTGGGTTATCCTCTGGAACCGATGCCTCCCTCTCTACCTCTTCGCATGCTATGCACACACGTCTAGGACTCCGTCCGCGCTTGCAAGCTTGTCGTGTCGTCGGAGGCATCCTAAGAGGAAAAATAAGGCCAAATAATTAATTAATTTCTTTTAGAATAATATTAATTCAGTTAAATTCAAAAGTCTGATAAAATCAATTTAACAAAATAATTTAAATAATCTAAGGCGAAATGTAAGTGGAGTAAGGTTCCTAGTGTGGAAACCTTGCTCTGATACCAAAATGTCATGCCCAAAATTTAGGGCAAAAACAGAACGATTTTTTTTTTTAAAAAAAATACGACTAGTTAATTAACCAAGTTTACTTTCACAACATGTGATAACATGTTTGAACAAAAATCGAACTAACTCTGATACTAACAAAGTATTGAACTTAATTAAAATTCATTTGCGGAAACTAAATGCACAGACTCTGGCTCATTTCCACCCTGGCTCTCTATAGGAATCGGAGCTGGGCTCCTGCTTCGTTCTCTATCAACAGATCTATGGCTCCCAGAGTCATGACTCCTAACCTGAGGGTTCTCTGCTGGGATCCTTTCCTAAACTATGCCAATAAGATTCTGAATGGCTGCTAAGAGGTCTCAGTTAGGTCCTGGCAAATGCACAGACTCTGGCTCATTTCCACCCTGGCTCTCTATAGGAATCGGAGCTGGGCTCCTGCTTCGTTCTCTATCAACAGATCTATGGCTCCCAGAGTCATGACTCCTAACCTGAGGGTTCTCTGTTGGGATCCTTTCCTAAACTATGCCAATAAGATTCTGAATGGCTGCTAAGAGGTCTCAGTTAGGTTCATTTGGTTGTTTGGGAGGTGCTCCTGGGTTATCCTCTGGAACCGATGCCTCCCTCTCTACCTCTTCGCATGCTATGCACACACGTCTAGGACCCCGTCCGCGCTTGCGAGCTTGTCGTGTCGTCGGAGGCATCCTAAGAGGAAAAATAAGGCCAAATAATTAATTAATTTCTTTTAGAATAATATTAATTCAGTTAAATTCAAAAGTCTGATAAAATCAATTTAACAAAATAATTTAAATAATCTAAGGCGAAATGTAAGTGGAGTAAGGTTCCTAGTGTGGAAACCTTGCTCTGATACCAAAATGTCATGCCCAAAATTTAGGGCAAAAACAGAACGATTTTTTAAAAAAAAAAAAATACGACTAGTTAATTAACCAAGTTTACTTTCACAACATGTGATAACATGTCTGAACAAAAATCAAACTAACTCTGATACTAACAAAGTATTGAACTTAATTAAAATTCATTTGCGGAAACTAAATGCACAGACTCTGGCTCATTTCCACCCTGGCTCTCTATAGGAATTGGAGCTGGGCTCCTGCTTCGTTCTCTATCAACAGATCTATGGCTCCCAGAGTCATGACTCCTAACCTGAGGGTTCTCTGCTGGGATCCTTTCCTAAACTATGCCAATAAGATTCTGAATGGCTGCTAAGAGGTCTCAGTTAGGTCCTGGCAAATGCACAGACTCTGGCTCATTTCCACCCTGGCTCTCTATAGGAATCGGAGCTGGGCTCCTGCTTCGTTCTCTATCAACAGATCTATGGCTCCCAGAGTCATGACTCCTAACCTGAGGGTTCTCTGCTAGGATCCTTTCCTAAACTATGCCAATAAGATTCTGAATGGCTGCTAAGAGGTCTCAGTTAGGTTCATTTGGTTGTTTGGGAGGTGCTCCTGGGTTATCCTCTGGAACCGATGCCTCCCTCTCTACCTCTTCGCATGCTATGCACACACGTCTAGGACCCCGTCCGCGCTTGCGAGCTTGTCATGTCGTCGGAGGCATCCTAAGAGGAAAAATAAGGCCAAATAATTAATTAATTTCTTTTAGAATAATATTAATTCAGTTAAATTCAAAAGTCTGATAAAATCAATTTAACAAAATAATTTAAATAATCTAAGGCGAAATGTAAGTGGAGTAAGGTTCCTAGTGTGGAAACCTTGCTCTGATACCAAAATGTCATGCCCAAAATTTAGGGCAAAAACAGAACGATTTTTTAAAAAAAAAAAAATACGACTAGTTAATTAACCAAGTTTACTTTCACAACATGTGATAACATGTCTGAACAAAAATCGAACTAACTCTGATACTAACAAAGTATTGAACTTAATTAAAATTCATTTGCGGAAACTAAATGTTTTTATTTATTTTCTCATCAAATAAAGTCATTATAATTTATTAACTCATTTTAAATGGATAGACGAAGATGAAAAATTGATCTCCCATAAAGCCATATTCTCTAAATTTCATTTTAAATCATTAATTAAATTAATGGATTAAAGTGTCAAATTAATTTTCTAAATGACATTATTCGATGAGGAAAATTATCTTTCCAAAAATCAATTTTAGTTATCAAGGAATTAATTTTCCCCTTCTATTTAATCTAAGGCTCCACAATTAGTTAGTTCTAAAATAATTAAATGGAAATAAAAAATGCCCCGTCTATCTAATTTGAAACCCTAACTAATTTTAAATATAATATTCCACTACTAATAAATAATTATCATGAAAAAAACTAATTTAAAATTACACTATAAAATTACTTCTTTGGCATTTTTTTTTTTTAAATAAACTTAATCTTATTTACTTTACCTCTACCCTAGCTCTAACCGAGCTAGGGTTTCTCTTTTTTTTAAAAGTTTATTTTATATATATATATATATTTCCTAACCCCATTACCCCGCAGGGCAGCCATGGCGGCGGACGGGTCGAGCGAATGCAGGAGATGGCGAATGTAGGGAGGAGGCGGAATGGTGGAGGTTGGCGCCGCCAAAATTTCCACTGTGCAAAGCACAGTGGGCTCGGCCGCCGGCCACTGTGTATAACACAATGCGCACGGCCACCAGCCACTATGCAATGCACAGTGGGCTCGGCCCGCCGGCCACTATGCCATGCACAGTGTGCTCAGCCGCCGGCCACTGTGCCATGCATAGTGCGCTCGGCCGCCGGCCACTGTGCATTGCACAGTGCGCTTGGCCCCGGCCGAAACCCTCCATGCAAATTTTTTTTTGTTATAAATTTTTAAAAAAATATATAAATATATATTATATATATAAATATATATATATATATATATATTTATATAAATATATATATATATATATATATATTTATATAAATATATATATATATATGTATATTTATATATATATACATATTTGTTATTATGTATATTAAAAAAAATAGTGAAAGAAGTTTATTTATATTTTGATTCACAGAGATGAATAATGTTTTTTTTTGTTGTCCATTTGTTTTATGAAAATAGGATTTAGATGGAATTTCCATATATTTAACACTCTGATTTTATTTTAAACTGTTTAATATCAAAGGCATAAATTGATTTTCTGCTAAAATATAAGGTAAATAAATGTAAAATAAAATCACAGCAAGTAAATAGTTATAGATTTATTTTCTACAATAAAATAACCATAGGTATCAATAAATTTTCAATAGCATCTTATCATTCTGAAGTTTAATAATCTCAAGTTAAGGAATTAGAAGGGAGGAATGCTTTAGATTTTATTCCTAAAATTAATTGTGTAATTTCATTCTTGCAACTATCATTTTCTAGGATTCAAAAACACAAAAATCTTACAATAGGAAATTTAAACTACAATATACGCCTTTAAAACAACATGCATGCAATCATTTAAATATTAACAATAAATATTATTCATATTTTTCTGCAAGTAGAATGAAGGTAAGTTAATTAAAAACTGATTTTTTTTTCCATATTACAAAAGAAGCTTTTGCATGCAAATCAAGCAACTCTTTACTTTTCAAAATAGAAATAGAAACATATCTGGCTTTTTACAACTCTATCGATATTTTGTAAAATTACAAGATGTTTCTTTATTTAACTACAATATTAAATCACATGTCCTATCTCAAAATTACAACTTGTCTCTCATTCAACGAATGAGGGTATATTTCTACTATCAAATTTAAACAAATAACTGCAAAAAGATTTAAGTATCTTCAACAATAATCTTCTGCATCTTTTCATGGTTCCTATTCTCTTCTCCTGACTTTCCTGCATAATAAATCACAATATGACCACGGAGTGCTCACCTCCCAGCCTAGGCTAACTGGTAGCCACCCCCGAGCTCGGAGAACCAATTCCTAGACGAGTAACAAACATGCAAACTCCAAGAAGACATAAATACACACATAGATCTTCAGGCACACTCCCAACTTGGCTACACAGCACCACACTTCGGTGATGATTTTTTTAAGGGTGGTAGTGGACCAATACCCTGAGGAGAACTGCAAGTATGGTAAAACAAGTAGCCACCTCATGGCACAATAAATACATCAAGAAACTCACCCCCATATTCCTTATGCCCCCCAAGGCATTCTAGCCTTATATCCCTCCTTATGACCTCCATTGCACAAATAGGCCATGCAGCAAGGGTCACACAAAGATCCCTTGTGATTGCTCTCAAACGAGAGTCTCTCACTCGAGGGTTGTCACTGCTACCACCCACAAGATCCTCTTCTCTCCCAAGAGTAAGAGGTCTTGAGAAAACTCCCAAAACACAACAAAGCATAATGCAAAATTTTCAAATGAAATTCTAAAACAAGTCATTCAAGAACACAGATCTCTTCTCCAATCATACATTCAAACACATACAAGAAAATAGACATTTTAAAGAATAATCTAACCAACCTTAATCTGCCCAATGGTAGTATAATATTTGAGGAAGAGCTGCCCAATCCACGGATCTTCTTCTTCTACTCTTAGTTAAATTTCTTATTTGAAAACTATACTTTTTCTTTTCAAAATTTTCTCTTGTCTCCAAAAATGGAGAGTGGGTGATTACCCTCAAATTCTCAAAATCTTGCTTAAGAAGCTCATTCTCTGAGTTCTCACAAGTTTCTAAAAACCAAAAAGGAAAGAAAAGCAGAATGCAAAAAGACTCTCATTCGAATAGGAAAAATCTCAATTAGATTTAAACTTCTAATTTTCAATTTTCGCACAACTCAAAAAAGCCAATTTTTAAAGCGTCAAAAAGATCATTTAAAAGTAGAAACTTGTCTAAAATTACCCCTAACCCCTAGGTATACCTTATGGGCTTTAGGAAACCCTATTAAACTACCCCTAGGTGTTCATTTAACCCATTTTAAACCCCTCTGAAGTTTATTTTCGGGTCAAACATATGTTGACCACTCCAGAGATTATATTCCCAAAGTATTTATGACAACACATTATATTATTTAAGAAAAACTATAGTTAAACACTTTCCCACCAAGAGACAAAAATAAAACATTTAAATTTAAATCCACACATGTCAAGTGACACAAATAAAACACTTTTACAAAATAAAACATGAAATTGTCTCTTGTGGTTTTTACACAATAAATTTAAATAACACTTAACACTCATGCAGCATATACTGTTACGAATAAAATACAACACAAACGGGGTGTTGTCTCTCCAAATAGACAACCCCTGGCTTACGAACATACATAAGTCTAGGTTTGGTTCTCCGTAATTTTCCATGGTCACATGGTAAATTTCCTGCGCATCTCAATTTACACATTAGTACTTTCAAATATCCACATATAATATAATTCAAAGGAATAACAATACACATCATCACTTGCATACAATTTTCATCTGCACAGATTAAATACATCTTTTATCAAGCAATTTCATCCCAATTCACATAAACTAAACATACATCATAGTTCTATATTCATAGTAAAGTCCTGCAAATTTAATAATGACATCTATCATTGCAATATCATCCTATCTAACAATCATGTAGTGTTCTATCTCATAAAGCATATAAGTAAATCATCAAATCATAGCAATGTTATCCAAATCCCGAAATCATATAAGTTCTAAGTCTCAAAATACATCAACATAAAGTATCTATAATAGTCTAAATATAAAATCCACTAAATGTCAGACTGAGTCGAGGTGAGGCCTCACAAGACTCATATATGTATGAGATCTTGTAGATCATTTTTGTAATGTAATGAATAGGAATATAGGAATGGAATTGTAAGGAAGAAAGACTGAATATTATTGTTGGACAACGAAAGGTTTTTGGTATATGACTAAGCATAAAATGATACTGAACCAGGCATTGGAGATGCTATTTTGAGCAGTACATTGTATTGGATTTAATTATCCATATTGTAGTCAGTGAGACTCTTTTGAGGAGTGCGCTCCAGGCAGTTGGCCTTCCTGCATGTGCAGACCCCTATTGTAAGTAATATGTATTCATATTGGCAAGTGGGTAAATATTTTGGGTCACAAATCCCACCAAGGTTTTTCCCACACTGGGTTTCCTCGTTAAAATATTATGTGTTATGGTGTGCATTTATGTTGTCTCTATTATTTCTCTTTACTGCATTATTTCTTGTTTATCGGTACATTGCTTTGGATTACAAAATTATAAATAAGTTTAAATATTCCACTAACCAGTTAGACACTGATTCACCCCCGCCCCTCTCAATGTCTTTGGGACTATCATTGAATCTAACAGGTTCAAACTTCATAGCTCCAAAAGATCCAAATTCTTCAAGCTCAAAAGAAGATAATTTCCCAACCAAGGTATCTCTGTTGACAGAAGTATTAGCCATTTTTCTCAATTCATTAATTATAGTAGCCTTCATCTTGTAACCTAGTGGTAAAGCTCTCAGAACTTTAAAAACTATTTCATCTCCACTCAAAGTTCCACCACAACATTTAATTCCCATAACAATCTCATTTACGCTTTCGTATCTCACTTGATAACCATTAAGTTTAGCAATCTTCATAGTAGGGTCACCTTCATTAAGAGTCTCCATCTTATCCCATATAGCCTTTGTAGATGACTTATCAATTAATCCCATTATTTTCTAATCAGAAAGTGCACGCAAGAGGACTTCTCTTGCTCTACAATCATTCTCAAGCTCCTTATCCAAGTTTGTCAGAGGAGGATTTCCAAATGTTGGATTATAAGGTGTAACACCATTCTGTGTGATCTCCCAAATATCCTTACCAAGACATCTTAGATGAGTCTCCATCTTAATCTTCCATACTGTGTAATTTGTTCCATCAAACTTGAGAATATCTCTCCAAAAGATAGCTCCAAATGAACTAGATGAACTTGAACTGTTAGTCGCTATAGGGTCTTCCTCAAGTGGTTAAGCTTTCTATAGAGAGGACCAGAGTTCTGATACCAATTGTTAGACAATTGAAATAATTGGAAGACAACTGAGAGGGGGAGGGTAAATCAGTTGTCTCATATTATCGGAACCTTAAGAAATTTAAAACTTTAATACCAGAAACCAAAAGATCAATATTGGAATGCATAAACCAAATATTGAAATAGCAGATAAACCAATTAAACATAAATGATAATCAGAGAATAAATACCATCCACATGACACCAAGATTTATACATGGAAAACCCGATAAAGAGAAAAACCACGGTGGGAAGCCTACCCATAGTCAGATAATACTTTTACAGTAAGTATGTGAATTACAATTGAGGGGCCTGCACTTGCAGGAAGACCAACAACCTAGAGCACACTGCTCATCATAAAAGGAGTCTCACTGACTACATAGAAATCCAGACTACAATCTGGAAGAAGAAATGAACTGCAAAGATAGCATCTCCTATGCTTGAATACAGTTCCAGTTAAGCTCAATACCGAAGGACTAAATCATCTTACATAAACCCAACTCCATCCCCAATGATCGATCAAATCTTCTGCCTGAATGATATTACATTATTTTCACATTACATATCCATATCCATTACCATAATGATCTATAATGAGATCTTACATCATATATACAAACCCTTGACCATAAACAATAAGGTCGACCACCAGACAATAAACCAATTACATAATTACAAAAACTGTCGACCTAAGACCAAACAAATAATATCCAACCCATAAGACATCCTAGAAACACATCGAGAGGTCCAATCCACACATTATATTAAGTCGGTCCTTAACCTAGATCAATGAGGACCCAATTTAGGTCCACACGCTAAAGAAATGATCTCCATCAACCAAGTCTTGAACATGATCACCATCAACATCCTGAATCCATACCAAAAGCTGCACCAACACCACTTATGCATATCATCAAAGATCTTCATCAAAGCTCTGCTGGTGAAACCCTCGCCAGAACCACAAACAAAACTTCCAAGCAAACAGGATAGCATCTGATCACCAGAAAAAAAATCAACTGACTGGATATGAACCAGAGTAGCATGAATAAGACAATTTCATAACCCAACATACCAGAGCGTACCGGATCATGTTAGATCCAAACCAACCAGAAACCACACAACCTACTGGGACCAGAAGAGTGTCTGTAAAGCATCCAAACTAGCTAGTGTTGGCATCAATGACAAAACATTAATGCAACACATAATCAATTCCTCCAAATGGAAAATATACATATGTTGACTTAGTAGAAGAGGGTAACAAAAGATTCTGAAGAGCTTCCTAAAGCATACCCTAATACATTGGTGTTGGTTGAAGCAAATCCCATAGTGATATCTTAGTGGAAGTAACATGAAGATTTTCTACCAGATCATAATTAATAGACTAGTTGGATATAGGTTTGGGTGCTTGAGGAAGGTTAGGTTGAGGTGGTGGTAAATAAGTACTATTTTAATCTACATTTCGCTTGTTCCTTCTTTTTATAAGTATGTGGGACAAAGTTGTGAAAAGAATTCTAAGATTGAGTAAACCTTGTAGACAAATCTAGAAACTTTTCTTCAAATTTTTTATCATACATAGACTTACTCTTCTTCGATGAGGGACTAGTGGCAATCACGTAAATAACCGGTCTCTTAGGCTTATGAGCAGAAAAGACTATGATAACATTCACAAACTTCTAATTGTCCAAGGAAGAATAATCTACACATGGGTTGACCTTAGTATTGGCATTTCATGAAAATTGCATTAATGAAGTATAAGTGTTGTCATTGATGTCAATTGTAAGTAGTAATGGAGTTGCAATGCAACCGGTAGTTGAGAAGTGAAGGAAATTGGTATTACTAGTGAAGTATTGAGATCAACCAATAACCCTACCTATTGATATGCCAAACCCTAACTGATGGAGCTTGGGGAATTGGTTGTGTTGATTTATGATCAAATGGTGATCAAAGATGATTATGCCATGTATGCATGATGCATGTGATGATTTTCAAAGTGGTTTTGGCACATAGAGATAATTGTTTTATCTTGGGAATGAGAGAGTGCATAGCATGAAGTGGAAACTGCATGATGAGTTACAAGATTTGATAAAGTGGTGATCAAGGAGTGGTTGAGGTTGTCTTGTACAATGTGCAATGATTGCTATGTAGTCCAATGGTCATGTTTGAATCAATTTGTTTGTAATCTCTATGAGATCTTAGGTTTTGGATGTGTTACCAAGCTATTGTTTTGCTTATAAGGTCAATGAGTTGTTTTCTTGTAGTGTTGGTAATTTTGGTTAAGTGTCAGTGTGATTGATTGCCGAATTAGGAGTATCTACAGAATGTTTGAAGGCAGATAGGAGCATGAAAAGGAACTGATCAAGTAGAGTAGTGCTATTTACCAGATCAACAAGACCTTGTTGTTCTCTAACAATTACAACAGTTAAATCCCTTAATCAGGTAAGCTTTAATAGGCTTAGTGCTATCTAAATCCTCTAACCAAGTGATCCATTAGCTTGGATTTCAAATCCTCTATCGAGGTTACTCCTAATAGGGTATTGCTTTTAACAAGGCATTGTAGTCAATCTGTTAACCGAGGGGTCCTTAACCGGATCTATTCCTAGCAGAACATTTTTGTAAAGCTTTAATAGGCTTGCCTCCTAACAGGGCAAACTTCAGAAGAGTTCAGAATTATTGTGGGTATTCATCCCCACCATGGTTTTTCCCATTTGGCTTTCCATGTTAAAAAACATTGTATCAAGTGGTGAATGGTTTTTGTGGTTATGTTTTGAAATGGTTAATCTGTTAAACTAGTAAAGCCACTTAGATGTGTTAAGATGACCAGAAGCGATTTGAAATGTGATTTTACTAATGTTAGTAAAATGATTTTACTAATGTTAGTAAAATGATTTGATATTTTGGTTAAATGGTTTGAGAGTTTTAGATATGTAACACTGTTATTCAGTTATGCTAGTCAATCAGTAAACTGTCAGAGCAGTTCCAGTTTGTAGTTCAGTGATTGTTTTATGAATTGATTTTTGAGTTTGGCGAAAGTTTAGTTTTTTTTTTATCTACTGATTCATCCCCCCCCTCTCTGTAGTTTTCTGGATCCTTATTGATTCATCATATCATCAATTGGTATCAGAGCATTTCAGGTCCTATAGTTTCTAAGCCTAACAACTTGAGGTAAAGATCTAGGAGAACATGATGAAGAAAGAAGGTCCAAAGTTCAATAGGGAAAACTACATAATATGGAGTGATAGGATGAATATCTATATCAAAAGCTTAGGAAGTCAATATTGGGAACATGTTGTGACCAAATATACCATGCCTAGTGGGATTCTATCTGATGATCAAAAGAAGGAGCAACAAGAGAATAATCAAGCATTGGAGGCCATTATTAGTTCCTTGTCTGATTCAGAGTATTTTGATGTCCATGTTTTGGAGACTTCTTATGATGCATGAAAGAAACTTGAGGATATCTATAGCGGTGATGAGCATGTGAAGATTGCCAAAGAAGATAGTCTGAGAGGTAAATTTGATGACATGCAGATGGCTGAAGGTGAGAATATTCAACAGTATGGTCAGAGGATCAAAGAGATAGTCAATGAGATCAAAAGCGCAGATGGTAAAGTGGAGGATACCACAATGGTTAGTAAGGTGTTGAGAACCCTTCTACTAGTCTATGCTATTTGAGTTGTAGCCATTCAGGAACTCAAGTCTATTGATAAAACAAAGGTAACCTATTTCACCTAAATCCTAAAGTCAATAATTGTTCAATTGCTAAAGTAGAAGATAGGTGGCTTTGACATCAAAGATTTTGTCATGTGAACTTTGATAACATTGTCAAAGTCAGTAATCATTTGAACAAACCGATGAATGCTCTGTGTAAGGAATTTCAGTTAGGGAAGATGGCATCCTCAACTTTTAAGAGCAAGTCTTTCTCAGCAGAACATTTGATAGATTTGGTTCATACAAACCTCTGAGGACCAATAAGGACTAGAAGTATGTAAGGTGATAGATATTTTATGATCTTCACTGATGATTTCTCAAGAATGATGTGGGTCGCACTCTTGAAGGACAAAATAGAAGCCTTTAGCAAGATTAAGGCATTTTGGGCCTTAGCTGAACAGGAAAGTGCTTAAGAACTGATCAAGGTAGTGAATTTACTTTAGAGGAATTCACTAGATATTGTGAAGACAATGAAATTAAGAGGCATCTTTCTGCACCTAGGACACTACATCAAAATGGTATTGCAGAGAAGAACAATTGGTTAGTTGTTGAAGCTACTAGAATGATGCTAATACAAGGAGGTGTAGCTATAACTTTTTGGAGAGAAGCTGTCAATACAACTATCTACACTATGAACCATATATTAGTTAAAAGAGGTAAGGATAAAACTCCTTATGAATAGTGGTATGGTAGATCACCTAATGTCAGTTACTTTAAGGTTTTTGGAAGTAAATGTTTTATCAAGAGAGGTGACTATGTTGGTAAGTTTGATGCTAAGAGTGATGAAGGCATATTTCTTGGTTACTCCACCAAGAGAAAAGCCTACAAATGTTACAACAACCGGACAAACAAAATCATTGAAAGTGTTGATGTCCGAGTGGATGAGTGTCCTGAAGATTCAGGAGAAACCAGTGAGGAGAAGAAGGAAGATGAACCTTACATTCTGATTTTGGAACCAAAACCGGTGAAGCCAAAAGTTGGTGAAATGAATTTTGTAGCACCAGTTCAACTAGAAAAGGTAGATTTTGTAGAAGATGAAGATAGTGAGGAAGAAGAACCTGAAGATAATGATCATATTATTCCAAGGTATGTGAGACTCAATCATAATCCTGATCAAATTATTGGAGATAAAGATGTTGGTGTGCTAACCAAAAGAATAATTAGACAGAATTCTTGTATGATCTACACTATTGAGACTAGAACAGCAAAGGAAGCCTTTGGAGATGATCACTCGATCAAGTCTATGGAAGAGGACCTTGACCAAATTGAGAAGAACAATACATGGACCCTAGTACCCAGACCAGTGAACAAAAATGTATTAGGTACTATATGGGTATTCATAAATAAATTTAATGAAGATGGAGTAGTAGTCATAAACAAAGCCAGATTGGTTTGCAAAGGTTACGCACAGGAAGATGGAGAAGAATATGGTGAGACATTTGCACAAGTTTCTAGATCGGAAGGTGTTAGGACTCTACTTGCATTTGCAACATAGGGGATTCAAAGTATATCAGATGGATGTGAAGTCAACATTTCTAAATGGAATATTGGAAGAGGAAGTCTACATTGAACAACCAGATGGTTATGCTTTGACTGATGCAAAGGATACGGTGTGTAAACTATTCAAGGAACTATATGGTTTGAAGCAAGCACCGAGAGCATGCTATGAAAGACTACATTCACACTTGGTGAAGATAGGTTTTCAAAAAACCAGTGAAGACAACAATATATATCTTAAGATTGAAGGAGATAAGATACTGGTTAGTGAAGTGTTTGTGGATGATATCATTTTTGGAGGCAATGATGACATGAGTGATGACTTTGAAAATGGGATGAAAAGTGAATTTGAGATTTCTCTGGTAGGAGAGATAAAATTCTTTATAGGTTTGCAAATTCAACAGATGAAGAGTGGTATTTTTATCACAAAGTCCAAATATTTGAAAGAGGTATTGAAGACATTTAGAATGGGAGACTATAAACCAATTGGGACACCAATGGTTATAGGTTGTAAACTATCTAAGGAGGAGGATATCACATCTGTTGATGAAAAGGAGTACATATCTATGATAAGGAAACTACATTATGTTATTCACAATAGACAAGATATTGCTCATGCAGTTGGATTAGTTGCCAGATTTCAAAAGAACCCAAAGGAAACACACATGGTAGCAACTAAAAGGATATTTAGAAATTTGAAAGGTACAATTGATTATGGATTATGGTATCCATATGCAAGTAAATTTGATTTGAAAGTCTATACAGATGCAGACTGGGCAGGAAATGTTGATGATAGGAAAAGTGCAACCAGAGGTGCATTCTTTCTTGGAAGAAGGCTTGTATCCTGGAGCAGCAAGAAGCAAAGTTGTATATCACAGTTGACTGTTGAAGCTAAATATGTTGCAGCGTATATGAATTGTACCCAAGCAATCTGGATGAAACACTTTCTGGAAGGATTCAAGTTGAAGATCAAAAAACTAATAAAGATTTTATGTGATAACACCAGTGCAATAAATATTTCAAAGAACCCAGTGTTGCATGCTAGAACCAAGTATATTGAGTTGAAATGTCATTTCTTAAGAGAGAAAGTGTAGAGTAAAGATGTGTTACTGGAGCATGTATCTACTAAGGAACAACTAGCAGATATCTTTACTAAACCTCTGCCTAAGACTACTTTTGAGTATCTTAGAAGTCAGCTAGGGGTTGTGCCCCTACATGAAGTTGATTAAACAGATGTTGAAGACATCAGTCCCAGAGATTATTGAAGAATCTTGAAGCAGGATTGGTGTAGAGTGGAGCTACTCCACAGGGGGATCAGTAAGCTATAGATCATTGTTGCAGATTAGTGAAGTACGACACTAAATGTTTTACTTTCACTTTAGCATTATTGTCAAAGGGGGAGAAGCATTATATGATCGATAAGGAGAAGAATTGTAGCCAGTTACTAGTTTAAGATATGGAGAGTCGGTTGAAGGAGAGTACGTGGTAAAATTTAAATCAAGATTCCTATACCTATGTATGTGCATTACTCTCAATCATCACAATCAAAGGGTATTGATATTTGTATTGTCATCAATTCCAAAGGGGGAGATTGTTGAAATTTCATGAAGATTGCATTAATGAAGTATAAGTGTTGTCATTGATGTCAACTGTAACCGGTAATGGAGTTTTAATACAACCGATAGTTGAGAAGTGAAGGAAACCAGTATTACTAGTGAAGCAATGAGATCAACCGGTAACCCTACTTATTGATATGCCAAACCCTAACCGATGGAGCTTGGTGAATTGGTTGTGTTAATCTATGATCAAATGGTGATCGAATATGATTATGCCACGTATGCATGATGCACATGATGAGTTTCAAAGTGGTTTTGGCATGTAGAGATAATTGTTTTATCTTGGGAATGAGTGAGTGCATAGCATGAGGTGGAAACCACATGATGAGTTACAGGATTTGATGAAGTGGTGATCAAGGAGTGGTAGAGGTTGTCTTGTATAATATGCAATGATTGCTATGTAGTCCAACGGTCATGTTTGAACCGATTTGTTTGTAATCTCTATGAGATATTAGGTTTGTGATGTGTTACCGGCCTATTGTTTTTCTTATAAGGTCGATTAGTTGTTTTGTTGTAGTGCTGGCAATTTTGGTTAAGTGTCAGTGTGATTGATTGTTGAATTAGAAGGAGTATCTCTAGAATGTTTGAAGGTAGATAGTAGCATGAAAATGATTTGATCAAGCAAAGTAGTGCTATTTATGAGATCAATAAGACCTTGTTGTTCTCTAACAATTACAACAGTTAAATCCCTTAACTGGGTAAGCTTTAACAGGCTTAGTGCTATCTAAATCCTCTAACTAGGTGACCCATTAGCTTGTATTTCAAATCCTCTATCGAGGTTACTCCTAACAGGGTATTGCTTTTAATAGGGAATTGTAGTCAATCCCTTAATTGGGTGGTAATAGAAATTGAAAATCAAATATTGGCAGAATTATATAATATGTTAAATGCTAGAAGACTGCCAGCAATGCAAGAAGACAAACATATTAAAATTCAAGAGTTGTTATCTATTTGTGTTGCTATTTCTCCAGAGGAAATGGAAAGGACACTTGAGGTAGAAGATAGAAAAGTATTTAATAGCAAACATAGAATAACCAATCTGATGCTAGGAAGGGTAAATGAGATAATAAAGGAGACTCAAAAGGCATGGGTTAAGTTCTTTGGAGAGAACAAAGGTTTCTTTACTTCACTAGAATCAAAGACAGACACTATAGAAACCCCGGTTGAAGGAAAAGGAAAGAGGATTATGGGTACTTCACCCTCAATTTTGAAAAATATTAAGATAGTAGAAATCAGGCCCCCAATAGATATAAATGTACAAACAAATGTTGAGATACTGGCTAATATAGAGAGTGAAAAAGTTAATGATGTACAAGATACTAATTTTGAGGATAATAGTCCTCTGGATACAAATATACAAGTTGAGGTTACAGTTCCTACAGAGGAACCAACAGTTATAGAGGTTGCACCAAGTGGCGAAGCCACCGGTGCAAGCGAGGAATCTATAAAGGACAAATCATCAAAGGAGAAGACAGGGGAAACCGACAGAGAACCAGTAGTTGGTCCATCATTGTTGTCAATTGACACTTCGCAGGTTGAAAAGAAAAACATAACCAAGATGAGTCCTACTAAACTCATGATGATGGAAACACAAAAACTAATTAAGGAGGGATCTACAGATAAAGGGATTATTGATCAGTCAATCATTGTTTTACATAGACTAGTCCTGGAGTGCAAGATTGACAATGAAGCGAGCCCATCCGGAAAGCTTAAGACTATTACTGAGTACATTTCAAAGTATTTTTAATCCTTACAGTAGATGTCAAACCGGGAATCACTGGAAAGGTTCACTTAGGCTAAAAGAGCTGCATTTGATCAGGTGATTGAATTTGAGAAGAAGAAGATTGATGAAAAACTGAAACTGATAGATAATTATTTGAAGCAGTGTAAAAATATTTATAGGGTATGTTTTTTATTAAGGTAAAAATAGGTTTTGAAGGGGCCCTGAAACCCTTTACAAGCAGAACTTAGTAGATAAAGCAAAAAGAGACAAAAAGGGACAAACCAACGAAAAGCCAACAAAAAACCATAGAGAACCGGCTAAATCCCCACAAAGCCAGCAAAACCAGCAAGACCCAAGAGAAGAAACTAATTGATTTTTTCAGGGCATTAGTCAAGGTGTTGCTAATCCCATGTAGTTCTTTGATGTTTTTCCTAAGATTAGGGATATCCTTGGCAGAAGCAGCCACAACTTTCTTGACACTTTCCCTGGTCCTCTTAGCAGCACCAGCTGGAGTAGCTTCACCACTGCCAGTCTGGATAGTATCTTCATCCATGTCAAGGTCCACCACCGGTTTAGGAGAACTGGAATTATCAAAGACCTTAGAAATATCCTCCAAGTTTTTAGTGACTGCTAACAGGATATTTAGGATAATGCCTAGCAAATTTTTCATCTCCACACTCCCTTCTTCTAGCGATTTAACCTTCTCCTCCATATTCTACTTCCATTTTATTTGATCCCTGTCATCATCCTTCCTCTTCTCATTCGCCTGTTTCCCATTTTTTTCCAAGTTCTTCAAGAGTTCATAGGTCCATCTATCATAATCCAATATCGCCTCACTGAGTTTTCTAAGGTTATCTAGGAATAACCCTTTACCCACACTTTCCTTATCCTCACTTAAACTGTCCTTAGTCATATCCTTCTCAGGATCCTCGTTCTCCTTCCTCTCAAAATTCACATATTTTTCCTCATTATCCTTATACTCCACATCCTCCATAGGGTGGCTATTGTCCTTGCTAGGGCAATCACTGTGGATAGGGCTTTCATTGTCGGACTCATTATCACCACCTTCTTCCTCAATACCCACCTCCTCATCTTTCTAGCTGTCTTCACCATCAGAATCATCCATATCCATGTCACTTCCTTCTTTTCCCATTTCCTCTGTTTCGATCTTTTCTTCATGGGTTTCCGTCCTAGAGGCACTCTTACTTTTTTTGCTAGAAGACGCCTTCTCCTTGCTGGAATCACCTCCCTCTAGCTTTCTCTTCCCCAGAGAAGTGGATAACCTCTTGTTTTCCAGAATGGCGAGGGTTTTACAGTGCTCATAAATGAGCAGCAAAAGCTCACAATGGAGAACTGGATTAGAGGGGTTCTTAATATGTTTATTGAGGGACCTTGAAAGGGACCTAAAAAGGTAGTAGGGCAAGGAGACCCTTTTGTCATATCTAAAATGGTTTAAAAGAACAAAGTGGTAAGTGTGGGCCCTGGAAAATCGGCCCTCAATAGTGATATATTCCATTAAGGTGTTCAAGACCTAGCCCCAGATTTTCTTGATATTAGACGCTTCATAGTAACCCCCTGTGGCTTTGCCAATTTTGGCCCTCTCTTTTTCCTTACGCGAGAACAAATTAACCACATTATTGGAGACTTTGAGGTCTCTAAAAAAATTAAGCCCAAAATGAGGCATGCCAGTCACAGTAGCAATGAGTCCCACATCCAATTTGAACTTAACCCCATAGATTTTAAAGGGCCCATTACACCAATTTTTCAGAAATTTTGGAAACAACAAGATTCACCCTACCTTTGTCATAATCCACTAGTTTCTCCATAAAGCTTGTGAGGGACCCTTTTTCCAGCTTTGCCCGCACTTTCGGCATCACCTTCCATCTTGAGGTATTATCTGGTTCCTCCCTCCTTAAATCTCCTCTCATATTCGAATTCGGATTCTCAGCTCTATTCCTTTGCAAACTCAACACTTCTTTCCTGTAGTTACTCAGGATTTTGAAAAGGCTGACCCAAAAAGTGTGCGACGTAATATTAAAAATGGTTGGGGTTATGCCACTTTTCTAGGTAATCATTACCTTTCCATCAAATCATAAATTATTCATATACCCTATCATGATTATGCGGTCCTTCCATCCCCGTAAATTTGTCCTTTCTAAGGAGCTCTTTAATGTTCATATTAATATCTTCCCCATCCCAAATCATTTGAGAATCAGAATTAACTCCCCATGCTCTTTAAGGAGATATTTATAGGGTATGTTGTAACACAGATATACTTATAGTTAATTTGGATAAGAAGATAAAATAATTTCAGGAGAAAATTGCAAATATAGTTAATTCTTTTGATGGATTGACTTCATTGACTACATCCATTGATGGTCAAATTTTGATTTTGGAAGCCCAAATTTTTGTTCTTGAGAAGGAAAGAGACAAAATCATAAGAAGAGCCAGAAGTCTGAGAGGCTTGGTGAGTCCCCAGTTGGATTCACTCAGTGTACATAAGAAAGAATGTATGGATATGGTTGGAAAGCCCACACCAACAGAGGTAAATGAGAAAGAGTCATTTGCACTTATATTAAGTGGACTTGTATTTATTTCTGACACTTTCAAAATTGGTTGGGATACCTATCTTGAGCTATTGGAGAAGACTTATCCAAAAATTTTGAAATTTTTTAAGCTTCGGTAATATATTTTTGGGATATTCATTGTACAGTTTCTTTTGGATCTTTGACATTATTTTCAAAAAATTTGATGGCATTGATGTCAAAGAGGAAGTGATATATATATGAAAAAGAATAGAAGGAGCTGTATACATTAGGGGGAGATATGGAGATATGGGAGTATGGAATATTTTTCATTAATGAATATTCAGCTTAGGGGGAGCAGGCATGATGGAACCGACAGATGAAACCTTGACCATTTTTCACCTAAGTGTTGCCATCAATGGCAAAGGGGGAGATTGTTGGCAATTGAAACTTAATTGGTTGGTTTCACTATGTTGTCATTGATGGCAACATAGTATTTTGTTTTGGCTTCATGTTTTGGTTCAGTTGTATACCGACAGGCACTTCATAGACACTACACCAACACCGGCACCGATAGGACAAAAGGATTTCTTTGGTTATTAGCAATGCAGGCCGACATGGTTAAGAATAAGGTTATTGGTATTGGAGGCCTAAATCTCTTGGATCCGGCATCAGCAATTGTTTTTGATATTCATGCATTTATTTTATCTAGCCAACATGTAATTTGATATTGTAATAATCCTTGTAAGCCAACATAAGGCATGATAAATTGTTTAGGATATATAGGTATGTTGAATTAAATCATTTTTGATATAGAATAATAGAGATGGTGATGGATATGTGAATGTGATACAATGCAAAATATATCAAAGAGATTATGTATGTGAGGATATTTATGTAAGGGTTATTCTGGTAAAGGGTTTAGGGTTTCAGACTGGAATAGACAGAGCTTAAACCGGAACTGTATTCTAATATAGAAGATGTTATCTTAGCAATTCAATACTTCTCCGAATTGTAGTATGGATTTATGTGTACTCACTGAGGCTCTATTTTGTGATTGAGCAGTGTGATCTAGGTTGTAAGCCTTCCTGCAAGTGCAGGCCCCTTATATTTTGTAATATCTCTTCATATGGCCAGTGGATTGACATTGTGGGTCACAAATTCCACCATGGTTTTTCCTCTTTGAGTTTTTCCACATATAATTATGTTTGCTATGGTTTTCATTTATGTGATTGGCCTATGGGTTGCTTTACTTCTTTCAATTTTGTATGTACCGGTATACCGGTTGGTGTATGCGTGTTTTAATAAGGCTAAAATTGATCATTTCAGTATAACATTGATTCACCCCCCCTCTCAGTGTTATTAGATTCCACCATGTATGTGTACGTATATGTACATATATACATATATGTATATGTGTGTACATACATGTACATATATACATATATGTATATGTACGTACATACATGTACATTTATACATATATATATGTATATATGTGTGTGTGTGTTGGCAATTGATACTCATCTAGTGACTTCTGGTAGTTGCTTATTGGTCTAGGGTTGTCATTGATGACAACTGTTCTTGGAAATTCGATCCAACAGTCGTGATGCCTCCTATCCAGAAGCAAGAGTTAACCAATAAAACATGGCTATCTCGGTGATGTTTTGGTCTGGAAAGATTTTCGATGATTGCGATGATTTTGGTGATTGATTTTGTGATCTCCGTGAATGAGAAGATCCATAGGAAGCGTGCGATTATATTCTTTTGGTCCGGTGCCATGTTTTGTTAAAGATTGAAGCCAACTTGAAGCTACACGTTACACTTCTTGAAGATGACTTGAAGGAGATTATTTATGTTAAGACCAGATATATAAGATTGAATTGGCGATTAGTTTTTGGTGCATTACTATTGTGGAGATCCATTTTTGTGTGATTGAGTGTAGTTTCACGTGCGCATTTGGTTCATAGATAATTCAGTAGCTGACTAAGACAAAAACATATTACTTGCAGAGTGAGGACAGTCAGAGATCTAGTGCTTAACTGGAACTCATTTTTGCATTATCAACTGCTATTTCAACGTTCATTTCATTGTATTTCGTCATTGTAACCAAACTATAAGTCAATGAGACCTACCTGAAGTTTGTAGCCGGGTGAACTCACAATACTGGTTCCCACTTTTTGACCAACTTTGACACTTATATGAATATTTTGAAAACAAAACCTTCACTTTCCGACACCTATAACTTTTAAACCATTAAGGATTTGAAGATGATATAAACTAGTGATTTTTAACATCTTGTTTGTAGATTCTAAATATATTTTTTTCAAATTTGTTTGAATAAAATTTTATTGATTTCTCCATCTCCCTCAAAAAGTAGTTTTTTACAGCAAACAACATTTTTTAAGAGTGATGTGTATCCCGAAATGCATAATTTTTTTCTATAAATGATAAAAACTTAATTCTTTTGAATTTTGGTTTGTAACATCAATACCTAGGGGATACAGTTGGTTTGATAGTGATATGTTGAATATTTTTCATTTTATTAAGTTTTGAAGTTTGACTAATTATGATTTAGATATAGGTATACGTTTGACCACATAACTTGTTCTATATATATCAAAATTCAATTTTCTTTTTTTTGTTAGAAATAAAACATCAATACCTAGTGCATAGATATTTTTCAGAATTTTTTTGAATTAGTTTACTATTTTTCCCAATGCATTGAACAAAGTAGTTCATGTTCGATGAAAAACCTACATCATAAGAAATTAAATAAAAATATATTAATGAAATTAAATATATTAATTGTTATACTATTTGGAAATCTTATAATAAGGACTAAATACTTAAAAAAATAAAACTTTAAATTAATTAATTTGACCCCCCAAAAGCTAATGTAAAATTGGTTTTTTATCAGCATTTGATAGATGCAAAGGAGACTCCATTGCAAGTATGATTTAGAAGTAGAGAGGTTCTATGCAAGAAATTTTGATCTAAGAGCCTTTGATTTAACTCTCTTCAATTAATTACTTAAAATGGGACCTCTTAAAGCTTAAATCATTATATTTTTAAAAAAATGTATGATTTCAGCAAAAATGAGGATGTACCAAAAAGTGGGAACTAGCTTTGTGAGTTCACCCAGCCTTCCGGGTTATTGTAATTGACCAGTGAGCTCTAAGCAATGAGTTTGAATGCAAGTGCATTCCCCATCTATGTAATATTTATGTACTCTTGGCCATAGTATATGAATATTGTGGGTACCAGTCCCACCGTGGGTTTTCCCTTTCCATGTTTCCACGTAAAATTTTCGGTGTTGTGGATCTATGGTTTATTTATTGCTTGTTTATATTCTTTACTGTTATACATTGCTAACCAGTGGATAAAGAATAAGATTGTGGATTGATTTTCGACAAATCATTGATTCACCCCCTCCCCTCTCAGTGATCCCTGATTCTAACAATGTGTGTGTGTGTGTGTGTGTGTGTGTGTGTGTGTGTGTGTGTGTGTCGATGTATGTATGTATGTATGTGCACACATGATCTTAGTTGTTATTTAATACATGTATACTATTATTTTCAAAGATTGAGGACTCCAAAATAAAACTAATCTAACAAATTCAAAAAGAATTAATCTCAAGCTATCTATATAGTTAATAGTTTATATAACAAGAATTTATCTTGTTCTTAAAAAAGAAGTCTAGGGTAGAAGGATCCTAGCACTCTAACTATGCAAAAATATTTAGAACAATTTGACTTCAAACCACCCTAATTTTGGGTTGGTAGTTTGAAAATATTCATAGTATCTTATTTTTATTGTTTGGTCGGTATCCTTGTGCTTCCTCACATGTGGTAATCCTATAATCTTGATATTCTTAAAGCTTGATCTTTTTTCCTTTTACAAGAATGTATAGACCCTTTCAAAATCCCTACTTATCTTAATGAGAACAATTTATTTAACAAGAATCTGATTCTTGTTCTCAAAAAAAGAAGTCTAGGGCAAAAGGATCCTTGCACTATGATTATGCAAAAATCGTTAGAATAATTTGACTTTAAACCACCCTAAATTAAAGTAGATTATTTGTAAGAATCATAATGTCCTATTTTTATTGTTTCATCATTTATTCTTCATGGTTCGTCATGATAATCCTATATTCTTGATATTCTTAAAGCTCGATCTTTCTTTTTAAGATGAGTCTATAGACCCTTCCAGAATCCGTAGTTATCTTAATGAAAACAATTTATTTAACAAGAATCTATCACTTTATATTATGTTTGGCTCTCACACATCATTCTCCAAATATTATCATTCTAGAGCAAAATACCATCCAATTCATTAAGACATTGTACTACAACTGTAATAGACCCTTTCAAAATCTCTACTTATCTTAATGATAATGATTCCGATGATTCTTTGTGATAATCCTATGTTTGTGATATTATTAAACCTTGATCTTCCTTTTTTATAAGTGTCTATAGACCCTTTCAAATCCCTACTTATCTTAATGAGAACAATCCATGTGATACCACATGATAGTCTAGGTATGTTCTTGATATTCTTAAAGCTTGATCTTTTTTAACAAATCTATAAATACTCTCAAAATCCCTACTTATCTTAATAAAAACCAATTAAAAAGAATCTCTAACATATTTAATAGTGTATATCTCACACATTATTCTTCAAATAGTGTCACTGTGTAACAAAATACCATTCATTTCATTATTACATTGTACTAAAACTGTTTGTAATCCACTGAAACCAAATGGCAGAAGCAACATGTGGTCTGCTGCTCAACGTAATTCAATATGGGATTTTCACGTGAGAAAATTCTATTATCTCCAATTGCAATAGTGTGCTATTTTAGCATCTGCACTAAAGTTTGATATATTGAATCCATAGGCAAGATTGTTAGGGCTGTGGTGGTACAGAGTTGAACATGGTGGTTAATAACCTCCTGGTTGATGTGTGTCTATATGGTTAACAATTTATTTAACAAAAATCTGATTATTGTTCTTAAAAAAGAAGCCTAGGTTGGAAGGATCTTACCATTCTGATTACACAAAAGAGTTATTTCTAAACTATCGATATAGTTAACAATTTATTTAATAAGAATCTGATTTTTGTTCTTAAAAAAGAAGTCTAGGGCAGAAGGATTCTAAGACTCTGATTACACAAAAATCATTAGAACAATTTGACTTCAAACCACTCTAATTTTACGTTGGTAGTTTGAAAAGATTCATGGTATCCTATTTTTATTGTTTCATTGGTATTCCTTGTGGGTCCTCATGGTAATTCTATATTCTTGATATTCTTAAAGCTTGATCTTTTTCTTTTACAAGAGTCTATTGACCCTTTCAAAATCCGTACATATCTTAATGAAAACAATTTATTTAATAAAAATCTGATTCGTATTCTTAAAGAAAGAAGTCTAGAGCAGAAGGATCCTCGTACTGTGATTATGCAAAAATCATTAGAACAATCTGACGTCAAAACACCTTAATTTTAGATAGATAATTTATAAAGATTTGTATTGTCCTATTTTTATTATTTCATCTTATTCCTTACAGATCCTCTTAATAATCCTATATTCTTGATATTCTTAAAACCTTTATCTTTCTTTTATAAGATGAGTCTATAGACCCTTACAAGATCCCTAGTTATCTTAACGAAAACAACTTATTTAACAAGAATCCGTCTCTAACATATTGAATAATTTATATTATGTTTTGCTCTCACACATTATTCTCCAATAATGTCACTCTGGAACAAAATCCCATTCAATTCGTTAAGACACTGTACTAGAACTGTTTGGGATCCACTGAAACCAAATGGCAGAAGGAACATGTGGTCTACTGAATCCCATTCAGTTCGTTAAGACACTGTACTAGAACTGTTTGGGATCCACTGAAACCAAATGGCAGAAGAAACATGTGGTCTACTGCTCAATAGAATCCAAGGGATGCTTGAGTTTCAACAATGAAAAAAGTAGTAAAGACTCTACGCCAAATTCTTAACAATTTTCACCAAAAAAACGTACAATCCATGTTGGACCCTTCTTTGTCTTCCTTCATGAAAAATATGTAAATTTCTTTGCCTTGATGTAAACCTTTCAATGATGACGACTATTCAATAGATTTTTTTGGCATTTAAAGATGACCAAATGCCTGGAATGGTTATTTGTTTAAGACTGGAAGGTAGGCATGGACGTCACGTGCACTCCTAACAATGTTTTTTTTTTTTTCTTTTACTGTAATTGTATTATTTCCAATTGCAATAGTGTGATATTTTAACATCTGCACTAAAGTTTGATATATGGAATCCATGTGCGAGATTTTTAGGGCTGTGGTGGTGCAGAGTTGCACATGGTGGTTAATTCCCTCCTGGTTGATATGACAGCATAAATTAGATGAGGTGAGAATGGCAAGAGTTTCTCTCAACGACTGTTTGTTAAAAAGGTAGATAATTGAGAGGTTAGCAGGCAGAATACTAAGAATGTTGATAAAAGTATGAATTATCTTGGTTGTAGTTTTGTAGTATGGGTTTTATCCAACTTTATCACAACATTTGTACTGAAATGTAGAGCATAAATCACATCATGTGGAGTCTTGATTAACAACTCAGGAGGAGAAATAGCCAATATAAGGAAATGGAATTCACCAATTAAAAGTAATTCTATTGAGGTAGTGAGGGTATGGACGTCATGACTCATGTCATGTAGACATCTTCTAGAAAGCGATTGTTTCTTATTAGAAGGAGAAATTTGTTGTATTGTAAGAAGTGTACATATGTACTATTCTAATGGTTATGAAATTTTTATAGGTGACTTCAAGTGTAACATTATTAGCTTTTACTTGTAGAGGCATCAATCACATCATCTAGAGTTTTGATTAACGACTAGGGGAGGAGAAAGAGTTCAACACAAGAAAATGAAATTCACCAACTTGGAGTACCTCTATTGAGGTGCCTAGGAAGCATGAAAGCTATGAGAATTATGTTCATGGACATTATGACTCGTGCCATGTTGACATCTTCTAGAAAGTGACTGTTCCTTATTAGAAGGAGTGATTTGTGGTATTGTTAAGAAGTGTGCTCATCTACTAGTCTAATAGTTAAAAAAATCTTATAGGCAAGTAATTTCAAGTGCAACATTATTAGCTCATACTTGTGTCTATATTGTCATATTAGAGTGAATCATACATTTAGAATACATATGCATATGACTATCAATAGTATATCTTGAAAACAAACTAGAATTTCTATCTTTTCACTCTAAAAATGTGTCATAACTAAGTACTTTTTGTAAGAAATTTGGGCCAATCTCCTAGTATGATCATGTGATGAGAAAAAGTCTCAATCATAAAAGTCCCAAAGAAATGATGGGTCCATGTGCAAGCTACCTCAGCTTTGGTACAAAATCAAATGAGATGCATGATAGTCTCCTAGTGGCTACAAGAAGGACAACAACTTCGACCTATAACCCATAGATGAATCAATCTAGAACTAATATGAAGACCTTATTATATAATGTCCTAAGCGAAATGATCATGTTTTATCTTAATAATTGTCAACCAAATGGTTTAAAATATATGATATGATGATCTAGTACAAAATTAATGAGTCCATTTATCCTTAATCGATTGTACCATATGTAATGTGGTGAAACCCAAGCATACCCCTTTTGAGCTTTATAGTTACAAAATGATACATATTAAATATTGATATTTAATTTTTCTATCATAATTTGCAGCACATAACCAGAACTTTATTTAGCATCACCAAAGGAATAGAGTTAACAATAGTTTGAAAAGATTTAAAATCCTTGTTAAGAATTATATATTTCACTTCTATCTTAATAATTGGTCATAAGATACCATCGAAGATATCAGTGTTTAATTGATAAATGCAAATGGAATTCATTTTTTTCCATGTAAGTTATAGTTTAATATATATTTCCATATATTTCCAAACATTCCATTTACTTTTTATCATAAAACTACCCGAGATTTGAATAGGTTCCTTCTTGATTAAGATAGAGTGAAAACCAAGGTCTTTATAACACTTATACCCACAAGGCACTTCAATAGCAAGAATTATTAAATTTTTATTACTCTTTAGGGCTCCAATTATCCATTTAGCACATAAGGATATATCCTACCAATGAATACCAATAAAACAAAGCCCATTGGATTCATAAAAGAAGAAATAAAATGTCTTGCTAACTTTATGAAAGTATTTGCCTTGTTTTAAAGAAGCTCTAATAATGTGTCCCAACTAAGGAGTATATCTAGATTTTGATAAGAATCTTTGGAAGGCATCCAATATGAAAGGTAATAAACAAGGACACCAATTAGAACTTTAGAAGAAAATTAAAACTTTCCTACAAAGAAGAGAGGCTTCAAAATACAATATGAAAGATATATATATATATATATATATATATATATATATATATATATATATATATATATATATATATATATAATCAAATTGACACAAAGAAGAGAGAGTCATGAAAATTGAATACCAGGATACATAAAATTCTCTTTATGATCTCTCTATTTCTATAATAAATAATTATGCTAAGTAGGTTGAGAAAAAAAAAAACTATCTAGATATGGCATTATTATTTTTCATTAAATAGTTGAATTAGAAACTAAATGGAAAGTATCAGGACACTAAAGAGAATGCTTGATTACTTTCATCCTCTATAAGTGTGAAATAATAATTATTGATAAAATGATCATTAACAAGTTGTTGAGTTGAATTGGGAAGAGTGACACGTTTGATTGTTTGTGATATTTCATGAGATAAAATTATATAACCAAATCTTTTATTAGTTTCAATGTAACAACATAAATTAGATGAGGTGAGAATGGTAAGAATTTCTCCCAACGACTGTCTATTAAAAAGGTAGATAATTGAGAGATTAGCAAGCACAATACCAAGAATTTTTCGTAAAAATATGAATTATGTAGTGCCCCTCCCTGGATCAAACTCTGAATAACTTAGGTTGACTTTGGTTGATGTCTTGGTGGTATATGTGACTGGATGTTACTCTCTTATGTGATGGTTTTTATCATGTTGATTATGCATTTTATCTTGAAGAATAGTTAGATGTTAGATTATAAGTGTATATACTGATCTCAGACTAACATATCTTCTTTATGAATGAGATACTGCTTGTGTTCGTCTTCTTGTATGAGTATGAGTCTGTATGGGGTGCGAGGGGATGATCTTCTGTCACCCACTTCGAAGGGACACAGACTGTCACGATTCTCCTCCACTGATGTCCCTGTATATGTTAGATTTATGTATGCATGTATGTTTTCTCTATGATGCAGGATTGTAGGTACCGAGCATTGACTCCACCTAAATCATCAGGTTTGAGCATGCTCTATAACCCAATGGCAAAGTGGAAAAAAGGGAGATATCAGTCAAGTCTCATGGTATCATCATTCCTATGGAACAAGTCCCTAGCCAAGTATCCTTGTGTCAGGTCTGTTTGGTCATGTCAGTCGTTAGCCCTGTTGGTCCTCCGTATTTTGATTTGTTGTATTTTGTTGCTCCTATGTGAAGTTTAATAATTATCTAATATTTTGTGAAAAAGATTAGTATTATGCTTTAATGGAACTTGGATGTCATCAATTAATTAATTAATAAATTGAAACTGTGGAACTTAAAATATTTAAATTATTTAAATTAATTAATTAATTTGAAAGGAGTATTTATTAAGGAATTGAAAATATTTATTTGGTTATTTTAAAAGGGAAATTAGTTATTTGTATTCTTTTATACTTTTGGAAATTAAATTCAAAATGCAAAGTAATATTTAATTTATTTAATTAAATTAATGGCATGTGTGTGGGAGTTACAAGAAAATAAATAAAATTAATTAATGTTTTTAATGTGTAGAATCTTGCCTGTTTGGGGGTTACAATTTGTAAAGAGGTATATTATTATTATGGATTGCTTTTTGTGGGGGAGTTCTTTCTAGTGAATTTTTGGGGGGCTCTGCAAAAAAATTGCATTTCTTTGGTTATGGGGGTTTTGAAAAGAAGATTTGGGAGATCTTGGTTGAGGTGACGAAATGGGCATTTTGGGTTGATGTTTGGATTGAAGCCTTGTGATTGCTACTTGCCTCTGCTTTCTCTTTTAGATAACGTTGGAGGTAGGCATTTGATTTTCTTTCCTTCTTGCATGTAAAAAAATCCTTTCTTAAATTAATTTGGAAATCAATTGGGTTGTTTATTGAATTTTGAAAAGGATAAGGATTTGTATGTTAATGAGGTTGGGTTTAAAGAAGTTCAGATTTGATTTCGGGGTCGAAGATTTTTTTTATCAAATAGGGGCTTTGTTAATAAATTTTTAAATGGTATTAGATTGGGAATGAATTTGGGGGTGGACCAAAATTTTAAAGTAGAAGTGCTTTTGAAATCTGGGATTGTCTAATGATAGGGAAGGGTTTTGGGTTATAGTTTTTGTAATTTAAATCCCAGATCTAGAAATTGTTATGAGAAAAAAGGATCTTTTCTCTTGAGAAAAAAGGATCTTTTCTCTTACCCTTGCTTCGTAATCTTAATTTGTTTAAATTCAAAATTTTGGGAATTAAAACCCTGTTATAATTTTTTGAATGTCTGTGTATTTTGGAATCATATAGTAGATTGGGTGTTTTATCTCTTCTTTGATAATCTCTGTGATTTATGTCTTATATATATATAAGACATTTATATATAAATAAATATATATATATATATATTAATGAGTTTACCTTTTGTATGTCATTAGTTTCATTTTACACTTCGATTTACACACTGTGTATCCATTCTTTTGCCTCTGGATTCTGGTTTACGTGTTATTCTGTGTTTAATTTATTAGCATCGTGGAAGGTCACAAGGGCTAGGGAAACACCCACCATGGGCTACCCATGGCAGTGGGAACCCACCCACCATGAGCTTACCATAATGGTAAGGACTCCTTCACCCCTGTGGGGGTCCACGGTGGAGGTTACCTCCCCCGTGTACTCTATCTTGTCGTATGTCTTCGGTCATAAGCATTGTTATGTGCAATGTATTATTATTACTTGTCGTAGGCAATACTATTGCATTCACTGAAGTAATTTAATCAATTAGTTTGCACCAATCAAAAGTGATTATTATTTTTGCTTTAAAAAAAAACTTGGATTTTGTAAAGTTGAGATTTATATTTTTAAATTTAAGATATTATAAAAATTATTTATCTACATTATGATTGGTTTAAAAAAATTGGTGTTATAGGAGCAAATTTTTAGGAATGATAGATTTTCTAGGTTTTTTTTGGATTTCTTTCTATTGTAAATAAAATATTATTTTTCTAAATAGACATATAGACACAATTCAAAATATATTCAATGAAAGATCGAGATATAGGTTGTCAATAGGCTGAAGACGGGAGCTTTTTTGGCATGCAGGTCTGAGCGGGAGCGACAAGTGGACTATGGAGGAGGCCTCCCTCCTCCACATGGTTTGATTCTTCTCTCCCCTATTTTTCTTCCTAGCTTGTTTTTCTTTTTATGTTTTCACTTTGTGTGTTGTCTTTGTGCCGCATTTATTTCTTAGGCATCTTTCGTAGCCTCTCCCTTGTGCGATCTTCTCTTGCTCTTTAATGGAGTCTAGATGGAATGGTGCATTCACTGCATCATCCCAACCTAACCCTATTTCCCCGTGACTGGATCATTCTAGTATGCCTTCCGATAAACCTTCATTTAGAGATACTGTATCTAGGGCTTCTCTGGTCGTCTCTGACCATGTGAAGTTCCTGGCAACCAGAAGGAGGTGGTCGTTCGGAAGGTAAGGATTCCGGTGATGACCTTGAGTCTATCCTTATCTTTCCTAATGATTATATGGTTCACGAAATTACATTAGAAAAAAATAGACTTAAAGAGACTGCTATTTTCTTTGCTTTTGTTGATATTGATAAATGTCCTTTACGTAAATTCATGAATTACTAGTTTCATAACTACTGGAACTTAAATCTTGGCTTTCAGATTTCCTTCTGTAGGAAAATTCAGAAAGGATTGTTTGTTATCTTTTTTAATAGCCATGATATGTAGGTTGAGGTTCTCAAAAAACAATATTGGGCAGTCAGTAAGAATTCCTTTCGTGCCCTTGGGTGGTCTCCTGAAGCTATTAGTGAGGAGGTCTTGGCTCTGTCGTTCCCTAGAGGGGTTCTTCTTAAAAACATTCCACCATTCTTATGGTGCTTCATTCACCATATAATTGAATAGATTGGTAAGGTCATTAGGATGGATGACACCTCCAGACTCATCCCCCATCTTGATGCTCATGTGCTAATTTCCTTGAAACCTAGGATTGACATAAGCGCTTAACCTTATCATAGGTGGAGAAATCTACTCATGTCCTATTGAAATCCTTGGAGGTTTAAACGCTTTGCTTCCTCTATAGGAAGGAAGGTCACCTTCGCAAAGATTGACCCATCATTAAAAGGAAGAAATCTATTAAACAACCACGTGTTGATAACCCGAGGCCCTCGGTTCTTTGAATACTACTCATGTGGTCTCCTCTGGTGAACCTGTCCCCACTGAAGCTAACAATAAAACTTTTGAGAATAATCCTACCATTGATGTGAGCAACTCTAGCAAGCCCATTCCCTGCCCTGATTTTGGTTGTTTTAATGTGGACCCCCCTAACTAATCCCCGATTGAGAAAGTCCTCAAGCAACTAGAAAACGATCAGGGGGATGATTTCCAACTGGTCTCCCGTAAGTCAAAGAAACAGTGAAGAAAAAATGCACAGCAACTTGCCTTGGAAAAAATCAACTCTGTTAAAACTCCAGAACAAGGTAAGAATAAAAAATTTGATGCCCTCTTAGATCATGGTATCTCGATCCTCTACTAGTGAATCTGGCTCCAAGACAGTTGTTAAATCCATTGTTAAATCCTTTGAGAACCTAGATCAGATGCATGGTGATTCCAATATTGGAGGAGTCCCAGGTAGGCCTCCAATTACTCTTGTCACTCCCGATCGCAATGATAAAATGATTGGGGTCTATCTGGCCCCTCCCCCCATATTGAAACCAGTGTGCATTGGACCTTGGTTCCAATTCCTAGTATACTTAATGAAATTAGTGATGATTCGGTTATCCATGTTATCCCTGCTAAATGCGATGATAGTACTCTCTTTTCACAAGTTCCCTGCACTGTGAATGAGGAATGTCATTCTCACCCGAATAATGAGTCAAAATTGCATTATGTTGAGTCATATATGGATCTTGACTCTGATTGGGATGATATTGATCTCCCCAACTCCAATGTTAAAAGTAGGGGACGACCATTGGAATCCAAAAACAAGGGGCCCCTGCACAAGAAAAACAATAAGGAGCTAAATTGTTCTCTTGTCAAATCTAGTAGCCTAAAGGCTACTAAGGACTCCTAACTCTCATTGATCATGAAGGTTGTTTCTTGGAGCATTAGAGGTCTAGAAGCTTCAAATAGGAAACATGTTATCAAAATGTTTTTAAATAATATTTAAAATATTGATTTCCTCATGCTTCAAGAGCTTAAAACCACCAATTTCACCCTTGAAGTTAATCTAGATTTTATTTGGAAAGATTCTGCTAAAATTTGCTCGGACCACCCCAGAGGTAGAGGGGGTGTTGGGCTACTTTTTAATCAAAAATGGGAGAAGCACCTTATTTAGAAAGTTATTTCCCCCTATAATAGGTTTGTTTGGTCCATTTTTAGTATTGACAACTCTTCTTTTGGGGTGTGTGTTGTCTATGCTTCCAATGACTATAAGGAAAGATGTGAGTTGTGGAACTACCTTGCCTCCTTGAATGATATACCGTGGATTATAGGGGTAGATTTTAACATGATTGAGAACCAAGAGGATAAAGTTGGTGGGAACTCTTTTGAGTCGAAAGGCACTGAGAAGATCCAATGGGATAGGTTTAAACATCAGAAAAACTTGTTTGACCCTCTAGTGGGTAATAAAGGTGTTGATAGTGGTATCTGGTTCACCTGGTGTAACCTTCGGAAAGGTGACTCTTGGATTTACTCTAGACTTGACCATTTTTATGCTAACAAGGATTTTTTATCTTTTGTGTTGGATGAGAGAGGTAATTTTGTTGTTGTCTGACCTGTTACGCTCTTGGATCATCACCCTTTTATTTCCAATTTTAAAATCCCCAACTCCTCGGCCTGTACCTCTGTTTGTAACTCTAAGTTCCTCCTTAACGTTACCTTGCTTAAAGATCTGGTGATTCTTGCTACCACCAACATGATTAGACTTCTTAATAATCAGAATAGGAACCTCCCCTCCCTTGTTAGTAAATGGAACTATAATGTTTCTGCCTAAAAAAAACTTTTTCAAACCATTGGGCAGGAAAAGGCCAAGGATTATAGATTTGTTGAGAAATCTCTTACTTGTCATCTTCTTAAGCTTGAGGAAGAATGTCAGCTTTCCCCTAGTAATAGTGATTTGGTTACTAAAGTGGCTAAGGCTAGAGATGTTCTCAGAAGACATCAATAGGTTAATATTAGAGGGGCCATAGTTAGGGCTCGTTATTAGTGGCTCCAATTTGGAGACAAAGGATCAAAGTTTTTCTTTAATTTTCTTAAGCATAAAAACACCATGGAGAGAGTGGATAGGTTGAGCATAGATAACCAAGAAATTGATGATATTGGTAGTATCATCAAGGATTTCTCCCTCTTTTATCAGAACCTATTTATCTCTGAGGACTCTGACCATGCCAAAAACTTGAGACTTAGATGCAAGGGCATTATCCCGTGTAGGATTTCTACTGAAGACTCTCTTCTTCTCAAACAAAGGATCTCAATTGGAGAGATTGAGCTAGCTATCACTTCTCTTAAAAATGGCAAAGCCCCTAGACCAGACACTCTTCCTATTATTTTTTATAAAGCTAACATTGCCTGGATTAGTAAAGACCTACATGAAATATATTTGGAAGCTTTTGAGAATGGGACCTTAGGTGGTGATATTAATCAGGGAATCATTAAACTTATCCCTAAAAATGGTGACAAAGCCCTTATAAAAAACTAGAGACCTGTTACTCTCCTTTATGTGTCCTATAAAATTCTTGCCAAAGTCGTTGCCTTCAGAATTGAGAAAATTCTCCCTAGGTTCATTTGTTCTACCCAAACCGGCTTCATCAAGGGTAGGTACATCCTTAAGAATTTGATTACTAGCTAGGAGGCCATGGAATGGGCTAGATTTTCTGGTCAAGACTGCCATATTCCTCCTTGACTTTGAAAAATCCTATGATAGGGTTGAATGGGGTTTTATCATCATGATGTTGGAATCCTTCGGCTTCCCTAGTGAATTTTGTAACCTTGTTAAAGTTTTATTCAAAGATGCTTCTCCTCTTGTTGAGGTTAACGGTTCTCTCTCCCCGCCCATTAACCTTTCTCAATCCATCAGACAGGGATTCCCTTTAGCCCCTGCTCTCTTTGTTATTGCTTCAGATGCTCTTTTTTATCTTTTGAGGGATGACTCTCTTTCCCCCAAGGTTAATGGTTTGGTCCTTCCCGATGACTCTCAACTCTTGAACATTCAATTTTCTGATGACACTTCCCTTTTCCTTGACCTCAATAGGCAGAAATTTAATGCTCTCAAGCAGAAACTAAAATTCTTTGGTGAGGTCTTGGGGGCCAGGATATCACAATCTAAATTTATCCTTCTTGGGTGGAAGGATGAGCCTCCTGACTGGATCTGGCAGTTTAGTTCTCAATGGGGTGACCCTAACAAATTGGTTAGATATCTTGGTGTTCTTTTCTCCATATGTCCTTGTCTCAAAGATATGTGGCTCTGGGTTAGAGAAACAATTGATAAGAAGCTGAATAAGTGGAATAATAGGTTTCTTTCCCTAGCTGGTAGAGTCCAAGTGTGCCAAAAAATCCTCTCATCCTACAACATTTATTATTCTTCGGCCTGGATGTTTAGTAACTATCAAATTTATGAAATTCAAAAGGCCATTAGGTGATTCTTATGGTCTAATGGCAAAGGGGGTAGTAAGAAACATGTTGTTAAGTGTAAGTGGTGCTTAGTTGATAAGAAGCTTGGTGGTCTTGGCCTTAAGGATCTTTAAACCCAAGGTATCTCCCTTGCTGCTAAATGGATCTTTCATGTGCTTGAAGGGCAGGAACCTTGGAAGATTTTAATTAGGAAAAACATTCAAAGGGTTGTCCCTAAGAGTCTAAGTCCTGGAAGTCCCTTCTCTTTAGTGACATTGTGGCTGGGAACTTCCCTGTCTCTGTTCAAGGTACTTGTGTTTTTTAATCTATTTGGAAATCTTGGGAATCGGTTAGAAGGTTTTTTATTAACACTGAGTTTCATTCTAATAGTATGATGCATGGCTAAAGATCCATCTAGAGAATAATTATCTTATCTCCTGGGAGGAGCTTAGTAACAAGTTTGACCTACCCCTTTCTCAGAAGAGAACTTATAAATTAATCCAGCTTGCTTGTAGAGATCTTGACCTTCCTAAAAATTGTCATGTTGATTCTCACAGGTTTCTTTCCTTTAAATAGCCAGATAGCACTCTGCTCCATAAGATTAAAGCTCATAATGTTTATTATGTTCTTACTTTTGATGACTCTATTATCCAGCATCTTAATTCTCTCTGGTATGTTGATTTGGATGTTTCTCAATGGCAAAAGTTTCTTAATAAGTTGTGAAAAAATCCCATTGCTCCTAAAGTTAAATTCTTTAAATGGTTAATGTTTATTGATAGGATTCCTCTTAGAAGAGATATGTCTTCTCCTTATCTATTCTCTATCTATAAAGTTCTGGATTCTTGAAGGCATATCTTCTTTGACTGTCATATTGCTAAGGAAGTCTGGCTTTTATTTGGTTTTCTGATTCCTCATTGTGTTAATACTATGAAAATTAATACTGGTTTTATTCATGGGCTTAATAAGGAAGCTAATCTCTTTTGGTCTATTCTTTCTGCTAATGTGCTTTGGTATATCTGGAAGATTAGAAATGATGATAGGCATCAAGGCCACACCAGAGCCCTTACTGAGTACTTTCAAAGACTCACTTTTTATAACATTGTTGTGCAAGTCTCCATTGTCATGGACTTGGAAAGGAATAAGCTTCTAAAGTTTCTGAAGGATGGGTCTACCACTATGTTTTCCTACGAGATGAAGGATGGTTGCAACTGGATGAGGTGTGCTAATAATCTTTCCTCCTTTGAGAAGGCTCTCAAGAAGTTGATCAAAGATATTAGTGACAACAAAGAACCTTCTTATGCTCAGGCTTCTATGCTTGCTCAGATTTAAGACAAGAAGAACATTGTTTGGATGGAAGGCCCAGCTGGTTGGACCACGTGGGTTGAGAATCAGGACTACATTCTATGATACTGCTTCATTTGTATATGGTGCTTTTTGCTGTGACTTTGATGGTTGAGGCTTAGCCTCCTGGTTCTGTTTTGTAATTCTCTGTTACTCTCGATGGTTAATATAAAAAAAATAGACGTATAAATTTTAATAATTCTTTTTTAGCTGAAAAATATAAATAATAAAACCAATTACAATGACTTGATCTAGTTTAAATTAAATTAAATACAAATATTTCTATTAAAAAAATAAACATAATTATTATATGTAATCTTATAATTATATTTTATATATTATTTTGAAATAATTCTATGTTTTAATACTTTTTGAAAATCATAATTTTTTTAATCATTTTAATATATACAAAATAATTTAAAATTTTACAAAATAATTTAATAAATTTAAATCATAAATTTAAATATTTTTCATTAAGCTATTCAAAAAATGTTTATTTTCACTTTTATAGTTATTAATAGTTATTTTATTAAAATAAATTATAATTAATATTACATAAACATAAAAATAATATCATATTACACTACAAATTAATAGTTAAATTGGAGATTAATTTTATTATTAAAATTATACTTGTATAAATTTTTTAAATTAAATTAGGATTACTTTTTAGAAAAAATATATTTTTTCATTATAAAATGTGTATTATATTATAATCATTATGCCAAAGCCATTTGCTATATGAAGTGAACCACCTACTTATTGAAACCAATGGTTCAAAATTGAGGAGATAGTCTTGCAATAGTCTCCTCAATTTTGAACCATTGATTTCAACGGAATGCCTTCGACATAAAAATATGCATTTTAATTTTATTTATTAGAAAAGGAATATGCATAAAAAAAATCTATATTTATTAGTATCTACTTTTAGTCAAAATATCAATTAATATTATTTCTTTTATTAAAATATTTTATCATTTTTAAGTTTCTATAAAAAATTGAAAAAATTGAAAAAACAAAGAATCAACTTTATTTAGTTCTAATTTATTTCTTCTTTTCTTTTTCTTTTTTCATTAAGTTTAAAATTATTTTATTATTTTATTATTTTATTATAATTAATTTAATCTATAATTATTTATCTTATTAAATTTTTTAATTATGATAGAGTAATTATATTTTAAATTAAAATCTTTCTTTAATTACTATTTTCTTTTGATAAGAATATCTTTTAATATTTTCATCTTTTATTAGATATTCTATTTTTTATTATTTATTCTAATTATTCCACTTCTTCTTTTAAGGATTAATTATTTTATTAAGTTAAAATTGTATTTTAATTATTTGTGGCTTTTTATGGAATTACAAATAATAATTAAAAGATATTAGAATTTAAACATTTTTTTTTTAAAATTATTATTATAGAATAATAATATTTGAATTTTATTCAAATTTATATAATAAATAAATTTCAACTTAACACCTAAATTAAATGTTTAGAGCGAGAGAGAAAAAAGGAGCAACTAATTTTTTATTACTCGTTTCATGCCAGTAATTTAAGGATAACATATGTCCTTGGAGAGTTATGTTGATGTTAGCATGTCATTTGATTATTATCTCCATTTCCATCTCTCTCCCTTATCTATATCTCCTTACATCTCTCTATATCTCTATTTTCCCCTTCTATCCTTCTCACTCTATCTATCTCTCCCTCTCTCTCCCCATCTCACTCCCTCTTTTTATATCTCTTGACTTCTATATCATCTCTCTTTGTGTACCCCCTCTCTATCTATTTGTATATATCTTTCTCCCTCTTTATATCTATCTCTATATCTCTATTGTTCACATACACATTCCCTCTTTCTCCCTCCTTATATTTATATCTATATCTCTCTCACTCATTGATGTAGGAGCATCCCCGGTTCATAGCAGTCTTGCATCAACCAAAAATATTTCTTTTCTGTTTTGCTTTTTGTTTGTAGTTTCAGCATTTCTTTTTGTGTGTCTGGATTTGGCTCACCAGAATCTGTGGAGTTGGATTTTACTTGAAGACTTGATCATCTTCCTTATTCCCAAACTGTGGAGCATTTGGATCATTTTCTGGCAAGTTATCGCTACTGGTTTCCGAGACAGTTTCCCGATACCTGTTACCGGTTGCCTGGACCTATTTGCATTCATGATCTACCGGATCCCTTCCGTAGCTTGCATAGCCCTGAGCATTGATTTCGATGTTCCTTGGCATGTGGCTGACCTTTTCCCATGATCTACTCTTCATCCTTTGGATTTTCCAGAGGAATTTCTTTGGTGGAGGCGGACCTTGTTGGTTTTGCACGTTAGGTCTTGTTCTTTGGGTTTCGATCCCTTTCTGGGCCGACCGGATCCTCTTGGATCATATAAATAATTATAATAGAGCATTAAAATGTAATCAAGAGGTTAGACTGAGCATAGAAGATAGATCTTAAGATTTAAGGTCTCGGTTGTGACCTATTTTGTATTTTGAGCATGTTTTAGCAGGCTTGTGAGCCAATTTCTGTAACCCGGTTATTACCGATTGGTTGTAATCAGTTTTCATGTTATAATTCAATCCATTCTGTATTACCTCCATCATGTCCTTATGTTTCCATTGTGTTTACTCTTGCTGACTGGTCTGGATTGATCTCTTTGAGGTCCCTCCTAACTAGTGACTACTTCAAGTGGTATCAGAGTGATCTTTCATTCTAGAGGTTGCGTTGTCCTAAGATTTTTTGTTGTAGGGTGGCGGACTATGGATCCGACCTATAGCTGCAGAGGACTGGCCTAAAGATGGTGCAAAGAGGAACTAGGAATGGTGGATCATATGAGAATGCAGACCCTGTTCTGATGGAAATGTTGCGAGGAATAGCAACCTGGTTGGAAGTCGTGGAGATAGCCCAAAGAAGAGGCCGACACATTGAAGATGTAAGTGAAGATGAAGGAGGAGAAGCCCCGACATAACAAGTAAACCCATCGATGATTGATCTGGATGAGGAAAGGTTTTTGATGGTTTTGAGTAGGGAGAATACTAAACCTCATTATACCCCACTAAAATATAATGGAAAGTTGGATTCTAATGAATTGATGGATTGGATCTAGGAGATGAAGAAATATTTTGATTTTGAAAACACCACAGAAGAAAGGAAGGTGAAATATGTTTTTTGTTGGTTGAAAGGTCATGCATTTCTTTGGTAGGAGCATTTGCAGGTTGATAGAGAAAGAAGAGGTAAAGAGAAGATCAAGACATGGTATCGAATGGTTGCTAAGTTGAAATCAAAATTTATGCTAGCTGATTATCAAGTGAATCTATTCCAAAAGTTGCAGAATTTGAGACAGAAGGAATCTAGTGTGAAGGAATACACCGAAGCATTTTACAAGTTGAATATCAAATCTGAACATGTTGATGATGAAGTTAAATAGGTTGCAAGATATTTTAATGGATTGCGGGTGTCTATACAAGATGAACTTGGTTTGATCAAATTATAGAGTGTTGAAGAGGCTTACTAGTATGCCTTGAAGGCTGAAGAAAAGATAAACAAAAGACATGAGCCAAGGCAGAGAGGTAGATGTGGAAGGTTTTTCGGAGGAAGAGGATATACTAGAGGTAGAGGAACCCGTACAGATCAGAACAAGGACACAGAAGTGAACGAAGAAGGTAATTCATACCGGAAAGATGATATAAATTTCTACCAGAGGAGAGAATTGAATGGCTACCAGAATGAGAATTTTGGAAGATAAGATAGGAGAGTGTTTAGAGGAACTTGCTATAAGTGTGGAGGAGAAGGACATCGTGCTTTAGAGTGTATGAAGATAGAGAATACCGAAAGAGCAACAGTGGTGGAAGAAAACCCAACCAGATCAGATAATAAACCAGAAGATGGAAAAGTGTTGATGATGAGGAGAGCTTTGTGTCACATTGGGAGAGGTGAAGAGCCCTTGCAAAGGAATAATTTGTTCAAGACCAGATTTAAGGTATCTGGTAAGTCCTATAAAGTTGTTATTGATAGTAGTATCTTGTTTCAGAAGAGATGGTGAATAAATTGAATTTGGAAATATTGAAACACCCTAAGCCTTATCAGATAGCATGGATTTAGGATGAACATAAGTTGTTAGTAAGTGAGCAATGTTTGGTGAAATTGAAAATTGGGAATTGTCATGATGAAGTCTTGTGTGATATTATGCCTATGGATATTTGTCATCTTTTGTTGGGTAGACCTTGGCAGTTTGATAGACAAACAATACATGATGGGAGGAAGAATACATACACTATTGTGGCCAATGGGATGAAGCAAACCTTGTTGCCCTTGGAGGAACCTTTGAAGAGTGAATTATGTATGAGTTCTAGAATCTGTTTGGTGGATGGAAGGAAATTCTTGTTTGGATTGAGACATGAGAATGTGTGTTTCGCCTTAATTCCTAAGAAGACTGAGAATCCAAAGCATGAAGAGGAACAACTGGAAGAGATAAAATATTTGCTAACAGAATATGAAGACATCATTTTAGATAATGTGCCTGATGGATTGCCACCTGTGAGAAGTATCAGTCATTGCATGGACCTGGTTCCCGGAGCTAGTTTTCCTAACAAAGTTGCACATCATATGACACTGGCAGAGAATGAAGAACTGAATAGACAAGTGCAGGAGTTGTTGAAGAAAGGTTTGATCAGAGAAAGTCTAAGCCCTTGTGCAATACCATCAATATTATCACCTAAGAAGAATGGAGAGTGGAGAATGTGCACCGATTCCAGAGCAATAAACAAGATCACAGTGAAATACCAGTTTTCTTTGCCTAGGATGGATGACATAATGGATTGTTTGAGCAGAGCCAAATACATTACAAAGATAGATTTGAAGAGTGGATATCATCAAATCAAGATCAGAGAAGGAGATGAGTGGAAGATAGCATTCAAGACAAATGAAGGACTGTATGAATGGTTGCTGATGCCTTTTGGGTTAACTAATGCACCGAGTACTTTCATAAGGCTAATGAATGAGGTATTGAAGAAATTATTAGGTAAGTTTTTTATTGTATGTTTGGATGACATTCTAATTTTCAGTAAGACAAAAGAGGAGAATTTATTGCATTTGAGACAAGTTTTGCATAGGTTGAGAGAAGAAAAGTTGTTGATAAATCTTAAGAAGTGTACTTTCATGAAAGATGAGTTAGTCTATTTGGGATTTGTGATATCTAAGGATGGTTTGAAGATGGATCCTTAGAAATTAAAATAATCATTGAGTGGCCTGCACTGAAAAGCATTGGCGAGGTAAGATCATTTCATGGATTGGCTAGTTTCTACCAGAAGTTCATCAGAAATTTTAGTTCAGTTTGTAACCCTATGAATGAGACCATGAGAGGAGATCAGAAGGAATTCAAGTGGACCACCAAAGCAAACAAAAGTTTTGAGCTGTTGAAATAGAAAGTGATAGAGCAACCTATGTTAGCTTTATTGGATTTCAATAAAGTATTTCAAGTGGATTGTGATGCAAGTGGAACAACAATTAGGAGCAGTCTTGAGTCAAGAAGGGAGAGTAGTAGCTTATTTCAGTGAGAAATTGAATGATGCCCAGAGAAGGTATTCGGTGTATGATCAGGATTTTTATGCCATAGTTCAAGCCTTGAAGAAGTGGAGACATTACCTGTTGCCTAAGGATTTTGTGTTGTATATGGATCATCAAGCTTTGCAATAATTGAATAGTCAAAGTATGTTGAAATAGAGACTTATGAGATGGGTAGAATTTTTGCAAAGTTACACCTTTATGTTGAAGTATAGAAGTGGGAAATCTAACAAAGTTGTTGATGCACTAAGTAGGAGAAGGAATTTGTTGATAGAGATGAGAATGACAGTATTAGAATTTGAGGAATTGAAGACCTTGTATGGTGATGACCCAGATTTTGCAAAACCTTAGAGAGCATGTAGAGAACTAGTTACGGTAGATAGAAACAAGTGGTGGGATTACTTCATTCACAATGGGATGTTATTCAAATGATTTCAGTTGTGCATACCTATGAGTTCTATGAGGGAGAATCTGATAAAGGAGAAACACAGTGGAGGATTAGCTAGACATTTTGGTATTGACAAAATAGTAGCATTGGTGAGTGAGCATTACATTTGACCCCAAATTCATAAGGAAGTTAGGAAATATGTGTAAAGTTGTAGAGTTTGTCAAGTTGCAAAGGGTGGTAGTCATAATGTGGGATTGTATAAACCTTTGATAGTATCGGTAAGACCTTGGGAGGATATAAGCATGGATTTCATACTTGGATTGCCTAAAACATCGAGAGGGAATGATTCTATATTTTTTTGTAGTGGATAGACTCTCAAAGATGGCTCATTTCATACCTTGTAAGAAGACATTGGATGCATTACGTGTACTAGACCTATTTTTCAAGGAAGAAGTGAGATTACATGGATTACCTAAAATCATAGTTTCAGATAGAGACACTAAGTTGTTAGACAGGTTAGATAACCAGAAGACAACTGAGAGGGGGGGAGGGGGGGTGAATCAGTTGTCACAGATTATCGGAAGCATTAGCAATTTAAAATTTAATACCAGAACCCAAAACAATAATACCAAAATAGCAATTAATCCAATTAAGCATAAACAATAATCACAAAATAAAATCCATCCACACAACACCAAGTTTTGTACATGGAAAACTGGGTAAAGGGAAAAACCATAGTGGGAAGCCTATCGACAGTCAGATAATATTTCTGCACTAAGTATGTGAATTACAATGAAGGAGCTTGCACTTTCAGGAAGGCCAACAACCTAGAGCACACTGCTCATCACAAAAGGAGCCTACTGACTACATATAAATCTAGAATATAATCCGAAGAAGTGTTGAACTACAAAAAATAGCATCTCCTATGCCTAAGGACAATTTTGGTTAAGCTCAACGGCGAAGGACTAAATCATCTTACACAAACCCAATTCGATCTCCAATGATCAACCAACTCCTCCACTTGAGTGATATTACATTATTCACACATTACATTCCTTGACCATGAGCTCTTACAATAACCATGATGATCTACAATGAGATCTTACATCTTATTTATACAAACCCTTGACCATAAACAATCAAGTCGGCCACCAGACAATAAGTCAATTACATAATTACAAACCATGTCGGCCTTAGACCAAAAGAAATAATATCCAACACGTAAGACATCTCAGAAATACAACAATAGGTCCTATCCACACATTACATTAATGTTGTTCCATATCCTAGATCAACCGAGACCAAGTATGGGTCCGCGCGCTTCAACAATGATCTCCAAATGCCAAGTCTCGAACATGATCACCAAGAGCATCCTAAAACTCCATCAGAAGCTGCACCAACACCAATCATGCAATGCATCAAAGATGTCCACCAAAATCTTTGCCGGTGAAACCCTCTCTAGAACCAGAAACCAATCTTCTAAGTAAGAAAGATAACATCCAATCACCAGACAAAAACCAACTGACCAAATATGAGTATAAGTATCTTGAACAGGCCAATTCTATCACCAGATTGTACTAGAGTCTACCAGATCATGTCGGATCCAAGTTAACCAAAAACCACTCAACCTATCGGGACTAAAAGGGTGATGCTAAAGCATCCAAATAGTTAGTGTTGACATCAATGACAAAACATAAATGAAACACATAATCAATTCCACCAAATGGCCAACAATCTCCCCCTTTGGCATTGATCGCAACACTAGATGTGAAAAACATCTAAGTACCAAGAAATGCCAAACAAGTCTCCCCCTGTGGAAGACAACCAACAATCTCCTGCATATAGCTCTAAATATCAATGACTCTCCCCCTTTGAATAATATGTCTATAAAGTTCTGAATTTCTTTTTCACATCACTATCTCTCCCCCTTTGACATCAATGCCATAAATTTGACACAAATATCAAAGCAAAAACATTAGCCTCTGAATCTCAAAGCTGACTACTCCCCCTAAGCAGTAGCATCCCACATCAATGCTAGAATGAATAGTATCTCTGATAATGCATGTCGGACTGATGCCTAACCGCATCAATCAAGTCTCTGTCGGAGGGGCAGAAACCCCCAATCTATCTCTCAAGTACTCAAATGATTCCTTGGATAAAGGTTTAGTGAAAATATTTACAATCTATTCTTTAGTGTTCACATAAACCAGTTTAACTTCATTTGCTTCCACCTTCTCTTTCAAAAAGTTATACTTAATATATATGTGCTTTGTCATAGAATGAAATACCAGATTCTTTGATATATCAATAGCAGTAGAGTGATCACAGTGAATAACTACCGGTGCATCACAATCCACCTTTATATCATTCAACATTTACTTCATCCATAAAACTTGTTTACAATTAGTAGCAGCAACAACATACTCAGCTTCAGTAGTAGATAAAGAAGTACATGATTGTTTCTTGCTGATCCAAGAAACCAACTTCTTTCCAAGAAAGAAAGCTCCACCGGAAGTACTTTTCTGTTCATCAACATCTCCAACCCAATCAACATCTATACATGCACATAAAGTAAATTTATCATCCTTAGGGTACCATAAGCCATATTCTGATGTACCTTGCAAGTATCTAAAAATCCTTTTCACCGCCATCTCATGATTTTCTCTAGGATTACTCTAAAATCTTGAAATAATACAAACAACATTCATAATGTCAGGCCTACTCTGAGTCAAATAAAGTAGACCTCCAATCATAGATTTGTATCTTGTAGGATTTATCTGTGTAGAAACATCTTTCCTTGTCAATTTCTCACTTGTAACCATAGGTGTACTTATCCATTTAGAATCTCCCATACCAAATTTCTTCAACAATTCCTTAGTGTATTTAGTTTGACAGATAAAAATACCTTTGTCAGTCTGAGTAATTTGCAAACCTAAGAAAAATTTCATCTCACCAATCATAGACATCTCAAATTCTTTCTCCACATTCTTAGAAATTTTTATGCATAATTTATCTTCACCTCTAAAAATAATATCATCAAAAAATACTTCAACAATCAGTATATCATCATCAGTGATTTTATAATATAAATTACTATCAGCATTGCCCTTAGTAAAACCAAGCTTCAAAAGATATTTATCCAACCTTGCATACCAAGCTCTAGGTGCTTGTTTCAATCCACATAAAGATTTCCTTAACCTGCAAACCATATCAGTATCATCTGATAGTGAAAAACCATCAGGTTGCTCAATATAAACTTCCTCATTAAGATCCCCATTCAAGAATGTACATTTAACATCCATCTAATAAACCTTGTAGTTTTTATAAGCAGCATAGGCAAGAAATGATCTTACAACTTCAATCCTAGCTACCGGTGTAAAAGTTTCTCCATAATCAATTCCTTCCTTCTGAGAATATCCTTTACAAATCAAACTAGCCTTATTCCTCATAACTTGACCATCCTCATTAGATTTACTCCTAAAAAACCATTTAGTTCCAATAACATTTTTATTATTAGATCGGGGAACCAAAGTCCATGTATTATTTTTCTCAATCTGATCTAATTCTTCTTCCATAGCTTTTAACCAAAATTTATCTTTACATGCCTCAATTATTGATACCGGTTCAACTTGTGAAATTAAACATACCTCATTAGTTGTCAGTCTTCTTCTTATCATCACTCCATTGCTCTTATCCTCAATGATTTAATCTTCAGAATGATTCAATCTCACATACCTAGGATTCTTTGGACTCTTTGTTCATCTTCCTTGTTCTTCAGTTACTGTAGAATTCTGTGATGTTGCCGGAGTAACTAGTTCAACTCTTTGTTCCGGTAAAGATGCTACCGATTCAGATATAATCACTTCCACTATCAGTTCCTTCTCATAAACTTTGATTTGACTTATGTTCAGCTCATCTTATTTAACATTAGAACTCTCTACAATTCTCTACAATCTCTTGTTATAACATCTATATGCTTTTCTTTCATTAGAGTGACCAAGAAATATGCCTTCATCGCTTCTAGGATCAAATTTCCCAATAGTATCATCTCTCCTAATATAATATTTACTACCAAAATTTTTGAAATACTTAACTGTAGGTGTATTGCCAAACCATAATTCATAAGATGTCTTACCGGTTTCTCCTTTGATATGTACTATGTTGAATGTGTAAACCGTTATACTCACTGCTTCTCTCCAGTAGATAAGAGGTAGACTTACTTCCATCATCATTGTTCTAGCAGCATCCAAGATAGTTTTATTTTTCCTTTCCACAACTCCATTTTGTTCAAGTGTCTAGGGAGCAAAAAATTGTCTTCTTATACCATGCTTATCACAAAATTCATTAAACTCACTGGATGTGAATTCTCCACCATGATCTAATCTCAAACATTTAATCTTCAACCCTATCTTAGTTTTTGTGTATGGTAAAAATGGATAATGGAAACAATAATATAGAAAGACTAAATAGATTCAACCACAAAACCCTAGCCTAACAACAACAAAGATCCACCATAACATATGAAGATTACCTAAAACAATGCAAATCAACAAAATCACAAAGATGATACCATCACATGTCTAATAGGGTTTGAATCTCCACTCTTCCTATCTCCATTGATCTTGCTTGATATATTTGCTCTCAGATTTTATGTGTGCACAAGAGCTCAACAAAGAACGGAAATATGGTTGATAGCTTGATCTCAAAAAGGCTTGATTGCATATGAAAGTTTGAATGTGTAGTTGGGAGGATCGATAATGAAGGAAGTATCTCCTTATATACAAGACACTATAAGAAATGGAGGGATAAGATTGAGAGGTGTAAAAGATAAATGGTCGGCTAGGATTAGAGGGTAGGTAAAAAAAATAAGAAAATAATGAGAGGGTAGGTAGTGTAGGAATTAAGAGATGAATGGCATATGTCATGTGTAGAAAAGACTAATGAATTAGTTAAATAAATAAAGATTTATTTAATTAATAGAGGAAGTGGGATCAATTAAATAAATGAAATATTTATTTAATTTAGGAAAAGGATTATTTAAATAAATAAATGTATTTATTTAAGTGATAAGAATGTTAGAAGAGGATTAATGAATTAATTAAATAAATAAAGATTTATTTAATTAATAGAAGAATTAGGCTAAAATAATTAAATAAATAAAAATATTTATTTAATTAGACAGGACAATTTTAGGTATCTACAGTTTCCACTTTAGCCTTAAAGATTTTAAACTTTTCAAATGCTTCAGATTTTTCTCTAAAAAAAGTAACACACATCATTCTAGAATAATCATCAATGATTAGCATGAGATATCTATCACCATGAAATTTTGTAACTCTAGCAGAGCCACACAAATCAGTATGAATAAGATCAATAACATTATTTGATTTATCTTGTATACTCCTAAAAGAGGTTCTGACCTGTTTACCCATTTGATATTCTTTACATACCGAATTATAGGGCTTCATAATCTTAGGTATATCTCTAACAACCTTAGTTTAACTGATCTTCACAATGCAATCAAAATTCACATGACACGGCCTTTTATGCCATAACCAACTCTCATCAATTTGTGTAATCAAACATGTCTTCTCAGCGGAGTTGAAATGATATATGTTACCTTTTGTTTGTGTATCGGTTGCAATCTCCAAGCCAGATCTGTTAATGATTTTGCATTTTCCATCCTTGAACTATAACTGCAATCCCTTATCTACCAATTGTCCTACACTCAAAAGATTATGCTTCAAACCTTCAACATAATAAACATTGTCCATATTGTTCTTACCATCCAATGATATTGTTCCTTTTCCTTTAATCATGCATGCCTTGTCATCTCCAAATCTAACTAGTCCACCATCAAATTCTTGCAAAGATAGAAACTTCACTTTATCTCCAGTCATATGATGTGAACAACCACTATCAATTATCCATTCATCCTTGTCCTCAATTTTAGCAGCAAGTGCCTTCTCCTCAGGTACATTCTCTTCCAGTGTTGGATCATCTTCCTTGATAGCTAAGAATACCCATTCTTACCCATTGTCAGATCCACTAGCAGAGTCTTCTGTAGGTTCATCATCTGAATCAATAATGCCTTCCTCATCCACTATGTAGCATGATTTGTCTCTGTCACTAATACATTTAGCCTAAAATTCTGACAGAGGTTTCCGACGAAGAAGGTATATTGTGATCAAACTTGATTTTTTTTTGAAAAAATGCCCGATTTCATCGGAATTCTGACGATAATGCAACATTTGGTTTTGACGGAGAAGGAATTGGCAATGACATTTGGGTTTTTTTAGAAAAAGTGCTCGCATTCGTCGAAATTCTGACGATCGCATGCATTACTTAAAAAAAAAAGACCAAGTCATTTCATAAATCCCGCCTCTCATTCGTCCCGCCTCTGTAGTGAACCTATGGGTTTAATCATGGTGGGGAAGATCATTGGTGTGAAACTAGCTAGTTTTGCAGCTCAGGCTGGAAGTGGCGATGGAGTATGATTCGGTGGAACTGGAGGCGCACACTAGCCGACATTGATCAATCAGTCATTGGTAATGGGAGACATTATTTTAAATGGTATGAAAAATTTCCAACTATGGCTAGATAGATCCTACTTTGGTTTTCAGGAAGCCATTGGAGTGAAGTTGATTGCGTCTTTTGGTGTTAGATAATTTGTATTTTCCTCATTGTAGGGAAGATAGGTTGTGTACTTCATATTTTAATGCTTATCTTGAAGGAGATTAGATGTGTGGTGGACATTTATTTCAAATTATTATTGTCCTGTATCATGTTTATGTTAAAATATGAATTTGTAGGTGCATGTAATGGTGCAAACTTTCAGTAGTAGATGTTGTTGTGGACAAATCTTTTACATATGTTTATTGTTCTATTCCAGTCTATATGAGAATTATGTAATTGTTAAAAAATTCCCATAAATAACAAAAAGATCTTTTGAAAAATTTATTAAATATTTAATGATGTTGGAAGTGTTATTGGGTTTTTAGTTTAGAGGTGAATGAGTCTATTTGGGATCAAGTATTTTGATGAGGCTAAGAGCAAGGCCCTAATATCAAAATAGTTCAAAATAGAGGAAGCTTGGATCACAACTTCAAGTGATTTGGCAAAATGATTAACCCTCAATTCTAGGCTCTTGATAGGTTTTTGTCCTAAGACTTGTGCTCCAATATCAAGTAGATAAATGAATTTTATGGTTCTTTTCCTTTAGCATTGAGTATTCACCATTCCCATCCTTGTGTTCCACGAAATGACATCTCTTTGAGGCATTCTGTCAAACAGCTCACCCGCTTTGCGGATTCTTCCACATTTTGAAAACATATATACCACACTATCAAATCTCTATCCATCTTCACTGGCTTCAACCACAACTATTTGCGTAAGAGTCCCTTCCCGGTCGAGCGAATGAGTGCCTACCTAAAGGCCCTCCCAAGGTATCTTAGTTCACGTTGTCTCGAGGCATATTAGGGGATCACAATGGGGATCACAATGGGGATCACAATAGGGAACATGCAGGTAGGGGTCATCCCCTGATGAACATGAAGGAGGGAGGTGGACATAGTTCCCTATGGGTTTAATCACTACAGGATGTAGGAATGGTTTAATCACTGTAGGAAAAAGGTAGGGTATAATCAACAAATTCATTGTTATACATATTCAAATATTTAGATTCAAATTTTATTATATATTTATCAGATTAATTGGCAATAGCAAAGATGGTGAGAGGTTTATGTAATATGATATGATCTATTTAAAAGAAGAATTTCTTACAAGACCTAAATCGTTGAACAATCTTACAATCATGTATTATTTAAACACTGCATTTTAAATAATGAACAATATAGTTAGCCTGAAACATATTAACACTACTTTCCATATTTAAAATATATCCTAATTAAGGGGATGGATGACCTAAATCTACATGATCGAGTGTCATTATGTAAAATATATCCTAATTATGGATGCTGGTATATATGGTAGTGACAGAAAATCCCTGCTATAGAACTGTGAGAGCAATGTGTAGTGATCGAGTGCTATTTTTTCTTGGTGTTTTGGAGGGGAGCATAAGTGTACTGTTAGGAAGGTGGTATAAAATGGAAGCTGAGAGGTATAAGGTTATGAGGTGTGGGTTAGGATAAGATAGGGAGGTAAGTGATGAAGGATGTAATGGTAAAAGAGTAAGTTAGGATATGTTAGGGGTTTGGAAGGTAGGAAAGTTAATGGGGGGAGATAAAAGGATGTGAAGGATGGAATGGGGTTAGGTAGGTGAAGTAAAAGTAAGTGTGTATGAGGTTAAGGTGTAGGATATGATGTAGGAAAGTGGAGGAGGTTAAGATAGGGGATATGAAAGGTAGATGGAAGGTAATAATGATAGGAAGTGAGGTAAAGGTTATGAGGTGTGGGTTAGAAAATAGGGTGTAGGAAATGGAAGGAAGGGTCATATCACTTTGAGAGTTTTCACCAAGATGAGTAGCCTGAGTATGGACCTCAAATCTTACAAGCCATGAGGATCCACTTGTAGTAGAGGAGCATATACTTGCATCTTGGGAGCTTATTAGGACTTCGCCTTGAATTTGGGAAATACATATAGAGGAGATAGAATATTGATCAATACACATTACCTAGCCTCATCATGCATAAATACAAGAGGTATAGACTATAGCAAGCACATATCATGGGCCAAAGGATCATATTCGAGAGTTGCTTCATCTCCAATCCTCTACATTTTTAAGATCCACAAATGGGGTTGAGGATAAGTCTTGTTTACTAATTATCTTGGACTTATGCTTTGGGTTGCATCTATATGTGAGCAACCTAAAGGCATAATTTTCAATGCAATTTTTGAGAGGACTTGCTTCCACCTTGTGGTACTGGGAGGATAAAATGCACCAACTCACATTGGAAACCCTCTCCAGATACCATTTTGGAGTGCTTCAAAGTGTGTTCTATTTCAAAATATTTTTGACAGAGATGCATAGATGAGTTTCACAATTTACATAATAAGGTTTCATAGTGGCTCAACATGAGAGTTAGTTTTTGGAGTTCTTGTAGTTTGTAGATTACATTCAAGAAAAGTTACTTGTCAATTATTTCATTAGGGGTGGAAAGCCCAAATTTTTAGTTTTCCTACACATGGCCAATCCAAATGACTTTAGGGTTGCTATGGCAAAGTCTCTTATGGAAAAGGAGGTACATGGGAGGACACAAGAGGCATGAGAGAAGTTTGTAACCTTGATTAAGGGACTAAAGTGTCCATAGGCCTCCCCATCCTTCAAAGGATAATTTATACTTACTATATGATTTACAAAGAAAAACCCAAGAGTATCAATATTAGGGACATAGGTCTACTAGAGCATAGTAGGGGCCATAGGGTAGTCACATTTGACCATCATAGACACAAGGATATTTTAGGTATGAGAGACTATAGGGCTATCAAGCTAGGCCTTCTATGACTCAACAACCTTTTAGGGGAGAATCTAGTGTTTTTAGTAATTAGGATCTTCTAATTATGGTGGGGCCTAGCCAACATAGGGTTATATGAGAGGCACATGTTATGTATATGTTAGTATTAGATAGAGAGTGCCCACAAGGTTTTAGAGTAGGTGGACACCATGCTAGGATGTCAAAGTAGATAGTTGATATGTGGGCCTTTACCCTCCCAACCACTCAACATATACCACCATGGGTCTTTACCCTCCCAAACACACAAAGGTTAAAGGAAGATTCACTGCTACAACACTCACTTTTTTTGACAGTCTCAAGCACTTAGGACAGTCACTCCTTTCGTGGCCATTCTTCTTCACACAACACTCTCTAACATTAATTATGATGATAGTGTACCTCCTTAAACCTTCCACCAACACCTAACTCAATACCAAACTCTTTCCCAATCTCGCTAATGGACTAATTAACTCAATTCACTGTGAAATTGTGACGGTCAATGCAAGGTTTAGGATAGTAGTAATTAGGATCTTCTAATTATTGTGGGGCCTAGCCAACATAAGGTTATATGAGACAGGGGTAAGTTCAATAGTGATTTCTCCTCTACAACCTTTGCCAGTCTGTGCGAAAATGAGAGCTTGACAACATTCTTTCACTTTTAGCTAGCTAAATTTTTCAAGAATTTTATCTCTAGATTTAATATTTCTTTTCTTGCATGAATCTATTAATTTTGAGATAACAGATCTTGCCTTCATGAATTGATCCTAGTTTATCCCTTTAACCTTGATTAATTTATTTAGAGTGTTTAGTTCCATTTTAATCCTTTCTTTTACAATTAAATATTATTAAAAAATTGTATTATCGTTCCAAATTTTGTGGATATTTAGGAGACACAAATAAAATATAAATGTAATCATTCCATATTTTTGTAGGAGATATTGGAATGAGACTAATAGGAAGAGTAGTAAACATGAGTCACAATGAGCACTTTAGAATAAATCTAAACATTATAAGGAAGAGTAGCTTGGAAAAATAGAAGCATAATTTATTTTCCAATATGCAAGATTATTACTTGGGAAAGAATCTTGAAAGAGGATTGAAAAGATTCCTTGAGCTAACATTGTCTCACTTATCCAAAATTATGAGGAAGGATTCATTAATGAAATGGTCATTAACAAGATGGAGAGAATAATAATTAGGAAGAGATAGATTTCACATGCTACTAGGTGACTAGATTGGAGAGAAACTAGAGGCAAATCATTTAGCTTGGCCATGACACAAAGTCTTAGAATAGATGCCAACCTTGGTGAATGGAATGAAAATCCCAAACAATTAATGAGTGGTGAGACAAGTAGAGGCATCTATAAATTTTGTTTTGAATAAAATAAAGAAAAAATGGGACTAAAACCAAGGGAAATGCACATGGAAAGGATATGATGAAAATCAAAATAAATAGTTTGAAGATAATATTAGTTACCTAAAGGATATTCCACTTGATTATTTGGTATATCATAACTATTTTGAAAAATTTTGAAACCATTAGAGGTACCTTTTGCTTCTGTAGATGAGGCATTCATTCATGTTGAATTTTTGATAGCTTGTTTGCCTCTTTATAGACAACAAATTATCCATACGAATTATCATATATACTTGTAACCTCCATCCTAAACCACCTATTTTACTCTTCTTCCTTTGTGTACCTCTTTTATTCTTCCATTACCTCTTCGCTTACCTAAATTCAATCCAAAGCATAGTGTATATAGCATCAAAAAAATTCCATATTTGATTAATATTATCCACAAAATATCGAAAAGATAAATACCACACTTACTGTGTCATCAACCAAAAATAATTTACTTACATATTCAAAGAGTTCAATAATGGAGAAACATCCATGCGGTGCTCTACACATGTCCTTGAAGGTTCAAGAAATACTTATCCTCTATTGGTCCAAACTTTAAATCACTTTCCATGCATGAAAATAATTGCAACCATACACAATTTCCCACCCAATAGATTTTCTCAAACTAGTTTACTATCTTAACATAGGGTCAAGGAAAAGCAAGCCAAAATAGGAATCCAAGTGTCTTAAAAGCCTTCAAGACCATAGTGGTGAGGATTGAATTTCTTTCTTTAGTGGTATCTTTCTCTAGATTAATTAGTTGGGGATTCTATTAGGACCTTTTCCTAATTAAAAAAATATATATATAAAGATTACATCCCTAAATATTACATTCATAATAGAATAAATTTCTGCAATATTGAGACTAAATTTATAATAGATTTATAGTGATGAATAAAGAAATATTTAAGATTATCAAAAAATTGATTTTTTCTTTCTCCCAACCATCATTGGATATTGGGTGATCTTTGAGGCATTATGTCAAATAGTTCATGTGCCTTATCTAAGCTTACATATTTTGCATGTATGTGTACCTGGGCAGTTGCACTACAACATCTATACTCACTAATCACATTTGGTTGGAAGTTTCTAAATCCATTTCAAACACATCTTGTGCATATCCTACAATCATAGCATTCCATTAGATCGCGTTTCTTTGATGCATCTCACTAAACAGTTCATGCGTTTTCATGTCTATACTTCCACATTTTCCAAACATGTCAAATAGAGCATTTCCAACCGTAAGCATCTGATATTAATTTCCCTTACCTTCTGCTTTGATGGAAGCCCATACTCTATTCCAAAGCTCCCATTTTGGCATAGGTAGAGAGTACGTTGGCAATTAAAATTGATTGAAATGGAAATCTATTTGTAGCATTGACTGCATTGTAAGGACGCTTATGTATTTCATCGACATCATAAAGCAGGAAAGGACATGAGAATATATCCTCGGGGAGGTATTCTATGATAGCTGCGAGGTAGATGAGAGTTTATTATGCCATTTGCTTTGTTCTATGTAGTCAAACATGAGAACACTATTTGAATTCAAATGCTAATGGTGATTGTCTTTTTAACGGAAACAGATGGGAAGGGACGTCAAGGGAAGGAATGGGCCCACAACACACCTAAGTAGTCAAAGCTTAGTGTGTGTTGTTTAAGGCTTCCCCCTTAAGACATCATAATTGATTGGCTCTTCACTCCTAAGACCTTCAAAAGTCTTTAATGGCTTCATTGAGTCCTTTTGTCTTCCAAATGCACCTGCACCAACTTGAATTCTCCTTCAATGCTTGATTGCCTATTCACTTGGAATTGAATTGATTTTATAACTAAGAGATCACTTGAATTGTAGGTAGACCCCTTCAAATGATAGGGTAGGCTTCCTTTTATACCTTATATATGTCTTGAAAGCATTTTATCCTGATGGCTTTAAATTAAAGTACTTTCTCTTCTATCTGGTATTGGTGGAGTAGAGGTTGCATTGCATCGTCCTAGGATACATATTTCCATAGATACAACACAAGTTAAATGTATCCCAGGTCGACGCAAAGCAACCTCTACTCCAGAGATCACCAAAAAATAGAGAAAGAACTTTAATTTAATGCCATCAGGATAAAAGTCTTTAATCAAGATAGATAAATGGTATGCAACTGGATCTATTTGGAATGCATTACCCAAACACCGCAATTGATCAGTCACCTTTGAAAAGAAAGTGGAATGATGAAATATTTAGAAATAAAATAGATGAAATGCACTCCATACTACTACTACACAATATTTTGGTCGATGATATTTTTAAAATAGTAAAGGAAGGTGTATGGAACAACCAAATTCTGATCATTATAAACAATGAGTATTTTAAGATCCTTTTATGATATGTAAGTTGAGAATATTTTATGAAAGGTCCCTAAATGAATACACTTTAAACTGATTTTAATATACCTTGAAGTGTGCAATATGGAAGGTTTGTATTCTTAATCTCTTGCCCATTTCTTAATTTAAAAGATGATATCTTTATTAACTTGATTTCTCCTTCAATTCTTGATGAATGCTTGATTGCATGTTCACTTGGAATTGAATTGATTTTATAATTAACAGATCACTTGAATTGTGGGTAAACCCCTTCAAATGATAGGGTAGGCTTCCTTTTACACCTAATATATGTCTTGAAAGCATTTTATTGTGATGGCTTTAAATTAAAGTACTTTCTCTTCTATCTGGTATTGGTGGAGTAGAGGTTGCATTGCATCATCCTAGGATACATATTTCCATAGATACAACACAAGTTAAATGTATCACAGGTCGATGCAAAGCAACCTCTGCTCTAGAGATCACCAAAAAATAGAGAAAGAACTTTAATTTAATGCCATCAGGATAAAATTCTTTAATCAAGACAAATAAAATTTGAGTTTGATTGTCATCATTTACTTTGCCAAATTCTTCACACGTAACTCCTGAATCAATTTCCTACCCACAAGAATTTTATTATGTCTCAAATATTGGGAAACAGAAGGCTTCAAATAGAAAACTTGAACATGCAACTAAATCCATTGACTAACCAAAAGAACAAAATTAAGAAATGGTTTGATCATCTGAGAGATGTTGTAGACTTGCAACTCACTAGCTAAGTTTTTGCGGGTAAGAATTTTTTTTGTTTTGGTTATGGTTGTGGTGTTTATAGGGAGACATTTACAAATTTATATCTATTTTCACTATTTAATGATTTATGGGTTTGTAATGGTAATTTAATGTTCTTTCATATTTTTGTATATATTCTTTATAATAGCCTATTATATTGATTTGTTCTATTATGCATAATGGTGTGGGTCAGACAACTTTGTTGTCGGTGCATGAAAGCATTGAACAAGTTCTACTTTAAAAATTATGTGAAACATTTTTAATTTATTTCATTTAGTGTTATTTGCAGAAAATGATTATCAATTATGTTTCCTTTCTCCAAGAATTGTCTAGGATCTTTCCATCAGATAATATGTAACATCGAATGACTAAACCTTTTCATTACAAATGCTTATTTTATTTAATTATTATTTGAGTGTGAATTAAAATGTATATCTGTATGGAAGCAGAACTTACAAGTTGAAGAGTCATGTGCAAGCAAATTTCCTAAAAGAAAGCAAGCAAGCATTATCTTGAATGACATGGAAACAAGCTCATCAGCTGCCTAGAAGAGAGCAATTGGAGAATGGCAGAGGAAAGTGTTTAAGGGTGATAAATAGATAGATAGTATGCAATACAAACAAACAATGGCTGGAGTGTCTGATGTGACGTCTCTAATTTATGTTCGGAGGGACTAACTGGTTTTGGAGTTCCTGCGAACCTATTGGGCCATGCTTGGAGGAAATCAATGTGTTCATGCAAGGAGCACCTTTTTTCTATTATGAGAATGATATTTTTGCACCGAGGGATATTTGGAAGTCAATATCCAAAAATTTCTATAGTGTGGAACCAGAGTTGGCAGACTCAAAGTAATTTTCAGCTTTCAGAAGACCAAGAGGTTATGTACACAATCTCCCAATAGAAGGGCAATTTCAAGCATTACCTCTCCCCCCCATGACTATTCAGGAAGCACTTCCTCAGACAAAGGACTATTGGCCTCCATGGGATCAAAGAAAAAAATTGAAGCATAGACTCTAGACGATGTGGTGGTGTCCTTCGTGAAGAACTCTGCACTATAATTGAAAATTCACAAGGGAAACTGCAAGATAGTGAAGAGAAATACAATCTTGAAAAGTGGGAAGAATGGATCTTGGTTTGGGTGGGGCCAATTCAGGTGGCTCCTCTAGAGATTGACGAGATAGAAATCATATTAAGATTTGAAAAAGATCACACTGGTGGAACTTCGTGTGCGAGTGATCGATTGTGGTGTTTGGGTAATGCATTCCAAATAGATATAGTTGCATTCCAAATGGGTAATGTCTTGATTAAAGACTTTTATCCTGATGGCATGCAACTGTATCTATTTGGAATGCATTACCCAAACACCGCAATCGATCACTCGCACATGAAGTTCCATGAGTGTGATCTTTTTCAAATCCTAATATGATTTCTATCTTGTCAACCTCTAGAGGAGCCACTTGACTTGGCCCCACCCAAACCAAGATCCATTCTTCCCACTTTTCAAGATTGTATTTCTCTTCACTATCTTGTTGTTTCCCTCATGAATTTTCAATTATAGTGTAGAGTTCTTCACGAAGGACACCACCACATCGTCTAGAGTCTATGCTTTAATTTTTTTCTTTGATCCCATGGAGGCCAATAGTCCTTTGTTTGAGGAAGTGCTTCCTGAATAGTCATGGGGGGAAGAGGTAATTCTTGAAATCGCTCTTCTATTGGGAGATTGTGTACATAACCTCTTGGTCTTATGAAAGCTGACAATTATACTTTGAGTCCACCAACTCTTGTTCCACACTATAGAAATTTTTGGATATTGACTTCCAAATATCCTTCAATGCAAAACCATCATTCTCATAATAGAAAAAAGGTGCTCCTTGCATGAACACATTGATTTCCTCCAAAGTGTGGCCCAATAGGTTTCGTAGGAACTCCAAAACTAGGTAGTTCCTCTAGATATAAATTAGAGACGTCACATCAGACACTCCAGATATTGTTTGTTTGTATTGCATACTCTCTATCTATTTATCACCCTTTAACACTTTCCTCTTCTTTTCTCCAATTGCTCTCTTCTAGGCAGTTGATGAGCTTGTTTCTATGTCATTCAAGATAATGCCTGCTTGCTTTCTTTTAGGAAATTTTCTTGCACATGACTCTAAAGCTTGTATGTTCTACTTCCATACATATATAAATTTTAATTCACACTCAAATAATAATTAAATTAAATAAGCATTTGTAAAGAAAAAATTTAGTCATTTGATGTTACATATTATCTGACGGAAAGATCCTAGACAATTCTTGGAGAAAGGAAACATCATTGATAATCATTTTTTGCAAATAACACTGAATCAAATAAATTAAAATGTTTAATGCAATTTTTAAAAATAGAACTCGTTCAATGCTTTCATTCACCAACGGCAAATCCGTTTGACCCACATCATCTCTCGCTGTCGGAATTCCGATGACAACTAATGGAACATCCGACGAGGATGTTGTATATCCGATGTCACTGCCATGTCAGATAGTCGTCAAGGAGAAATCGTAACATTCATCGAAAATCTGATGGAAATGGCATCGTCAGAAATCTCGACGATGAGTTTTCGACGGTAAAGTTTGTCGGAAGACCGACATTTGGTCATTGCAAATCCAACAATTAGCCATCGGAAATTAGGCCCAAATGTACTAGTGTGTTTTTCTTGAATCTATAATTGTTTTGATATCCAGGGTTAGGTTTAAATTATCTTTTAACTCTTTCTTCAAATCTTGAATTCCTTTCAGGACATCTAGATACAAAATGACCGATCTTATTACATGCAAAACATTTAAAAGGTACTTTTCCTTCGTACTTACTTCCTACTAGTCCTTTCGGTACTCTTCTAGAAAATAGTGCTTCAAGTTTCTCAAAGTCATCATCTTATCTCATCATATCTTCTAATTCTTTTGCATATAAAGCTTTCCAGTCTTGCTTACCAGTTGTAGATGTAGATGTATGAAAAGCAAGTTCAGTCTTCACAGCTCCAGAAGATCCAAATTCCTCAAGCTCAAAAGCAGATAGTTTCCCAACCAAAGTATCTCTGTTGACAAATGTATTAGCCATTGTTCTCAACTCATTAATAGCAATAGCCTTCATTTTGTAATCCGGTGGTAGGGCTCTTAGGACTTTAGAAACAATTTCATCTTCACTCAGAGTTCCACCACAACATTGAATTCCCATAACAATCTCATTTACCCTTTCCATGAATGCAGTAATACTTTCATCTTCTTCTATCTTTAGGTTTTCATATCTCACCCAGTAACCATCCAGTTTAGAAATCTTCATTGTAGCGTCACCTTCATTAAGAGTCTGCAACTTATCCCGTATAGCCTTTCTAGATGATTTGTCTGTTAATTCCATTATTTTTTTAATCATAAAGTGCACACAAGAGGGCTTCTCTTTCTCTAAAATCATTCTCAATCTCCTCATCCAGGTTTGGTAGAGGAGGATTTCCAGATCCTGGATTAAAGGGTGTGACACCATTTTGTGTGATCTCCCAAATCTCCTTGCCAAGACATCTCAAACGAGTCTCCATCCGAATCTTTCATGTTGTATAATTTGTTCCTTCAAGCCTTGGTATATCCCTTCGAAATATAGCTCTAGAAGAACTGGATGAACTTGAACTATTAGTCACCATAAGATCTTCCTCAAGTGGTTAAGCTTTCTGCAGAGAGGACCAAAGCTCTGATACCAATTGTTAGACAATTCAGATAACCGGAAGACAACTGAGAGGGGGGGATGAATCAGTTGTCACAGATTACCGGAAGCATTATCAATTTAAACTTTAATACTGGAACCCAAAACAATAATACTGGAATAGAAATTAATCCAATTAAGCATAAACAATAATCACAGAATAAATTCCATCCACACAACACCAAGATTTGTATGTGGAAAACCCGGTAAAGGAAAAAACCATGGTGGGAACCCTACCCACAGTCAGATAATACTTTTGTAGTAAGTATGTAAATTACAATGAAGGGGCCTGCACTTGCAGGAAGGGCAATAGCCTAGAGCACACTACTCATCACAAAAGGAGCCTCACTGACTACATATAAATCTAGACTACAATATGGAGAAGTGTTGAACTGCAAAAGATAGCATCTCCTATGCCTAAGTATAGTTCTAGTTAAGCTCAATACCGGAGGACTAAATCCTCTTACACAAACCTAATTAGATCTCCAATGATTGACCAACTCCTCTTCCTGAGTGATATTACATTATTTGCACATTACATTCCTTGACCATGACCTCTTACAATAACCATGATGATCTACAATGAGATCTTACATATTATTTATACAAACCCTCGACCATAAACAATCAAGTCGGCCACCAAACAATAAACCAATTACATAATTACAAACCATGTCGGCCATAGACCAAAACAAATAATATCCAACACATGACATTCTGAAAATACAATAATAGGTCCTATCCACACGTTACATTAATTTCGGTCCATAACCTAGATCAGCCAGGACCAAGTATGGGTACACATGCCTCAACAATGATCTCCAAACACCAAGTATCGAACATGATCACCAACAAAATCCTGAAACTCCATTAGAAACTACACCAGCACCAATTATGCAATGCATCAAAGATCTCCACCAAAAGCTCCGCTGGTGAAACCCTTGCCAAAACCAGAGACTAATCTTCTAAGTAAGCAGGATAGCATCCAATCACTAGACCAAAACCAACTGACCAAATATGAGCATAAGTATCATGAACAAGCTAATTCCATCACCAGATTGTACCAGAGTCTATCGAATCATGCCGAATCCAAGTTAACCAAAAACCACTCAACCTACCGGGACCAAAAGGGTGTCGGTAAAGCATCCAAACAGCTAGTGTTGACATCAATGACAAAACATCAATGTAACACATAATCAATTCCACAAAATGGCCAACATAAGTTTATTGGCTATTTCTGGAGAACACTTTGGAAGAATATGAAGACAAATTTGAAGTTCAGCTCTACTTTTCATCCACAGACTGGTGGATAGACAGAAGTAGTTAACCATAGCTTGGGAAATTTGTTGAGATGTTTAGCTGGAGATAAAACCAGAAGTTGTGATTTGGTTCTTGCACAAGTAGAGTTTTCCTACAATAATTTAGTAAACAAGAGTACCAAAAGAACACCTTTTGAGATTGTTATCGAAGCACATCCTAGAGGTATATCAGAATTAAGAGATATTAGCAATGAAGACCGGAGAAGTTTATAAGCAAAAGAATTTGCAAATCACATGCAGGACTTACAAATTCAAGTTAAGAAACATTTGGAGGACATGAATAAAAAGTATAAGGAGAAGGAAGATGAGAAGAGGAGACCTAAGGAATTTGAAGTTGGTGATGAAGTGATGGTATATCTAATAAAAGAAAGATTCTTGGTTGGAACTTATAACAAATTGCAGATGAGAAAGTTTGGACCTTGCAGGATTTTGAGAAAGTTCAGTTCTGGGAATGCATATGAAGTGGAGTTATCGAATAGTCTGAGTATTTCACCTGTGTTTAACATTGTGGATTTTCTTGAGTATCATGAACTATAATTATGTGAGGATAGTATTGTAGACTTGGAGAAATAGTTGCCCCAGAAGGAACCAGATCAAATTGAAGACATTTTGGACTATAGGATTGGGTGCAGTACTCGGAGCAGTTAGTATAAAGAGTATCTTGTGAAGTGGAAGGACAGACCAGTTGAAGATTCATCTTGGATTTCTCAGGTAGAGGTAGACTGCCTTGGTTTTCCTCTGACCCCAACAAAGTGAGAGACTCACTTGTTTCCAACAACCTCGGATGTCTAATGCAAGAGCATCCCTAGTTCATAGCAATCTTGCATCAACCAAAAATATTTCCTTTCTGTTTTGTTTTATGTTTGCAGTTTCAACATTTCTTTCTGTGTGTCCCGGATTTGGCTCACCGGAACTTGTGGAGTTGGATTTTACTTGAAGACTTGATCATCTTCCTTATTCCCAAACCATGGAGCATTTGGATTTTACTTGAAGACTTGATCATCTTCTTAATTTATATTTAGTGATGAAGTGATGATATATTTGAAAAAACAAGAAACTTGTTCGCAAAGATGAAAGTTGTAATGGGATTTGAAGAGTTGAAACATGTATGGGGATGACTTAGATTTTGTAGAAGCCTAGAAATATAGTAGAGAGTACTAAGTGATATATAGAAGAAAGTGACTAAATTATTTCATCTAGAATTGTATATTATTCAAGGAAAACTAATTGTGCATTCCTAAGAGCTTAATGTAGGAGAGCTTGATGAAGCAAAAACATAGTGGAAGATTAGTTGTTGAACACTTTGTTATAGACAAGAAAATGGCTGTAGTAAGTGAAAATTATTTTTGGCCTCAAATTTATAAGGATGTGATGAAATTTGTTCGAGAGTGTAGTGTTGGAATCCAAGAACACTGAGAGAGGGGGGTGAACCAGTGTACTACCAGAATGATAAATTTTAACCCTATTAAAGCATGCATTCACCAACCGGTATATCGGTACATATAGAATTGAAATAATTAAAGAAATCAATAAGCCAATCACACAAATGAATACCATAACACAAATAATTATACATGGAAAACCTCAAAGAGGAAAAATCATGGTGGGATTTGTGACCCACAATATCAATCCAGTGGCCATATAAAAAGATATTACAAAATATGGTGACCTGCACTTGCAGGAAGGCTTACAGCCTAGAGCACACTGTTCATCACAAAAGGATTCTCACTAACTACATACAAATCTAGACTACAATCTGAAGAAATAAATGAACTGCAGTGATATTATCTTCTATGCCTAAATATAGTTCCGATTAAGCTCTATTTGTTCTGATCTGAAACCCTCAACCCTTACCAGAATAACCTGTTACATAAATATCCTCACATACATGATCTCTCTCCCATATCTCACATCTCCATTACATTTCATATCCTGACATATTACAAAATGATCTAATCAACTAAATTATATACCCTTACAAACTTTCATGCCTTATGTTAGCTTACAAAGATAATTACAAAATGAATATACAAGTCGGATTAATAATATAAATACATAAATATCAAAATCAATAGCCGATGCCAGATCTCCCAAATGATGTCGACCTCCAATATCGATAACCTGAATGTGAACCATGTTGGCCTGCAATGTCGGTAACCAAAGAATTCCTTCCAAAATGTGAGGATAACTATCGGCACCAATGTCAGTGAAGTGTCTATCGGTACACTACTAAACCAAAGTATGAAAGCCGAAACATTTTACCATCAATGAAAACATATTAAAACCAATCAAATGAGTGTCAATTTCCAATAATCTCCCCCTTTGGCATTGATGGCAACACTCATGTGAAAAATGATAATGGCTTCCATCTATTGATTTCATCCTGAGACTTCTCCCCCTGAGCTGAATATCCATCTGTGATCATGATCTGAACAAAATATTCCATATCTACATAACTCCTGAATATTTTTCACCTATACCTCCCCCTTTGACATCAATGCCAAAAATACAAAAACCCAGGACGAAGAATGATAGACTGTACAAAGAATATGTCCCAAAATACCTTACCGAAGCTGAATATATTTGAAAATTTCCAGATAGGTTTTCTCCAAAAGCTCTAGATAGGTATCCCAACTAGATTTGAAAGTGCCAGAAATAGATACAAGTCCATTAAGCATGTGAGCATATGACTCTTTCTCATTAAGCTCTGTCGATGTGGGCCTACCAACCAAATCTATGCATTCTTTCTTATGTACACTTAAAGAGTCCAACCGAGGACTCACCAATCCTCTAAGACCTTTATCTCTCCTTATAATTTTATCTTTGTCCCTCAAGAGCTAAAACTTAGGCTTCTAAAACCAAAATATGACCATCAATAGATGTAGTCAAAGAATTTGTGCCATCAAAAGAATTGACTATACCTACAATCTTCTCCTAAATATCCTTGATCTCTTTATCTATCTCTTTTGTAAGTAAACCTATGTTACAACATACTTTGTAAATATTAGTACACTGCCTCAAAGCATTATCAATCAACTTCAACTTATCATTAATCTCCTTCTTCTCTGACTCAATCATCTGATCAAATGTAGCTCTCTTAGCTTGTGTAAACCTCTCCAATTCCTGTCGGTTTGATATATGTTGTAAAGATTGAAAGTCCTTTGAAATGTGCTCTGTAATAATTTTAAGCTTGCCAAATGGGCTCGCTTCTTTGTCAAATTTGCACTTTGGGACAAGTCTATGCAATAATGGGATTGATTGATCAATAACTCCTTTGTCCATAGATCCTTCCTTCATCATCTTTTGTGTAGCCATCATCATGAGCTCAGTAGAACTCATCTCCATTATAATTTTCTTCTCTACCTGTGAGGTGTCGATTGACAACAATGATGGGCTTACTATCGGTTCCTTGTCGAATTCCTTTCCCGTCTCCTCTGATGGTTTATTAACTTTTATAGCTTCCTCTCTTGCACTAGTGGCTTTTCCACTTGGTGCCATATCAGTAACTATAGGTTCCTCCTTAGGAACTGTGTCCTCAACCTATACATTCTAATCTGGAGGACTATTGTCCTCAACATTTATAACCTGTACATTCTCTAAATTTGTCGGTATATCTATATTTGCCGGTATTGCCTCTATGTTCTGTACATTATATTATATCGGGGGCTCTATATCCAATATCTTAATATCCTTAAAAATTGTACCATTATACCTTTACCTTTCCCTTCAACTGGGATGTCTCTAGTAACAGTTTTAGCTTTCGGTGAAGTATAAAAACCAGCGTTTGCTGCAAAGAATTGAGCCCATGCCTTGTGGGTCTCAGTGACTATCTCATTAACCCTACCTAACATAAGACTAACTGTCTTGTGCTTGTTTTGAAATATCTTTCTGTCTGCAACCTCAAGTGTCCTATCCAACTCCTCTGAAGTAATAGTTGCACAAGTAGTTAACAAGTCTTGAATCTTTATATGCTTGTCCTCTTCCATTTCTGATAATCTTCTAGCATCTAATTTGTCATATAACTGTGTCGGTATTTGATTTTCAATTTCTAACAAGGCTTTCTTATAAATATCCAAATACAACAAAATTGCTTCCTTAACTTCTCTCTGTTCATCATTATCTAAATGCTCATAATAAAATTGTACATTCTTCAACATACCATCCTTAGTAATTTCATCAACCAATTCTGCACAAGTCTTGGGTGGAATTATAGTTACATTACTGGTGACAAGTTCCAGATCAATGTCATCCATCTTCTTTCTTCTTCCAATACCAGATGGGGTAGAAGGTGTTTCTTTTGGAGCTCTCTTCTATGTCGGTACCCTTATTGTAACCTTCCTAACCAGTTGCTTCCTTGTTTCCTCCTTAGTCTCTTCAGCTTTCTTCCTCAACACCCTCAATATGCTTGTACTCTGGCTTAATCTTTCTAGAATCTTCCATCAACTTTCTCAAATACATGCTCTTAATATCACTAGCTCCCAAATCCTCAATGTGATAGTGAATGTAAGCTCTAGCATCTTCAAAATATACAACTCCTTCTAGGACACGGGAAAAAGTGCCAACCAAATCATCCAAAGTGGCAATATGTGGGCATCGCTTGAAAATTGACCTAGGACAGTCCTTGACCTCAACAACAGTAGGATTTGCAATAAAAGTTTTGATTAAGTAAAAACAGGTTTTTGAAAGGAACCTGAACCTTTTTACATATCAAGAAATAGAAAAAGCATTACAACAGAAAATTACCGTGCTTGATCACCCAAACAAAAAACAATTCTCATCCAAAACAACAAGGGAACTCAAAACACATAGAGCCACACAAAGACAACAAAAGGATAGCAAAAGGATAGCACAAAGACAAAGCTAGAGACCAGGATAGCTAAATATTTTTCATAATGTCTTCTGCGTGAACCACCATCTACTTCATGTTGTTTGTGGAGGTCTTCAATTCATCCAACTCTCATCCCTTGATATCACCCTGATCCCTAGTGTTGGCCCTAGTTCTCTTCTCATGACCTTTTTTCTCCATCTGGTCCTCTTCACCCTCCTTGTCTTTAATGTTATCAAATCTGTTAATCAAAATATTCATATTATCCACAGAGGCCTTAAGAATCTGGAAATTTTGTTCAGCAATCCTCTTCACAATTAATTCCATCTTGTCGACTCTATTGACCAAGTTGTTCATTTCCAGCTCGTTCGCCTCTCTGTTCCCTTCCATTTCCTTAACCTTATTTTTTATGAATAATGATGAATAGTAAATACTTCAAGAGATACTGAGAGGGGAGGGGTTAATCAGTATAGACAATGACTTCTTTAACAACTTAAACTGCAAAGACTGCACTAACTAGTAAATAGCATCACTGATCTAAATCAATGCACTACTGGTAATACATAGTGAAATTGTGAAAGACATAAACCGGTAACACTTAGATCTTCACAAAACCTAATATCTCATTTCCACTTCACCCATATTCTTAAACAAGTAATACATCATAAATATAATGACCACTGGATCAGCATGCATTATCGTTCAATAGAAAACACTAAGACATCACATGAAAAAGCATCATGCATAACGCACTGATTTTTCACGTGGAGATCCAACTAGGAAAAACCACGGTGGGGATGAATACCCACAAGTTGTTCTTGAACTCTTCTGAAGTCCACTCTGTTAGGAGCCTAGTCTGGTTAAAGACTTTACAACAGGTTATGCTAGGAACTGATCCTGCTAGGGATCACTCAGTTAAGAGATGGCTAAATACCCAGTTAGAGGTTAAAACCCTGTTAAAGGTTACCTTGTCAGAGGATTTAAAGAACTCAATGATTTTGAGTCACCCTATTAAAGGATTTACAAAAAGCCTATTAAAGCTACCTGGTAAAGGGATTTTCCAACTGCTGAAATGGTTAGAAGTCAATAGGTAATACACTAATTTGATAACAACACTTAATGCCAAGGTAGATCCACTTTAGTTCCTTTACATCTATAAATCACACTCTACACATCTCTACTCACTGCACTGGTCTGGCAAGAATCAAGTATCTCTTCACTTGGATACACACATAAAATTTGCCAACACCTACAAATGAGAATCATCATTGACCTTATAGACAACAATAAGATTGGTGGCAAAAACCTAAAACCCTAAGCATCTAGGTTAACAATACAGTCAGTCCAATCCTGACCATTCAATCACATTGCATAGGGTAAAACAATCTTGAACAAATCTCAAGACATTCTCCATCATTTGTTATTTGTCGCTTCTAGAAGCTGATAACCCATCACGTGCTCTCCATCATTTACTGAGACTTTGCACATTCTCGAGGTAGATAGAATCAATCTTCTTCATGTAAGATCCTCAAGGAAATCCTTTGTGCGCACAAGAATAGCGTGGCAACATGATCTGATCTTCATTTCAATGCTAACTCATCACAGGATGTCATCGGTCGAATCACACAGACTTGAAATGCATCAACCAGAAACCTTGAAGCTAAGACTACCAACTGGTAATCATATCAAATGAAACTCTGATATAGACTTTGCAAATACCGGTTCACATTCCAACATACCGGTTCACCTTTTTGCATATACCGGTTCACCTTTTCGCATATACCGGTTCACATCATCATACTGGTTCACTTCATACCATCATACCGGTTCTCTTTCCAGTTTGCTTTCTTCAATATACCAGTTCATACTTCAGCATATTGACATCAATGACAACATACAATATCACCATGTCATCCAACTCTGCACATATGCCAACACTTTTCTATATCAAGTATTTACCAACCATGGCCTCAATAGCTTCAGCATTGTTGATCGCAACCACTAATTCTTTAACATTTTGAGAAAGAGGCTTATCACCTATCATAGCTTTATTGATAGCATTAATATCATTCTGCAATAAAAGTTGGTACAAAGGATGATCCCTTTTCCATGATGAAAGATAAATACCTAAGAAATAGTTGTCGGTGAAAACCCTAAAGAACTCTTCCGATCACTAGTGAAATCGCTCAAGAAGATATCGATCGCACTGAATCGCTCTGAATGCAAAGTGATCAAAAATGAAGTGAATTCAACCTTTTAACCTCCAAGAAACCCTAATCTGTCATTGATATGAATACTTCTGGTGAAAGATACCGAATCTCGATCAAACATCAACATGTCGGATAAGCATCTCCAATGTCTGGAACATCTTCCAGAACTTCTTCCCAGGGAATATGCACTACCTTCATGAATTTTTCCTACCCCTAAGGCATCTACCTCAATTACTGGATGAGCTTCTTGTCACTTATAGGAGCAACCTCCTTTGTCGGTTGAATAACCGGAGCATTTCCATCTGATGATTGATCTTCTGACTTCCTGACCCATTTCTTGATATGTTCTTGCCAGATTTCATTGACCTTCTCTTTCCCTTTATCATTTGATCCGTCATTGCTAACTGGTGGATTTCTACTTCTACATAACTTAGCAATGTGTCCAACCTCATTGCATGCATAGCATGTAACGTTGTTCTTTTGAATTGCTTTGATAAAACAAGTATAATTTCTTGACTTGCACTGTTTAGCCATATGTCCAAATTTTCCACATGCATAACATTTAACATTCATTCTGCAATCTTTTGTCTTATGACCATACTTATTGCATTTAGAACATTGACCAAGAGTAGAATCTAGGTTCTGATTTTCTCTATTTCTATGTTGCCTAGCCATGTGACCAAATTTATTACAAACAAAATATCTACCATTAAATTTGTAAGAATTAAGCTGCTTATCGGTGCCTTCTAGTTTTGATCTCCATTTGCAGTACCAGAGAATTGACCTTGTTCAAATCCAAGTCCACTGGAATCTCCATTCTATCTTTGTCTTTTCAGTAATTCATCAAGTTGTGCTGAACTAACCTTGATTTTTTCTTTATACTCACTTGCAATAGTCATATCATCTCTCAGAATTATCATTTGTCTTTCAAGTTCTTGTTCATTACTCTAGGATTGCACTCAGTTCTCAACATATCATTTTCATGAACCAACCTACCACATTCTTCAAATTTGTCTTTCAGATATATAGAAAGATTCTCTTCCTTTTTCTTCCGGTTCTCAATCTCCTTAGACATCCTCATAGTTAAGGCTTGCATTTTATTCCTCATGACCATATTCTCCTAACTGAGCTTCTGCTATTTTTCATTAAGGGCATCTTTCTCTTCATTATCCTGATTTTGCAAAAGTTCATTCCTCCTAGCCTGAATAAATGACAACCTCTCCTGTAGGATAAGAATGAATTCCTGAGAAGAATTCAATTCATCTTGTAACTTCAAGTTCTTCATCCTTTCAGCATCATAATCTTCAAGTGCTACCTCAAGTTGCTTCTCCAAACTCATATCCATGGATTCCAGATTCAAGATCTCCCTCAAGCTTTTAAACTTCCTCTAAGGCACAAGGCTCCGATACCAATTATTGGAATCTAAGAATACTGAGAGGAGGGGGGGGGGGGGGGGGGGGGGTGAATCAGTGTTCTACCAGAATGATCAATTTTAACCTTATTAAAACATGCATTCACCAACCAGTATACCGGTACATATAGAATTGAAATAAGTAAATAAATCAATAAGCCATCACACAAATGAATACCATAACACGAAGAATTATACGTGGAAAACCTCAAAGAGGAAAAACCACAGTGGGATTTGTGACCCACAATATCAATCCACATGCCATATGAAAAGATATTACAAAATATAAGGGTCTGCACTTGCAGGAAGGCTTATAGCCTAGAGCACACTGCTCACCACAAAAGTAGTCTCACTGACTACATACAAATAAAGACTACACTCTGGAGAAATGAATGAACTACAGTGATAACATCTTCTATGCCTGAATATAGTTTTGGTTAAGCTTTGTCTATTCCAGCTTAAACCCTAAACCCTTACCAGAATAACCTCTTACATTAATGTCCTCACATACATGATCTCTCTTGCATTTCATATCTTAACATATTACAAAATGATCTAATCAACTAACCTATATACCCTTACAAACTCTCATGCCCTATGTCAACTTACAAAGATAATTACAAAATGAATATACAAGTTGGCTCAATAACATAAATACATAAATATCAAAATCAATAGCTGATGCCAGATCTCCCAAATGATGTTGGCCTCCAATACCGATAACCTGAATGTGAACCATGTCAGCTTGCAATGTCGGTAACCAAAGAATTTCTTCCAACTGGTGAAGATACCTGTTGGTGCCAGTGTCGATAAAGTGCCTGTCGGTACACTACTAAACCAAAATATGAAAGCCAAAACATGTCGCCATCAATGACATATTGAAACCAATCAAATGAGTGTCAATTGCCAACATGTAGAACTTGTTAGTTGCAAAGAGGGGTAATTAGAACACTTAATTATATCAACCTTTGATAGTACCAAAAAAACTTTACAACAGCATAATCATGAATTTCATAGTGGGTTTACCAAGAACATAGAGAGGACATGGCTCCATATTTGTAATAGTGACTCAATTTTCTAAGATGACATATTTTATTCCTTATAAGAAAGAGCGTTGTGATATGCATGTTGTTGAACTATTGTTCAGGGAGATTATAAGACTAGACATGAATTATCATGGAGCATTATTTTAGATAGGGGCAAAAAGGTCATAGGATATTTCTAGAAGACACTATGGAAGAAGATGAACATAGATCTCAAATTTAGTTTAACATTTTATCCATGGGGAACTAATGGACAAACCACTTGAGGTAAAACAAGAGTTTTGACAATTTATTGAGATGTCTAGTAGGAGATAAGGTAGGAAATTAATACATAATCCTATTGTAAGAATATTTAACATATAATAATCTATGAATAGAAGTGTAAGAAGGACACTATTTTAGATAGTGATTGGATTGCATCTTAGAGGAATAATAAAAGTCAAATATATCTATATGGAAGATATTAGGAGTATGGAAGTAGAGGAATTTATAAACTACATGGATAAAGTACCCAATCAAGTTAGGGAATGTTTGGATAAATGAAAATAAATACAAAGGTCAAGCACATGAAAATAGGAGACATAAATAATTCATAGAGGGAGATGAAGTTATGGTATATATTAGAAAAGAAACATTTCCAATACATACATACAACAAGATGAATATGAGGAATTTTGGCCCATGTTAGATTCTCAAGAAGTTTGATTCAAGGAATTCCTATAAGCTCAAGTTACCAAGGCAATAGGCATGTCACCTATATGATGGAATATTGGCATAACTGTTGGTGATGATATATCTATGATATCATGATCAGTTATTTGTGTTGTCATTGATGACAACCATGTTTGTCCATATTTGTCCATGTTTTTTTATGCTTGGCATGTCATCTAAGTCTACTGGTTAAGTCTAACTGGTAATCGATTAAATTGGATTGAGATGGAAAGCTAAACTGTCAAGTGATAGTGAACCGGTAAGCAAGAATAGAGAAGGAGATGATTGCAGTAGTGATTCGTGTTGAGTCGGGTGTTGTGGTTTGGAATGTCTTCTTATGAAATCATAATGAGTCTATGACATGAACCACATCATGTTTGGAGAACTGGAAGTCACATTTGTTATTGACTGTTGTATAAACAGCTAGGGTTTGAGAATCGGTAACAAGATCTTTGACTGATGATGATTTATGGTTTGGCAGTGATTCTTTTCATGTTCATAAGTTGATGATGACATGTCAGAATCTGTGTGAAAAGATAAGATGTTTTTTTGGTGCATACAAGGATCGAATTTATTGGAAAGCAGCGAAGTGCTTAGCAAAATGTGATAAGGGTTTGATAGCTTATCATATCGATGTGCGGTGATGAGTTATGATCATTCAATGACTGTAATTATCTTGTAATTTGTTGTAACGATCTGTATGATGATTTGTAATGATTTGTAATGATCTAATGTGATCTATGATGTAGATTCATTGTAGGTTAGGGTTTTGTAACCGACGTAATTGTAAAGTCTATTTAGGTCAATTTTGAGAAGGTTGAATGTGTTGGTAATCAGAGAAGTGTGTGTGTGTCGAACCAGATTGAGATGTCTGCATGAGAGAAGCAGATTGGAGCTAACAAGGATCTGTTATAGAAAGCTATGAAGATTTGAGTCCAGATCATTTATATGATATTTCCTAATAGTTGCAACAGCATTAAAATCCCTTAACCAGGTAGGTCCTAACAGGCCTGATTGTATAAATCCCTTAATCGGGTAGCTCAACAACTTGAGTTTAAATCCTCCAGCGAGGTTACTCCTAACTGGGTAAATCTCCTAACAAAGCTAAGTTGTAAAATTCCTTGACCAGGTGACTCCTAACAGAGTCTTCTCTTAATCAAGCATTTTTGTAAAGCTCCTAACTGGGCTAGGCTCCTAACAAGGCACATTCTGAAAGAGTGCAAATATTTTGTGGGTACCAATTCCCACCGTGGTTTTTCCCATTTGGGTTTCCACATGAAAAATCCTTTTGTTCATGTTGTGGATGGATTATGCATTTGATGTCGTTACTTAATGATGAACACTTAAGTTTTTACCGATAATGTTTGGTAAATTTGCATTATGTGATTGTTAGATCAGCTACCGGTACTAGTTATGAACTGTTTTGTGAAGTATTATTCAGATTGGTGAAATTTTGCAATTTATTGTTATGACTGATTCACCCCCCCTCTTAGTGTTAACAGGATCCTCACATTAACAATTGGTACCAGAGCATTAGGTCCTCTTTGTGCAGAAGCTTAACCGCTTGAGGAAAAGATCCAAGAAAGATGATAAAGAAGAAGGGTCCCAAATTCACTAAGGACAACTACCAAAGATGGAGTGATAGAATGCAGATATATATATCAAAGGTATGGGTGCTCAGTTTTGGCATCATGCTATTACTTAGTATGTACCTCCTATCAGTCTTCTGACTGCGGAACAGTTGAAGGAGAAGCAAGAAAATATTCAAGCACTGGAAGCCATAGTAACTATACTGACTGATACTGAATTTATTCATGTCCATGGTATAGAGACTACTTTTAAAGTTTGGGAGAAGTTAGAATTAATCTATGGTGGTGATAAGAATGTTCAAAAGGCTAAAGAAGAGAGTCTTAGAGAAAAGTTTGATGATATGAAATATTGGAAGGAGAAAATATTACTCAGTATGGACATAAGATTAAAGAAGTTGTCGGTGGAATCAAGAGTGTTGGTGGTACTATAGAAGAAGACACTACTGTGAGTAAGATGCTTAGAACCCTAAGAGTGTCTGCTATTCAAGAGTTGAGGTCAGTTACTAAGGATAAGGTTATTGTTGATTCTTTGATTGGTAAGCTCACTTCTTTTGAGTTAAATAGTTTTGATAATAGTGTACCTAAGATAGAATCTGCTTTTAAAGCATCGGTATCTAGTGTACTGGTGAGAAAAGGAAAAGATGTTTGTCAAAGTCATGAATGTAGGTCAAGTCATCTTGGTAGTAGTAAAGCTGATATGGATGTTGAAGATAATCTGATAGAATTTGAAGCTCTATTGGCGAAAAGACTTCCAAGAGGCACTGGTAAGTACAAAGGTAAGTTTCCTCTCAAATGTTTCTCTAGTAACAAGATAGGACACATTGTTGCACACTGTCCTAATAATGATCAAAAGGAAAAGTTTAGAAAATATAAGGGAAAAGGAAAGAAACAATGTTATGTTGTAATTGATGAAGGTGTTGTTGATGAGGAATCTGAGGATGAAGACAATGAGGAGATTGTTTTTGTTGCTGTTAAGGAAGGTCTATCTGAATAGAAAGCTTTAGTATCTCGCATTGACAACAGTGATGAATGGATTATTGACAGTGGTTTCTCACACCACATGACCGGTGATAAGAACAAGTTTATTTATGTTAAATAATTTGATGGCAGTATAGTAAGGTTTAGAAACAATTCACCTTGTATGGTTAAAGGTAAATGTTCTATCTCTTTAAATGGTACAAGTAATGTTGATGATGTATTTTGGGTTGAAGGCTTAAAACATAACTTGTTGAGTGGTGGTCAGTTGAATGAAAAAGGTTATCATCTTGAGTTTAAGAGTGGAGTTTGTAGGATCTTGGGATGCAAAGGAGAACTGATTGCTACTGTTAAGAAAACTAAAGGTAACTTATTCCATCTGAATGCTAATGTGAATAGTTGTTTGTTTGCTAAGGTTGAAGATAGTTGGTTATGGAATAGAAGGCTTTGTCATGTGAAATTTGATAATGTGATTAAGGTTAGGAAATCTAGTATGGTGAGAGGTATGCCACAACTTGTTAAACCAGACAATGTGTTGTGTAAAGAATGTTAGTTGGGTAAGTTGATTACATCTTCTTTTAAGAGCAAATCTTTTTCTTCTGAGCATATTCTAGATTTGGTGCACACTTACTTATGTGGTCCTATGAGAACTAGAAGTTTTTATGGTGACAAATATATCATGATATTTATTGATGATTTTTCTAGAATGATGTGGGTTAATTTTTTGAAGGAAAAGTCAGATGCTTTCAGCAAGTTCAAGGCATTCAAGGCCTTAGTAGAAAAGGGAATCAATAAGAATCAGAAGTGCCTGAGATTTGACCGGGATGGAAAGTTTACATCTGATGAGTTTGTGAGATATTGTGATGAAAATGGAATTAAAAGGTAGTTATCTACTCCAAGGACACTACAATAGAATGGAATTGCAGAAAGGAAAAACTGGACCATTGTTGAAGCAGCAAGGACTATGTTGATACAGGGAGATGTACCTAAGATGTTTTGGAGAGAAGCAGTCAGTACTGCTGTTTACACATTGAATCGAGTACTGGTGAAGAAAGGTAATGATAAGAAACCTTATGAGTTATGGTAGAACTCCTAGTGTTAGTTACTTCAAAGTTTTTGGTAGCAGATGTTTTATAAAAAGAGATGATTATACTGGTAAATTTGATGCTAAGAGTGATGAAGGAACATTTCTTGGCTACTCCACTAAAAGAAAAGTTTTCAAGTGTTACAACAAAAGGACAAATAAGATTGTGGAGAGTGTGAATGTAAAAATTAATGAATTTCCTAATAAGTCTAATGATACTAGCAAATCCGATCCAACAGATGATGAACAAAAACTTGTGTTTATTGAACTGGAAGTACAGAAAGATGTTGAGCAGAACAATGCAAATAAAGATGCTCAACCGGTAGATGAAGAATATGAAGAACGAGAAGAGGTTATTGAACTGGAACAAGTAATTCCTAGATATGTAAGGCTAAATCATTCTGAAGACCAGATCATAGGTGACAATAATGCTGGAGTGCAGACTAGAAGAAAAAATAGAGAAAGTTCTTGTCTGATTTCTATAGTTGAACCGAAGACAGTTAGAGAAGCTCTTAAGGATGATGACTGGTTAAATGCAATGAATGAAGAACTTGATCAGATTGATAAAAACAACAGTTGGTCACTTGTTTCTAGACCTAATGATAAAAATGTGATTGGTACAAAGTGGGTATTTAGAAACAAGCTGAATGAGGATGGAGAAGTTGTTAGAAGCAAAGAAGTACTAGTATGTGTAGCATCCTAAAATTATGACACTTGCAATTTCAATCGCATTTGGGTCTTCACGACGGCGACGCAACACTAAACCTGAATGGAGACCCCGAAACTCGTCCACGACATCAAAAACTGCATTTTTCCAGCACCCTGCCTGATCCCTCCTTGCACCCTCCTGTCCTGGGAGGTGGGACCAGAGCGCCCAGCGCCCTGGTCCCTGGCCCTATTTTGGGCCCGGTCTCTTATGGGACTTCGGGTCTTTTTGTTTGCAAAATGGAAAATAACATTTCCTGGTCGGCCTAAGGTCGGGAAAATCAGTCTATCAACCCTAATTGGCAAGTATATAAACTACTTTTCCTCTCTCATTTTGGAAGGACGGGAGAAAGGTGTGGAAATGATATTCAAACATCCAAACATTCAAGCATTCAAGCATTCAAGCATTCCTTCAAGCAATTGATCATTCTAAGTCTCCATTCAAGGCTAAGTGTTGCATTCAAGACAAGGATTCAACCATTGAAGAGGAGATCACATACTATAGCATACAACATACAACATACAACAACATCTATACCTTCGCATATAAGGATACAAACATCCTTACAACAAGGTACTAGTACTTGTTTTACATTACAATCATTTACATTTACAGCATTTCTCATTTCTTGGTTAATTCCAAAATTGGGGTTTGACCTAAGGGCAAACCCCTAATCCCTAACCCCCCAATCGTCTTCTCTTTTCTGTGTGTGGGTTGCAGGTACGTGGCTGAAATTGAAGATCTGGAATCCTTGCGCAGAGACGAACAGATCCCCCTTCGTTTCACGAATTTTTCGGAGGACCGTGTGCACGCCGGGCGCCATCGTCCCGTCAACTTTTGCTCAAATTTGCAGGACAGCGCCGTCTCGACATTTTACTGCTAATTCCAGGTCCACAGCTTCATCCTATATCTCTATCTCAGTTTATAAGTGAATCTTTCTCACTTTTCTATGCATTCCTAGCTTAATCATTCTATCCACAATCTTTACAAAAGAGGGTAGCCTTGCTGTCTTAACCCTTGAAACTCATCTAGAATCCAATCTTGCATTGTGTGGGATTGGATCTTGTGGGTTTCAACCCCTCTTTTGAATGTAAAGTCTCCTCTAAGTGAAAACCGTCAACCCTAGTGACCTCCCTTCTCTCTCCTTGGAGTTGGAAGAGGGGAGAGCAACTAGGGTTCGCAATTTTTCCGCTTTACATTTTGGTGAACCCGACGTGAACATCCCTTCTGATTATTCATGGTTAGATCTGAAAATTTGCTTCCTTAATTACATTTCCATGTTTGATCTTTTGCAAATTTTAGAGGTTGATTGCATGAAAACCCTAAATTTTCTTTTTAGTAATTGAACTTGCGAAATGTTTAAATGTTAATGCTTGTTTCAGATCTACCCTTCTATTGCAAATTGTCAATCCATATTTGTGCTTTAATTCTGAAAGTTAAGTGGTTAAGTGTCAAAACCCTAATTTTTAAAACCCTCTTGATTCAACCTTTGTCCGACAATTTCACTAATCAAAACATCTCCAAATCAGCTGTAACTTTGGATTCCGCAATAAAATCATAATATCTTTCATCCATGAAAATTTGGAAAAAAGTTGCGAGGACCGTGTGCACTCCGAGCGCCATCGTCCCCGACATTTTTTTCAAAATTTCGGGAGCTAGATCTTACTATATTTTCCTGCTAAAATCCAGAATTTTGGCTGATTTTATCAATTATAACACTTTCAAAATTAAAGTCAAAGTTGGTCTTGTGGTTGCTTGGATTAAGGCTTCTAAACATTCAAAAATTGTCGAAACTGAAATTCATGTCAAAATTGTGTTTCTTACTGTCCTAAATCTGAAAAGTGTGTTGGCATTCATTCGAAATTTCAGTGCTTTATTCAAATTCTTGCAATTTGTGACTTTTGAAATTAAGTGCTTAATTACAACAACTTTGATTTCCGCTTTCAAAATTGAATTTTGCGTGAAATTGAGTCAACTTTTAAATTTCAAAACTTGCATTGCTTTTGGTATTCCCTCTAAAATCATAAAATTCAAAATTTCAGTTTCCTTCTCTTTTTCAAAATTCAAATTTTGCATTTCTCGACAATCTTGGTAGGGTTCAATTTTGAGATTGCAACTTTAATTTGGCCTATCTACAAATCATAAAATCACTCAATTTTTTCAGATTAGCTTTAAAATCATCATAACTTTCATCCCTGCAAATTTTGAAAAAAGTTGCGAGGACCGTGTGCACTCCGTTCGCCATGGTCCCGGACATTTTTTCCAAAATTTCGGGAGATTGTCCTGATTGCATTTAACAGCTTAAATCTAGGAGATTGGCTGATTTTACTGAAATTTGCTACCTCTAAAATTCAAAATCTTCTCTCCCTCTCTAGTGCATGAGTTTTACAACAATAAGCCCTACTTACACTATTCCCGTTAGACGAAGCCTTAGAATTAAGTCTTTCCAAGGTTTAATTACCGAGGAGATGGAACCTAATTTGAATAGCCTTTTTAACGAGGACACGAGTAATTCCTCTAATCCTCCTAATGATGAAGAATCTCTCCATGAGGTTTCTGTAGAACAACTTGCGAAATTGGATAACCAATTTGATGATTTTTGACAATGGATGTCTCAAGAATACCCCGATAGTCAAGCTCTTCCTTTAATTGAGGGTCTAAAACATATGCTTCAAAGTGATAAGAATGGAATTGATATTTTGCGTGGTATTGCACACATTGTGGATTCGAATGTGATGCCGATGAAGAGTTGTGCTGAAAATTTGGGTTATACACAACCTCCTACACAAGTCAATCATTCTATTCCTTTGACAACTTCTATTGCTAGTATACCTACTTTTACATCAAACATAATGACTACTTCAATACAAGACATTCCACCTATAATCACTAGTCATGGGGGCAATCCTTCTTCTTCAATTAACCCTCTTCCTTCATTCAATCCGACTTCTTCATTCATTCCTTCAATGAGTGTTCCTATTATATCTCCACAAATGAACCTAGCGCAAGGGGGCAATTCATTTAACCATTCCATTCCTCCTTGTAGTGTTCCTCCTTTCCAATCCTCTCCTATGACTAATTATCATAATGTCCTGCCACCTTACTCTTTACCTTCTTTCAATAACATAACACCTCCATCTCAATCTAACACATCTAATATGAATTCTTCGACTGAAGTGACCATTAACAATCTTGCACAAACTGTCTCTTCTTTACAGCAACAAATTGCCTCTATGAATCAATCTAAGTTTAGTGTGCCCACATTTGATGTTGCGAGCCCACTTTCTCTTGATATTGTTCAAGCTATCCCTCCTAAACATGTTGAAATCTCGCATTTGGAGCTTTATAATGGTAAAGGTGATCCTCTAACACATGTTAAGACTTTTCAAACAATATGTACTGATTTTGCTTATGACCAAAGGTTGCTTGCAAAACTGTTTACTAGAACATTAAGAGACAAAGCCTTACAATGGTATTGCTCGTTGCCTTCTTATTCTATTACTTCTTTCGAACAACTTGCAAATGCTTTCATTCAACAATTTCAAAACAATATAAGTCCTAAAGTTACTTTGATTGATTTAATGCATTGTAAACAAGGTGTTAAAGAAAAAGTGACTGATTTCATTGGTAGATATAAGCATTTGTATGCTCAAATTTCTTTTCCAGTGCCTGACAATGATATTCAAAGAATCTTTATTTCTAATTTACAAAAAGATATTCAAGATAAACTTCTGTTTTCTGAGTTTACTTCTTTCCAATAGTTGTGTGCAACTCTTCACAATTATCAACTGACTGTGAGTCAAATGGAACAATCACATCCTATGGCTCCGAGTGATAAGGGTGATAGTAGTCAACAACCATTTGGGAAGTTTAAACCGAATAGAGAGTCCATCAAATTCAATGAAAACATCATCAACAACAATGTGAATGCAGCATCAGGTGTGCCTCCTATTTCTAAGTTTTTCAAGAAAGAAAGAAAGTATACTCCTTTGAATGAATCATTGCATAGTATTATGAATAAGCTATTGGAACAAAATGTGCTTACTCTTCCTCCTATAAGGTAAATAGATCCTACAAAGATTAATTCACCCTATTTTGATAACAAATCTTTTTGTCAATTTCATCGTCAACCTGGGCATGATACTAAAAAATGTTTTGCTTTAAAGGGTAAAATTCAAGATTTGATTGATAATAATACTATCTCTGTTTCTGGAGTGAATGATAAAGGCAATACATCTGTAGCTCCTCCTAACCAAAATCTTCAGATTTTCACTGATCCATTACCTTCTCATACCTCTAATGCGATTGAGACTAATGATTCCTCTTTCTCATCTGATGGTCTTGTGTCTATGACTCCGAATGTGATTAAATTTGTAGAGCAGCAAGAAAACCCTAAAGAACCTTCCATCACATTTGATTCCAGTGAAACTATCAGGGCACCTGATGGTCCTTTTATATATAGTTGCAAAAGTCAAGAATACAACTTGCCGTGGAGTTCTTATTGATCCTTCGTGCATGGTTAATGTTATTACTGAAGAATTTCTTTTTACTTTGCAATTGAATCAAGTGATTTATGACAAAACAGATGTGATTGTGAAATTATTTGATGCATTTTCTTCTCCTGCAATTGGTTCTATTACATTACCTATTGAGGTCCATAACAAATCCCTTGATGTGAACTTTGCTATTATTCCTTCATCTGAACAATTTCGTGTGAAGCTAGGCTATCCTTGGCTATCTTCCATGAAAGCTATTGCTTCTCCTATTCATAAGTGTTTGAAATTTCCCCATAATGGTGAAGTTGTTACTGTCAATCATAGTCTCTTTAAACTAGCTGAAAGAACTTCTAGCGTTCCTATTGATTATTTTTGGCCTAAACAATTCCAATCTCTTCCTTTGCAAAGTGATCATCTTTTCAAATCTTATCAAAAGTGGAAAACAGATATGATCCTATCTCTAAGTGAACCTAGAACACCCAAACTTGATATTCCTATCATTCTTGAGAAGGAAGTTTTTCCTTTGAAAGATAAAACTAATGTCTTTCCTCAAGAAGATTCCCAACCCATTCCTATGGATGTGACTATGTATATGCCTAATAAACTTCCTAAAAGTAGACCTATACCTCCTCGTCATGATGGACTTGGTCTTCTTCCTAAACCAAAAATTCCTCCTTTATATGGAGCAGTTCCTCCTCCGTCCTTTTATAGAGAGAAGAGACCTTCCTCTTCTCCTATTATCCAGCCTAAGAGACCACAACCTAAACACCCAAGTGATAAGGATGAGAACATTCCTCCTCCTCAATCTTCTCCACTTCCTACTAAGACTAGACGAAATCGTTCTGCACGTGAACGTCGACGAAAGAGTCATCTTAGAGCTCAGGCAGCTACTTCTCAAACTTTGCAATCTCCAAAAAAACCTTCAACAAGCATTATTCCATTTTCTAAAATCTCCTAAACATAAGATACATGATGATCTTGATCTGGTGCGAGTTAAAGACCCTACTTTTATAAATCTTGATGATGATATAGATGAAAATGTTATTCATAGTGAATATGAACTTGTTGATATTGATAACCATTTATCTAACGAATTTTCTAAAGCACTTATCCTAGCTCCTAGACAAGAACAACGTGGCTTGGAACATGAACATAGCCCTTGTTTGGATCTTTTAATAGCTCCATCTGCTGTGTTGGATGTTCCTCCTTTAGCGTGTTCCCTGCCTTCCCGAAACATTGATCAGCAAGATCGAGGGGTAGATGACGTGCTAGACTAGTTTCATTGGCATAGCAGATTCTCTCCTCCTCTCTTTCTTTTGTTACTTCCTCTATGTGTTATTCTCATTCTTCTATTTGTTGTCCTTAGTGTTGTCTACTTGAGGATGATGCAAAGCATTGAGATCTCTTTCGGTCTCTCTCATGTTGACTCAAAAAACACATGTGTTCCCTTCTTCTAGGTGACCTTCCTTGATTGGGGAATGAAGAACAATTATGCATACATACATATGATATACATGACTTATCATACAGCATACTAACCCCAAGGAAAGCGAAGTCACCTTGTGCTTTGTGTTTTGTGTCTATTATCCTTGGGCTTATCTCACACTTGGGGGCTAAATCCTTGTGATAACGTGCTCCTTTCCTTCTCATTTCTTATATGTATCACTACGTTAAAGCAATCACCCCCGTTGAGGCGTGTGTGATCGCTTTAACGTAGGGGGGCATACATCCCGTCTATCCCTTCAGGATACTTGAAAATTTCTTGGCGAACTTAGCTTTGCCTTGAAAATTTTCGGTATTTCTCTTGCATGACTCATAGTGAGGGAACCTTACTACTGACAGTCATGGTTCTCCCTCGTGATCTTCCCTTTTACTTTGTCAATCGAAGTCGTAAGATCCTTAGTCCACTGGGGGCTTGGTGTGTCTTGCCTCCTTGACGTGGTGAAAGTTTTTCAATGTTGTTTCCTTGTACTTTACCGGAAGTATGAGCGTACGCTTATACTCCCGCTAAAGTGGGGGCTAAATGTAGCGTCCTAAAATTGTGACACTTGCAATTTCGACTGCATTTGGGTCTTCATGACGGTGACGCAACACTAAACCTGAATGGAGACCCCGAAACTCATCCACGACATCAAAAACTGCATTTTTCCAGCACCCTGCCTGATCCCTCCTTGCACCCTGCTGTCCCGGGAGGTGGGACCAGAGCGCCCAGCGCCCTGGTCCTTCAGGACTAGGGCGCCCAGTGCCCTGGTCCCCCAGGACCATGGTGCCCAGCGCCCTGGTCCCTGGCCCTATTTTGGGCCTGGTCTCCTATGGGACTTCGGGTCTTTTTGTTTGCAAAATGGAAAATAACATTTCCTGGTCGGCCTAAGGTCGGGAAAATCAGTCTATCAACCCTAATTGGCAAGTATATAAACTACTTTTCCTCTCTCATTTTGGAAGGATGGGAGAAAGGTGTGGAAACGATATTCAAACATCCAAACATTCAAGCATTCAAGCATTCAAGCATTCCTTCAAGCAATTGATCATTCTAAGTCTCCATTCAAGGCTAAGTGTTGCATTCAAGACAAGGATTCAACCATTGAAGAGGAGATCACATACTACAACATACAACATACAACATACAACAACATCTATACCTTCGCATATAAGGATACAAACATCCTTACAACAAGGTACTAGTACTTGTTTTACATTACAATCATTTACATTTACAGCATTTCTCATTTCTTGGTTAATTCCAAAACCGGGGTTTGACCTAAGGGCAAACCCCTAATCCCTAACCCCCCAATCGTCTTCGCTTTTCTATGTGTAGGTTGCAGGTACGCGGCTGAAATTGAAGATCTGGAATCCTTGCGCAGAGACGAACAGATCCCCCTTCATTTCGTGGATTTTTCGGAGGACCGTGTGCACGCCGGGCGCCATCATCCCGTCAACTTTTGCTCAAATTTGCAGGACAGTGCCATCTCGACATTTTACTGCTAATTCCAGGTCCGCAACTTCATCCTATATCCCTATCTCAGTTTATAAGTGAATCTTTCTCACTTTTCTATGCATTCCTAGCTTAATCATTCTATCCACAATCTTTACAAAAGAGGGTAGCCTTGCTGTCTTAACCCTTGAAACTCATCTAGAATCCAATCTTGCATTGTGTGGGATTGGATCTTGTGGGTTTCAACCCCTCTTTTGAATGTAAAGTCTCCTCTAAGTGAAAACCATCAACCCTAGTAACCTCCCTTCTCTCTCCTTGGAGTTGGAAGAGGGGAGAGCAACTAGGGTTCGCGATTTTTCCGCTTTACAGTATGCAAAGGGTAGGCACAAGAAGAAGGTGAAGATTATGGAGAGACCTTTGCACTAGTTGCTAGGCTTAAAGGAGCTAGAATGCTACTTGCATTTGCAACTTTTAAAGGCTTTAAAGTCTATGAAATGGATGTTAAGTTAGCATTTCTGAATGGTATTCTTGAAGAAGAGGTATATATTGAACAACCAGATGGGTTTTCATTGACTGAAGATAAGGATATGGTATGCAAACTGCATAAGGCATTATATGGATTGAATCAAGCACCAAGGGCATGGTTTGAAAGACTTCATGCACATATGATAAAGATAGGATTTTAGAGAGCCAGTGAGGACAACAATATTTATTTGAAGACTGAAGGAGACAAGATGTTGATTGCAGAAGTATTTGTTGATGATATCATATTTGGTGGAAATAATGATATGAGTATGACTTTTGCAGATTAGATGAAGAAAGAATTTGAGATGTCTCTTATAGGTGAGATAAAAAAAATTCATTGGATTGCAGGTCCAACAACTAAAAGGTGGTATTTTTATCTATCAGTCCAAGTATGTGAAGGAAGTGTTAAAGACCTTTGGAATGGAAGAGTGTAAATCAGTTGGAACACCTATGGTTACCAGCTACAGATTGTCAAAACGGGATGATTCACCCTCTGTGGATGAGAAGGAATATAGGTCCATGATTGGTAAATTGCATTATGTTGTTCATAGTAGACCAAATATTTCTCATGCAGCTGGTTTAGTAGCAAGATTTTAAAAGAGCCCAAAGGAGACACATATGACAGCAGTGAAGAGGATATTCAGATATCTTAGAGGGACAATTGATTATGGATTATGGTATCCATACAGAGGCAATTTTTCTTTGTAGGTATTCACTGATGTTGATTGGGTAGGGAATGTAGATGACCGAAAGAGAACAATCGGTGGTGCATTCTTTCTAGGTGGCAGACTGGTATCTTGGACCAGTAAGAAATAGACTTGTATATGGCAATCTACAAATGAAGCTTAATATGCGACTGCATCAATGAATTGTACACAAGCTATATGGATGAGACATGTCTTGGAAGGATTCAAGCAAGATATGGTAGACCCGGTGATTATACATTGTGATAACACTAGTGCTATAAACATTTCTAAGAACCCGATACTGCATGCAAGGACTAAACATATTGAATTGAAGTATCACTTTCTGAGAGAAAGAATACAAGAAAAGAAAGTGAGATTGGAGCATGTGTCTAGTAAAGAGCAGTTGGCAGATATATTCACTAAGTCATTGCCTAAGGCTCAACTAGGATGTTGGTGATGCATCAATCCAGTGGACTCATTGAATATCTTTCACTGTGGATTGATGAGAAGTGGGCTACTCCTTAGGGGGGGCAGCTGAGTTAATAACAGAAGATGCCTTTGCACCTTTGGCATTGTTGTCAAAGGGGGAGAAGAAATGTAACAGTCATGGGGATAAGAAATATCATACGAGGAGAAGAGCAATAAAGTGAAAAGGAGAAGAACTGATGACTGAACAGTGATATAATAGGTTTCATGATGAGATTTTAGTGTTTCATTTTTTGGTGTTGCCATCAATGCCAAAGGGGGAGATTGTTGGCATATTGACATAACTGTTGGTGATGATAATATTGATGGACTGTTGGTGATGATATATCTATGATATGATGATCAGTTATTTGTGTTGTCATTGATGGCAACCATGTTTGTCCATATTTTTCCATGTTTGTTTATGATTGGTATGTCATCTAAGTCTAGTGGTTAAGTCTAACCGGTAATGGATTGAATTGGATTGAGCTAGAAAGCTAAACTATCAAGTGATAGTGAACCGGTAAGCGGGAACAAAGAAGGAGATGATTGCGGTAGTGATCCATGTTGAGTCAGGTGTTGCGGTTTGGAATGTGTTCTTATGACATCATAATGAGTCTATGGCATGAACTACATCATGTTTGGAGAACCAAAAGTCATGTTTGTTATTGACTATTGTATAAACAGCTAGGGTTTGAGAGCTGGTGACAAGATCTTTGACTGGTGATGATTTATGGTTTGGTGGTGATTCTCTTCATGATCATAAGTTGATGATATCTTGTCAAAATCCGTGTGAAAAGATAAGATGTTGTTTTGGTGCGTACAAGGATCAAATTTCTTGGAAAGCAGTGAAGTGCTTAGTATAATGTGATAAGGGTTTGACAACTTATCAGATCAACGTGCGGTGATGAGTTATGATCATTCAACAGTTGTAATTGGCTTGTAATTTGTTGTAATGATTTGTATGATGATTTGTAATAATTTGTAATGATCTGATGTGATCTATGATGTAGATTCATTATAGGTTAGGGTTTTGTAACCAACCTAATTGTAAAGTCTATTTAGGTCAAGTTTGAGAAGGTTGAGTGTGTTAGTAATCAGAGAAAAGTGTGTGTGCCGAACCAGATTGAGATATCTGCATGAGAGAACCATATTGGAGTTGACAAGGATGTGTTATAGCAAGCTATGAACTGTTGAGTCCAGATCATTTATCTATTGTTTCCTAATAGTTGGAGTAGCATTAAAATCCCTTAACTAGGTAGATCCTAATAGGCTTGCTTGTATAAATCCCTTAACCGGGTAGCTCAACAACTTGAGTTTAAATCCTCTAGCGAGGTTACTCCTAATAGGGTAAAGCTCCTCACAAAGCTAAGTTGTAAAATCCCTTGACCAGGTAACTCCTAACAGGGTCTGCTCTTAATCGGGCATTGTTGTAAAGCTCCTAACCAGGCTAGGCTCCTAACAGGGCGCATTCCGAAAGAGTGCAAATATTTTGTGGGTACCAATTCCCACTATGGTTTTTACCATTTGGGTTTCCACGTGAAAAATCCTTGTGTTCATGTTGTGGATGGATCATGCATTTGATGTCTTTACTTAATGATGAACATTTAAGTTGTTACCGGTAATGTTTTGGTAAATCTGCATTACATGTGATTGTTAGATCAGCTACTAGTACTGGTTATGAACTATTTTGTGAAGTATTGTTTAGATTGGTGAAAGATTGCACTTTATTGTTATCACTAATTCACCCCCCCCTCAGTGTTAATCGGATCCTCACATTAACACTATAATCAAAATTACAAACCTTCATTAATATCATGACAGACAATGAAGACCTATGATACCACAAAATTTTCTTCCATGGTACAACTATTATAGCCACAATAGGGTCAAGTACAGCAATTTTTTTATAACAAAATAGAATTTAGTACTAGAAGTAGGAAGTATGGAGAATACATAGTTAAGTGAAAAGGAAAAACTAAAGAATATTCATCATTGATTTCACAAGTTGAGTTGGAGCACCTTGGATTTCCTACATAATTGAAAAATTGTAAGACTCCCTTTTCAAATAACTTAGATGCCTAATGCAAGATCATCCCAATAAACCTTACCATATTTCTTTGTATAGCTTCAATTTGGTTAAAGGTAGAGAATTGGAGTTTAGCAACATCTCATTCAAAACATATCCAAATTTTAGAAATCATGGATTAGTTTGTACAAAGAGTTGTCATTCTCAAAAAAAACAACACTTAGTTAATTAGGTAAAGTTTTGCAAGTCCCTTTTTTGTACCTTGTGACACCAAACCTAACAAATCTCAAGACAATATAGGACTAAGGGAACCTTCAAATGGAACCACAATGAATTTCATTGATTGTTGGAGCTTTATCATCAAAACCAATAGACACATTTCATAGGATATCAAGTTTTGGGACATCTTGTAGTCAAATTAGATTACTCCTAAAGCTTGAAGATGATATAGAAACACCTCTTCCATTAATAGAGAAACAAATTGAATAGTTTTATGTTCAAAATCAGTTGGCTAGTTGAATAGTGAGTTTAAGAGTCTAAAAATATATAAAGTTTGAGTTTAGAATTTTGAAGTATTATCATTTTTTGCATGTAAGCTTGTAATAATTCTATGTTACCATGTCGACCAATCTATAATCTACATATTGAGAAGATCTTTTCTATCATATAATATTTTTGCTTTTGGTTGTGAATGGTCAAAATTAGGTCACCTATTTCTAATGGATGAACATGAATAGACAACCATTAATAGCTATACTTAAGACTAGTTCAACTAGCATCTACTTGAGAGCCACAAATACACATGAAATCAAAGTCAAATGATAATCTGTAGACTGAACATGCTCATATTAGATAATCAACACCACACTCCTCATGACAAAATCTATAAAAAATAATAATAATCTCCAAAAGTAGTGAAGAATTCACGACAAGAGTAACAGCAGACCTCATTAAAAAATGTTGTACGCCAAATAACTTCGATATAATAAGTAAAACTTGACCCCAGGGCCCAAAACTATATAAATCTATTTGCCTTGATGTAAACTTTTCAATGTTAACGTTTATTCATTTGCAGAATTTGAAGGCCAGAAAAACATGTTATTTCTTTACGACTAGAAGTTAGACATGGAGTTCACGTGCAGTCCAACAGAAATTCTCACCTCTAATTTTATCAGAAAGTCATGTTAAAGTTGACCTGTGAGATCAATAGCTGGTTTTGGCAATATTTTTATAAGTACAAGCTGAAACTATGGGGACAGGTTTGCAATTAGGGGGAGAAAAAGTCTTTGTTGATATCTCTTTCTTAAAAGTTAAGAATGTAGGGTTTCATTTGTCGAGTTTAAATTAGTATTTTTTTCGAAAGTCTTTGTCGAGATCTTTTCTATTAAGATTCATGAATCTAGGGTATCTCTTCACTAAGCGTCAAGGACTGAGGGGTATTCATTTTCAAAATCACTCGGACATGGTCTTGGGTTCATTTGTTATATCATATTTCGGAGGATTGGAAGTTTGGTGGATGGCGTAATCAAGCAACATACAATCACCCTCATCAATTGTACTCAACCAATTGAACTATAACACTTGGTTGAGTATCTAATTTGAACATCACACTTGTTTTAAAACATTAATAACATTTCCCTTTCACCGTGTATCTACATCCTAAAAAATAAAATTGAATTCAATTAAACGTCACAATCTTATTGAAAAATGTAGATATTACGAAACTTTCCTAAATTTAAAATTCAATGTCTTTGTAAAGTATGATATATAGGATAATAAAATATACTTTACAATGTAGTAAGATGTTTAATTAATTGGTGTAGTTATCAAATGTGGGTCAAATTAGTAAATAGTTAATGGGTATGTAAAATACATAATCTAAGTAAAATAAGAAATTATAATATAAATCAAATAGAAAAACAAAATATTCAACAGATAGAAAATGAAAGAATTAGAAATGAGTCACAATAAGTGAAATGCTTCTCAAAATGTAAGAGGTTCTTGTAAAGGCTTTTCGTAAGGCAAACACACAAGTCTGGTCAAAGCTCTACCTAAAAACTCAATTGACTCTTAGTTGTAGTGAGCTACCTTTAGCTCACTAGTTCCAATAAGCATTAGGGATTTTTTCACACACTTCACATAGCACACAACCACCACACAATTTTCCATGATTTGATCTTTCATTTATATCCTCCATAAGACTTCAAAACACTAATTCGGTCAACCTCAAAAAAGCATATAGATTAAATGTGTAGCATCACTCTAGTTAGCCGCAAAATGCATAAGCCAAGAAAGATAGCATGTTTTAGTTCAATGCAAGGATCAAATAGGCCCAAAATATATCACAACACATCTTCCAAAGCAGCATGAACATACAGAACCATGGCCCAAGCTCAAAAAACCTTCTCCCAGTCAGCCAAGTTGAAATGCGTAGACATGAAATACGCAATAGCCAAAAGGTCAACCCAATAACTTTTGTGGTGGAGGAGAAGTAACTGTGACCCAAACTAGAAGATAAATATGACCCCAATCACCTTAGCACATATCTCTATGCTAGATAAAACCAAAAAGCGTAGGCATAAATGTTCTAGGTCAGTGAGGTAATCATTTGACTTTTCATACATTCACTCTAGTCAACAAACGGTATTAGAGAAACTAGAAACCAATATGTGAAGCACATATAAGTATCATATGAACTTCAAAGACTTTTCTTTAACCTTCTTTCACATTATCATGATCAACAGATTTGCAAACAGGTTGAAATTGAACACAGTAGCACAGTCAAACTAGAAAACATGGTCTTCGGATATAAAAAAATTAGGTGAACACACTTGAGGTATATCTTAACACCTGAAACTTGAGGAGAAGTACAAATGCTATGACTTAGTCCTCAAAAGCATTGGTAAAAGACATTGCACAAATGGTTCATTGTTGTCATTGGTGACAACCCAATTCAATGGTCTCATCCGCAGTGTGTGATCTGATCCTACTGGGAGTCAAAATGAAGATTTGGTTACGTCTGGTGAGTTAGAATAGAGCATCTGGCAGAATGTAGTATTTTGGTTGGCATTTCATTTCTGTCAAATATTGTGTGTTATAGAGATAGAGGAAGATAGTTAGGTGTCTGAAGTACCTTATTCCAGAATCTTAGCCTCTGGTGATGATTGTCGTCTAAGTTAGAAGATCTGGTATACAGGTTTTTGGGTTGAACAACGTAATATGGCCGACTAGTATAGTTGATCATTATGTGGAATTGATGGAGTAATTTTGGTAATTCTTTTTACGATCGAGGATGTTTAACTGATATCTAGGAAGCATGTGGACAATTATTTTTGGTGCACATATGCATTGGAGTTCGGATTCAGTCGACTATTCATACACATTTGGTGAGTATGTTATGTGTTCTTAAAGCCGACATGAAGAAGATCTAATTTCATGTTGTGGATATATAAGACCAGTAGATATGATCATTTTGAGTATCAGTGGAGATGTGGAGGGCACTTTTGATCGAGTATGCACAGTTTCACATGTGTAAGTGAAGGATTGGTACTTCGGTAAAGTGTAGAACAGTGGAGCATAGCAGGATGAGTTGAAGTGTGTGTAGTATGTATAATGAGCTTAACCAGAACTATAATTTGGCATTGGTAGATACTATTCATTAGTTCATTCCACTCTTGTGATTTTTTGTAATTATTTGTAAAGCAATGAGCCTTCCTAAGGGTTGTAGCCCTCCTTGCTTTGTGAATTGAGCAGTGAGCTCTAGGTATTGTACCCAAATGCATATGCATTCCCTTGTAATACATCTAACAGAGTATAATTATCTTGTGGCTCTCATCTCCACTTTGGTTTTTCCCTTAATCGGGTTTCCACGTATAAATCTTGGTGTTATGGTGTTGTTGTTGATTGCTTTGTGTTTTTGCATCCCTCTTTTATTGATTTGCATTAAGTGGTTGAAAGAACAAGTTAATAATGTCAAAAATTGCAGAACATTGATTCACCCCCCCCACTCTCAGTGTTCCTTGATTCCAACAAAAAAGTGCAAAATAATATTGAGGTGTAGAGAAGTGTAGAGCATTCCTCATATCCATCCTAATAAACAACAAAATTGTCTTTAATCTACGTACCCTAAAATAATTGTATGAACTTTTGTGACCTAAAATGAGAAACATGCATATTACACATCCTTCTCTACCTTACTTCCAAAATATGAAATTGTTGGATATTGTTGAGAAGTTTGTTGGAATGATGTGTTGTCATTGATGTCAACATATTCCTTTGTATGTTTCAGTATTGCAGTTAGATTAAATGAGTTGGATTGGCCAGTGTGTTGCAAATGAGTTGTTGTGGATTGAAGGGTTTTGAGATGGGTATCTCTAGTTGAATTAGCTAAAGTTTTAGAGGTCAAGATGGAGATTTGATCGAGTTATGAGACTCGGTATTTCGGTTGGTTTTTCAGTTATTCGTGTTGATCAGTGTTCTGAATTCTCCTTTTCATTTCTCCGTGTTGCAATATCTTGGATTGTGGATTTCTTGCAGTGTTTGGGATGTTCATATGTGTCCTCAATTCAGATGGTTTGTGGTTTGGAGGTCCTCAAGTGAATCTTTCAGTTTGACAGTTAGTTCAGTCAATGTTCTTGAAGTCTGGTATAATGATGATGAAGATTCTAGTAAGTGATGATGTTGTGGTAATTCAAGATGCTTGTGGATGTTTCTAGACTGTGTTATATTCATGTTGATGGTCTGCATTGATCATTGTGTGCTATTGATGATTTTCCTTATCTGGTGGTGTTCTTCATGTTCTTGGCCGACATGATGATTGTAACATGTTGTGGATGTTCAAGGGATAATTCATGGAGATGTTTCTTGTTCGAGGTGTTGATTTAGGTCCATACTTTGTCTTAATCAACATTGTTTTGGTCCACATGTAATGTTGTAGCATGTATGGATATATCTTTGTAGTTTGTGATGTATGTTTAGCCGACCTTGAAAGATAGGTTGATGATATGTATAAATATATATAATACTCATGTGAGAGAGGTGTCTACATGTGCAAATAATCTATTAATCATTTGGTAGTAGAGAAGAAGTGTGAAAGAGCAGAGTATGTGATATGTGCTTAACTGGAACTGTAACTAGGCATGAGAAGATGTTATTTTATCAGTTCATGATCTTCTGGATGTAATCTAAATCTGTTTGTAAGGCAATGATCCTTCCCAGGCTTGTAGCTCTTTGTTGTTTTTGAGTAATGAGCTCTAGGTAGTGTGGCTGAATGTATGTGCATTCCCATTGTAATATTTATATACATCTAATAGGGCATATTTATATTGTGGGTCTCAATCCCATTGTGATTTTTTCCTTAATCAATTTTTCCACATCAAAAATCTTGGTGTTATGTGTGTTATTGATGTGGTGTTGATTTATGCTTTTACTATTAATTCTCTGATCTGAAATTGTGGTTGAGTTAAGTAAAGTTTTTGAGCAAACTAATTCACCCCCCCCCCTTTCAGTTTGTTGCCTTGTTGCCAACAATTGGTATCGGAGCTAGATCCTCTGGAAGAAGCTTGACCACTTGAGGTGATCCGAGATGGTAACCTATACTTACAAGAAGGATAGTCCAAGATTTTATGGAACAAATTACACTCTTTGGAAAAACCCGATGGAGTGTCACTTGAGATGCATCAGTGAAGATTACTGGAAGATTACTAAGAATATGTATAATGTTCCTCTAAATGGTCCTACAACTCGGGATGAGATAAAGGAAGCTAAATTCAATATTAGAGCTAAGGAAGCATTGTTGAGTGCCCTGACTAATTCTGAAATGACTAATGTGATGAATTTGTAGACTACTTATGAGATCTGAAAGAAGCTAGAGACTTTGTATGAAGGTGACAACCATGTGAAGATTTCCAAGTTGCAAATCTTGAAGGGGAAGTATGAGTTGTTGAAGATGGGAAAAGGTGAGAATATTACCTCCTTTATGTAGAAATTGAATGAGCTTGTGTTGAATATCAGATGTGTCGGTGGAGTGTTGGAAAAATCAGAGATTGTAGTTAAAGTGTTGAGATCTTTGCCTCCTACTTACAAGCACAAGGCTGCTGCTATTGAGAAGATCTAGACTGCGACAAATGTGACTAGAGACATGCTGATTGGAAATCATGTTGCCTTTGAGTTGAGCGAATTTGGTGAATCTCTTCCTAAGTCAGAATCTGCATTCAAAGCTACTATTTTTGGGAACTAGAAATATGATCTAGGAGAAAGTTCTACAAGGGTGTCCAGATATGAGAAGGAGATGAGAGAACTTGAAGAAGAAGACAGAGAGCTTGAGGAGATTGAAGCTCTGATTGCTAGAAGATTGCCTAAAGGAGCCCACAAGTATGAAGGGAAGTTGCCTCTTAAATGTTTTTCATGCAATAAGATAGGACATTTTGCCTCAAGGTGTCCAGAAAGAGTTCCTAAGTAGCCAAAATATCAGAAGAAATGTTATTATGTTGTTGATGAAGGTGTGACAGATGATGAATCTGATAAGGAAATTTAAGAGATGAATGGGTGTTTATTATTATCAAAGAAGATGATCCAATGCCTATTGATTCTACTAGTTGCATTAATGAGGAGAAAGCTTTGGCTGCTAAAGTTGAAGAGAAAGATGAATGGGTTATTGACAGTGGTTGATCTCATCATATGACAGGTTATAAGAGTAAGTTTGTGAGTATGGAAAAGTATGATGGTGTAGTAAGATTTGGTGATGACAAAGCTAGTATAATCTATGGTAGAGATTTCATTTCTCTTGATGGTAAGCACAATATTGATGATGTCTTATATATAGAAGGTCTAAAGCATAATCTTTTGACTGTTGGATAGATGGTTGACAAGGGATATGATTTACAATTCAAGAATGGCAAATGTAAGATCTTGAGTAGCTCCGAAATTGAGATTGCATCTAGGACAAAGACTAAAGGTAATATCTTTCACTTGAATGCTGGTGGTTAAAGTTGTTTGATTTCTCAGATTGATGAATGTTGGTTATGGCATAGAAGGATGTGTCATGTTAATTTTGATTGCATGGTAAAGATAAGTTATACTCAAGTAGTGAGAGATCTTCCTAAGTTGGTAAAACCTACTAATCCGGTATGCAAGGAATGTCAATTAGGAACTTAGAAGACAAGAGTTACTTTCAAAAGAAATCGGTATAGTTCTAATGGATTATTGGATCTTGTGCATACTAATCTATGTGGTCCTTCTAGAGTGAGAATCTTGTAGGGAGACAGGTGCTTCATGTTGTTGATTGATGACTATTCAAGGATAATGTGGGTTACTTTCTTAAGAGAGAAGTCTGAAGCATTGGAAAAGTTCAATATTTTCAAAGCCGTGGTTGAGACTGAGACTGGATTGAAGTTGAAGTGTATGAGATTTGACAGAGGTGGTGAATTCACTTCCGGTGAGTTCAATGCATTTTGTGAAGAGCATGGGGTGAAGAGATAGTTATCTGCTCCACAGACCCCTCAACAGAATGGTGTTGTGAAGAGGAAGAATAGAACAATTCAGGAAGCTACCAGGATGATGATGATTGAAGGAAATGTTCCACATATCTATTGGAGAGAAGTTGTGAGTATTATTGTATACACTCTTAATCAGGTGCATATCTGAGGTGATACCGGTAAGACTCCTTATGAGTTATGGTTTGGTCATGTTCCTACAATTATATATTTCAGAATTTTTGGTGGTAAATGCTATATCAGAAGAGATGAAAATCTAGGAAATTTTGATGCTAGATGTGGTGAAGAAATGTTTCTTGGTTATTCTACTAAGGGCAAGGCATACCAGTGTTATAATAAGAGATTGAGGAAGATAGTTGAAAGTGCTAATGTGAAAATTGTTGAAAGCAATGTGAGATAGATCAGATATTGTGGATATGATTTAGATGATTAGGATGTCAGTTCAGATAAAGGAAAGAAAGTGCAAACCCATAATCAAATTCAAATTATTTTGAAAAAGCCTGAGAATGAAGGAGAAGGTACTAGTGCTAGTGTAGAAGAAAGAGCTCAAGAATCTGAAAATCAGGAAAATCCTAAGACTTGTCATGTAAGATTGAATCATTCAGAGAATCAGATCATAGGAGATAAGAATAAAGGTGTGATGACTAGGAGAATAATTGTTGAAGAATGTTGCTTGATTTCAAAGATTGAACCTAAGGATGTTAATGAAGCATGCAAAGATGAAAATTGGGCTAAAGCAATGGAAGAAAAATTGAACCAAATTGAAAAGAATAATACATGGATTATTGTTCTCAGACCTAAGGATAAAAATATAATTGGAACTAAATGGGTGTTCTGGAATAAATTGGATGAAAAAGGTGAAGTTGTTAGGAATAAATCAAGACTTGTTTGTAAGGGATATTCTCAGTTGGCAGGAATTGATTTTGAGGAGACTTTTTCTCCAATGGCAAGAATAGAAGCTATTAGATTATTTCTTGCTCATGCTGCTTACAAAGATTTCAAAGTGTATCAGATGGATGTCAAGTCAGCCTTTCTTAATGGTTTGCAGATTGAAGAAAGTGTTGTATGGATTGAAGCAAGCCCCAAGAGCTTGGTATGCTAGATTGGATAAGTATTTGCTAAAGCTTGAATTCAATAAAAGTACTGTTGATAATAATCTCTATTTCAAGATTGATCATTATAACATCTTGATTTTTGATGTTTTTGTTGATGATATTATTTTTGGTGGAGATGATGGTTTGTGCAAGTTTGCTAACGAAATGCAAAATGAGTTTGAGATGTCTATGATTGGTGAGATGAAATTATTTTTGGGATTGCAAATTACTTAGTTGGATAAAGGCATTTATATATCTTAGTCCAAGTATGTGAAGGAATTGTTGAAGAAGTTTGGTCTAGATGATTCAAATCTAGTTGGTACTCCTATGGTGATCGGATGTAACTTGACTAAGGATGATAATTCTCCGAAAGAAAACCAAATCAGATACAAATCTTTGATTGGTGGACTGTTATATTTGACTCAAACTAGACCAGATATAATGAATGTTGTTTGTCCTAATGCTAGATTTTGAGTTGATCCTAAGGAATCTCATGTTATAGCTGTGAAAAGAATTTTCAGATATTTGAAAGGGATAATTGATTTTGGTTTATGGTATCCTAAAGATGTTGATTTTACTTTGAGTTCTTTTACTAATGCTGATTGGGTAGGTGATGTGGATGACGAGAAAATTACTAGTGGTGGTGCATTTTTCTTGGGTAAGAGATTGATTTCTTGGGTAAGTAAGAAGAAAAATGCAATTTCATTATCTACTATTGAATACATTGTTGTTGCTAGCAATTGTACTCAGGTGATGTGGATGAAGCAGATGTTGAAGGATATCAGAGTTGTTTTTTAAAGCCTACTGCTATATACTGTGATAAATCAAGTGCTATCAACATTTCTAAGAATCTGGTGCTACATTCAAAGACCAAGCATATATCAATCAAGTTTCATTTCTTGAGAGAAAAGATGAATGAGAAGGAAGTCAGATTGGAGTATGTATCTACAAAGGAACAAATTGCAGATATCTTCACGAAGCCTTTGCCTAAGGATAATTTTGAGTATCTCCAAGAGAAGCTAGGGGTTATTTCCCTTTCTGTTGAGAAATAAGATGCATTGAGTTGCATTAGTCCAGTGGATTTTACAGAGATATCATGTGATCTGGATTGATGAGTGGTGGCTGCTACTCAGGTGGAGTAGTCAGTGTTGTGGTTCAGATGTTCATATTTTTTAGCTTTGATGTTCAGTTGTAAGGAGAGTGAGTTTGGCTAAAGAGGGAGAGAATCATGATTTGCATATGTGCCTTTTGCATTGATGTCAAAGGGGGAGAGAATCATGTGAAAAAATGTCATATCATGTGGTAGATCTTGGGGGAGATTGTTGAGAGTTATGGGGAGATTGTTGGTAGTTGATTTATTTCTTTGCATTGATTGTTTTCACATTCATATGTTCACATCAATGCCAAAGGGGGAGATTGTTGGATATTGTTGAGAAGTTTTCTAGAATGATGTGTTGTCATTGATGTCAACACATTCCTCTATATGTTTCAGTGTTGTAGTCAGATTAAATGATTTGGTTTGGCTAGTGTGTTGCAGATGAGTTGTTGTAGATTAAAGGGTTTTGAGATAAGTATCTCTAGTTGATTCAACTAAAGTTTTAGAGGTCTGCATAGAGATTTGATTGATTTATGAGATCTGGTAGTGCGGTTGATTTTTGAATTGTTCTTGTTGATTAGTGTTCTGGATTTTTCTTTGCATTGCTCCGCGTTGCAATATCTTGATTTGAAAATTTGGTAGAGTGTTTAGGATGTTCATATGTATCCTCAATTCAGATGGTTTGTGGTTTGGAGGTCTACAAGCGAATCTGTCAGTTTGACAGTCAGTTCAGTCAGTGTTTTTGAAGTCTAGTATAATGATGATGATGATTCTAGTAAGTGGTGATGTTGTGGTTGTTGTTGTGGTAATTCATGATGCTTGTGGATGTTTCTAGATAGTGTTCTATTCGTGTTGATGGTCTGCATTGATTGTTGTTTGCATTATTGATGATTTTCCTTATTTGGTGGTGATGTTCATGTTCTTGGTTGACATGATGATTGTAGCGTTTTGTGGATATTCGAAGGATAATTATTGGAGGTGTTTCTTATTCGAGGTGTTGATTTAGGTCCATACTATGTCTTAGCCGACATTGTTTTGGTCCGCATGTACTATTGTAGCGTGTATGGTTATATCTTTGGAATTTGTGATGTATGTTGAGCCGACCTTGAAAGATAGGTTGATGATATGTATATATAAATGTATTGTTCATGTGAGAGAGGTGTCTACATGCGCTTGAATAATCTATTAATCATTTGGTAGTAGAGAAGAAGTTCAAGGAAGTGTGAAGAAGTGCGAAAGAGAAGAATACGTGATATGTGCTTAACCGGAACTATAACCAGGCATGAGAAGATGCTATTTTATCAGTTCATCATCTTTCAAATGTAATTTGAATCTGTTTGTAAGGCAGTGAGCCTTCCTAGGGTCGTAGCCCTTTATTGTTTTTGAGCAATGAGCTCTAGGTAGTGTGCTTGAATGCATGTGCATTCTCATTGTAATATTTATATAGTTATAAAAGGGTATATTTATATTGTGGGTCTCAATCCCACCGTGGTTTTTCCCTTAACTGGGTTTTCCACATCAAAAATCTTGATGTTATGTGTGTTATTGATGTAGTGTTGATTTATGCTTTCACTGTTAATTCTTTGATCTCAAATTGTGGTTGAGTTAAGTAAATTTTTTGAGAAAACTGATTCACCCCCCACCCCTCCCGCCCCCCCCCCCTCATTTTGTTGCCTTGTTGCCAACAGAAACCATATCTTAAAATTTAGAGAAATGTGGTACAATCTCTCAAGTGAGAGACACCAAAACTAGCACTACATACTTGAGTTGTTCCATTTGCAACAACCTATCAATTAGAGCATACTTTAGAACATCACACATTTGACATCCAACCATGAACTACATATCAACACGTTTGACATCAAAACTAAGGATACAACACAACATTACATCTCTTCAATTTAACTCTTCAACTGCAACAAACTGATGCAACAATCTCCCCTTTGGACATCCAAACAAAATCATTCATTATTAGAGGTTGACATCAATGAAAACACACTACTCCATATTTGCAACAATCACAACACACTATTCCATATGAGTTGAAATCAAAGTTGACGTCAATGAAAACACATTGCTCCAAATCTACAACATTAATCAATTATTTTACATAAGGAATCAATGAACGTGAAGGATCATCAACTATCTCTAAAGGTGGAGAAGGAAAATCTAAAGAAACCTCATCATCATCATCATCATCATCATTATTTGAATATTAAATTGTCTCCAAAATATTTATCTCCTTAATAGTATCATAGTCATATGAGATGTTGTCTAAAGTATCAAAAGGTACAAGACAATCTGAAATAGTATCACATGACAATGGTTGTGCATCAAGGTCTCAACACACACACACACTCCAAAAGAGCATGAGGACTCTTAATGTTTATAATGGCATTCAAAGTGTCATCATCAACATGGAAAACATTCACTCCTAGGACATGATCCTTTTGCAATTCCAAGAAAATGTTGTTACTATAAATACTTAGAGGGGGAACATGACCATATAAATATGGAAAAAGATGAAACCAATGAAGATGTGTCAAGATCTCATCTCTCAGTTGTTTATAGTTTCCCTATTTCAATATTGTCAAAGAAGGATGAAATAAAAAAATCTAGAATGACCATGATAAATCTCCAAATTTATAAAGATATTAATCTTCAATAGCAATTAGAAACTCCGCAAACATGATCAATACAAAAAATGAAGCCCTCCCAAAAATATGTAACCTCTATAAGTATTAGGATATCCAAGTAGTCAATTATAATGTGATATTTGTAAAAAATGAATAAAATGTATCTTAGGATAATTCTGTGAAAAGTGCATGATTAGATTGAAGGAGCTTCTCAATACCTTTTCAATACTATAAGAATTGTGAAAACTGGATAAATAAGAAACAAGTTATGAGCTTAGATGTCCGAATAGAAAATTTGAATTCAAACAACAATAAAATGCATCAGGGGTTGAATCTAATAATGAGGCCTATACCATTAGAAAATATGTAGGACTAATTTTTCAATAATATCTCACTATGAAAATCTAACTTTTAGATCAAAAGATAAGGTGATTTGAAAAAATCTAACTATATTAGAGCATTGGGAAAAAAAAAATTGGCCATTTGGGGTTGACGAGTAGTCGCCAATACAATCAAGGGCATTGCTAGGTGTTTTACAAAAAGAGATATATTAAAGCTTCCTAGTTAGGTAAAACACTATTTTTCACACCTATAGTGTTAATGGTAAACAGTTAGATTGACACTTCCTAATTGGTGATATAACATTTTCAAGAGTGTGGTCATAAAGAGTCCAATCTATAAAAAGTTCTCTAATCTTGCACCTCACTTTGTGGATCATTTTGAGATCTTGGAGTAGATTGGCCTAATAGGCTGCTAAGTAACCTTGCCACCTAGCATGTCTTACATCCACAATAATTTTTACCTGTCTAATTTGAGGAGATAGATTCTTTATGTTACTCATGGTATAGATTGGGGAGACTTGTAAGAAAAGGTTGATGGGTATCTAGCTTTGGAGCCCATTTGTATCTTGGCTTGTTGGATGATGGCCCTTCAAAAGTGGAAGCTAGACTAGTTCAAAGTCTAATAGGACTAATATGATGGGATGGTGATCACGTAGGAAAATGCTTCCTAGATGAAGGTACTCTACCCTCATCTCTTTAAGGGATTCCAAGAGGAATCCTAATCCTATTGGGGGAGGATGTGAGGCCCACCATTTTCATATGTATTTACTTGCACCTAATAGACTTGCTTTGGATATTGACTCACGGATTTACAAATTATGTTTCATATTATGATTATGTCATGGATTAGCATGGATATTGATACTATATGATTAGATCAGAGTATTTCATTAGATTATTGTGATGATATAACTAACAAACAGCCATAATTTGCTCACATGATTTATGTGATAGACTTCGAGTTGCATACTTACCCTCTATTTTGTAATTAAATTTATGAGTGTGAATTTTTATCAAGTTAGAGTGATTTCCATACAAAGGTTAGGTATGATAGAAGACAAAGGAGAGCCCATGGCAACCCCCCCTAGCGTCTAATAGACAACATCTTGAAAAGTTGAATTTTTTTTTATTTTTAAAAAGCTAAGATTAGGTCAGTTATATAGTTTTTAAAACCTATGATTTAGCTACTTTTTCCTCTTTGGTTTATAGGGAGAAAACAGTGTAAAAATCAATCACTACTAAATTTGTTGAAAGAAAAGAACAAAAGAATGTGATTGATTTCAATTATGTTTAGTGTCCCATTCGGCTATTTTGACTTTTTCCAAGAAGCTTACGTCATACTAAAGTTTTTCAAAATTTCTCACGTTATTTGTAATGATTACCATGGTAAGCTGATGTAATCCACAGCATTTACTTCACATCCTAGTGGGTTCCATGTTCTTGGTGACGCATGGTTTTGGAATGGCAATCTATCTTTTAAGTTTTTATTTTTTTTAATAATGTTTTAATATAAATTTATGAAGTCATTGTTTGAGGTTTGAATGGCTGAGGTATATCAAAATATTTTAAAAAAACAATATTGAAAAAAATATGCATCAAGACATGTCTTATGGATTGTTATGTGATTGTACGTCTCTTTGATGTGACTTGTGAAAATACATACTAGCATATAATTTTAGAAGTAGAGGAAGAGTCATTATAGCTAACTTTGAGCATCACCACTTCTTAAACAATACATCGGATTTCAATGTTTTTTTGGGTTGTCTTTGTATATGCGACTTAATTGTTAATAGCTATTGTTTTGGCTTTTGGGTAGTAAAAACATATGTTGTGGGATCCGCTATGCACACAAGGGTCAAAAAATAGATATTAAAATCGAGAGATAAAGATAAGGAATTAGATGAATAGAGAGGAAGAGGTAGAGAAAGAGATAAAGGTCGAGAGAGATAGAGAGCACAAACAAGTCAAGCTTTCTCATTGCCATGTTACTTAGGTTGAAAGCAATTTTGTAGTTTATAGATTTTAGTTACAAATATAATAATCATTACTTTTACAATTATAAAATTTTCATAAAATAAAAGATATTAAAAAATAAATTAATATTATTAAATTTCTATAATAAATTAAGCACATTATTTATCAACATGTAAATATGTATTTAAGTATAATTATTAATTACGAGGCATAAGAGTACAATGGCACCCACCCAACTTTTTTATCCATGTAATTTTAATGATAAATAGCGTATAATTTAAAAATAAGTTATAGACTAAAATCTAAATTAAAAAGAAACTTTCTATTATTATTATTTATTAAATATAATTTTTTTTTGTTATAAATCTACATTTAAAAGAAATAAATTTAAATTAGAAAGTAACTTTCTACTATTATTATTTATTAAATGTAAAAAAATTATAATTTTTAATCTAGATTTTTAAAAAACTTCTTATTTAAAAAATTATATTTTTAAATCTAAATTTAGAAGAAACTTCTTATTTAAAAACATAAAAATTATGTTTTTAAATCTAGATATAAAAGAAACTTCTATTATTTAAAAAAAAATTGATATAGATATACTAGTTATTGAAAAATTGAAATTTAATATTTTATTTTGTCACGATCCCATTGGAAGAGAATGCATTTAAATAAATAATAATTGAAGAAAATTGGGCTTTCTAAAAAAAATGGCATACACATGAATGTAAGGAGGGATTGAATTGGGTGGAGTGGGTGATAAATGTTTTTAATTAGGGCATTAAGTTCAAAGCACTATTGTTTTTCCATCCACACAAACCAATAAGAATAGAGGACAATGGTATTTTTATAATAAAATAAAATAAAAATTAAATTTAAGTTATAGCATTTTTGGTGAAATTTTTTTTTATTTGTATTCATTGGTTAATTAATTGAAACTAAAAATTCACAATAGTAACCGAACTAATAAATATTTTTTGTCATTTTTATGTGTAAACATAAAATAGTTGTTACATTTAATATTTGAAGTAAAGTTTAAAAAGATTCATTGTTATGGACAACAATAACTCCTATTGAAACTCATTAATCTACTAAGCCCTGTCTTCTAATTAACTTCATATTTTTAAAGTTTTTAAATGATTATTTTTTTTTTCAAAATTTTAATGTATATTTATAGGTGAATTAGGAGTTCAAAGCTATTATTTGAGGTTCTAAGTATCAACAATATAGTCATATTAATTGTTGAGTTGTCTAAAATGTCTCGAAAATGACCAAAACACGTACATCAAATTATTTTAAATGGATTATCTTATGTGCCACCATGTGATCAATTGTTTCTTTGACATGGTTTGTGAAATTTTTTATGTACACATGTAAATGGTTTCTAGCATTAATTTTCAAAGTTAAGAAAAAGGGTCATTGTTGTGCACAATCATAGCTCCTATTGAAGCTCATTCATCTATTAAATCTTCTCTCTTGATTAAATTTGTATTTTTAAAGTTTATAAATGGTAAACTATTTTTTTAATTTTAATTTAAATTTATAGGTGAATAAGAGTTCAAAGCTATTGTTTGAGATTTTAGGTATCAACAATGGTCATATTAGTTGTTAAGTTGTCCAAAAATGCCTCAAAAAATAGATTGAAACATGTATATCAAGACATACTATAAATTGTCTTATGTGTCACCATATGATTTTTTTTTTCTCATTGCAACTTGTGAAAATAAATATTTTTTGTCATTTCTATGTACAAAAAAATAAATATTTTTTGTCATTTCTATGTACAAAAATAAAATGGCTACTAGTGTTTGAGTTTCAAAGTAATAATTAAAGTTAATCATTTTTATGCACACAACCATAATGTTTTCTATTAAAACTCATTCATCAACTAAATCTTATCCCCTAATTATTTTTTATATTCTCTAAATTACTTTATATAAAAATATATATTAAAGTCTATATTTTTAAGAAAATAATATATCCTTGAGGGATCATGTCAAGTATTCTCCAAAGCCTAGAGAGAGAAAAACAAATGTAGCTAAACTTAAAGAAGAGATTGAGGTTGGAATACAATCCACCTTAGATGGGAAATTTTCAGTTACAAAAAGACCGAGGAGAGCATGTCGCTTCCCTCGACAACAATGAAGATCATCTCTTGGAATGTCAGAAGCATTAATGCCTTTGACAAAAGAAATCGAGTCAAGCTCCAGCTTGACTCTTCAGGTGAAGATATTATACTTTACAGGAGACAAAACTATCTTCAGAAAATTTTCAATCTATGGTTTGTAAATGTTCTAACTGGAAAGCTTCTCATGTTGCAACTATAGGGGCATATGGAGGTCTATTAGTCTTATGGAATCCAAACAAGTTAACTGTAGAGATTGTCGGTGAAAACAATAATTGGCAAATGATAAATGTTCAGTGTTTTGATCTTTCTTTCAAATTCTTTAATGTTTATGGTCCTACACATACCCATGAGAAAAAGAAGCTTTGGGACTCTTTATCAAAGATTATTCAGCAATCCCCTGATCAGAATTTTATTTTGGGTGGGGATTTTAATGCCATTGTCTCTACTCAAGAGAAATTAGGAGATATTATCCCTCCACAAAAAACCATTGATGACTTTGTAAGCTTCATTTCTGATAATGTCTTACAAGATGTAGTCCCTCAGAAAGGCTTGTTTACTTGGACAAATAAGAGAAGAGATTTTGCACAAATTGCTAAGAGATTAGATAGATTTCTTATTTCTCAAAATATGCTGCTTAAAATTTTTAAAATTGAAATGGACATTTTACCTCTTATTTGCTTAGATCACTTTGCTATTTCATTCTCCATTTCTTCAACCTCTCAAATACCCTCTCATCGTCCAACTTTCAAGTTTGAGAGAATGTGGTCCAGGCATCCACATTTCCTCCCTCTATTGAGACAATGGTGGGTGAGTGCTCCACGTTTCATTGGATCTAGGATGTACCAATTTTTCAAGAAAATGTAGTTTGTTAAAACACAAATTAAACTTTGGAATGTGCTCTCATTCAAAAATATTTTCCTAGAAAAAGAATTAGTTACTAAAGAACGTAATGATATTCATCAGCATATCATTCTATATGGTATGGATGCTTCCACTTATGATAAGCAAAGAGAATTATAATCCAAATGGGAAGAACTTAGCAAAAGAGAAGAAATCTATTGGAGACAAAAATATATGGAATTATGGTTGAAAGAAGGGGATAGGAACATAAAAAAAATTCATGCACCTGCAAAAGCAAAAAGATTAGAATCCACTATTTTTTCAATTAATGATGCTAAGACAGGTAAAGTCCTCACTAATGCAAAGGAGATTCGGGATGAAGGATTTACTTTTTTCAAGTCCTTATTAGCTCCCCTTCCCTCTGCAAATGCCAATAGTGCCAATGTTAATGATCAAGAAGTCTTAGCCCCCATTCCTTCTTTAGTATCACAACAAGATAATAATATTCTTATGAAACGTTTCACTTTAGAAGAAGTGCATGAGGTAGTTTTTTCACTATCTGTAGGCAAAGCTCTGAGGCCTAATGGAATCATGGGCCTTTTTTACCAAAAATGCTAGGATATAATTTGTGTTGACCTGGTGGCTGTTCTGGAAGAATCAAGAAGAACCTCTTCAATTTAAAAAATGTTCAATACCACAAATATTGCAATCATCCCCAAAGTTAAGGACACAAGGACTTTTGTAGAATTCGGGCCTATTTCACTATGCAACACTAGCTATAAAATCATCACTAAGGCCATCTATCTCATATTGCTCTATCTAATTCCAAAAATTATATCTCTTGAACAAGGAGGTTTTGTTCCTGGAAGGGAAACTTTTGAAGGTTCTCTAGTTGCTCATGAAGTCCTGCACTCAATTCATTCGTCTCAATTGCCATCCTTTATTATTAAACTTGACATGATGAAAGCATATGATAAGGTGGATTGGAATTACCTCTTAAAAGTTCTTCACAAATTCGGTTTCTCAGAGAAATGATGTAAATGGATCAAGGCACGTGTCTCAAGAGCAACCTTTTCAGTCGTCATCAATGGGTCCCCATTGGGGTTTTTATCTGGAACTCAAGGCCTTAGACAAGGGGACCCTTTATCCCCTTTCTTATTCATAATCATGGTTGAAGCCCTTAGTAGATTGATCAGTTCTAATAATGATAGTGGAAATTGGCATGGGATTGTAATTCCAAGAACTAACATTGTTGTCACCCATACTTTATTTGCAGATGACATCCTTCTCTATGGTAAATCATCTATCTTTGAAGCTAAGCACATGAAAAATTCCTTGGAAGATTATTTGTCAGTTTCAAATCAAAGGATTAATGCACACAAATCCAAAATATTCATATTCAATACAAGGTCGGCTGTTAAAAAACAGATTACCAAAATCTTTGGTTTCAAGACTGAGGAACTTCCTTGCACCTATTTAGGCATCCCTTTCTTCATGGGAGCTAATAGGTCTTCTTACTCAAAAAGTGTCATAGATATAATTAAAGATAGAATTGTAGCCTGGAAAGTTAGATGGCTCTCTCTCTCAGAAAGAATACATCTAGGCTCCTAAATCTATTATAACCTAGATAGAGAAAATTATTAGAGAATTTCTCTAGAAAGGTAACTTATCCCAAGGAGACAAGATTTCTCTTGCTTCCCTAAACAAAATGTCAAATGATAAGGTCCCAGGAGGGGTAGGCCTACATGATCTCTCTAAACAAAACTTGGCTTTTGGAGGCAAGTTGGTCTAGAAAATATATGCTAAACCTAACACAAAATGGCGTCAAATTATGCAATCGAAATACCTTGACTCTTCTCATCCCAACATAATATTTACAATTTCTAATCCCCCCAAAGGTTTTGCTATGTGGGAATTCATGATGCTATCCAAAGAAGTGATCACATCCTATATCTCTTGGCAAGTGAATAATGGTGAATCAATCCTATTCTGGAATGATTCCTGGAATGGGTATACTCCATTATCTCAACTGCAAATTTTACAAGGTGTAATTTCATTTGCTATCCAAAAATGGGGAGATAAACTTATTGATTATGTAGTTGCAGTTGAAATTTACTCAGGGAAGTTAATTGTTGGTATTTTGGTATAGTTTTGCCATTGATGTCAACACCTACTAACACTTATCAACTCTGGCACTTTGGAGAATCAACAACATTCACCGGCAAGCAAGTGACTTATGCACAATCACTGATATCTGGTACACCGGTAGGATATAATGTTCACCAACACTTGGAATAGCATAGAAAACACCTGGTTATGTCAAAGACATCGTTTGGACACTTTGTCTTGGAGATTTGTTCATTGGCATATTCGTATTTGCATATTTGTTGTTGCCGGCAAATAGGTCCAGGTTATACACCGACAGGTTTATCTTTTCCAGATGAGCATGACACGCTATGAAGATGTCTTATTATTGTTGTAAATGCATCAAGCTGACATGTTGAATCGGTTACTGCATTAGACATTGTTTTATTTGTAAATTGATTCTATTGCAATATCTTTTAGAGCCGACCTACTAAAATTGGGCTTAGGTTATGATATAAATGTAAGATCTTATTTGTAAGATCAGAGAAGGAAGGCGAAAAAGAATTGTGTGAAGGTATATGCGATAATAAGCAAAGCTACACACACAGACATCATTTGAAGGTTGAAGGAAGGTTTATATGAAGACAATCAGAACTACACCGGTACTGAATCCAACATAGAAAGATGCTAATTTGAGCAGTACATCCTTATTGGATTTAACCATCCAATTGTAGTCAGTGTGACTCCTATTTGTGTTTGAGCAGTGAGCTCTAGGTGCTTGGCCTTTCTGCATGTGCAGACCCCATTTGTATACACATACTATCTGCAGTAGTATCATTTGATTGTGGGTAAGGTTTCCCACCATGGTTTTTCCTCTTACAGGGTTTCCACGTACAAATATTGGTGTTATGTGTTGTGGACGACTTTGTCTTTTTGTTTCATGCATTAATCTTTACTGGTATTACAATTAACTAATAAAACTATCTATCGACATAAAAGACTGGTTTACCGGTATTAAGCATTAAGCTGGTTAAGTTGTTTTTGGTTTGAATTTGTTGGACAACTGGTTCACCCCCCCCCTCTCAGTTGTCTCCAGGACCTAACAGTAATTTGGAAAGATTTTTCTGAAATAATTTATGACAATAATGCTTTGGGATTAGTCCTTGAATCTTTAGCTCATCGAGTAATTTTTTATGTAATAAGGAAGATAAAGTGATCTGGGCTCCCTCCAAAGATGGTGCTTATTCATTTAAGCTCAGCTATAAAGCTTTACACCAAAAGGTGACTCAAAAAATTAAAAAAAGGCCTTTATTCTTTTGCTGGAACAATTTAATTTTAGCAGAAGTAGGATGCTTCTCATGGTTGGCCCTTAAAAACAAATTCTTACTAGTGACAAACTGCATAAACTACAGATTGCTCATCCTTTTTTATGTGTTTTATGTGGCCAAGCCAATGAGGATGTTGATCATTTGTTTCTCCAATGTTCCTTTTCCTTTCAATGCTGGTGTTTCATCTTGAAAAAACTGAGTCTCTCTATGCCCCTCCCAATTTCCCTCTGGGACTTATTTCAATCATGGCCAATTTTGTTTAGATCCTCCTTTTTTTTTCTTGCATCTGGCAGATAATTCTAGAAACAGTCCTATGGTCAGTATGGTGGGAAAGGAACAAAAGAGTCTTCAGGAATCAATCATCTTCTATTGAATCCTTTCTTGAAAATTTAGAATCAACAATTTATGAATTGGTTAATTCCTCTGTGCTGAAGCATGCTCATTTGTTATTCACCTCATGGGATGCAAGCATTCTTATGGAATGGAAACAGGTTGTCTTTCCTACTTCTACTTTTCCATCATTAGACAATAAAATCAAAATTGACAAGGCCTCTATCATCTAGCAACCTCCTCAGAGTAACTTTATTAAAATTAATTTTGATGGCTCTTCTTGAGGGAATCCAGGTATTTCAGGTGCTAGATCTTGCATTAGGGATGATAAAGGGAGATTAAGAGCCTACAAATCATCTTCATTGCCTCCAGGTACTAAAAATTTGTCCGAATCTCAAGCTTTACTTCAAGGGTTGATTCTAGCCAAACAAATGGGCTACATTAAAATTCATGTTGAGGGGGATTCCTCTATTATTATTAATGCTTGTAAGTGCAAGAGCTCTTTTAATTGGCACATTCATTATGTTCTCACTCAAGTGTGGAATCTATTAGACTCTTTTGAGGAAGTTCATCTGTCACACACATATAGGGAATGGAATAAGCTCATGGATAGGCTAGCCAACTTGGGCTGTGATGGTGTAGTTGCTGACTCAGCAAAAGATGGGTTTAATTTAAAATTTATCATTTCTTACCTGGAGGATACATTAAAGTCAGATTTGGCCTTTGCAGGAAAAGATTAGCCACTTAAAAAGTATCCTAATCATTATTTCAAGTTTTTTTGGTTTTCTTTGACATGATTTTTTGCAGGAAATATATTTCCAATGCCGAGATATTATTCATAATCCATACGGTCGCATGTGCAAAATTTATTAATTGACCTATTAGCGGAAGCTCCCTTAGCAAAAATATTGATTTGTTATCTTTGATCATGCAAAAACATTGCTCCATGTGCTAGTATTTACTACCCTCGAAATCCAAGGCCTGAGCAGACACATTGCTATTATTATCTTCTCCACCAATTTTCTAGCAGGTTTATTTCGGCTTCAGTCGACGATCTTTTTCGCTTGGCAAGCTAACGTTTTCTTTATGTAGATAGATAGGGAAATTAAAGGGATGGGTGACATGCATAATTCTCCAGTATGTCATACATGCCGAAGAGAGAATCTTGAATACATGCCTCCCAATTACAGGGTTAACATTTATGTGCAAGAATGAGAGCAACCTTTTTATGAACACATAACAGATGAACATCTTGGCTCGGTCTTTCTTTCCCATAGTTACCAGGTGCGGAAGAGTATCAAAAGGATAATTGGGGAGCACATTTTGTTTCCCCAATTAGGGAGAGTCATTTTACCCTCTTAGTTAGTTTCAGTCTTCCTCTCTAATGCTCTCGACCTTCTTCAATCCATGCCTTTGCTAGAAATTATAGTTGCTAAAGTGGTCAGAGATGCTTTCCTCCTAGACAATAAGCTTTTTCTTCCAGTGCAAAGGTATGACTTATGGGTTGGAGAAGCTCACATAGGTGGTATCTTGCCGTGACAATTCCTCCTTAGTAGGCATGTTTTCCTTTCAATCTATGACAACATCAAACACTCTCTAGAAATGCAAAATTATGCTCTTATTCAAAGGATTTTAGATAGAAATTATAGGGACATTGGGCATGAAATGATGGTCTAAATTAAACAAAAAGTCAATGCCCATCTTATTCTCCTTCACGCTCCTTTTGGTGATACAAGAGACCTAAATGCTCAATCGGTTGCTCTGCATAATCCCGTGCCAGATCTCAATGCTCCTCCTCAGAATGGCTTTATTTTGGATGGTAGCGAAATTGATTTTGCTTCACCCTAGCAGGTCACTAGGGGTATGATCCTACCTACTGATTTACATGATGACATAGAAAGGTTTCCATCAGTTATGGAAGAATAAATACCTAAAGGGATCTGTTTCAATTTTTTTGCTATGGTAGAAACTCGACGTTCCCTTCAGTGAATATTGGTATTTTTTTATTGGCTTGCTTCTAAAATTTAACAACAAATATCTGTCGGCAACACTTAGGCTTACTTGGCTTTCTATGATAATTACTGATTATCATCTTTGTAAAAGGGTCATTGGCCTTATTTTTGGGAATGACCCTTAGGCTTTTAGATATTAGGATTTAGGTTTTCGTCTTTAGTTTTTTAGGTCTCTACTTTGTCAAGTCAAGCTATAACCGGAGGTTTTCTCCCCTGGCTCTTTCTTTCTCGTATGCTCGTCGAGCCATTATTTTTGTAACATCTTTATTATTATATTAATATATTTAAGTGGTCTCCCACTTTTGCCAAAAAAATAAAATATATCCTTGAATTATACTCAACTCATATAGATGCAACTTTAAAATAGTGTATTAAAATAAATTTGATACTAAAATGAATTAATAAATGATATTTGATTTTTAGTTTAATTTTGACAGATGTGTTTGGTTGATTTGTTTTGCATCAAAAATTAAATGATGTGAAATGAAAGTGTAAGAATCTTTCTAGGAGCTTACATAAACATTCTAAAAAATAAATATTCAAACATCTAAATTTTATTTCTTTCAATTTTTATTTTTTTATATTATAACTATTTGAATGAATATTTTGTAAAATTTATAACAAAGATAGATTAATATAATAAAAATAATTCCAAATTTCATTCACATTATGAAAAAAATATTTTCAATAGACATCAATATTCCCATGTGATTACAAAAATATTTTTTAATTTTTATTAGATACAAAATAAAAATATCAAAATCATTTTAGAATTTTCTACCCATTATTATGGGTGTAGGTGTTTATAGATTTAATACAAACCAGTTTGACATATTTATATTACTTGAGTAATCAATTTGGAGTGATTTGTTACAAGGAGGGAGAGCATCATCCATGCACTTTTCCTCCAATCATGAACTTAGCAATCCATTGCACTTAACCCAAACTAGGAGTGTCCATGCCCTTTGATGAGAGTGGTAGATAGTGAATGGTGATGAATATCAAAACTACCAAATAATCCTGTGAATTAAATACATATTATATTACATGATGTTGGTTGAGTAGACTCTAGAAACCCTCTATATCTACATCTCAACTTCTAACATGTGTAATTATAAAAGAGTTATAAGATCAAATCTAGTAACTAGAAAAAATAAAGTAATTTAAAAATTATCTAACATATAGGAGAAGTATAGCACAATTTATATCCTCTATATTATCCCAAGTCAAGAGAAAATATGTGTAGGCATATTTATCTCTTAGTTATTTAATAACTTAACATAGCTTTTGATTGATATGGAACCTTTCTAAATTTTCAAGAACATATAGATGTTATGTAACTTGAGCCATCTACAAATTTTGCGGTCAAACATATGTATATATACAAAGACAGAATATTCAATGCAAGGCTAATTGATAGTTATTTAAGCATGTTTGAATCTATATCTCAATATTTCATCTCCAATGGAAAACTCTTTATTGCATCTCTTGGCATCCACCCAACCCTTGTATTTTTCATTCATTTTTTCAAAATATTGTTTGACTTGCTTATGCATAGTCTCCATGTAGTCTACAAATTCTTCTACATTTGCACATCTTTTACCCGTTTGAGCTAAGGTCCCTGAGCTCTACAACCCCCTTAGGATGTAATCCAATAACAATATCAAATAGCATTTTTTATGTACCTCGATTTACAAAATTATTGTACGGAAATTCTTCTTACTAAATTTTGTATGTAAATTTGGACCTCCATTTTATGACTTTCAATGATTCTAGTAAGGTCTCTTAGGAATATTTACTCTCCTACATGCATTGGCTATTTATTTTATCCTCCTTATACTTCATCTACAACTTCTTTATTTGTAAGTTTATCTTGATATACACATTATTTCTTCTCAAACTTACAGTCATATCAACTAACTCATTTCAACATATCAACTCACCAAACATCTTTATTTTGGGGAACATCCTTCTTTGAGGCATTTTATCCCTTTGAACATGGCTAACTTATCTTGTATCTGACATCAACAACTTATTTTAATGTCTATTCATTTATGTTATATGGCCGACATGTAATCTGATATTGTATATACCTTTGTAAGCTAGCATAAGGAATAAATTTGTGTAGGGTATATAGGGCAGATTGATTAGATCATTTTATAATAAGGATAGGAATATGGTGATGGATATATGGATGTAATGTAATGTGAAATATATTAGAGAGAATATGTATGTGAAGAATTTATTGTAAGGGTTATTCTGGTAAAGGGGTTTAGGGTTTCAGCCGGAATAGACAGAGCTTAAACCAGAACTGTATTCTAGCATAGAAGATGTTATCTTAGCAGTTCACACTTCTCTAGATTGTTGTCTAGAATTTTATGTAGTCAGTGAGGCTCCTATTATGATTGAGCAGTGTGCTCTAGGTTGTAAGCCTTCCTGCAAGTGCAGGCCTATCATTTATTATAATATCTCTTCATATGGCTAGTGGATTGATATTGTGGGTCATAAATCCCACCATGGTTTTTCCTCATTAAGGTTTTCCACGTATAAATTTGTGTTTTATGGTTCTCATTTATGTGTTTGTCTTATTGGTCACTTTACTTCTTTCAATTCTATGTATACCGGTATATCAGTTGGTGTATGAATGTTTTGTTAAGGCTAAAATCTACTATTCTAGTATAACACTGATTCACCCCCTCTCAGTGTTATTGGTTTCCAACATCATATTCTTCAATTTATAACACCTCTTAGTATCTTGGTTGGGTTGGTGATGGTGTTGGAAAAATGATTTAGGATTTTAAGGAAGTTGGCAAAGGCTTAGAGGTATCTATGAGTTTGATGGGAGGAAGCTTTTGTTGGCATAACTATATGTATTGGCACAACCTGTTCATCAATTAGTATTGTCATTGATGACTAACACTTATCAGTGAATAAGGCCAAGCTCATAGGTAAGGAGGTGTGGTAAACCCCAATGGTTTACTCATGGATGCAAACAGTATGGAGGATTCAGTGCCTCCCAAATATACATTATTGACACACTTAAGTAGTATGTTGGTAGAAGACTAATTAGCTGAAGGATAAGCAGAGTAGCTGACCGGTCAGTCAAGCACTCGATAGGTGTTGAGATCAGTTTCTTAAAACTGGCAGATGAAATTATGATGTGGTCACAAGAGGTAACTCAGATTGCAATTTAGTAGACTTATACATGACTGAAACACTTTGGATAGACAAATGATCAGTTTGATTGATGATCAGTGACCGGTGGTAAAAGATGCAGAGTTACACCAGTGAATCGGTGATACAAGTTGAAGAATGCTATCCACCAAGAATCTCAGAGTAGTGACCAATAAGCTGGATGCAATGACCAAAGGTGAGTTAGTCATGGCGAGATATCATCAAACAAATGGCTAGTGAAGTCTACAATAGTTAACAACTAGTTAAGGTGAGATTTGTGCATATTTTCTGGTTCACATTAAAAAGACTAAACATGACCCAGAGGTTGGTAAAATTATGAGTTGCAGAGGCAGATAAGGATGAGTTGCTAGCGAGATTGATGGAGAGTGCATAGAGAGAGTGCGGGAAGATTTGGAAAGATTTGAATTTCAAATATACAAAGTGTTAGGTGTAAACTCATTGAGGAATCAATAGGTATGTGTTGGCAAAATATGGTATAAAGTTTTTTGGCGTAAACCAAAAATATTGATTGTAAAAATTGCAAAGTGCAATTTTGAAGAGAGGTGATCCAGCAAGGTGATAAGAGGGTAGAACTGCTAAGCGAATAGAAGAGTGGTGAAGAGAGTGTGCAGAGATCAGATAGTGTGAAGAGCAGAGAAAGAATGTAGAGCACCAGTAGAGTGCATAGCAAGTGTAATGCAGAGCACCATTAGAGTGCAAAGCAAGTGTAACCGGTGGTCAAACTGAAGAGCTTCATTTGGATCTGATTAAACTAAGAGTAGATATTACAACAAATCATTCTCTCTGTTGTTTTCTAATAACCACAATAGTAAATCCCTTAACCGGGTGGACTTTAACAAGTCCCTTTGTAAAATCCCTTAATCGGGTGACATCTTAAATTATGATCCTAAGTCCTTTAACAAGGCTACCTCTAACAGGGTAAAGGTTCTAACAAGCCTTAAATAAAATCCCTTAACCGGGTGGCACCTAACAGTGTCTTTGTAATATCCTAACGGGGATAGCTCCTCATCGGGCGTACTCTAGAAGAGTGCAAATTTTGTGAGTTTCTACCCACATGACGATTTTCTCCCATTTGGGTTTCCACGTGATAAATCTTGGTAGTCATGTGTGTTTGATTTTATGTGTGCACATTTCTTATTAATGCTTCTTATAGTGATAAGTGTTAAGTTTGAATAGAAGTTTTGATTAAGTTTAAATATAGAACAAACCGGTATAGTGTTGATTCACCCTTCCCCTCTCAACACCGATTGGGACTAAAAACTTCATCATATTAGCATTAATTAATTTAATCATGATACTATGCAATGATTGAAAAATAGGAGTAAAATAATGACATGCAAAGATTGATGATGAAGGGACCACACCTAAAGTTGTGACTACGACTTGTGTATTAATACGATCATGGTGCAGGGGCACCTAGCATGTCATTACAAGCCAAATTTTTAGTTATGTTTTGTTTCATGTCAAATGAGGCCTTAAGGACCATTTTTGGATGGGTTTATAGTCATTCTATACATTTGGGATTCATTTGAAATCTATAATGTAAAGTTGCATATAAATTACTAATGTTGTCATAAGATGACAAAGTTGTAAATGTGCCTTCCATGACACATTTTGATGTATTAAGGCTTATTTTTCCTTAGTTAGGCATGTGTAGATGATTACAGGTCACTTAGAATGTTTTTGCAAAGTTTGGAGTCATCAAGCAAAATTTGTCAAAATTGTTGTCATAATGCACAATGCAAATCAGTCATGTCGTCATGTTGTCCCAATGGTCAAATCAGTTCAAAAGTAGTTGGAGTCGGTTGAAAGAGATGGAAGGGGTTAAATACCCTTGTATAAATCATTTGAATGAGAAAGAGTAGGTATGGGGTGGAGATTGTACCGAAATTTGTATTTTTAAAGTTTATAAATGGTAAACTGTTTTTTTAATTTAAATTTATAGGTGAATAAGAGTTCAAATCTACTATTTGAGGTTTTAGGTATCAATAATGGTCATATTAGTTGTTAAGTTGTCCAAAAACACCTCAAAAAATAGATTGAAACATGTATATCAAGACGTACTATAAATCGTCTTATGTATCACCATACGATTGATTTTTTCTCATTGCAATTTGTGAAAATAAATATTTTTTGTCATTTATAAGTACAAAAATAAAATGGCTACTAGTGTTTATGTTTCAAATTAATAATTGAAGTTAATCATTGTTATGCACAACCTTAATGTTTTCTATTAAAGCTTATTCATCGACTAAATCTTCTCCCCTAATTATTTTTATGTTCTCTAAATTACTTTATATAAAAATATATATTAAAGTCTATATTTGTAAGAAACTAATATATCCTTGAATTATACTCAACTCATATAGATGTAACTTTAAAATAGTGTATTAAAATAAATTTGATACTAAAATGAATTAATAAATGATATTTGATTTTTAGTTTAATTTTGATAGATGTGTTTGGTTGATTTGTTTTGCATCAAAAATTAAATGATGTGAAATGAAAGTGTAAGAATCTTTCTAGGAGCTTACATAAAAATTTTAAAAAATAAATATTCAAACATCTAAATTTTATTTCTTTCAATTTTTTTTTTTAATATTATAACTATTTGAATGAATATTTTGTAAAATTTATAACAAAGATAGATTGATATAATAACAATAATTTCAAATTTCATTCACATTATGAAAAAAATATTTTCAATAGACATCAATATTCCCATGTGATTACAAAAACATTTTTTTTATTTTTATTGGATACAAAATAAAAATATCAAAATCATTTTAGAATTTTCTACCCATTATTATGCATGCAGGTGTTTATAAATTTAATACAAACCAGTTTGACATATTTATATTACTTGACTAATTAATTTGGAGTGATTTGTTACAAGGAGGGAGAGCATCATCCATGCACTTTTCTTCCAATCATGAACTTAGCAATCCATTGCACTTATCCCAAACTAGGAGTGTCCATGCTCTTTGATGAGAGTGGTAGATAGTGAATGGTGATGAATATAAAAAATACCAAATAATTATGTGAATTAAATACATATTATATTGCATGATGTTGGTTGAGTAGACTCTAGAAACCCTCTATATCTACATCTCAACTTCTAATATGTGTAATTATAAAAGAGCTATAAGATCAAATCTAGTAACTAGAAAAAATAAAGTAATTTAAAAATTATCTAACATATAGGAGAAGTATAGCACAATTTATATCCTCTATATTATCCCAAGTCAAGAGAAAATATGTGTAGGCATATTTATCTCTTAGTTATTTAATAACTTAACATAGCTTTTGATTGATATGGAACCTTTCTAAATTATCAAGAACATATGGATGTTATGTAACTTGAGCCATCTACAAATTTTGTGATCAAACGTATGTATACATACAAAGACATAATATTCAATGCAAGGCTAATTGATAGTTATTTAAGCATGTTTGAATCTATATCTCAATATTTCATCTCCAATGGAAAACTCTTTATGGCATCTCTTGGCATCCACTCAACCCTTGTATTTTTCATTCATTTTTTCTAAATATTGTTTGATTTGCTTATGCATAGTCTCCATGTAGTCTACAAATTCTTCTACCTTTGCACATCTTTTACCCCTTTGAGCTAATGTCCTTGAGCTCTACAACCCCCTTAGGATGTAATCCAATAATAATATCAAATAGCATTTTTTTTGTACCTCGATTTACAAAATTATTGTATGAAAATTCTTCTTACTAAATTTTGTATGTAAATTTGGGCCTCCATTTCATGACTTTCAATGATTATAGTAAGGTCTCTTAGGAATATTTCCTCTCCTACATGCATTGGCTATTTATTTTATATTTAGCCTTATACTTCATCTACAACTTCTTCATTTGTAAGTTTGTCTTGATATACACATGATTTCTTCTCAAACTTACAATCACATCAAGTAACTCATTTCAACATATCAACTCACCAAACATCTTAATTTTGGGGACCATCGTTCTTTGAGGCATTTTATCCCTTTGAACATTTTGCAATCACAAGTATCCTCTTGCCTACAATAAAATAAATTTTACACACACAAATACTACTTCAACTATCCTCTCTCCAAAAAAGATCTTGGAAGATGTACCTCTCAAAACCTCCTCTACCCAATTTTCATGTTGGACACTTTTACACTTTCTACCCATCCTTAATCTCTGTTGGAGTATAGAAAATTATGTACATACCCAAAATACTAGGTCCTAATGCAAACTATTTCACATTTCGTGATCTATTTATAAACTCGAGAACTCTAGCTCTGATACTGATTGTTGTAGGTTTATTTCCCTTGATTACACTTATAAAAAAAACTCCATGAAGTTTACTTCCCTCAAAAATATTCTCACAAAATAATTGTACAATTTATAACCACATAGAATGAATGCAAACAACACAACTTCAAATTTACTTCAAACAAACATTTTCAAATATAAAAGTACATCCATCAAGGTCCTCAATAACTTTGATTACAAAACCATGGGATATAATACATCACTCATACAATCAACTAAGTTTGGATTGGGAAAAACAATTATATATCTATGCAACAACACTACAATTTGGATCCATGGATCTTCAATTTAGGTGATCTTCTTCATGTAGAATCTTCTTTTCTTCACCATGAAAATTCATAAATATAGAAAATATTATAAATATACAAAACATTATGCTTCATACACCTTTTTTATTGTTCCCTTTTTGTGCTTCTCTACATGTTCACTCCTTGTCAAGTTTCCAACATGACCCCAAATTAATATTTTTTTAAATATTCATGGAATTATATGCTTTTTTAGAAATTCATGAAAGTTTACCTCCCATATTGGAGTCCACCTCAAGAGGCCTATAATATTCCCCTAAAATCTAATGCCAATGTTTGGAAATGATAAATATTAATTTTAAATTTAGAGTCATAACTCCTTTTTGGCTTTTAGCTAGTCCTAGAATAATCCAACATAAATTGGAAAAAAAAAATTAAATATTATCTAATAGGATCTTACTTACACCTGCATTCATGAATGAAATTTGTAACTCCCACCTATCATTACATGTAAATTAGCTTGAAAGGCCTATGCATTAATTTCTCAACATAACCTCTACCAAATTGGGGCATGCAAGATTCCTGCATTTAATTTCTAGATGCTCAACTAGTTCCACCACCCCCCATGATTTAGAATAATATTTTATAAGGTGGTGAAAAAGGTGTTCACAAGTTTAGGCATACAAACTAGGAGCTAGACCTATTTCATAATATTACATTAGAGACAGGAGATGGCATCAATAGATTCAACCTCAATTGTATGAAAAGGGCTGAATAATGGTTGGATTCCACTAATAGACTCAACCTCAATTAGTTCTATGTAGGGTCCATGCTATGTGGGCTATTTGAGTTGAAATAGATATTGCAAAAATGTAAATTGGATGATAGATCTAGGGCTACATATGGATTAAAATTGATGTAAATTGGCATGAACAAATAGATTCAGATTTCATATGCAGCTATAAACATAAATCTAGAATGAGGAAGTTGAGTAGAACCTAGGATTAGAATCTAGACTTGAAAAATGTGGGACAGGGATGCTTCGGGTGATCCTGGCCTTAGAATGTTAGATGTGGATAAAAGGATTTTTTCTAGAACCAGAATGATGCTCAAAATCTATCCTAGAACTTATTTTGTCAGAAATTTGTCTGACATAGATGTGTGGGGCAACCTTGTCCTTTGCTTTTCACACCTACAAAATCTAGGTCTAATCGTCTCTGTCTACTCTACCTAATTTTGCAATTACAGCTTCTAAAAAATGTCACTTGCACACAGAAGAAGTGAAATTTTATTGTGGATAGGGATTTTCCTAAGTCAAATGACAAGTTTGTAATTATATCTATAAATGATATTAAAATTGAAATGAAATGGAAATGTTATTCCTTTTAAGGGTAGAGGCTAGATCTGAATTGAAATGCTTAATATTGAAATATTATACCTTGTTAAGTTTTTCTTTGAAGTCTTCATGCAAAGGTTGATATTGTCATATAGGATGTAGGATATCTTAATAAATTCTTAATCATGGATGCCATCTTAAATGCCTAAAACTTGAGTACTTGACCTCTCCTCCAGTATCTTAAAAATGCTTGATCACTTGCTCACTTTAATTAAATTGAATTCAAACTTGAATCATGTAGAGAGGATAGATGGACTTATTCAAATGAGGGGGCAAGACTTTCTTTTATACCCCACTTTATCAAACGTGTGCGAAATTTTGAGATAGGTCAACATGGGAAGGGAATTCCCACTCAATTTTTATGAATATTGTAGACACCAAAATTGGGCCCAGGTGAACCCACAATGGTGGGTTACACTTTTTTGCCAACTTTGACACTGCAATATTCCTTTTTCAGAAAAAAACAAAAAAAACAAAACAAAACAAAACAAAAAAAAAACTTCATATTCAAACACCTATTACTGCTAAACCATAAGTAGATGATGTGAACTAGTGAATTATGTCATTTTGTGTGTAGACTCTAAAAATATTTTAAAAAATTTTTTTGGAATCAATTTGCTTCCATTTTTCTATCTCCCTCGAAAACTAGTTTTTTACAAAAACAAACATTTTTTAGGGTGATACTCACTTGGTTAGGCATAACTTTTTTTCTAAAATAGATATGAATGTGACTCTTTCGAATTTAGTTTTGTAACATCCTTATCTAATGTTTGCAATTGGTTTCATAACATTATCTTCAATATTTCATAATTTATTTAGTTTTGAAGTCAAGTTAATTGTAATTTTGACATATGTTCATTTGGTCATTCATAACTTGTTGTGTATGTAACGAAATTCTTTTTTTTTTGTTGGAAAGAACACTTCAATACCTAGTGCATAGATATTTTCAGAAATTTTTTCACTTGTTTACTACTTTTCCATAAGCGTTGAACTCAGAAATTGATGTTTGGTGTGAAACCTATGTTTAGTTAACCTAAAAACAAAAATCTTAATAAACTCAATATATATTAAAATAATAATCATAGAAAGCTCACTTCGAGTACTACTATCATGCATTTAGGTTTATCAAAATTCATCCATTTGAGCCCCCAATTTGAGCTTCGAAGAATAAAAATTTGCAGAAACTAGGAGAGTTTGTGGGGAAGATCTCTAACAGGTGGGTTCGATAGAACATATGTTCTATTAAAAGGGTTCTCTCAAACCCATGTTCTATCAAACACCTCTGAGCATAATAACCATGTTCTTTTTTAAAAACCATTAAAAAAGGGGGTTCGATCGAACCCCCTTTTTTAATAATTTTATATTCAATTGAACGTATTTAAAATAATACAATCGATCGAATCATTTTTTTGGTCTGATCGAACATGGCATTCGATCGAAAGTGGTTAAAATTATGTTTTGGACAAACAAGTGCAATTTCTTTGTCCAAAAAAGTGTAACCCACTATTGTGGGTTCACCCTCCCCTTAAGTGGGACAAGGGTGCCTAGGGTGCCATTTTCCAAGGACAAGGGCATTTGGGCCACCTTTGTCTAGCTTATCAAGTCTGAACAAAGGTCCACAAACTAGATGCTAAGTGGAGATTTCAATTTGAAGCTAGTGTGAGAAAAATCAAACATGTTCAAAGTTTAAAAGGCCAAGACACCAAAGTGAGGCCTAAGTGAGGATGAAAATTGTATAGGGATACAATTTATGATACTACATTTAGCCCCCACTTTAGTATGAGTATGAACCTACAGTCATACTCTCAATAAAGAACTTAATAGCATTGAAAACCTTTCATCAATATATTAAAGGGGCAAGACACACGAAGCCCTTAGGGACTTAGGATCTTGACCTAATATCAAGATAAAATGAGAAACACATGAAAAAAAGAGAGAAACCATGACTAGGTTGTCCTAGTAAAGATTATGCTTACTATGAGTCACGTTGAGAAAGAAAAAATGATGCGCAAAAGATTACAAGAAAAAGGCTTAGTTTGCAACGTAATCTAAATAATGAATTGTAACATGTTGTGGTGTTTGTTCAAAGTGTACAAACAAAACCTCATGGTGTGTGCGTAAAGTATAACAAATAGAAGAGTGTATACCCCCACATTAAAGAAATTGCACACACATTACCAAGAGAAATTTATTTAAGGTAGCATACATGCATCCAAAAGAAAAGTACATTACCACAATAATATTCCCCTAAGAAAGGACAAAATCAAGGTAAAGGGAGCACATAACAAAAGGAAAACACATAAGAGATCCACTAACTAGGGTCAGTATGTGCTTTTGATAAAATCATGTACATCAAGTATGATTGAGATCCACTAACTAGGGTTAGTATGTGCTTTTGATAAAATCATGTATATCAAGTATGATTGCATTGAATTTACCTCATCCCCTAAGGGTAATGGAACTAAAAACAGAATGGAATAAGAGCACATACTTGATGAACAAAAAAAATATTTTTGGTTCAACATGAAAAATACCAAAAAGAGATGTCTCAACATTTTGCATTGTCCCCAAATCAACAACACAAAGGCACATTTACGACACTAGCATATGTACGACATAACATGAATATGATATACGAAAGAATTGAGATATAGAGGAATGTCACAATGTATTTTTGGCCTTTATTACCTTTTTAATGATGGAGAAACAAGGGTCACCAAAGAGAACCTAACATAACACAAAGGCAATATCAAACAACATGTCACAAGGGAAAGCTCATTATATGCAAGAAAACACACAGAAGTGAATCAACTGCACTAGTTAGGCTATTCTAGCAAGTCATCTGCCTCCCAATATTGCTTAACATCATTTAGGGATGGTGGACAAGATGCAAGAGGAGCCACAACAATCATGATAAATGGACCTAGAGAAAGTTCCAAACAAGGACTAATGATGGATCACTTTTTTTGTCACTAGGAGCTAGGATTAATGCTTTGGAAAATCTCAAAGATAAGTCATGATTAATCTCAATAGTCTCATACATATCATTAGAATAATTAGTATCCACATTGTTATAATCAACATCATCATCATCCAAATTAATCAAAAGGATCTTTAATTCATAATGAAAATCAATCATCATTTTGTTTAGACAATTTTAACTTTTGACGTGGTTCATTAAGATGAAATTCCTCCCTTGGACTAGACAAAGATTGGAAAAATGGGATCAAGTCAACATTTGTCATCTTAGGAGAGAAAATGGATTGGGAAGAATCACAAGTCTTGGCATGGTGTTTTCATTGATGTTCTCTCGCACTATAATCTCTTTATGTTCATCTTGATACTTACCAAGGTTGGGGATCAATCAACATAGGATTATCTTCTTCCCTTGCTAGGGGGGGATGGTAGAAACCTCACTAGGTTGAGAGATGTAGGATGTTGGGTGATTTATTCTATATGATGTAGGAGGTGGGATCACAACATACATGGGTCTAGAATAGAAGATGTAGGAAGAAGTCCAAGTCTAGGATTAGGAGGAGGAATATCCATTGGTGAAGGATCCTTAGAATTACTGAAGGATGATATCCTTTCATGTTTAAATTTTTTATAAGATAAGAATAGGATAGCCTTATGTGGTTACAAAGGTTTAGGTTTCTCAAGCCAAAAAAAATCTAAGGTGAAATTCCCATGATTTGCCAACCTTGGGCTTATGAAGACTATGATTGATCATGATAATATACCCATAATGAGGTAAATTTAAACATTTATGGGTGGTAGAAGGGATAGATTTTATGAAATGGAGCCAAGGATGCCCCAACTCACACAAAATTGGTCTGAGGTAGGAATAATAGCAAAGATAACATCTAAGCACTTAGTGCCAACCTCAATAGGAAGAGTGATGGAACCTATAGTGGGACAAGTGAAGCCATCATGCACCTTAATATTAACATCGAATTTGTCATAATTATTTTGATAAAATTATTGAGTATAAAGATGTTCTTTAGGAATAACATTCACCATACATATTGGATCTATGAGAACTCCTCGTGAGAGTTTTCCTTTATTTTTTGTAGTAATGTATGATGGTCCATCAAGTGCATCAGTAGTTTCCCTTGAGTCAAAGGTAATGTGAGGTTCGGGTTAGGCTTTGATTTCTCAATAAGGTTCACAACATTTGTAGCCTCTACACACATCTCAGTTGGGACTATATTAGTTGAATATTTAGGCTCAATGAGATTGGTAGAATGAGAAGGCAAAGGATTGGTAAATATTGTTGGAATAATGTGTTGTTGTGGTTGTCATTGATGTCAAACTTGTTGTTCTAGATAGGTGTTGGTCTGAAAAGTTTGTGGTGTAGAAATATCTTGTTGTTGTAGTTGTTTTAGATGTGTTCAGGTCCATAAAGTGTTGTTGATGATTGTTTGATAGTGTTATCTTTTTTGGATAGAATTTTGGTATCATGCATATGTTTTTTTTGTGGACTAGAAATATCTTTTTGTTTTCTAGAAGTTGTTGTATATTTCATAGCAGGTTGTGATACTCTAGACCTATCCTTGGGTCTGGATATTTTTTATGGAAGGGTGGTTGATGTGTTATGGGTCTCACCATAGCATGTGGAGATCTGAATTATAGTTATTTGCATTAGATAATATGTTTTGATTGTTAATTGTTTATTTGGATGTGTTGCATGTTGATATGTTGATAGTTATGTTTTGATGATTGCAAATTGGTGAATTGATCTTTGGAAAATGTGTATTGTTCCCCTATTTCTCCTAGAGTGGATTAGTGTTTTTATGTTTGGTCTAGAAGGTATATTTTGGTTTAGGTCGACTTAGTTCAAGCTTTGATGATCTATCTTGTATATAAGGAATGAATGTGATTCAGTTAAGAATGCAATGAGGTGTTGAGTGTAGAGAGAGTGGGAAGAATATTGTAGAGAATGTGAAAGGAAGTGTGTGAGAAAAGAAGAAAAGTTGTATTTGAATGATATGCAAGATGTTTTGAGATTGTGGCAGATGTATGAGACAAAGTGTTGATAGTTGAGCTCTAAGTTGTGTAGTGATGTTGGTCGCTTGATGCAGAGTTGAAGGACATCACTTCATGATCAAGGGATCCTTATTTTTAGATCATTTTTGTATCTTGCCCTGTTGCAATTAGCTTTAGGTTTTACAAGTCCTCTTTTGTATCTTGCCCCAAGAGAAATTAGCCTTGGTTTGCAAGTCTAGAGCAGTGAGCTCTTTTCATTGTAATCTAATATACATAGTGGATATATTTTGTGGGCAAGTGCTCACCATGGTTTTTCCCCATTTGGTGTTTCCATGTAGAAAATATTGGTGTTCATGTGTTGGATATGTGTTGCATTGATTTTTGTTTAGACTGATTCACCCCCCCCTCTCTTAGTCATCACTTGGGTTCAACAAAGATTTGCAAGTTTTGATTAGGAGGTGTGATGAATTTATTTCCTTTAGCATTCACACCCTCCACATTTATAGAGTTGGAATAAATAAGGCCTTGGATCATATTCTTCAATTTATAACACCTCTTAGTATCTTGGTTAGGTTGGCAATGGTGTTGGAATAATGATTTAGGATCTGAAGGAAGTTGGCAAAGGCTAAGAGGTATCTATGGATTTGATGGGAGGAAGCTTTTGTTGGCATAACTATTGGTGTTGGCACAACCGGTTCATTAGTTAGTATTGTCATTGATGACTAACACTTATCGGTGAATAAGGCCAAGCTCATAGGCAAGGAGGTGTGGTAAACCCCAATGGTTTACTCATGGTTGCAAATAGTATGGAGGATTCAGTGCTTCCCAAATATGCATTATTGACACACTTAAGCAGTATGTTGGTAGAAGAATGATCGATTGAAGGATAAAAAGAGTAGCTGACCAGTCAGTCAAGCACCCGATAGGTGTTGAGATCAGTTTCTTAAAACTGGCAGATGAAATGATGACGTGGTCACAAGAGGTGACTTGGATTGTATTTTACTAGTCTTATGTATGACCGAAACACTCTAGATAGATAGGTGATTAGTCTGATTGATGATTAGTGATTGGTGGCAAAAGATAAAGAGTTACACTGGTGAACCGCTGATACATGTTGAAGAATGCTATCCACCGAGAATCTCGGAGCACTAATCGGCAAGGTGGATGAGATGACCAAAGATGAGTCAGTCATGGTGAGATATCATCAAACAAACAGCTAGTGAAGTCTACAATAGTTAGTAACCAGTTAAGATGAGATTTGCGCAGATTTTCTGGTTTGCATTAAAAAGATAGAACATGACCTAGAGGTTGGTGAAATTATGAGTTGTAGAGGCAGATAAGGATGAGTTGCTGGCAAGATTGATGGAGAGCGTGCAGAAAGATTTGGAAATATTGGATTTAAAGTCTACCAAGTGTTAGGTGTAAACTCATTGAGGAACCAGTGGGTATGTGTTGGCAAAATATGGTATAAAGGTTTTTGGCAAAAACCAGAAGATTGATCATAAAAACTGCAAAGTACAATTTTGAAGAGAGGCGATCCAACAAGGTGAGAAGAGGGCAGAACTGTTAAGTGAATAACAGAGTGGTGAAGAGTGTGTGCAAAGATCAGAAAGTGTGAAGGGAAGAGAAAGAATGCAGAGCAACTGTAATGTAGAGAACTAGTAGAGTGCAGAGTAAGTGTAACCGGTGGTCAAACCAAAGAGCTTCATTTGGATCTGATTAAGCTAAGAGTAGCTATTAAAATAGATCATTCTCTTTGTTGTTTTCTAATAACTACAACAGTATAATCCCTTAACCGGGTGTACTTTAACAGGTCCCTTTGTAAAATCCCTTAATCAGGTGACATCTTAAATGATGATACTAAGTCATTTAAAAAGGCTACCTCTAAATGGGTAAAGGTTCTAATAGGCCTTAAAGAAAATCCCTTAATCGGGTGGCACCTAATAGTGTCTTTGTAATCTCCTAATAGGGATGGCTCCTCATCGAGCATACTCCAGAAGAGTGTAGATTTTGTGAGTTCCTACTCACACCATGGTTTTCTCCCATTTGGTTTTCCACGTGATAAATCTTGGTAGTCATGTGTGTTTGATTGTATGTGTGCATATTTCTTATTAATGTTGCTTATACTGATAAGTGTTAAGTTTGAATAGAAGTTTTGATTAAGTTTAAATCTGGAACAAACTGGTATAGTGTTAATTCACCCCTCCCCTCTCAGCACCGGTTAGGACTAACAACTTCATCACATTAGCATTAATTAATTTAATCATGATACTATGCAATGATTAAAAAATAGGAGTAAAATTATGACATGCAAAGATTGATGATAAAGAGGCCACACTTGAAGTTGTGACTGCGACTTGTGTATTAATGCGATTGTGGTGTAGGGGCACCTAACATGTCATTACAAGCAAAATTTTAAGCTATGTTTTGTTTCATGTCAAATGAGGCCTTAAGGACCATTTTTGGATGGGTTTATAGTCATTCTATACATTTGGGGGTCATTTTAAATCTATAATGTAAAGTTGTATACAAATTACTAATGTTGTCATAGGATGGAAAAGTTGTAAATTTGCCTTCCATGACATATTTTGATGTATTAAGGCTTATTTGTCCTTAGTTAGGAATGTGTAGATGATTATAGGCCACTTAGAATGTTTTTGCAAAGTTTGGAGTCATCAAGCAAAATTTGTCAAAATTGTTGTCATAATGCACAATGCAAATCAATTCAAAAGTAGTTGGAGTCAGTTGAAAGGGATGGAAGGGGTTAAATACCCTTGTATGAATCATTTTAATGAGAAAGAGTAGGTATGGGGTGGAGATTGTATCAAAATTTGGAGAAAGGCAATAACATTCAGTTATTTTTTTGTATTTCTCTAACCCTGTGATTGTAACGGTCAACATCTGTGACTTTGTATGGCTTGAAATTGATCTATGAATGATTGTGAATGTTGGTAAATTTAGTCACCTTTCATCCAAATTAAATTGCATTGAATTTCATAAGGTATTGCAAGAGTTATTGAAGTTTTATACAAACTGTTAAAACCCTCAATGAGGGTAACCAGTGAATTTTAAAATTTTGTATCTTTCTCTTCCATTGTTAGAAAAGATCATAAATTGGTAAAATGATGCAATACAATGTAATATTCCATGTCTCAAAGGTGCAAATTTATTGGTTGAGGTTTGCTTGTATAAATTTTATGTCCTAGGCTTTGTTTCCATGTGTCTCAGACTGTCAATAACAAAGATAAACAAAATATTGACGATTTGAATGGGAGTGGTTGTTTGTTCATGGGAAAAATCATTGAATGAGGCTGGTGGAGTGTATTAGGATCCCCTTCACATTGTGATTTGATGAAACCATAAGCATTTGTTTCCATTATATCACTGTTTGATAATATTGATTTGTAATAATCAACAATAGGAGTTGTTTGTTCTATTTGTAAACAAAAGGAGACTTATTCATGAAAGGATATGTTGTAATTTGATTGGTGTGTGTCTAGAAAACACATCAAGGTATTGAAGGTTCCAAAACAACAAAGTACAATACCATTTGTGTTCCTTTTATGATGACTGTGATCAGACTAGTAAGGGCAGGATGTTGACAATCTAGTCCAGACTGTAACTCGCCTTTAATTTGACTTTTCTCCATTTAAGATTATGTATTTCAGATTAAGATCATTCAAGAGAATGTATTGAATGTTTTAATTTGTTTTGGTGATCAAGTGGGTTTTTGATATTGTATGTTGAGTTTTTTGGAAGGAGGGCAGTCCATAAAGGTCTAGTTAGGCCTAATCTAGTTTTGTCAATTCATTGTTTGGTGTTGTTACAAAACAAAGTTGTATTGTGTGACATGTTCATGATTCAAAGATGTCCTGAGGGGGATGTTTCCATTGTTTCATATTGACAAGACAATCATAAAGTAAGGTGTTGTGTGTTTTGATTTCATGGTTGCAAATAGGTTGAGTTGGGTAATATTGCCTTGAAGTATTGTTAAGTTGAGTTCATCTAATGTGTCGGATGGCCTTGAAAAGCCAAGTGAATATGTTCTCCAAGTACCTTGTAAGAAGATCAGTTGTGTGAGTTTTGTGTGAACCTTTAGCCTCTACATCAGTTTGGAAGGATTTTTGTTGATCTTGTTGAAGTTATTGGTTTGTTTTTGAAACTTTTGAAATGATTGGTGCTAAGTACTCTCATTCTTATCAATCGAAGCCATTGATGAAGAAGATTCAAATTGACCCACTTGAAGCTTATAATTATGAAGTAGTATGCATATAAATGTGTGAAATATATAAAAAAATTAGAAGCTTATCTCTAAAATCTTTTTGTAAATTATTAATGAAAATTCTTTGAACATCACCATCAGACACAAAATAAGTAATTTGTGCATGTACATATTGATATCTACCAATGGAATTGGTCACTTTTTTGTTAACTCCTTGCTTATAGTGTATCAAATTAGTTAAAGTAATTTGAGGACAAATATTGTTTTGAAAATGTTTCACAAATGCATTAGCCAATTGTTGAAAAGAAGGAATTGATTGAGGAGGTGATGAAAAATACCATTGCAAAGCCTTATCTTTAAATGTACAATAGTTTTTCCATAAGTCTGTCATCATAAGAGAAGTGACTACACAATGCTTGAAATATTTTCACATGAGTTTGGAGTTCACCTTTTCCATTGTATAACTCCAAATGGGGAACATCCATGTATTGAGGAGTAATAACATGGACAATGTCATCAGAGAGTGGGCTAGCAATGTCACATGTGGGAATATTGTATTTGGATTGCATTAAAGAAGCCAATTGTTTTAAGGATAAGAAACTTTGAGGTAAATTTTTTAGAGTGGCTTTAGTGGATGAATTATAATTGGACATGTTGGATTTCAATGGAGGTGTAACATGAGGATAAATAGGTGGAGCTTGAGAATAGGAATTGGTGGAACATTATGGTAGGTGTGTATAGGAGATAGTTGTAACACAAATGGAAGGGTAGTAGAAGGAGGTATGTAGGAGTATTGATTGATATAATTGCCCCCATTACTAACATGTGTAGTAAAAATTTAGTGTAGAGGTAGCCATAATGGAAGATGTTTATGTAGGAATGTTAAGAAAAGATGTAGGCATGAGAATGGAATGCTCAACTTGATTTGCAGGATTGGAAAGGCCAAGAACTTCAAAACAACTTCTCATCGGTATAAAATTAGAGTCAACAATATGAACAATGTCACACAACACTTCCACACCAATTTTATCACTTTGAATCATTATCCTCAAGCCTTTAGTCAAGGGGGTTGCCTCACTATTCTAGTCTTCTTGACCCATCTATTTTTGAAGCTTATCTAACTCATGGTCAAGCTTTCCCAATTGGTCAATAGTTACTTGAGTTAAGGATTCATCCTCATCATGAGAAGTTTGAGAGAATTTATTCTCCATAATGCTAGGTATGTCTTGTGTAGGAATAGAAGATTCACCCAAGTCCCCATGTAATAGGTTATTCACCCCAAGATCACACCCCTTAGTGTTTAAAATTTGGGAAGCCATAAGTATACAACTTCTTCTCATCGGGATATTGGATGCATGTGAAAGGGTAGTGAAACTTAGATACAAAAAGGACAAAGCCAATAGAATGAATTTGTACTCATAATGCCTCATATGTAATTGAAAATGAAAGTAAAATGCATGATTAAGAAACGAAATTTCCCAATAGAATGATTGATTAACCACTTAAGCAATATGCACTAAAGAAATGAATAATTAATTCTTCTAAATCTAAAAAATAATATGGCATAACAATTGGATTTGAGCATATAGATTAGAAACTATGCAACCTGCAAATTAACTTTATCAAGATTTTTAGGGTTTTTGTGAATTAGATCTCTAAATTTATGTAATGTAAATGCATAAATTATGTATTTAAAAAATTATTGAAAATTTGAATTAGTTAAATACATTCAAATTAGATCTAAGATGAAAAATCAAAATTAATGCAAGCAATATGTCGGGGTCACCAAAATGTAACTATTGTCACGAGGATTGCACCTTGAATGTTAAGTATGAAACTCAGCAATCTTGTGATACATGGAAACACCTTCGAGCCTGTGAATTGTTGGTAATGAAGTTGAATCTCCAAAGTGAGCTGGTTCTCCTGATGGATACCTCCTAATCCTAACTTTGATTACTGGGAAAAGGGACATAAATATATGTTTGAAATGAAGACTAATGAATCCTCAGAGGTGGATCGAATGTGTTTTTCAGATTCATACCACTATTCTAGACACACAAAATGACTAACTTATCAAGCCAGAACATACACAACTTAGAATTTCAGATGTATTTTGCAAAAATGATTTAAAACTAGGTTCAAAACACTAGGGACAACATTAAGGAGCTGTATAAGTCATCACATCCTAACATCTACCCCTTAGCTGATAAACACAAGCAATACACTTTAAGGTATATAACTTTTTGCATAAAGGCAATAGAAATGAGACAAAAATCAAGGAGAAGATACATCATCACATGATTACATCCATCATTCAAAAATATTTGCACAATAACACAACTCTTAGAAGGACAAAAGAATTGATTTTATTAATCAAAAGGTGTCTTACAATAGCCATACAATCTGAAAATAAAGAGTTACAATTCTTCTCTTAAGCTTGAAAGAGCTCTAAAAGCTACAATAAAAGTTGAAAGAAAAGAAAGAACTCTCTCAAAAGAGACAAAAGAAGATCTTATAGAAAAGGAAGCTTCTTTGAACTAAAAGATGTAACTGATCATGCCTCCTTGATCTTAGCTTGAACTATGGTTCATTCCTATTTTCATCTTCAACTTTGCAAGAGTGAAGCCTTGGGGTCAAATTTGAAGAAAGAATATGCAAAAAAGGAGGTGAAACTACTGGAAATTGTCTATTTAACTACTTGAAAGTTGTCTTGACTCATACTATGCTAGGATAACTGGTGAACAACTAAAAGGGGGGGTAAATCAGTTGTCAACAGATTATAAAAATTTAAGCACACAAAACCTTCTAGCAGAATGCATAAACCAAATACCCAAATAGAAGATATAACAATTAAGCATATTCATAAATCACAGAACAATTACCAACCATCCACAACACATAACACCAAGATTTGTACATGAAAAAAGATGGTAAAGGAAAAAACCATAGTGGGAAGCCTACCCATAGTTAGATAATACTTCTACACCAAGTATGTGATTACAATAAGAGGGTCCTACACATGCAGGAAGGCACAATTCTCATTATAAAAGGAGCCTCACTAACTACAATCTAGAAAGATGAGTGAACTGCAAGAATAACATCTCCTATGCCTAAGTACAATTCTGGTTAAGCTCAATATCAGAGGTCTTAAACCTCTTTTACAAACCCAATTCGATCACCTATGATCGACCAAAACCTCTGCATATGATTACAACTGTATTCATACACATATACATAGCCATTTGATCCCATCTATGATCTACAAAGAGATCTTACATCATATTTATACCAACCCGGGACCTATACAATTAGGTTGGCCACCTAAAAGATAATATAATAGATCTATTACATAATCCCACAATCCAATAATAAACCAAGTCGGCCTAAGACCGAAACAACTTAAACCAAACAATATATCCAACTGGTGATGCATCAGGAGCATCAACCAACACATTACTTAAATTGGTCCATAACCTAGCAGAATAATAGTGGACCCAAAGTAGGTCACCATAAGCCAAATGAAACACCATAATAAACTGGAACACAAACATGATAACCATCAACATCCTGATAACCTTCTAGAATACTCACCAATACCACTTATCAGATTCATCAAAAGATCTTCATCAAAGCGCTGCCGGTAAAACCCTTGCCGGTGACCAAAAGGCTTACTAGAACAAATGATAGCATCCATATCATCAAATCCTAAACCAAATGAATGTGATATGCATCAGAAACACATGAATAAACAGTCCAATCCAATTCCAAAAGCCAGACCAATCTGGAGACAAATCTCCTGATTATCATCAAAAGCCAACCACTCTACCGAAAGTTGGTAGACAACAAAACAACTAGTGTTGACATCAATGAAAAAAAATCAATGCAACACATAATAAATTCCTCCAAATTTCCAACAATCTCCCCCTTTGGCATTGATGGCAACACTAGATGTGAAAAACATCCAAGTGCCAAGAAATGCCAAACAAGTCTTCCCCAATGGAAGACATCCAACAAACTCTCCAAGATGACATGACAATGAAGTTCTAAACCAAAGACCAAACTCCCCCTGTGAATGATATCTTTGTAAAGATCTATTTTTCACATATATCTCTCCCCCTTTGACATCAATGCCATAAATATCACATAAACATCAAGGAAAGATCATAAAACCTCTGAACCACATAGCCGACTACCCCCCCTGAGCAGTACCATCAACACATCAATCCAGAATGAATGATACATTGATAAATGCATACCAGACTGAAGCCAATCAACATCACTCAAATCTCTACTAGAGGGGCATAGACCCCCAATCTATCTTTGAAGTACTCAAATGATTCCGTAGGCAAAGGTTTAGTGAAGATATTTTCAATCTTCTCTTTAGTGTTCACATAAACCAGTCACTCCATTTGCTTCCACCTTCTCCTTCAAAAAATTATACTTGATATAGATGTGCTTAGTCTTAGAATGAAATACCGGATTCTTTGATATATCAATAGCAACAAAGTTATCACAATGAATAACTACTAATTCATTGCAATCAACCCTTATATCCTTCAACATTTACTTCATCCATAAAACTTGTGTACAATTAGTAGCAGCATCAACATACTCAGCTTCAACAGTAGATAAAGAAGTACATGATTGTTTCTTGTTGATTCATGAAACAAGTTTCTTTCCAAGAAAAAAAGATCCACTAGATGTGCTCTTCTGGTCATCAACATCTCCAGCCCAGTCAACATCTGTATATTCACATAGTGTAAAGTCATCATTTTTAGGATACCACAAATCATACTCAGTTGTTCCTCGCAAATACCTGAAATCCTTTCACTACACTCTCATAATTCTCTCTAGGATCACTCTGACATCTTGATACAATAAAAACTATGTTCATTATATTTGGTCTAGTCCGAGTCAGATATAACAAACCTCCAATCATAGATTTATACCTTGTAGGATTTACCGAAGCTGATACATCTTTCTTTGTCAATTTCTCACTTGTAACCATAGGGGTACCAATCAGTTTAGAATTTTCCATACCAAATTTCTTCAATAACTCTCTAGCATACTTAGTTTGATAGATGAAAATACTTTTATCATTCTGAGTAATCTGCAAACCTAAGAAAAAATTCATCTCCCCAATCATAGACATCTCAAATTCATTCTTCATATTTTTCAAAGAACTCTATACATAACTTATCCTCACCTCCAAAAATGATATCATCAACAAATAATTTAGTAATCAATATGTCATCATCTGTGATCTTATAATATAAGTCACTATCAACATTACCTTTAGTGAAACCAAACTTCAAAAGATATTTGTCCAATCTAGCATACCAATCTCTAGGGGCTTGTTTCAATCCATATAACTCTTTCCTTAACCTACAAACCATGTTTTTATCATCTGAAAGTGAAAAACCATCAAGTTTCTCAATATAAACTTCATCATCAAGATCTCCATTAAAAAATGCACATTTAATATCCATCTGATAAACCTTGTATTTCTTATGGGCAACATAAGAAAGAAATAATCTCATAGCTTCAATCCTAGCTACTGGACAAAAAGTCTCATCAAAATCAATTCCTTCCTTCTGAGAATATCCTTTGCATACCGATCTAGCCTTATTCTTTACAACTTGTCCATCCTCATTTAATTTATTCCTAAAAACTCATTTAGTTCCAATAACATTCTTATTTTTTAGGTCGGGGAACTAAAGTCCATGTGTTGTTCTTTTCTATCTGATCTAATTCCTCTTCCATAGCTTTCATCCAACATTCATCTTTACAAGCTTTAATAACTAATGCCAGTTCAAATTGAGAAATTAAACATACCTCATCAGCTGACAACCTTTTTCTTGTCATTACTCATTTTCTCTTGTCTCCAATAATCTGATCTTTTGAATGATTTAACCTTACATACCGAGGAGTTTTCTAACTTTCTATTTCCCTCCTCTAATCTTTAGTTACTGTTGAATTTTCTAATACTATTGGAGTAACTAGTTCAACATTTTTTTCTAGTACAGGTGCTACCGGTTCAATTATGATCATCTCCACTTCTAGTTCTCTCTCATAAGTTCTTATTTGACCTTTGTATAGCTCATCCACCTTGACATTAGCACTTTCCACAATTCTCTGCAATCTTTTGTTATAACATATATATGCTTTTCTTTCATTAGAATAACCAAGAAATATCCCTTCATCACATCTAGACTCAAACTTTTCAATGGGATCATCTCTTTTGATATAGCATTTACTACCAAAGATTCTGAAATACTTAACTGAAGGTGTATGACCAAACCATAACTCATAAGGTGTCTTGTCAGCGTCTCCTTTGATATGAACTCTATTGAATGTGTATATCGTCATTCTCACAACTTCTCTCCAATAGATATGAGGCAAATTAGGTTCCATCATCATATTTCTAGCCGCATCCAAGATAGTTTTGTTCTTTCTTTCTACAACACCATTCTGTTGAGGTGTTTGAGGGGCAGACAACTGTCTCCTTATCCCATGCTTCTCACAATAACTGTTAAATTCACCGGATGTGAATTCACTACCCTGATATGACCTTAAGCATGTAATCTTCAACCATGTCTCTATCTCAACTTTAGCTTTAAAGATCTTAAACTTTCCAAAAGCTCCAAATTTTCCCCTTAGAAAAGTAACCCACATCATTCTAGAATAGTCATCAATGATTAGCATAAAATATCTATCACCCTGAAAACTTTTAATTCTAGCAGGACCACATAAATTAATATGAATAAGATCAAGAACATCATTAGATTTTTCTTGTATAATCTTAAAAGAAGTTCTGACCTATTTTCCCATTTGATATTCCTTACATATCGGATTATAGGGCTTCACAATCTTAGGTATATCTCTAACAACCTTAGTTGAACTAATCTTAACAATGCAATAAAAAATCACATGACACAACCTCTTATGCCATAGCCAACTCTCATCAATTTGTGAAATCAAATATGTCTTCTCACCTGAGTTCAAATGAAATATGTTACCTTTAGTCTATGTACCAGTTGCAATCTCCAATCCAGATTTGTTAATAAAACATTTTCCATCCTTGAACTGTAATTGAAATACCTAATCCACCAATTGTCCAACACTCAAGAGATTATGACTTAAACCTTCAACATAATAAACATTATCAATATTATTCTTACCATCCAATGATATAGTTCCTCTTTGCCTAATCATGCATGCTTTGTCATCTCCAAATCTAACCAGTCCACCATCAAATTCTTGCAAAGATAAAAACTTCCTTTTTATCTCCAATCATATTATGTGAACATCCACTGTCTATCACCCATTCATCCTTGTCTTTAATTTTATTAGCAAGGGCCTTTTTCTCATTTTGAATAACAGGTACCAGAGCATCTTCCTTAATAGCCAAAAATACCCATTCCTTACCACTATCGGATCCACTAGCTGAATCTTATGCCAGTTCATCATCAGAATCAGTCACACCTTCCTCATCCGCATAGTAACATGATTCGTCCTTATTTCTCTTATACTTATGCTTGTTCTGATAATAATGGTTAGGTCTAAAAGATCTTCTATCTCTCTCTTCAAATCTTGAATTCCTCTCAGGACATATAGATGCAAAATGACCTATCTTATTACATGCAAAACATTTAAAAGGTGATTTTCCTTCATACTTACTTCTTTTCGGACCTTTAGGTACTGTTCTAGAAAATAGGGCTTCAAGTTCCTCAAACTCTTCATCTTCTTTCTTCATTTCATCCATTTCCTTCACATATAAATCTTTCCAATCACTCTTTTTGGTTGATGATGTAGGTGCATGAAAAGCAGATTCAGTCTTTACAGCTCCTTGAGGACCAAATTCTTCAAGCTCAAAAGAAGATAATTTTCCAACAAAAGTATCCCTGTTAACATATGTGTTAGCCATCATTCTCAACTCATTAATTGCAGTAGCTTTTATCTTGTAAGTCAGTGGCAAGGCTCTCAAAACTTTAGAAACAATCTTATCTTCACTTAGAGATCCACCACAACACTGAATTCCCATAACAATTTCATTAACTTTTTCCATAAAAGTAGTAATCCTTTCATCTTCTTCCATCTTCAGGTTCTCATACCTCACCTGGTAACCATCAGGTTTAGAAATTTTAACAGTAGGGCCACCTTCATTCAGAGCCTCCAACTTATCCCATATAGCCTTTGTAGTTGATTGGTCAGTTAATCCCATTATTTGATGATCAGAAAGTGCTCTCAAGAGTGCTTCTCTTGCCCTACAATCATTTTCAATGTCTTATCCAAGTTTGTTGGAGGAGGATTGCCAGATGCCGGATTATGAGGGGTATAGCCTTTCTCCATGATCTCCCAAATCTCTTTCCCAATACATCTCAAATGAGTCTCCATCTGAATCTTCCATACTCTATAATTTGTCAAATCAAGCTTAGGGGTTTCTCTTCAAAAAACAAATGCAGTTGAATTATTAGTTACCATAGGATCTTCCTCAAGCAGTTAAGCCTCCGCAAAGAGGACTAAGCTTTGATACCAATTGTTAGGATAACTGATGAACAACTGAGAGGTGGGGGGGTGAATTGGTTGTCAACAGATTATAAAACTTTAAGCATACAAAACCTTCTATCGAAATGCATAAACCAAATACCAGAATAGAGGATATAACAATTAAGCATAAACATAAATCCCATAACAATTACCAACCATCAACAACACATAACACCGAGATTTGTATGTGGAAAACCTGGTAAAGAGAAAAACCACGGTGGGAAGCCTACCCACAGTCAAATAATACTTTTGAAACAAGTATGTGATTACATTAACAGGGGCTTGCACATGCAGGAAGGCACACTACCTAGAGAATACTACTCATCACAAAAGGAGCCTCACTGACTACAAAGAAATCCAGACTAAAATCTGGAAAGATAAGTGAACTGCAAGAATAGCATCTCCTATGCTTGAGTGTAGTTCTGGTTAAGATCAATACCAGAGGTCTTAAACATCTTTCACAAACCCAATTTGATCACCTATTATCGACCAAAACCTCTATATATGATTACAACTTTATTCGCACACACATACATAGCCATCCGATCTCATCTATGATCTACAAAGAGATCTTACATCATATTTATACCAACTCGAGACCTAAACAATTAGGTCGGCCACCAAAAAGATAATACAATAGATCCTTTACATAATCCCGCAGACCAATGATAAACCAAGTCATCCTAAGACTGAAACAACATAAACCAAACAATAAATCCAACCACTGACGCATCAGGACCATCAACCAACACATTACATAAACCAGTCCACAACCTAGCAAAATAATACCAGACCCAAAATAGGTCACCATAAGCCAAATGAAACACCACGATTAGATGGAACATGAACATGATAACCATCAGCATCTTGATAACCTTCTAGAAGCCGCACCAACACCACTTATCGGATTCATCAAAAGATCTTTATCAAAGCGCTGCTGATAAAACCCTTACCGGTGACCAAAAGGCTTACGAGAACAAATGATAGTATCCAGATCATCAAATCCCAAACCAACTAAATGTGATATGCATCAGAAACACATGAATAACAAATCCAATCTAATTCCATAAGCTGGACCAAAATGAAGACAAATCTCCTGATCATCATCAAAATCCAACCACTCTATCGGAAGTCGGTAGACAACAAAACAACTAGTGTTGACATCAATGCAACATGTTGTTATCAATTTCTAATTTTCTTATCTTCTCTATAAGAATTTTCAAACCTCTATCATATATGGAGAGAACAACAAGGAAATAGAAGTCAAAGACAACATATAACAAGGTTTATACCAAAACCTTCTACACTTCAATCTTATAACAAACTTAGGTGGGTATACGTTTTGTGAATACTTTTCACAGTCGTGACAGAGAGTTCACAGGAAACCAGTGCCAACTTCTGCAAACCCCATCACCTTACATTACTAAAGATTCATATTCATTTTAAATTGATCTCCAAGAAGGTCAAAAAACTCAACAAGGTATATCAATGCCTTATCCGGGCTTCAGAGTCACCTAAAACCAAATAAGAATTCTCAATAGGAAACTCACAAACACATCATTACATTGACCTCAGAAAATCTATACATGCCTTACATATATAAAATTCCACCTTATACTAGACCTAGCCATCAAATTCAAGTACATTTATTAATTACCGACAAGAAGAGTTAAGTATATTTAATTTCCCTCCTTGAGAGAATAACCTAAAACATTCTCACAAATTGCCTTACAACTCATTCAATTAAATAATCCTAAATTATTTAATCAAACCATTAAATCAATGATGCATACAAGAAGACAAACATGAGTCACGGCTCAAAATGTTCTGATTTGTATATTAATGTCCTTCATCAAAATCTTACATAACTCATGATGATTTCCAGAATATCAGAAAACCCTAAATATATTTTGCCAGAGTTTCACTACAAATTCTTGTGATGATCCCCTTAATAGTCTTGGTATCCATTTATAATGATATGGATGCAACAAGCTTCGGACTTTCCAAGAAAACAATCTTTTGATTCCAACAAACATTCCCCTCCAAAAGAGGTTACAATCGTTTCCACTCCTAACTCCCTAAGGGTTGTTGCAATGCTGCAACATCAATTAACTATTCTTGAGCCTCTGCTTCTCACATCATATATTTGTCTTTCCATTCTTTAAACTCGTCATCACTAGGCCAAGAATAACTAACAATTTTGCTCTTCAACTTATTTAATCTTTTCCAAGTGTTTCTTAACTGCTTGACTTCTGCCTCCAAAAAACCATAATGTGACTTCATCTTTTCAATTTCTTCAATTGTTCGAATGAATAAAGATGTGTCATCTGAATTGATAACATTATTTATCCATTGTGACAATCTATGGCCTAACTCACCAAGCCATACCTCTTCATCCTTTAACTTGCTAGTGCTAACAAAACCTCCAGGAAATAATTCAAATTTCTGGTCAGTGTACTCTTTCCTGTACAGGTTTGCTTTTCTTTCTAGACCAACTCTTCCTTCTACCAACCTAGACATACCTTTTACCAACTCATGGGTGGATTTAATAGTAGCATCAGTATCTGCCTCTTCATGGGATGAGCACATAAGTTCCAAATCCACTTCCCTAGCCATCCATTTATTTATAATTGGCTCCAAAACAACCTTATCTTCATTGAAAGAAGTCAACATGCTCAAAACTCTCTTCATGTATATATACACAATAGAAGCCCCTATTCTGTCAGCAAACTTCAAAATTGTGCCTCTGACCTTCTGTTCATACTTGCTTGCAAAAATAGCCTGAGATTGGGGCAATGGGAGGAGATGTTGTTGGAATAGAAGCAATCATCAAAGTGGATGACTCACCTTTCTATTGCTGCCCTTCAATCTAGCCTTTTAACTTTACAATTATATTATCCTTGTGGGCTAATTGCACTTTGGCTTCATTATAAGCCTTAAATATCATCTCCAATTTTGCTTGGAGATCATCCTTTTCCTTGGCCTCTCTTTCAGCTACAACCACATTCAACTTTGCAGACTCCAAAGTTGTACTAGCAGCCTCCACCAGCCCTATGTCTTTTACTCTCTTTACAATCATGCCTCCTGAGTAATTGGATTTTGAGGAGCCTCTTGTCTTCTTGCTTTCTTCCCTTCTCAAAGACCACATGACCAAAGCAACATGATCCTTGCTAAAATTCACTCCTTCTAGGGGCTTTGTTTCTTTTCTGACAACATCAAGGACTAATGCATCAACTATGTCCCACTCAGGGAGAATTAATACCCTAGCTTTTGCTATGATTTGTCTCCCCTGCTCAGGGGTAGTGGCCTCAAATTCAGTCATCATTTCCCTTTTTACATCTTCTTCAATTATAGATGTCTCTTTATGAGGATGCTAGATCTTCCTCTTTTTACATCTTTCTTTAAAATGATCTTTATTATTTATCCAAATGAATTGCATGAAAGATCCCATTTTAACAAAATTATCATCAGCTAAGAATTCCTCACTAGCTTGCTTGATAACAGGGTCCAATTCTTTGCCCACAAATTCCTCCACAGTCAAATCCATTTTGGGACTTTCTCATTCTTCCGACATCCCTTCTTGCATTTTATCATGTGTAAGAAATCTCCCCAAGACTTCCTAGTTACAACAATTGTTTTGCCATTGCATGCTCATCTTGTTGGCATATGTGCAGAGCTTGATGACATGATGATATTGTATGTTGTCATTGATGTCAATATGCTGAAGTATGAACCGGTATATTATAGTAAGCAAACTGGAAAGAGAACCGGTATGATGTTGTGAACCGGTATATATGAAAAAGAAGAAGTATACTGGAATGAGAACCGGTATATGGGAAGTTTTGTATCAGGGTTTCATTTGGCATGACTACCGGTTGGTAGTCTTAGCTTCAGGGTTTCCGGTTTATGCATTCCAAGCCTGTGTGATTCAGCCGATGACATCTTGTGATGAGTTAGCATTGTAATGAAGATCAGATCATGTTGCCACGTCAACCTTGTACGCGGGAAGGATTTCCTTAAGGATCTTGCATGAAGAAGATTGATCCTATCTACCTCAGGAATGTGCGAAGTCTCTGTAAACGGTGGAGAGCATGTAATGGGTTATCAGCTTCCTAAAGCTCCAAAGAATGAACATTGGAGAATGTCTTAAGATCTATTCAAGACTATTGTATTCAATGCAATGTGATTAATGGTCAGGATTGAACCGACTAAATTGTTAAACCTAAATGTTTAGGGTTTAGGGTTTATACTACCGACCTATCTGTTTCCTATAAGGTCAATGATGTTTTTAATTTTGAAGTTGTTGGAAAATGTTATGTGTGTATCCAAGTGAAGAGATACTTGATTCTTTCTAGACTAGAGAAGTATGTGGATACCTACAGAGTGTGATTGCAGAAGCAAAGGAGCTAAAGAGGATCTGCCTTGCCATTGTGTGTTGTTATCAGATCAGTGTATTACCAATTGACTTCTAACCATTTCAGCAGTTGCAAAATCCCTTAATCGAGTAGCTTTAATAGGCTTTTGCGTAAATCCTTTAATAGTGTGACTCAATTCAATGAGTTCTTCAAATCCTCTTGCAAGGTAGCCTTTAACTGGGTATTTAGCCATCCCTTAACCAGGTGATCCCTAGCAGGATTGGTTCCTAGCATAACCTATTGTAAAAGTCTTTAACCGGACTAGGCTCCTAACAGAGCGGACTTCAAAAGAATTCAAAGAACAGCTTGTGGGTATTCATCCCCAACCTAGTTTTTCCCAGTTAGGTTTCCACATGAAAAATCAGGGTGTCATGTGTGATGCTTTTCATGTGATGCTTTAATATTTTCTGTCAAGTGGTAAAGCATGTTGAACAGTCATTATATTTCTGATGATATATTACTTGTTTATGCATACGGGTGAAGTGGAAATGAGATATTAGATTGTGTGGAGATCTAAGCATTACTAGTTTATGTCTTTCACATTCTCACTGTTTTTTACCGGTAGTGCCCTGATTTAGACCAGTGATACTATTTACCAGTTAAGTGTAGTCTTTGCAGTCAAACTGGTTCAGGGTAAGTTTTTTTTTCTGTACTGATTCAACCCCCCCTCTCAGTATCGGTTTGGTACTAACTGTTCATCATTATTCATCAATTGGTATCAGAGCATCCTCTAGGTCCTCTGTGTTGTAAGATTAACCGCTTGAGGAAAAGATCCTATTCTAATGATGAAGAGGGAAGGTCCAAAGTTTAACAGAGATAACTTTAAGATATGGAAGGAAAAAATGAAGATCTACATTAGAAGCATGGGTGCTCAAAATTGAAGCTATGTTGTGAATGCTTATGTTATTCCTACTGGTACTCTCACCGACGATCAAAGAAGAGAGATTCAGGAGAATGGGAATGTCATGGAAGCCCTAATCAGTAGTCTATTTGACATTGAGTTTATTGATGTTTAGGATAAAGACAATGCCAAAGAAGTATGAGATGCTTTGGAGAATATCTATGGCGGTGATGAGAATGTGAAACAAGCTACGGAAGAGATCCTTAGGGGAAAGTTTGAAGACATGTGGATTGTTGAAGGAGAGGCCATTCAACAATATGGAATAAGAATCAAAACTATTGTTGGAGACATCAAGAGTGCAGGAGGTAAAATAGATGATTCCACTATTGTTAGCAAAGTCTTGAGATCCTTGTTGCCAGTGTATGCAATAAGGGTTGCTTCTATTCAGGAGTTGAGGTCTATAGACAAGACAAAGGTATACCTAGACTCCATCATTGCTAAGTTGACCGCATATGAGCTAAATAATTATGATGATAGTATTTAGAAGACTGAATCAATCTTTAGAGCATTTGTTGCACCATCTAGAAAGGGAAAATAAGCTAGTACTAGTTGTGAACCAAGACAAAGCAAAGAAATGGATGATGAGGAGATCCTGATGGAATTTGAAGCTCTTCTTGCCAAGAGACTTCCTAAGGGAACTGGTAAATACAAAGGTAAGCTCCCTTTGAAATGCTTTTCTTGCAATAGGATAGGACACATTGTTGTAAATTGTCCTAATGGTGATAATAAGGACAAACCGAAGAAGTTCAAGAAGTTCAAAGGAGGAAATAGAAGAAAATATTTTGTAGCAGTTGGTGAAGGTGTCATTGATGAGGAATTAGAAGATGAAGAAAGTGAAGACATTGTGTTTGTAGCAGCTAAGGAAGATGTGTCAGACAAGAAGGCTCTTATCTCCCACTTTGATAATTCCAATGAGTGGATTATTGACAGTAGTTGTTCTCACCACATGACTAGTGACCAGAGTAATTTTCTGTCTCTGGAAGAGTATGATGGTGGTGTGGTCTGATTTGGTAATGATGCACCATGTATGGTAAAAGGCAGAGGGTCCATCTCTCTAAATGGAAAAAGTAGTGCTGATAATATGTATTGGGAAGAAGGTCTCAGGCACAACCTTTTGATTGTTGCCCAACTGAATGATAATGGACTCACTCTGGAATTCAAAGATAGGATGTGCAAAATAAAAGGAAAGAGTGGCGAGCTGATGGCCACCGGTATGTAGACCAGAGGTAACTTATTTCTGCTAAATGCAAATATTAGTACATGTCTAATGGCTAAGTTTGATGATATCTGGATACGACATAGGAGACTCTGCCATGTAAACTTTGATAATATTGTGAAGACCAGTAAGATCAAGGTAGTTAGAGGATTTCTTGTGTTGTGTAAACCGGAGAATCCTTTGTGCAGAGAGTGTCAACTGGGGAAAATGTCTTTCTCAACCTTCAAAGATAAATCTTTCACTGCAAACAATTTAATTAATCTTGTGCATACTGATTTGTGTGGTCCTATGAAAACTAGGAGTGTGCAGGGAGATAGGTACTTTATGATTCTCATTGATGACTGCTCAAGAATAATGTGGGTCACATTCTTGAAATATAAGTATGAAGCTTTTGGAAAGTTCAAAGCTTTCAGAGCACTAGTCGAAAAGGAAAGCGCTAAGAGGATTAAGTGCCTAAGAACTGATCAAGGAGGAGAATTCACTTCCAGTAAATTCAACAAGTACTGTGAAGAGAACGACATCAAGAGGCAACTGTTTGCCCCCCAGAGTCCACAAAAAAATGGCCTAGTAGAGAGGAATAACTAGACTGTAGTTGAAGCAGCCAGAATGATGCTGATTCAAGGGAAGGTTGCTCACACCTTCTGGAGAGAAGCAGTGAGAACTATAGTCTACACTATGAACTGGGTACTCATCAAGAAAGGTAAGGATAAAACATCTTATGAGTATTGGACCGGTAAGATTCCTGTAGTAAGCTACTTTAGAGTGTTTGGTAGCAAGTGTTATATCAAGAGGAGTGAACACCAGAGAAAGTTTGATGCAAAATGTGATGAGGGAATATTCCTAGGGTATTCCACCAAGAGCAAAGCTCTCAAATGTTTCAACAATAGGACTCAGAGAATTGTTGAAAGTATCAATGTTAGAGTTGATGTAACCTCTGAGAAACCCGAGGAAACCGACAGTGAGCAAGTGGTAGATGAACCGATTGTAACCTTCTGGGAACCGGTTGCAAAACAACCTAGTACCAGTAATAATGCTTCTACACCGGTAGATGTTGATGCTAATGAAGATGAGGATGAAGAAGAAAAGCAAGAGGAATTTGTTAAGATCATTCCTAGGTATGTAAAGCTGAATCATGATCCAATGCAGATCATAGGAGATAAGGATGCAAGAATTCTTACAAGAAGAAAGGTTAGAGAAAACTCTTGCATGATCTTTGAATTTGAGCCTAAAACATTTAAAGAGGCACATAAAGATGAAGACTAGATCAAGGCAATAGAAGAGGAACTTGACCAGATAGAAAAGTATGGTACATGGTCTTTGGTACCCAGACCTGAGCATAAAAATGTCATTGGCACCAAATGGGTTTTCAAAAATAAGCTGAATGAAGATGGCACAGTGGTAAGAAACAAATCTAGACTGGTGTGTAAGGGATATGCTCAAGAAGAAGGAGAAGACTATGGAAAAACCTTTGCTCCAGTAGCTAGATTGGAAGGAGTTTGTATGCTTCTTGCATATGCAGCCTTGAAGGGATTCAAAGTATATCAAATGGATGTAAAATCTGCATTCCTGAATGGAATACTTGAAGAGGAGGTGTATATAGATAAACCAGATGGGTTTGCCCTATCAGAAGATAGTGACATGGTGTGTAGGCTACATAAAGCCTTATATGGATTGAAACATGCACCTAGAGCATGGTATGAATGCTTACACTCCCATCTTGTGAAGATTGGATGAAGATAGCAATATCTATTTGAAGTCAGAAGGAGATCAGATTCTGATTTGTGAAGTATTTGTTGATGACATAATTTTTTGTGGAGATGACAAGATGAGTCATGATTTTGCAGATGAGATGAAGAAGGAATTTGAGATGTCACTTATAGGGGAGATTAAGTTCTTCATTGGACTACAGATTCAACAAATGAAAGATGGTATCTTTATCACTCAGTCTAAGTATGTCAAAGAGGTGTTGAAGACCTTTGGCATGGAAGATAGCAAACCGGTTGGTACACCGATGGTGACCGGTTGTAAATTGTCAAAAGATGATGACTCAGTGTTGGTGAATGAGAAGGAATATCGATCAATGATTAGTAAGTTGCACTCTATAGTACATAGAAGACTGGACATTGCACATGCATTGGGAATTACTGCACGATTCCATAAAAGTCCAAGAGAATCCCACTTGGTAGAAATCAAGCGGATTCTTAGATATCTGAATGGAACTATTGACTATGGATTGTGGTATCCATACAGTAATGATTTCAACCTCAAAGTGTTTACAGATGCTGATTGGGCTGGTAATGTGGACCATCGGAAGAGCACAACCGGTGGTTCATTCTTTCTTTATGGTAGACTAGTCTCATGGATGAGTAAGAAGCAGAGTTGTATCTCTCAGTCTCCAGCAGAAGCGGAATATATTGTAGCATTTATGAACTGCACTCAGACAATTTGAATGAAGCATGTATTAAGTGGTTTCAAAGTTCCTGTATCTGAACCAGTGAGTATATTCTGTGCAAAGACAAGTGCAATTAATATTTCCAAGAATCTGATTTTGCATGCCAGAACCAAGCACTTTGAGCTCAAGTATCATTTCTTGAGGGAGAATGTTCAGAACAAAGAGGTTGTATTGGAACATGTTTCCAGTAAGGAGTAGTTAGCAGACATATTCACCAAGCCTCTACCAAAGGCTACATTTACCTATTTAAGAGGTGAATTAGGGGTGTTTCCCCTTCAAGAGTTGAACTAAAGGTGTGTGCTCCACATCAGTTAGGTATTGCATTGATAAAAAAATTTTAGGATTGGTGTATTGAAGGATGCTACTCCTTAGGGGGGACAACATAGTGGGACATAGTTGTTTGTGGGTCCACTTTGGCATTATTGTAAAAGGGGGAGAAGATGAGAAGTGGAGAAGATATCTACAGTATTGGGGAGAAGATGTGAAGTAGAGAGATACCTTTGTATATTGCCATCAATGTCAAAGGGGGAGATTGTTGGCATATATGCAGAGCTTGATGACATGATGATATTGTATGTTGTCATTGATGTCAATATGCTGAAGTATGAACCGGTATATTGTAGTAAGAAAACTGGCAAGAGAACCGGTATATGTGAAAAAGAAGTGGTATGTTGGAATGAGAACCAATATATGGGAAGTTTTGTATCGGGGTTTCATTTGGCATGACTACCAATTGGTAGTCTTAGCTTTAGGGTTTCTGGTTGATGCATTCCAAGCTTGTGTGATTCAATCGATGACATCTTGTGATGAGTTAGCATTGTAATGAAGATCAGATCATGTTGCCATGTCAGCCTTGTGCGTGTGAAGGATTTTCTTGAGGGTATTGCATGAAGAAGATTGATCCTATCTACCTCGGGAATGTGCAAAGTCTCCATAAATGGTGGAGAGCGTGTGATGGGTTATCAGCTTCCTGAAGAGACAAAGAATGAATGTTGGAGAATGTCTTGAGATGTGTTCAAGACAATTGTATTCAATACATTATGATTAACAATCAGGATTGGACCAACTAAATTGTTAAACCTAAATGTTTAGGGTTTAAGGTTTATGCTACCGACCTATCTGTTTCCTATAAGGTCAAAGATGTTTTTTATTTTTAAGTTATTGGAAAATGTTATGTGTGTATCCAAGTGAAGAGATACTTGATTCTTGCCAAACCAGAGAAGTGTGTGGATACTTGCAGAGTGTGATTGCAGAAGCAAAGGAGCTAAAGAGGATCTACCTTGGCATTGTGTGCTGTTATCAGATCAATGTATTACTTGTTGACTTCTAACCATTTCAGCAGTTAAAAAATCCCTTAACTGGGTAGCTTTAATAGGCTTTTGTGTAAATCCTTTAATAGGGTGACTCAATTCAATGAGTTCTTCAAATCCTCTTACGAGGTAACCTTTAACCAGGTATTTAGCCATCCCTTAACCGGGTGATCCCTAATAGGATCGGTTCCTAGAAGAACCTATTGTAAAAGTCTTTAACTGGACAAGGCTCCTAACAGAGTGAACTTCAGAAGAGTTCAAAGAATAGCTTGTGGGTATTCATCCCCACTGTGGTTTTTCCCAGTTGGGTTTCCATGTGAAAACTCTGTGTCATGTGTGATTCTTTTTATGTGATGCTTTAATATTTTCTGTCAAATGGTAAAGCATGTTGAACCAACAGTCATTATATTTTTGATGATATATTACTTGTTTATGCATATGAATGAAGTGGAAATGAGATATTAGATTGTGTGGATATCTAAGTGTTACCGGTTTATGTCTTTCACATTCTCACTGTGTTTTATCGGTAGTGCCCTGATTTAGACCGGTGATACTATTTACCAGTTAAGTGTAGTCTTTGTAGTCAAACTAGTTCAGGATAAGTTTTTTTTGTCTGTACTGATTCACCCCCCCCTCTCAGTACCATTTTGGTACTAACTATTCATCATTATTCATCAATTGGTTCACATCTCCCACATGAATTGGAGACTGAGATGGAGAATATAAAGGCTCATTTGTTTGTACCTCTTTTCCTGCCCTTTGCCTTTTAGGAGATTCTTGGATCTCCACAATATCTAGTAATGGCCTTTTTCCCATTGAGGAGGAAGATTCACCATTTGTTGACATTAGCACAATATAAGTAGGTCTTTTGTGCATCACATAATCACTTGGGGGTACTATCTTGGCAAAAGCAGGCTTAGCCAAGACAAGTTTAACCTTTTCAGGGTCACTCTTTAATATAGCCTCCCTCTTCTCCTTTAAAGTTTGCATTAAATCTTCAAAGTAAAGAATAAAAAACTTGACCTTTTCCTCAAAAGGAGTAAAAATGGCCAGGGGGTCATAGATACTATCAAATTGGTGGATGAAGTCTAGAGCTTTCTTAAAATCTATCCACTTTTCTTTCCTTAATTCCCATTCATCTAGATTGAACTCATTTCTAATCAAATCTTGAGGAAAATGGAACTAGTGGGCCTTACCTACACATCTAACTTTTTTCTTGAACATATTATTGAAGAAACCCTCTGTGTTAGCAAACCTTACCACTGCAGTAGACAACTTGTATGGTTGAATTTTTTTTATCAAAATGGACCCACCCACCTTTGGTAATTACAAATTGATGTGCCAGGGTGATAGTTGGGAAGATAGTTCCCCTTCCTTTATTTGTCAATTCTACCTCCTGCAGACCTCCTATTTGTCTCAAGACTTCTGCAATTCTGATCTTTAAGGGGACTTGATAAGGGAGCAGATAGGGAGCTCCTCTGAAACCATAAACTCTAAAAATAGTTAAGACTAGGTATAGGTAAAGATCACCCCAGTTGTGCATAATTTTAAGGTCTTCAAAAAACTCTTTCAGTCTGAGGAATTCAAGGAGAGCCTTAGGAATCCTAGGGTTTTCTGAACACAAAAGGATTCTGAGCCTAGATGCAAAACATCTATCAAATTTGAGGTAACTAGCATCCTCTCTATCCCAAGACATAATGGTGCTCTAGAACTGTACCGACATTTTCTCCCCATCCTTTAATTTCAATAATTCCATCTCTTTGGCAAAATAATCGGCACCCTTGAACAAGAACATATGTATAAGGAGAGAATACCATGCAAAAGGTCTGTCTACCTTTGCATTCTTTATCCCTATTAGGCCCTCATGAATGGCATCAACAAGGTAAGGAGAAAAATCTAAAGTTGCAGCCAGGGAAGGGTTTAAAATTTGTGCCATCATAAGCATATAATGAGTAGGCATAGGTGTCCCTGCATCCTCTCCAAGAATCTAACATAAAGACTAGTACATTCCCTTAGCTCTTAGGGTAAAGAAGTTCAAGGAGAAGGGCTCCATTGTGCTTGGACCTACCATTGTTAATCCTCCTATTTTTGCAAAGAATTCTTTTAATGGACCACTTCTAAGATGATCCCTTTGTGTTTCATAGACTTGGGCAAGCATTTTGAAATTTATGGGCTTCAAATAGTTCGAGACCTCACTGAGTCTAAAAACCTTCCTGAATTCATCATCGCTAATTTCAATCAGAGTCCCTCCACCTACACTCCTTATAACCTTGGCAACAGGGTCATAATTGTTTGCAATTTGAGTCAGGAGGTCAACATCCATGAAAACCCCAGGCATTATAAGTTTTCCTACATCCAGCTCCCACATATTGTTGCTTGGAGCGAAGGAATTTCTCTGACTGAAGGCAACCTTAAAGAGTCCTAAACCTGGCATGCCTATTTGGGCATCCCTTCACCAATACCCTTTGTCATATAGACCATCACTAAATCTCGAGCAAGGAGATTTGGGCACAAGCTCCCTTACCTTTACTGCACTGTTAGTTGATAGAGTTAATTGCTCTAGGAAGTCATCATAGATGGCTCTTTCCTGGTAATCCACCTTTCCCATGAATTCTTTCTGTGGTGCCATTTCAATAACTATCCTCTTTGAAATAAAAATTCAACAAACTTTCCAAAAATTGAGAAATTTAGCAACACCAAGTTATTGATAATCACAAAGTACAGTCACAAGAAACTTACTTGTTTATTTGATAAATTCAGCCCCACGCTTTGGTTCTTCTGCAAGAATTGTGAATGCACATAGAAAGATTTGGCTCATGAAAGATTTATTACAGTACCTAAGGATTTGACTAGAGCTAATAAAATGACATGCTTCAACAATCAATTGTTCATAAATTCAAAAAAATGGCGCAATGGACAACAAAATTCTATTAAAGTATTTTCCTTTTTGTCATTGATCCACGAAGGGTAAACATCAAGCACCTTTGCACATCGAATCAACTACTGTCATTGGATCATGCACAACTTACATCCCTTTAACCTTACCTGGGCCGTCAGCTCTCAAAATGGGTCCCATTGCTTGGTCGCTGATCTGCAAAGGGTAAACTTTAGACACCTTCGCATAGTGGATCAGCGACCATCGTCAGATCATAGACTAACTGCTCGACCTTTATAATCACTATAACTACCTGCCTATTAAAACCTGACCTTAACCACTGCCGTTGGTGGTTTGTCACTAATTCACAAGTAAAAAGATTCGTGCAACTTCCTCTTGTGGTATAGCGATAACCGCTGATGGATCCTAAACATGCTCGGTCTTTACCTTTTCACTGTGACCATTCACCATTACAATTTTATCTTAACTGTGGCCGACAATGGTTTGTCGCTGGTTCACAGGCTTAACGGATGAGCTATTTCCCTTTGTGATAGAGTGACAATTGTTGATTCACATCAAACCTACCCAACCTTTAAACACCTTAACTTTGAAAGTGGGCCCTTCATGTTAGTCCACTTGCCTGCGAACTTTCGCCAGATGTATCCACATGTCAGTCACTTATTGGTTCAAGAGTCTAGCGGTTCCCATTTTATGACCATCACGTGGACCTTTTGATGACTAGATCACTTCTTTCTCCTCATGTAGACCTCCTATCTTTTCCATTTGGTCTGCCACGTATCCTATTTTGTCATTGCTACCTTGGCAAGTCCCGCCAGCTCATTGCCACCCAGATTGCCAGCTCATCGGTTACTACTTCGCGAAGGGTAAACTTCAGACACCTTTGCATTGTGGAGTAGCAACAACCCTCGATGATCATCCCACCTATCGATACTTTAACCTCACATAGATATTATAAAAAAGGTAGGTCCCATCATTAGTCGCTACTCCACGAAGGGTAAACATCAGGCACCTTCGCTTTGCAGAGTAGAGACAACCATTGATCTTTTTGGAACTTGTCAGCTCTTTAACACCCGTAACCTTCAAAAGGGTAGGCCCCACCATTAGTCGCTACTCCGTGAAGGGTAAACATTAGGCACGTTCACTTTGCAGAGTGGCAACAACCATTGATCTTTTTAGAACTTGCACGATCATTACATAACCCGACGGGGAAATCCAAACTTAGGAAAAAGGCAAAAAATTAAAGAAATATTAAACCTGCCTAAAGCCAAAATGAGAAAGGGGGCCCCTTTCTAATGATGGACTGGCCCTTCCACTTAAGTGGAAAAAGTAACAAGGAAACATAAGGGAATACTTTCACATACGCAAAATTTCTAAGTGCAGAACCCTAAACCCTTAGAAAAATAACCCTAAGGAACCAACAAGACATTGAAAACCTAACAGATCAATGGATTGAAAGGAAAAACTCTCAATATCAAAATAGTGACAACACAACACATAATAAATTCCTCCAGATTGCCAACATACTATACCCATGTGGGAGTCTAAACTGATGTTTGATAGTTGTAGGAGTCTCAAAGTCCCTCTTTCTCAAAGCCTTGATCTGATCCATGATTTCTAACTCCAACTTTTTCCTTTTATAATTTCCCTTGGACTGATGCATGATGATCCAAATGAATTGATAAACCTCTAAGGTGATTGCATGTCATAAAGGAAGGATTCATTAACTTGAGTTTGACTTGTCTTGTGCTAACAAACTCTTTTAGGCTAATATATCTCCTTTATAACTTTGAGCTTCTCTTCAAGGCCACTGTCAAAAATCCTTATCGTTGTTCCTGAGCTTAATGCATTAGACCCTTTATGATTGCACAACGGTCTACAACTTTTCATAATTTTCCCCTTTTGACAATGTCTTGAATAGTGATTTTTATTCTACTGTCATATGCCTATTTTTCTAATCTATTAGGTTGAGACCTTGTTCATTGTTAAGATGTTTGATGACCTTATGACTTGATCTATCTCTCTTCAATGCTTCATAAATGTCTCTGCCATGACTATTGACAGAGTTTCATTTATCTTTCCATCTAATGGCTTAGATACATTAGATCTCTTAACAAATGACTGCAAATTCTAGTGTATGATATCTATGATACACTTTTGAGAATTTGATTCTTGAAACTCCATTGATTATCATCTTGAGATTTTTCCCATTGTGTTAGTTTGCATTGTGAATAATGGTCCTTGACTACCATGAACTATCTTATGTCCTTTTGTTCATCTTTCATCGTTTTAGGCTGCAATTTGACTCCTATTTTTTGACAGTGGGTTGTCTTCTCAATCTATGGATAATACTTAGAGAGACTTTTATGTAACAAAAACCTATGATATTTTCCTTCTACTTATCAGATAAACTCTCTCAAAACCTAGGCATTTTTGCTTGTCTTAGATTACTACTCTAATTTGTGGATTGGTGATGTTATGACAATATCCTATAGGGTGTTCTTAAGCATTACAAAAGGTTGAGGAAAATACAAATTAATGTCATGACACAATTTGGATGATCAACAATTTCTACAAGCTTCAATGTTTCTACTCTTGACTGTTATTCTTTTGGTCTTATGACTATTTCACTTACTGCATTAGGTATCAATTTTCATATTTTAATCAATATTGTATTCTCTTTGATGGTTTTACTTTCAAATCCTTTGTTAATGCTTTGTCACTATTCACTTTTTATCATTTGACAATCCTAGGTGGTTGCATGTGTTGGTTAACAGATTGGATCTCTCAAAATTTATAAATAAATACTCCTGTTGCCCAATAGAAAACCAATGAGAACCAACAGTTGGGTAAATAATTATTATTTTACCCTCTGCATAAAGGTAGAGCTCCCTATATGATATTCAATGAATCTTAAATAAATTTAATCATGTAATTCACTTTTAACTAGAAAGAAAACAAAAGTCTTTAACATTCACTTGTCAAAACAACATGAAAATCAAAAATATTTGAACTCTGATTGATACTCGCTCATGTCTCACAGGACAAGGGGAATTAGAATATTCAAATGCTTTCAGCTAATTTCATTCATCCAATTGATTCATAGACTTAAAATGAAAAATCAGAGAAAGGAATCTGATACATGAACACATAATTATTCCAACTAAAATCTTTATATATTCAAGGTCACAGGTTTTCTAAAGTTGTATCATATATTCCATTCCATTCAAAGATGGGTATTTCACTGAAATTAACAAGTAAATCCAGTCTGCTCTCTTAATTTTTAAAAAAAATTTATGGATCCCCACCAAAACATCCATAACTAATATTTATAGCCACCAGGCTTAATTGTCTTTTTTTTAGCAAATGAAACTGACCCATTAACTAAAACCAAAGTTTCAAGAAACAACCGTTTGTAACTGAAATTAACTAAATGGCCAAGAGCCGTAAATAGAGCTATAATGATAGAACAGAAAATGGCTTAAATTGTCTCATGGGTGTGTGGTGCCACATATATTTCGCCACTCCATATGAGCCACGGAGAAGTTATGAACAACCTGGTAATGTGGGAGCCCAATGTGCAGGATGCATTGCTTCCAAACTTCTTTGTCCATACTCACTTGCATAACTTTAATTTTGTGCACTTCCAGGTGATCTAAACAGACAACTAACATAGATTCAATTCGTGCTACTCTGGTGAAGTCATCTCTGGTTAAATACTTTGATTCTTTAACCATCCTTTGAAACTCTACACCATATCTATTGTCTGCTCGATGGTCTGTCCATCTTCCTTAAGAAGTTGTACATCAATGCACTTTAAGTCTTTTTGCATCATGGCAATGAGTTCTTTCAATTCTTTCACTAGCTTAATGAACTCTTTGTGACCTTGCTTTATGATTAAATTTCTCCATTCAATATTTTCCTTGGCCACATGTAGTACCTTGTCATCCAAATCTTTTACTGCCTTTTCTGTGAGAAATTTCATGACACCATATTTTTGCTGATCTCTCATCTGAATCAATACTGCAGCCCATTTGTTCCTTTCCTTCTCCCACGCCAACACCTCTATTTCAAGCTCTTGAGTTACAGTTACAACATCCTCATACAACCTGATCAGATTGGCGATATACCCTGTTCCTTGCTGAATTATGGATTCAAGCCACTCCTCGAAGGTTTCCACCATCATACGATTCCTCTGAACCTTATCTAACAAATTTTGGTTCATGGGTGATTTAGGATTAAAACTCTGACAAACCTGTGATAGGGGCTATGGACTGGAATGATTTATGGCATTGATGTACTCTGTCATTTGCTTAACAACTTGTTTCAACTCCTATTTGTCCTTCTCATCCTTCCATGTTCTGGATAACATTGTTTTAGTGGAGGACACTGCGTGTTTTGCGTCAGCAGCCCTTGAAACAGTTCCTAAATCAACCTTTTCAACGGTAAAATCCTTCTCAGTAGCATTCTCTGGATCTTTGTCTGAAATCGGCCTAGCCACTTCAGCTACCCAATGCCTTGTATTCTCATCCACTTCCAGCATAGCTTCTGCTTTTAGCTTCTTAGACTTAGGTGTTTTCTCGAGGCATCTACTCACCATATCCTCCATTGGTACACTAATAGGGACTACATTTCGTTTCTTACTAATTGAAGCTCCCAACCACCTTGAAACATTTGGAGATTCTTTTGCTGGCGGCGTCTGATATTCAGATGAATCCATGATAGCCAAAGTAGTCACTTGATTGGGGTTTTCCTCAGGTTGCTCCTTTTCTTTACCTGCATCTTGAGCTGTAGGGATGTTCACTTCTGGTTCACCCATAATCACTTGCGGCTCTTCACTATCAAGAATTATGATAGTTTCTTTTCCTGAAATTTCTTTACTTTCCTTCTTACTTCTGGAATGGGTGACTCGAACTGATGAGGGGTCAAATAGTGATTCTTTAAATCTCCTAGTTTGAACCTTCTCACTTTGTGTATCAGTGACACCTGCAATATCAACAATAATGTCAGAAGAAGAAATTGGTACAACAGCATGAGGTTGCTCAACTGATTTCTCGGCTGAGGTAGTGGTCAATCTTATTCCAGAGCTATAGTCTCTTAACCATTTTTCTATTCTCCTTATAACATTAAAGGTTCTAGATTGAATATTTTCTTCTTCTCTCCCATTCCAGTCAATTTTAGGAATAGGTTGCTCATGAACTCTTTCATTGAACTCTGGGTCCAATACATCTTCACCTTCCTCTTCTTGTATTCTTGCTATGTTCATTGACAATTTCAAAGTAATGATTTGTCGTATAGTGAACCTTGACCATAATCTTCTCCGAACTTCAAATTCATCACGATAATCTTCCCAGTAGTCTTCTAACTGGGGTATATGTGATAAGTTCACATCAACATTCAGGTGTTTCATTGCATATTGTTTGCTGTCAAACCCCTGCTGAGCAACATAAGGCTGCAAATTCATTTTCTTGAGCTCCATTTCTAAGTTCAATGCATCAAAAACAATTTTGCAACTATAATATCCAGGTTCAACTGGGAAAATTGCTTCAAACTCACTTTTCATCCCTAATTTCTTATCAACATGAGCTAACTATCTGCAAACTTCTAAGAGTACATAACTATCAAGAGAATATCTGGGCAATTTGAAAGGTTCATCTTCAAAGCCACCAATTGTAATATAAGTAAATCTAGGAAATTGAATAAAACAACTCCCATATGTACTGACCAACTTTAATGCTTCAGGTGACATTCTATTATTCAAATTTCCCTGTAGTTCAAAAGTTAATCTTCCCACAAAGACATCATTCCATCTCAAGAAGTTTTCTATGTGCCTCTGTATCTGCAAATGTGGATAAAACTCATAGACCTTGATTCCATCAACCCAAGGTTCTTGATATAATGCTGGCCATTGTCTGATACAGGATAGAATATAAAACAGGTAGGAAGTCATATGAAAACCAGCTATTCCAACAAAATTACTCAAACCTTCGTGCAATCTCTCAGCAATTACTTGCGTCCAGTCAAGGTATTTCTCACTAGATAATAATACCTGCATGTAAAAATACATCCAGTCTTCCCAATAGAAGGCATGCAAATTCCCCTTAAGTCTATTCAAAAGAATCACAATATCTCTTACCTCTGTAATAAAATTCTCTCTTGTCAATGGTTTTAGGCAACCTAGAACCTCCCTTCTATATTTTAAGGAGCCAGTTTCTAGCAATGACGCTCCGATAAACACTTTTCTTCTCAGAGAAAAATGCATATGAGGTTCTTATGGACCAATCTTCATATGGCTCTTTGTGAGGAATTCCAATTGTAGCCATTACTGTTTCTCTGTCAATCTGCACTAGCATGTCTCCATTATTGGCCCTAATACACCTATTACTAGCATCATATCTATTCATGCATGCATATACTAATTATGGGCAAGGAGCAGTAATTGGGAATGCGGCGGCCTCAACCAGACCACTGTGAACTATCTTTTCCATCATGGAATTGGCTTTTGGGTTCTTATCTCTTTCTAGAAAATTATCTAACTCATCTTGAATGAAGATTGTATCATCTAATTCTGGGAGGGTACTAATCAAGCATGATGTTCGACCCAATTTTGGAAGAGTCGGTCTCATTTTTTGCTTAAAATTGCATCAATCAGACAGCATTCAACTCTGAGGCAAAGAATTACACTTTTCCAATTTCAGAACTAAAATAGAGTAGGGGGAAATAAGCAATTGAACTCACCTGTCTTCACCATCAAACTATGTAACCCTTGGAAAAACTGAGCTAAATTACCTTCCACATCTCTACTCTTCACCAGCGGCAACAATAATTGTCTTACTTGAGAAGCATCATATTTAAGGACGGAAAACACTAAAAAGTACCAAAACATGCTTCACCCTAGCTCATTTATCTGTGTAAAACCCCTCATGATTTGATATAGTTCTGACATGCTCATTAATTAAAAATCAATTTCACATAGTCGACATGCTTTCTCATGATTGTTTTCCATGATTAAAATTTGAAAACACAAAAAACAAGGAATATTATGTTTCCATCGCCCTGCCTTTTCTTCCTAAACACCATCGGGCTCATTTGAAACACCACTTTGAACCTTGAACTATTTTAAAAGTTCATTGGTTCAAAGTTCAATGACAAAAGATCAACATTTGTGAACAGGTAGAAAGAGACAAAAGGAACATTCAATGACACGGGAATGAACCTTGAACCTTGAACCATTTCAAAAAAAAGGTTCAATGGTTCAAGTTCAAAGCGACCACAAGACTAGTACTAAAGAGACAGCCACAAAACACAAGACAAAAGACCGATTGAACCTTGAACCTTGAACCGGAAAGGTTCAAAGTTCAAGTTCAATGACTATGCTAATGAAGACTTAGAACTTAATGGATCGCATTTCCTTTGAACCCAAATTTTGAACTTTATAAAAGGTTCAACAGATGAGTACGAAACTCGATTGATGAAGACTTAAGATTTGCGAAAATGATGACCCTTATTTTTGATGGGCTATAAGAGGAAAAAAAAAGGGGGTAACAATTGTCTCTGACTGGGGACCAAGGCTGTGAAGGACTAGGAAGGAACTTAGAATCTATGGTTTCACGCTAAAACAAAGACGAGGATTCAAAATAGGCACAACTAGACACAACAAAACTGAGCTATGTACAAAGAGTGCAGGGAATGCCTGCTTACAATTTGTAAAGCTTGAGATCCTATCCATTATAAGACAGGGGAAGAACAGTACCATCCATATATGCAAGCTTGAAAGAATTTGGTCCCTTTACTTCATGAATCAGAAATGGACCCTTCCACAAGGACTCAAATTTTCCATGTGCTCCCCTCGGCTCCCTTCTTTTGTCCCAGAGTAGGACTTGATCTCCTTGCATAAATTTCCTCAGCCTGGCTTTACGATCAAAAATCTATTTAACCCGCTGCTGATGTTCCGTAATGTGGTCAACCAATTTTTCCCTTTCTTCTTCTATTCTAGCTAGATGCATAATCCTCCTTTCCAGTGCATTTCGAAAATGTGAATCTTCAATAACTGTCTGTAATTTGGAAGCTGCCAATTCAAGAGGAAGTGAGAGCTGAGCCCCAACACCATACACAAGTTCAAAAGGTGACATACCAATTGCTCATTTTGGTGATGTCATGTATGCCCACAGGGCTTCATATAACCTTTTATGCCAATCTTTAGCATTTTCACTGACCAATTTCTTCATGATATTTATCAGATTTTTGTTACTAGATTCTGCCTGACCATTACCCTGTGGATAATAGTTAGAGGAATGCACCAAAAAAATACCGTGATCATAACAAAACATGGATATTTCTGTAGAAGAAAAATTTGCAGCATTATCAGTCACTATCTTTAATGGTATCCCAAAGCGAACCACAATATTTTCCTTTATGAACTCACATACTACTTCTGAGGTTGTTCTCCTAATAGGCACTGCTTCTACCCACTTAGTAAAATAATCTGTAGCCGTGAGAATATGTGTATGTCCAGCACTAGAAGAGGGTGTCAGTGGACTGATAAAATCTAGTCCCCACTACTTGAAAGGTTCTTCCACAACCACTGGCTTGAGAGGTAAAGCAGCTAGTTGCGGTTTCCCTATAAAGAATTTACATTTATCACACCTAGCAACCCAGGCATAAGCATCTTTAAACATACTAGGCCAATAATAGCAGTTCCTTAATATTTTGTATGCGGTGACTATAGAAGAGAAATGTCCACCACAAACATCATCATGAAATGATTTCAACAAGGCCTCATGTTGTGCTTTATCCACACACCTTAGGAAAGTTCCATCTAGACCTTTCTTGTATAATATGTTATCAAAAATAACATACTTAGCTACTTTTAACTTCAAGTTTCTCTTTTCTCTAGGAGATAAATGTGTAGGACATTCTCCATATGTCAGGAAAAAGGCTACATCCGTGAACTATTCATCCTGCAGGCTAACAAACAGAGTTAAAGGCAAACTTTCTTCTTCTTCTTTATTTTCTGCCATTAGGCGACATAATCCTTGTCCATGAACTAACTTTGTTGGTCTGATATCCAAGTCAAATTCTTGAACCTTTGAAACCCAAGTTGCTCTATTATTCATTCCCACCTCTTGCTGAGTCAACATACTTTTAATAGCAGAATTTGGCACAAAAACAATTGAATGAGAATGCAATATGTAATACTTGAAATGCTTAAAAACTTTAACAACTATGAAAGCCTGCTTCTCATTCAATGAATAGTTTAATTCATGCTTTTTAAGTAGAATGCTCATAAATGCAATGGGGAACTCTTCACCGAGTTCATTCTTCTACAGGAGAATACCGGACATTGTATGTTCCGAAGCATAACAGTAAATGATAAAGTTTTTCTTGAAATCAGGATTAATTAATGTTGGAGCATGAGCAATGGCCTTTTTAACCTCTTCAATAGCTTTCTTTGCTTCCTCTTTCCATTTAAAGATTTGTTTTTCACTCATCATTCCTATAATATGTTTAGTGATTTCAGCAAAATATGGCACAAATCTCCTAAGAAAGCTTACCTGACCAAAGAATGATTTGACACCACTCCTGTCTAACGGCAAACTTAGTTGTTGAATAGCTTTAACAGGATCAGGATCAATCTTGATACCATCTTGTGAAACTATATGTCCTAAAAACTTTCCTTCAATAACACAGAAAACTGATTTCTTTGGGTTAAGAGAAATACCATGATCTCGACATCTTTGCAACACAATTTTTAAATCCTTAAAATGATCTTCCCTTTTCTTGGAGAAAAATGTCAAATCATCTAGATACACAACAATAATCTTACCAATCAGATGACCAAAAGAAAGGTTCATTGCTCTTTGGAAAGTAGCTCTAGCATTTATCAGACCGAAAGGCATGCGGTTATAAGCAAAAGTTCCCCGTGGTGTTGTAAAGGCGGTTTTGTGTTGATCTTCTTTTGCCACACTTACCTGATTATATCAAGAGAAACCATCAAGCATTGACATCATTTCAGATCTGGCAACAGTTTGGAGAATGTGATCCATCGTTGATAAAGGATAATTGTCTTTCAAACTAGCTTGATTCAGATTCTGAAAATCAACACAAATTCTTATTTCTCCATTTTTCTTACGAACCGAAACAATATTAGCCACCCATGTAGAATGGTGGATTGGATAGATTATCCTTGCCTGAAGCATTTTATCTATTTCTCTGAAAATTGCATCTGCAACTTTTGGGTTATAATTCCTTAGTTTCTGCCTGAAAGGAGCTGCTCCTGGTTTAAGGGGAATATGATGTTGAAATTGACCATCTCTAAAATCTTTCAAATCTTCATAAGACTAGACAAAAACATCAAGAAACCTTCGCAACAGTTCAATAAACAAATGCCTTTCTTTAGGAGTGCAACATTTACCCAAATTAACCATTTTTGGATTATTTTCATCACCAATATTAATTTTCTCATATTCACCTGATGTATAAGCATTTTGGGATTAAGTTCTTCTTACACACTTGTCATTGCGGTCAAACAAGCTCTCTAAAGTTACCAATCCTTTTGGAATTTGATTCCCTTTAAGCTAAACTACTCCCTCTCTGAAGCTTCCCTTCTCATCTGGACAAAATTCATTACATTGGTTTTCTGAACCTTCAAAATAAGAAGCAAACATGGCAGCATTTTGTAAGAATTTATCAATATGCTTATCATCTTCAAACACTTGCCAGAAATCCAAATTATCAGGAACGTTAGGATGATAGATTACTTCCACTCTATAAACATCAGTACCAAAATATGGATGTGGAAGTAGTAAAGATGCTGATACTGCTAGAGAATCTGCGCGAGAATTTTGACTTCTGGGAATAGCTTCTATTGAAAATGCATCAAAATACTCAATTTCATCCCAAACTCTATTTCTATAATGTTTGAGTCTCTCATTTTTCATAGAATAATGATTACGAACCTGATTTACAATCAATTCTACATCACCTTTAGTGCACAACAATTTAATCCCTCTTTTCTTGGCTTGTTCAATTCCTAGCAATAATGCTTCATATTCTACAGTGTTATTTGTATTTTTAAACTCTAGTTTAAAAGAAAAAGGAATCTTCTCACCCTGTGGAGAAATAAGTACCACTCCAATGCCAAACCCAGCAGATGCACAACTTCCATCAAATTCCATTATCCATAATTCTGCAGTATGATCAACCACATCTTCTGACATACTCTTTTTATCATCAGAGAAAAGCAAGTAGTTTCCAAATTCACACTCCTGATATAATATTTGTGACTTTGGATCATCAGAAGGAAAAACAGTATATTTGGATTTTGGTTTAGGAATGAGAGTAATCTTCTATTTACCTACTGGAATCATTGATTCAGACCAGTCCATTTTAATTTCACCACCTAAAACCTTACAGAAGGTTCTACTTAAAAGCATTCCATAACTTGCAGGAATATCAACAACTAGTATGGTTAGCCTTACTCTTTTATTTGGATGAACTGCCAGAGCAACTTGAGCATCTTTTATCTGACCAAGCAAGGGCACCTATTTTGAATCCATTGAATAACATTTCCCAAAGGTTTTAGTGAGAGGGAGGGCTAAAGCTTTGGCAACTGCAGAGGGCATTATATTATTAGAAGCTCCTGAATCGATGATGCAATTATTGAGCTTATATCCATTAATAAACAAAGACACATAAAATGGCTCAGGTTTTGGATCAGATATGTGCAATGGTTCAACTGGTTCATCAACAGATGTCTTAGATGTAGAAGTGGCAAACAATTCCGTAGTTTTGACCTCCTTGTTATATTGTGAAGTTTCAAGATTAACCAATGGCAAGCTTGAGGGTTTCAACTGAGAATTTCCTTCTTGCACATACTTAATTAGTTTTTCTAATTCTTTAGGGTTTAGCTTAAGGTATTCTGCAGGCAAGATTTGAATTCTTGATGATTTGGAAAATTCCACTATATCAAAAGAAGTATCAGACTCAGACCACTTGAACATTTGAACTTCTTGAACCTTTGAACCATTATCAAAATTTCGGTTCATGGTTTCTTTACCCTTAGTTAAGATTTCAGAATAAGTAGGGATACTTGCAGTTTTAGAAGGACGCTGACTCCTAGTAAGAACGACACAAGAGGGATCTTCAAAGGTCACCAATATATCACCTCCTCTATCTGAATCAGATTCATATTCAAGAAAGTGTATTCCAGAGTGGCCAGGCTGCCCATAAACATCTCCTTCTGAACCAAGCTCACTTATGACTTCTCCTGCAGTAAGCATTTGTGCATGTCGTACCATTTCAGGGCATGAACTACCATCATGATCATCCATTAAATGAAAAATACACATGTTTCCCCTATGAGGTGGTGGTTCAATGGCCAGTCTTTGTTGAACTGGAGGTAGTTGTAAGGTTTTATTCCCAATCCCTGTGGGTTGATTATTAGTTCTTCTTGGAACATCTTGATAAGGTTGAGGATAGGAAGTACTAGTCTTAGGTAACTGACTTTTAAGGGTAATTAAATAATTCATCAGTCTTTGGATTACAGGGTCAGATGAAGTTGTGGAATTTGATGACTGTGAGATGGCAGTATGAGCTTCTCTTTTCCATTTACCCACATTAATTAAATCATCTTCTAACTCCACTGCAAAAGTTTTGGCAGCAGCCAAATCTTGCACTCTTTGCCTACGAATAAAGAAACTTATTTCTGTAGGCATTGCATTAATAAAGAAACACTTTAAATTATCATTAGAGGGCCTTCTATTAGCTGGAATCTTATGAACAATTTTATCAAATTTTGCCACAAAATCCCTCATTGATTTAGGAATCTCTTTTTTTAATTGGGCTAACTGGGCTATGAGGGAATGCTCATCTTCTGCTACTTTGAACCTAACCTCGAACCCAGTCTTCAAATCTTGCCAATTTGTTATTACACCATCTGGCAAATGATAAAACCAATCAGCTGCTCCTTCAGTTAATGTCTGGACAAATAACCTTATTGCTACATCTTCATGTTGAACAGCTAAAACCCCACATGCAACATTAAATGCATTAAAATGTTCATCGACTGTCACCCTTCCATCACCATTGAACTTGGGTAAGTGTTCTCTAGACCCTTTAGGTAAAGAATGTAAATTAGCGCCAAGAGCAAGTGGTCCTACAGCTGGACCCCATGGATTATTTCTAGCCATGGGAAGCACAATATTCAAAGGAGTAGGATTAATTACAGAGGGAAAAGTAACACCATGCAAGGTTAAGGCCTAACAAATAGAAGTTTGAGGAAAATTAGGGGAAGAGCTTGGGGGTCTACTTCTTGCTCTTCTTCTGGCTATAAAGGGAGGAAAGAAATTCAAATTTTGCAAGTCTTGAAAAACTGGATCAAATATCCCTTCACGCCTCTGAGACCTAGTGTACCTTTGTGACTCCAGTGTGCTCATGATTCACAAGTTCACACAAACTGAAACAAATCACTTATTTTCTTGTGGCTATATAACTAATCTTATTATTCGACTCCCCAGCAGAGTCGCCAAAAATCTATTGGTTAATAGATTGGATCTCTCAAAATTTATAAATAAATACTCCTGTTGCCCAATAGAAAACCAATGAGAACCAACAGTTGGGTAAATAATTATTATTTTACCCTCTACATAAAGGTACAACTCCCTATATGATATTCAATGAATCTTGAATAAATTTAATCATGTAATTCTCTTTTAACTAGAAAGCAAACAAAAGGCTTTAACATTCACTTGTAAACACAACGTGAACAATTCATGATAGATAATGAAATTCATATTAAGACATTAAACTTCAAATAAAGATTAACTCATATGATGATCAAAAATATTTGAACTCTGATTGATACTCGCTCATGTCTCATAGGACAAGGGGAATCAGAATATTCAAATGCTTTCAGCTAATTTCATTCATCTAATTGATTCACAGACTTAAAATGAAAAATCAGAGAAAGGAATCTGATACATGAACACATAATTATTCCAACAGAAATCTTTATATATTCAAACTCACAGGTTTTCTAAAGATATATCATATATTCTATTCCATTCAAAGATGGGTATTTCACTGAAATTAACAAGTAAAACCAGTCTGCTCTCTCAATTTTTACAAAATTTTTATGGATCCCCACCAAAACATCCATAACTAATATTTATAGCCACTAGGCTAAATTGTCTTTTTTTTAGCAAATGAAACTGACCCATTAACTAAAACCAAAGTTTCAAGAAACAACTGTTCATAATTGAAATTAACTAAATGACCAAGAGTCATAAATAGAGCTATAATGATAACAACAAAAAATGGCTTAAATTGTCTCATGGGTGTGTGGTGCCATGTATATTTCACCACTCCATATGAGCCACAGAGAAGTTATGAACAACCTAGTAATGTGGGAGCCCAATGTGTAGGATGAATTGCTTCCAAACTTATTTGTCCATACTCACTTGCATAACTTTAATTTTGTGCACTTCCAAGTGATCTGAATAGACAACTAACATAGATTCAATTCGAGCTACTCTAGCGAAGTCATCTCTAGTTAAAGACTTTGATTCTTTAACCAAGTTCATCTTTCCTTTGAAACTCTCCACCATATCTATTGTATGCTCAATGGTTTGTCCATCTTCCTTAAGAAGTTGTACATCAATGCACTTTAAGTCTTTCTGCATCACGGCAATGAGTTCTTTCAATTCTTTCAACATCTTAATGGACTCTTCGTGACCTTTCTTTATGATTAAATTTCTCCATTCAATATTTTCCTTGGCCACATACAGTACCATGTCATCCAAATCTTTTACTACCTTTTCTGCGAGAAATTTCATGACACCATATTTCTGCACATCTCTCATCTGAATCAATACTACAGCCCATTTGTTCCTTTCCTTCTCCCACGCCGACACCTCTGTTTCAAGCTCTTGAGTTATAGTTACAACATCCTCATACACCCTGATCAGATTGGCGATATACCCTATTCCTTGCTGAATTATGGATTCAAGCCACTCCTCAAAGGTTTCTGCCATCATACGATTCCTCTGAACCTTATCCAACAAATTTTGGTTCATGGGTGATTTAGGATCAAAAATTTGAGAAACCTGTGATAGGGGCTATGGACTGGGATGATGTATGGCATTGATGTACTCTACCATTTGCTTAACAACCTGTTTCAACTCCCGTTTGTCCTTCTCATCCTTCCATGTTCTGGATAACATTCTTTTAGTGGAGGACTCTAGGTGTTTTGCGTTAGCAGCCCTTGAAGCAGTTCCTAAATCAACCTTTTCAACAACAAAATCTTTCTCAGTAGCATTCTCTAGATCTTTGTCTGAAATCAGCCTAGCTACTTCAGCTACCCAATGCCCTGTATTCTCATCCACTTCTAGCATAGCTTCTGCTTTTAGCTTCTTAGACTTAGGTGTTTTCCCGAGGCATCTACTCACCATATCCTCCATTGGTACACTGATAGGGACTACATTTCATTTCTTACTAATTGAAGCTCCCAACCACCTTGAAACATTTGGAGATTCTTTTGTTGGCGGTGTTTGATATTCAGATGAATCCATGATAGCCAAAGTAGTCACTTGATTAGGGTTTTCCTTAGGTTGCTCCTTTTCTTTACCTCCATCTTGAGTTGTAGGGATGTTTGCTTCTGGTTCACCCATAATCACTTGTGCCTCTTCACTATCAAGAATTATGATAGTTTCTTTTCTTGAAATTTCTTTACTTTTCTTCTTACTTCTGGAATGGGTGACTCGAACTGATGAGGGGTCAAATAGTGATTCTTTAAATCTCCTAGTTTGAACTGTCTCACTTTGTGTATCAGTGACACCTGCAATATCAACAATAATGTCAGAAGAAGAAATTGTTACAATACCATGAGGTTGCTCAACTGATTTCTCGACTGAGGTAGTGGTCAATCTTATTCCAGATCTATGGTCTCTTAACCATTTTTCTATTCTCCTTATAACATTAAAGGTTCTAGATTGAATATTTTCTTCTTCGCTCCTATCCCAGTCAATTTCAGGAATAGGTTGCTCATGAACTCTTTCATTGAACTCCGGGTCCAATACATCTTCACCTCCCCCTTCTTGTATTCCTGCTATGTTCATTGACAATTTCAAAGTAATGATTTGTCGTATAGTGAACCTTGACCATAATCTTCTCCGGACTTCAAATTCATCATGACAATATTCCCAGTAGTCTTCTAACTGGGGTATATGTGAAAAGTTCACATCAACATTCAAGTGTTTCAATGCATATTCTTTGTTGTCGAACCCTTGTCAAGCAACATAAGGCTGCAAATTCATTTTCTTGAGCTCCATTTCTAAGTTCAATGCATCAGAAATACTTTTGCAACTATAATATCCAAGTTCAACTGGGAAAATTGCTTCAAACTCACTTTTCATCCCTAATTTCTTATCAACATGAGCTAATTGTCTGCAAACTTCTAAGAGTACATAACTATCAAGAGCATATTTGGGCAATTTGAAAGGTTCATCTTCAAAGGCACCAATTCTAATATAAGTAAATCTAGGAAATTGAATAAAACAACTCCCATATGTACTGATCAACTTTAATGCTTCAGGTGACATTCTATTATTCAAATTTCCCTGTAATTCAAAAGTTAATCTTCCCACAAAGACATCATTCCATCTCAAGAAGTTTTTTGTGTACCTCTATATCTGCAAATGTGGATAGAACTCATAGACCTTCATTCCATCAACCAAAGGTTCATGATATAATCCTGGCCATTCTCTGATACAAGCTAGAATATAAAATAGGTAGGAAGTCATATGAAAACCAGCTATTCCAACAAAATTACTCAAACCTTCGTGCAATCTCTCAGCAATTACTTGCGCCCAGTCAAGGTATTTCTCACCAGATAATAATTCCTGAATGCAAAAATACATCCAGTCTTCCCAATAGAAGGCATGTAAATTCCCCTTAAGCATATTCAAAAGAATCACAATATCTCTTACTTCTGTAATAAAATGCTCTCTTGTCAAGGGTTTAGGCAACCTAGAACCTCCCTTTTTTATTTTAAAGAGCCAGTTTCTAGCAATGACACTCCGATAAACACTTTTCTTCTCAGAGAAAAATGCATATGAGGTTCCTATGGCCCAATCTTCATATGGCTCTTTGTGAGGAATTCCAATTGCAGCCATTACTGTTTCTCTGTGAATCCGCACTAGCATGTCTCCATTATTGGCCCTAATACACCTATTACTAGCATCATATCTGTTCATGCATGCATATACTAATTCTGGGCAAGGAGCAGCAATTGGGAATGCGGCAACCTCAACCAGACCACTGTGAACTATCTTTTCCATCATGGAATTGGCTTTTGGGTTCTTAGCTCTTTCTAGAAAATTATCTAACTCATCTTGAACGAAGGCTATATCATCTAATTTTGGGAGGGTACTAATCAAGCATGATGTTCGACCCAATTTTGGAAGTGTCGGACTCATTTTTTGCTTAAAATTGCATCAATCAGACAGTATTCAACTTCGAGGCAAAGAATTACACTTTTCCAATTTCAGAACTAAAATAGAGCAGGGGGAAATAAGCAATTGAACTCACCTGTCTTCACTATCAAACTATGTAACCCTCAAAAAAATTGAGCTAAATTACCTTCCACGTCTCTACTCTTCGCCAGCGGCAACAATAATTATCTTACCTGAGAAGCATCATATTTAAGGACTGAGAAAACTAAAAAGTACCAAATCATGCTTCGCCCCAGCTCATTTATCCGTGTAAAACCCCTCATGATTTGGTATAGTTCTGACATGCTCATTAATTAAAAATCAATTTCACACAGTTGACATGCTTTCTCATGATTTTTGTCCATAATTAAAATTTGAAAACATGGAAAACAAGGAATATTATGTTTCTATCGCGCTGCCTTTTCTTCCTAAACACCATCGAGCTGATTTGAAACACTACTTTGAACCTTGAACTATTTTAAAAGAAGTTCATTGGTTCAAAGTTCAATGAAAAAAGATCAACATTTGCAAATAGGTAGAAAGAGACAAAAGGAACATTCAATGACACGAGAGTGAACCTTGAACCTTGAACCATTTCAAAAAAAAGGTTCAATGGTTCAAGTTCAAAGCGACCACAAGACTAGTACTAAAGAGACAGCTGCAAAACACAAGACAAAAGACCGATTGAACCTTGAACCTTGAACTGGAAAGGTTCAAAGTTCAAGATCAATGACTATGCTAATGAAGACTTAGAACTTAATGGATCGCATTTCCTTTGAACCCGAATTTTGAACTTTATAAAAGGTTCAATAGATGAGTACGAAACTCGATTGATGAAGACTTAAGCTCTGCAAAAATGATGACCCTTATTTTTGATGGGCTATAAGCAGAAAAAAAAAGGGGTAACAACATGCAATGTATCATTACACTTATTTATTTGTTTGTAATTACTAATTTTCTCTTGTCTATTACTTCAAGCAACCGACTTGGCTCAATCCAAGTAACATTCTTACTGTTCCCTACCTTAGGGTTTGAAGCCTCTACCATGATTGCACTCTGTGACATATTAATCAACATATATTGACCTCTTCTCAAGATCTCCAGATGTTGTCCTTGTTTCATATATGTGTCTCACCGTATTCTTGACCTCTTTGTATCAAAAAAACATTTCTTATTACTCTTAAAGCTGTGTTGACCTCCAAATGTCGGGACTATTGTCTTACAAATAGATTTCAACCTTACTGTTCTAATTTTTTAGGCAATGATCTCCATCAAATGTTTATGACTAAAACAAAACCCTTTTGAAATAGTGATTGATTATTGTTTTGTTGTAGCAACCCTTTTGGTGTCTGTCCTATGAGAGTTTGATCTCTTTAATGACTACTCTTGGCTTCTTTGCTACCTTTTGTAATAGCCTTTATGTCAAATGTCCTTTGTGGACTTGATGGTAATTTTCCATCTGCCTTATACACCAAAAGACTATCAAAAATATCCTTGAACAATTGTATTAAAGTATTTTTACCTCATTGTCAATAATGTCTTCTTGAACCCTATCTTGTGCTTCTTGGAGTCTTCTATAGAAAATGTGGACAAAACTTTTATATCATTTGGAACCATTACTTTACTTCATAAAGTATACAATCTCCTTGCACCTCAGGGATTTGCTTTCTTTTGAAGATCAAGTTGTCTTTTTTGCATTCTTTTGATTCCTAGATCTATCTTCATAACAGTGAGATGGCCCTTTTCTATGATCGTTGACAATGATCTTTTTCTCTCATGACTATAATATAACTACAATTGCTAGTGACCACATATTTTAGTTATTCTACATGCTTATCTATAGTTATCATTGTTCTTAACCTTTAGCTGATCTATATCCTTTAAATGTGTTTACATGCATGTTCTCTCTTGATGTTTTGATTTTGAATGAACAATGTGTCATTGAATGGCTCCTGATGATCTATTTGATCTTGACAGGGACATTACCCATGTATTACTATCTTCCTTAATACATTGTCATTAATCTACAACTTATAACCATTATGTTGTGACATAAAAGGTTTATTATTCCTTTGTTTTACATCTATCCTTTTTGAGAAGGTTGTATTTGCTTCTATAAGACTACATCTAAACATTCTTTTATAGTGACTATCATAGAAACTTATTCTACTATGTACTCTTTGTGCCCTTTGAAGTCTTGATGTTGTCTCTATCCTTTTTGGATAACCTTTGCTTCAAGATCAAGATAAGTAAAACCCTAGAGGATAAAAGCATAAAATGCTTCTCTCATCATCATACTTTTATAAATCAAGAATTAAACAACCTTTGTCAGTCACAACAAAAATCAAACGTTGTTGATCGCCATGCAAAATTTTGTGCATATTTACAGTACTCTCTCAATAAAAAGAAAATAAAATTCATGCACAACTTTTTTGTCTTGCATATGGCCTATGAAGCTCTCAACAAATGTAGAGATTTTATAAACACAAGTTCACCATAAGTTACCTCTCGTGTATGCTTTTCATGGGTAAAAGAAGATAACCTTTGGAGTCAATACAAGCTTTCCACACTTTCATTCTTTACTCTTAATCCATTTCTCATGTTCAAAACCCTTGAAACAACTCCTCAACTGCTTCTTGGAACCTTGTGATTGCTTCTTTTGTTGCATGCATCTTAACAAAAATGAAAATCTCTATTTATTGATGAGCTTTTGATGATGAAACGAAGGTGTGTAATGGGGTTGCGTGTAATTTATCTTGTTGAAAACTCCATCTCCATCATAAAACAAGAAGATGAGAAGAAACCAAAGTTACAGTGTGTAAAGGGAAGCCTAAGTTCCATGTGGGAACAAAAAATTGACTCTTGTTTCCCTCCAAACATTAAAAATGAACCCCTTTTTGCCATAATTTACGTGGAGATGTCCCTCTTAAAATATTTGACTTAAGTAACAGGAGGAAAATACCAATTACAACTTATTTTAAATAAATAAAACTTTTTATTTTCATTTTACATTATAGCTCTAACTCTTTAACCATGCAACCTTTCTCAAAAATTTGTACCATGAAGACCTAAGACCTTGGTAGAGTAATTTTTATCCTAAAGGGTAAAAAGTGGACAACAATAAGGTGGTGAAATAGGTGTTCACACGCTTAGGCATGCAAACTAGGAACTAGACCTACTTCACAACATTATGTTAGGGAGAGGAGATAAAATCAATAGATTCAACCTCAATTGTATGAAAAGGTTCGAATGGTGATTGGATTCCACTCCTTTTTTATTTGGGTTGAAATGGATATTGCAAAGATGTAAATTGAATGATAGATCTAGGGCTAAAGATGGAAAATTGATGTAAATTAACATGAAGAGATAGCTTTAGATCTGGTATAAGATGTAAACATAAATCTAGATTGAGGAAGATGAGTGGTACCGATGACTAGAATCTGGGCTTGAAAATGCAAGTCAAGGATGCTCTAAGTGACCTTGTCCTTAGAATGTCGAATGTGGATGATAGTAACTTTTTTGGAACCATAATTATGCTCATAATCTTCCCCAAAAGTTTTATTAGAAATTTGTCTAACATAGATGTGTGGGGCAACCTTGTCCTCTACTTTTCATGTCTACAAAGGAAGGATCTGATTGTCTTTGTCTACTTTGCCAAATTTTGAAATTATAGCTTCTGAACATGTTTCCTACACACGAAAGAAGAGAAATTGTGTTGTGGATAGGGGTTTGTGTTGGTGTAAATAAATATTCATTTTGGATATTATTACACTTACTTAAGTTAACTTAGGATAATGCATCTCTTCGTAGTTTGGATTTGAGACACTTGGGGAAGTGTGCACATAGGGATAGAGCTTGTAGGAGAAATTCCACCTTTTGTGGTCTTATTTTGTTGTTACACTCCACATCGGTGGGTCATCCACCTCTTGTGGAATATTATATTATTTCTCCTACCTACCCTTAGAATTTCTTACCTACCCTTGTTTCTCATTGAGCCACATGTCATATTTGTGTGCTCATACATCCATATGGCCTTGCCTATATAAGCAGGCCTATATTCATTGTATTGGTTAATCCAGTTGATCATTTTGCATATTGATGAGAATACAGTTTGTTCTTGTCATTCTATTGTCTCTTTTATGCTTTTCATTGTGCCCTTGATCTTGGCAAAATCCTACATGGTATCAGAGCTATTGGGGCTTCATTGATCGGTTTTTGGAGACATCGTGGAAGGCTTCTATTTTCGGATTTGGGGATCTTCATTTTTGGGGGCGTCATACAGCGATTTGGACATCACCGTTGAATCTGGGAGGCCGTTTCCATGAATTTCAACTATAAAGTCGACCTATTTTGGTGAGAAATTTTTTTTTCCCCATTTTAGCTATTATCGTATGGATTTCAAAAAAAAAAATTTAAAAAAAATTTATTTTTCTAAAAAAATTTCGAAAAATTGAAAAATTTCGAAAATAAAATAAAATAAAAATAAAAAAAACAAAAAGTTTTTTTGGGGGTCCGCAGACCCCCCCCCACTGTACGTGAGTTGCAGGTATCGCAGGCGGAGCGTACCTGTCCATGTACCCGCCGGCCGCCTCGCTTCCCCGTCGGCCGTCTTGGTTCCCTCCCACTGGCCGCCTTACCTGCACGCCACCGAGTCCTATCCACGCCACCAGCCAAGGTTTTTAGGCGACCGCCCAGCCTCCAACCCCGCCACGCAGAGCTTAGTCGTCTTCTAGGACCCCGCCACGTGGCTCTCATACAGCCGTCCATACAACACGTCACCCGCCATGTGGTACACATGTGCAGACCTCCATACGCCATGTCACCCGTGCCATGCAGTCCGTCTGTACGCCACTGCACAGTGCCACGTCATCCGTATGGCCTGCACAGTCACCTGCCCAGTCAGCAGTCCGTACAGTACGGATGCCCAGTCAGTAGGGAGGCGAAATTTTTACGATGGTCATACGGCCGTCAAATTTAACACAGTGACTTGCTGACATCAGCACCACATCAGCATTTTTTGAAATTTTTTTGACCCCTCTCCATTGAGCTTTTCAGTTTTGCAGTCCAACTTTGAAAGGCCATATCTTGCTCATTTTTGCTCCTTTTTTCGTGCAATTTTTTTTGAAATGGGCTAAAATTTCATGATCTTCGCAGTGGTGTGGTTATTTTCTGATTTTTGTGCACAAGTTTTCCGGAATTTTTGGATTCTCTCAATTGTACCTGTCTAATCATCAATTATGCAACTTCAAAGGCCTCGTTTGAGCTCATACGACCTCCTTTTTAGGTGCCATTTTTTTTTAAAGTGCTTATTTTTTCATCTTCTTTCAGAATCTATGATCAGATTTCAGAGATTTTGAGTGGAAATTGTACTTTCAGATATTGGTCTTATTTGGCCTATTAGGTACTTGTAAATTGCTTGGATCTTAGTTAGATCTCTTGCATTATCAGTTTGAGACTCTTTTGGCCTTATTGAGGTAGTTGTAAAATTGTAAATCAGAAGTCCACTTTGCCATTTTTTGCAAGTGGCCCATTGTATACACACTACTTATAAAGTGCCAAAATCATCACATTTGGGGGGGTTTTTTGATTGAGTGAATTTGGGAGGGTGTCTTGTGTGATTGTGCCTCTCTTTGTGCTCTTTCCATTTTTGTTGCAATGAGTCCTAATAAATTTCCACCTTTAACTCCACATAATTATGCATCATGGAAAATTAAAGTATGGAGTAAACTAATGGAAAAGGGTCTCACACACTACATAGATGGAACAATAACAACACCACCTGATCCTAAGGCTGATCCAATTGCTCAATTAGAATGGCTCACAAAGAATTGCATGGCTCTTGGAACCTTATGCAAGTATGTATCAGATGACCTCATTTTTCACATTGAGAAGCGTAAACAATCAAAGAGGCTTGGGATATGTTTCAGAAATTGTATGGACAAGTTGATGAAATCAGAGGCTATCAGATTGACAATGAACTCACCAACTTAGATCCCAAGAGTTTTGATACAATCCAAGATTATGTCACCAAAGCAAATGAGCTAAGAGCAAAGCTTAAGGATTGTGGAATTGACAAAAAGGATGCTCAGTTGATATTCAACTTGTTGGATAAGCTTGCACCAGAATATGTAGCATTTGTGTCTAGCTTCCAAACTCATTGTTTGACAGTAGGGAGTTCTTATGTTATGCCTTCATTTGATGCTTTCACAGAAATGTTGATATTGGAACAATCTAAGTTGTTGAACATGGGGTTTCTCAAGTCTTCAAAGTCCAAGGCTTTGGTGGCTAATCAAGGGAATCAAGGAAGTCAAGGCAAAGATTCCAACAAGAAGAAGAAGCAATCCAAGTCTAAGCCATGCCAGGAAAAGGGACAATCATCCTCTCCATCACAAGGTGATTCAACATCCTCTTTCAAGAAGGGGACACCACCTAAGAAGGATAAACCAACTTGTGCATATTGCAAGAAGTATGGTCATGATGAGCATCGATGCCACGCAAAGCAAGTTGATGAGTTAACCAATCTTCTTAAGAAAAACAACATCAACTTGCCATCCGCCTACACAAAGAAGGATTCATCTCCTTCCTCTTCCTCACAGTCTAAGGGAAAAGGGCAAGCATTTGTGGCTCTTCACAGCAGTGGATACTTAACTCGGGTGCCTCATATCACATGGGTTCTACAAAGGAGTAGTTTTCTTCATTGGAGCCATCTAAAGTACCTCACATTTACATAGGTGATGACACACAAGTAGAGGTTGAAGGGAAAGGTTCAGTTGACATGGATGATGGAACATTTGAGAATGTTCTCTATGTTCCTAACTTGTCTACCAACCTTCTCTCCATCTACCAAATCACTCACTATGGGAATGGGAAAAAGGTTGAGTTTACACCAGATTCAGTTGTGGTAAAGGAACTTGATGATGATGCCTTGGTAGCAGTGGGACAAGTCAATGACAACTCAAGGCTTTATTCATTCTCCCACTTTGTGCCAAGTTCACCTTCTAGGGCCTTGCTTACTCATTCAAATTCAGAAAGTAAGCTATGGCATGAGTGGTTTGGTCACCTCAACTATCGCTATCTTCAGCAGCTAAGCACTAAAGACATGGTCACAGGTCTACCTCGAATTAGTTTTTCAGAGGGTGTATGTTCAAGTTGTTCCATGGGCAAGCATCCCGAAGAGAAGTTTGATAAAGGGAAAACTTGGAGAGCTTTGGAAGTTCTTCAACTTGTTCACAGTGATGTAGTAGGTCCATTTCTAGCACCTTCATTCAGTAAGGCCTGCTATGTTCTTACCTTCATTAATGACTACTCCCGCTTCACTTGGGTCTACTTTCTCATTCATAAGAGTGAAGTATTTGACAGATTTTAGGACTTCAAGACTCGTGTGGAGAAGCAATCAGGGAAAGTGGTCAAGATTCTTCGCACAGATAATGGAAGGGAATATGTGAACAAGAGACTTGAGGATTTTTGTACATTTGAGGGGATTGATCTTCAGCATTCTATTGCATACACCCCACAGCAGAACGGGGTTGCAGAATGCAAGAATAGAACTCTCAAAGAAATGGCTAGCTATATGATACATGCACATTCTCTTGATCCCGCCTTTTGGACAGAGGCTATCAGTTGTGCCACACACATCCAAAATCGGATTCCTCACAAAGCTTTGCAAGGTATTACTCCTTTTGAAGCTTGGGCTGGTAGGAAACCGATTGTGAGACATTTCAGAGTCTTTGGGTGTCTAGCATGGGCTCGCATACCTCCACAGAAATGCAAGGCATTGGAACCTCAGAGTCAACCTTGCATATTTGTTGGATATCTTGAGGGTGTTAAGGCATACAGATTGATGGATCCAGAGACACATGAGGTATTCATTGAGAGGAGTGTTCACTTTGAGGAAATCTCTCCTAGCTTAGCTTCTCTACCTCCTCCACCTTCCTCCATTGTGGATAGCGATGTTAGTGATTCAGATGATGAGGCTCCTTCAACTCCGACTCACAGGGTCCACTTGCAGTTGAGGAGCCTCGTTCTCCACCTCCACCTAGACCTCGTTGGGTGCAACAGACACTTGAGTCTGCGGGTTCTCTTGTTGGGGATCCTTCAGATACATGGAGAAATCGATCACAACATCAGGATCTTCCACATGCATTCATTGCTACCACTTCCGATCCACAAACATTTAGGGAAGCATCAGGGGTTCCTAAGTGGGACCAAGCTATGGAGGAAGAGTATAGTTCCTTGATGAGGAACAACACATGGGATTTAGTCCATCTCCCTAAAGGGAGAAAGATGGTTCGATGTAAGTGGATCTATTGGACCAAGTTTGCAGCGGATGGTAGTGTGGATAAGTATAAGGCTCGGCTTGTTGTGAAAGGTTTCTCGCAGGTTGCAGGTGTTGACTATACTAAGACCTTTGCACCCATAGCCAAGATGAACTCCATTCATTTGACACTTGCTATTGCTGTAGCTCATGGTTGGGCTGTACATCAGATGGATGTGAAGAGTGCTTTTCTTCATGGTGATCTTGATGAGGAGATTTATATGGAGCAGCCACAGGGTTTCATCCAGGATACTTCCTTGGTCTGCAGACTAAGGAAATCTCTCTATGGCCTTAAGCAGGCCCCTAGGGCTTGGTATGCCAAGATGGATTCCTTTCTTCTCTCCGCAGGGTTCACCAGGTGTCATTCTGATCCGAATGTCTACATTTTGCAATAGGATGACTCTCACTTGATACTTGTGCTCTATGTTGATGAATTGATCATTACAGGGAGTACTTCATCCATCATTAGCAGGGTCAAATCTTCTTTGCATGATAGATTTGCTATGACTGACTTGGGTCTTTTGCACTACTTTCTCGGGATAGAGATTTCATAGTCACCTTTCGGGATTACACTATTGCAGCCCAAGTATGCTCTTGATCTACTTGCACGCTTTCATATGGCTGATTGTAAGCCTACCCCAACTCCCTTTCTTTTAGGAGTCAAGCTTGAGGCTCATTGTTCTTCTCCACTAGTTGATGCCACTTTGTATCGTCAGCTTGTGGGTAGTCTCATCTACTTGACTCATACACGCCCTGATATTTCAGTTGTAGTTGGCATGGTTTCCCGCTTTATGCAGGATCCACATGAGCTTCATTGGAAAGCCACCAAACGCATCCTTCATTACATCCAAGGTACACATCACTATGGGATTCACTATGCAGCAGGCACAGGACTTCGTTTGGTTGGTTACATAGACTCCGATTGGGCTGGCGATCTAGTTGATCATAAGTCTACTTCTGGTTATAGTTTTCACCTTGGTTTGGGCCCCATTTGTTGGCAGAGCAAGAAGAAACATTCTATTGCTCTCTCTTCGACTGAGGCTGAGTATCAAGGCACTATTAACGCAGTGACTGAGACCATTTGGCTCCAGCAGATTCTCACAGAGTTTGGTTTCACCACTCCACGGCTGACAGTTCTACATTGTGACAATCAGAATGCTATTGTGATCTCGAAGAACCTGGTCCAGCACCAACAGACAAAGCACATCGAGATTCAGATGCACTATATCCAAGAGCTCATTCAGGAGCAAGTCATTGATTTGTAGTATTGTCCTATAGCAGAGCAGGTTGTTGACATATTCACCAAACCTTTCACCGAGAGTAAGTTCTAGCAAGTGCGAGCTCTCTTGGGGGTGCGGGATGTGTCATTAGGGGGGGTCAGCTAACTTCTCCTTCCTCTCTTATGGGGGGGACTTTTTCCTCCTTGAGGTTTTGTCCTTCTTCTTTGAGAGTCTTTTGTACATTCATCTCTCTTTTGGGGGGGAGTTTTTTCCCACTGGGTTTTCTCCCTTTCTCCATTTGTGAGAGATTGCATTGCATAGTTTTGCTTGCATTTGCATATTGTACATGGGTACCTATCATGGCCTAGTAGCCGGGACCCATCTTGCATTGTTGACTTGAGTCTTGATTCCCCTAAGTTGCACTTAAGGGGTGGTGTTGGTGTAAATAAATATTCATTTTGGATATTATTACACTTACTTAAGTTAACTTAGGATAATGCATCTCTTCGTAGTTTGGATTTGAGACACTTAGGGAAGTGTGCACATAGGGATAGAGCTTGTAGGAGAAATTCCACCTTTTGTGGTCTTATTTTGCTGTTACACTCCACATTCGGTGGGTCATCCACCTCTTGTGGAATATTATATTATTTCTCCTACCTACCCTTAGTATTTCTTACCTACGCTTGTTTCTCATTGAGCCACATGTCATATTTGTGTGCTCATACATCCATATGGCCTTGCCTATATAAGCAGACCTATATTCATTGTATTGGTTAATCCAGTTGATCATTTTGCATATTGATGAGAATATAGTTTGTTCTTGTCATTCTATTGTCTCTTTTATGCTTTTCAATGTGCCCTTGATCTTGGCAAAATCCTACAGTTTGCCAAAGTCAAACCTTAAGTTTGTGTTGGATATTGCTGCTACTAGGATATGTTGTTGTCATTAATGTCAACATATTTTTGTGTTTTGGTGATCAAGTGATTAAAAAGAGTTGATCTAGTTGGTTTATCTATTTGGGATTCTGAATCAACTAGAGATACTTCATTCTTTGTTGATCCAAAAGTTTATTTGATCATATCATTTGATTCAGATTGAGGTTTGATTTTTTTGTTCAGTGGTTGGCAGAATTTAGTATTTGATCCATTGTGCTACGGTACGATCATATCTTAAGTTGCGGATTTGGGAGAGTGTTTGGGATGTTCATGTTTATCTTCACTTCACATGGTTCATGATTTTGTGCTCTGCAAGTTATCTTTCTAGTCTAAATTGTTGTTGTTACGTGTTCTTGAGTGGTAGCATGTTGATCGATGGAGATTTGATTAAGTAGTGTTGTTGCTGCTATTGTGGATGGTCCTAACATTCTTTTTGGTGCTTCCTAATCATGTCCTATTTTTTTTGGTGGTCTGCATTCATCGTTGTGCGCGTTCTTGAAGATCTTATGGGTCCGATTATATTCTTCATGTTATGCAGTATTTTTGGTGGCGTAGCATGTTGCGGTTGATCTTGGCGGGATTCCTAATGGTGTTTTATGTTAGTGGATTTAATTTTGGTCCATTCTATGTCATCTATGACATTGTATTGGTCTAGTGGTTTATTCATGTATCATGTAATGTAATTTTATTATTAGGTGTTGAGGATTTTGAGCCGACCATGTAGTCAACGTTGATGAATTGTATAAATAGGTGTTATATTCATGTAATTCATATATGGTGGTTGTGTCTGCATTATCAGAGCATGGTGTATGTGCAAATAAGTGAATTCATCTTTTGGTATGGTGTATTGAGCAAAGTATGTTGTAGAGTAGACAAATGAGCTTAATCGGAACTGTCATCAAGCATTAGGAGATGCTATTTTCTTAGTTCATCTAAACCGGATTGTAGTCCGAATATTATTATAAGGTAGTGAACCTTCCCTGAGGGTTGGAGCCTTCTGGGTCATTGTATTTTGAGCAGTGAGCTCTAGGTAGTGTGCCTGAATGTATGTGAATTCCCCATTGTAATATTTACACATACTACTGCAGAGTATCATCTTATTGTGGGTAGGTTCCCATTGTAGTTTTTCCCTTAACTGGGTTTTCCACGTCAAAATATTGGTGTTATGTGTGTTGTTGTTATTGTGTGTTCATCTTTATTATTGATGCAGTTGATTAGATATGAGATTGTTCTTAAATTGTTTAATCGAGTGAAAACTGATTCACCCCCCCCTCTCATTTTTCCTTCATTGTTGTTGCCAACAATTGGTATCAGATCTATATCCTCTGGAAGAAGCTTGACCACTTGAGGAGATCTAGGATGGCAACTTATGTGTTTAAGAAGGAGATTTTGAAAGGAAAGTATGAGATGTTGAAGATGGGAGAAGATGAGAACATATCTACCTTTATGGATAAGGTGAATGAACTTATCCTAGGTATCAGATGTGCCAATGGAACTCTGGAAGAAGATGAGATTGTTGCTAAAGTGCTGAGATATTTGCCTCCTTCTTACAAGCCTAAAGTAGCTACTATTGATGAGATCCGAAGTGTGACTACTATGACAAGGGATATGTTGGTTGGTAAACTTGCTGCCTTTGAGTTGAGGGAGTTTGGAGAATCACATGGAAAATTTGAGACTGCATTTAGAGCCTCTGTATCCGAAAAGAAAAAGTATGATCTGGGAAAATTTTATGTTGGGTTTCCAGATATTTAAGAGAAAAAAGAGAGATGGAAGAGCAAGAAATAGAGTTGCATGATCTTGAAGCCCTTATTGCCAAAAGATTGTCTACGAGAGTCGGTAAGTATGATGGAAAGTTACCTTTGAAATGTTTCACTCGTAATAAGATATGACATTTTGCTTCTAGGTGTCTTGAAAGAATGTCTAGGTATGATAAACATGATAAATATGATATATCTAGAAAGAATGATAGATATGAGAAGCATGATAATCCTTATAAGCCTAACCGGAATTTCAAATATAAAAAAAGATGTTATTATGTTTCTAGTGAAGGTGTCACAAATGCAGAGTCCGAGAATGGGAATTTAGAAGATGGGTTTGTACTTATTGCTATTGATGCAGAGCCCTTCTCACACCTAGGGACAGGTCCAAAAGGTTTGGTTTAGACCCTTCAAAAGATAGCAAGTATCCTACAAAAAGGACTCCACACCTTAAAGGTTTGAACTACTCTCAACTCCTCAAGACTAACACCTACTCAAGATGAGTAAATGGCTTCAACATCTCCAACACACCTCTCCATGACTCTTCTTCTTGGGGGCCTTGGATTTGCTCAATTTATGACACCTAGGAACTATTCCAAACATTGGTTTTAGGCTTTGGCACCAATGCCCTATACTTCCTTTGGAAACCTATCCCCTTGGCTAGTAGCCCTTAGAGCTGGGTATTTGGCCCTTAACTCCAAAATATTGAAGTCAACCTAGCAAAATATTTACACTTATCTCCAAAAGGGATTGGCAAGATCTACAATCTAAGGGTCTGAACCCTTTAGAAGCCTAAAGGCCTAATTAGGCCTAATACGCTTCAATTACAAAGCAACTCCATTTTATATGCTCTCAACCAAAAAACCAACTTCATGAAAATGTGGGTAATCACAAATAACCTCTAATTCTAGGGTTGCATGCTTGGAATCCACCGCTATAAGATTTTAGGATGACTGTCCTAATTTTGTCCAAGGTAATCACATGGAGATGCCTACCTAGGTTCGCTTCATGCTCTTCATAGTAAAGCCTCCCCCACAAAAAACCATGGAAATATTAAAATAAACTGGCCAATCTTTCATTCCACCAAAGGAAAGACCTCCTAGATGGGTGAGGTGCAAGATATGGCCATTATTTGGCGAAACCCTAGCCAAACCCTAGTTTTCCGGGTTACAGTAAGTAAATCAAAGGGTTCTCACTACTAATAGAGGATCAAGACCTAAAACCACCACCAAAAAAAAGGTGACTCAATCCTCTATCTACTCCATAAATAAATTTGTCAGAATCAATCCGTACAATGACGTACAACAACAAGAAGATCAGATTTTTCAAGGAAAAACTCAATTTTTTGTCTTATTATGCTTCCAAACTTCAATCCACAACAACACTCTCCTTGGGAATCATGTCCACAAGATATCTAGGCATTCTTTGAATGGTTTCCAACCAAATTTTGAAGATTTTGGAGTCATTGAGAGGCTTACATCAACCAAATTTCAAATTGTTGCACTTTTGCTTTCAAAAAGTTGCATTTTTAAATATTGCATTTTTTGACAAAAGTTGTCAACCAAAACAAGTTTGGGATCCACATAACTTGGATCAACCAAACACAACCTACACACCCTAAAATCCTTCAAAACATCAAAACAAACATCATTCTACCCCTATTTACCAAATTGTCCAAATTGGCTTATCAGGATGCCTAATTTGGGACATTGGTTTACAAGGTGGGGTCCTTATTCAAAACATGAAAATGCATCAACAAAGGACATTCAAAATGATCCTATGATCCTAATCCTCATCCTCTGATCCATGAATGTATTGTTGAAGAGGTTCCCCTACACCATACTCCCAGGGAGAAGAGATCTCAAGCCCACTTGAGATTAGGGTTTGGAGGTCTGCACCATGGTTGGAGATTTGGTTTTCTATCATCCAAACTGCTTCAGAGTCTAGTTTTCCCTACCAAGCCACCAAATACTCTTTTTACTCCTTGTTCCTTGTTCTCTTTGTGACCCTTGTGTCCAGAACCTTGTTCAATTTTAGTGGATCATGCTTTGGCATATCATCATCTGCTGGAACTTGCATTGGCTCCTCCTCTTCATCACCATTTCCTTTGTAAGGTGTTAGATCACATACATTGAAAATGGGTGACAATCCAAGATCAGGAGGAAGTTGGATTTCATAAGCATTCTGCCCATATTTCTTCACAATTTGACATGGTCCAATCTTCCTCTGCATGAGCTTTGTGTGTTTTCCTTTTGGGAGTCTCTACTTCTTCAAACACACCCATACTAAGTCCCCAACATCAAACTGCACATCCCTCTTTTCCTTGTCAGCATGAGCCTTGTACTTCTATGCAGATTGTTGGAGATGAGACTTCACTTGATCATGCACCTCCTTGATGGTTGAGGAAAAAGCTTCACCACCTGTACTAATAGACTCTTCTTTAGGTAAATCCCTCAACTCTAACATACCCCTTGGGTGGATGCCCTACACAATTTGGAAAGTAGAATTCCCAGTGCTTCTATTTATGGTGTCATTGTATGAGAACTTTGCTTGTGACAGTATGTTGTCCCATTTTTTTCCATTTTCTCTTGTCAAGCATCTTAATAGGTTCCCCAAGGACCTATTGCCAACTTCAGTTTGTCCATTTGTTTGGGGATGGTAGGCTAATGAGAAAGCTAGGTTGGTTCCTAGCTTCTTCCAAAGGGTCCTCCAAAAATGTCCTATGAAATTCACATCCCTATCCAAGACTATGTTTAGGGGTAACCCATGTATCTTGACTATCTCTTTGAAAAACAAGTCTGCAACATATGAGGCATCACAAGAGGTTTTACATGACAAGAAATGAGCCATTTTTTCTAAATATGTCCACCACTACAAAAACATTATCATACCCCTTCCTTGTCCTAGGTAGATCCAACACAAAATCCATACTTATGCTTTCCCATGGCCTAGAAGGAATGGGTAAAGGTTGGTACAAACCTGCATTGGTGGATTTCCCTTTTTTTTTTGATAGATCACACATGTTTCTACAAACCTCCTAACATCTCCCTGCAACTTAGACCAATAGTAGTGTCTTTTCACAAGGTCAAGTGTCTTGTCAAGGCCAAAATGACCTGCCATTTCTCCATGATGCTTATCCCTAATAATATCCAATCTTATTGAACACTTAGGCATGCATAACTATCCACCCTTGAATAGAAATCCTTCTTGGATCAAAAACTCAGAAAATTCAATGTGATACCTCTCACCAAAAGACTCACATACCTTATAGATCTCTCCAAAATCTTCGTCAGCATCATACATGTTCTTCAAGGAGTCAATGCCAACACTTCCATCTTAATTTGGTTGATGGTTAAGACCCTCCTGCTTAAGGCATCTGCAACTTTGTTCTTGACCCCCTTTTTGTGCTTGAGGGTGAAGGTGAAGGCTTGTAGGGTCTCTACCCACTTCATGTGCCTGTGATTGAGAGTTTCTTGACTATTTATGAAATTTAGAGCCTGAGTATCAATGAAAACTATGAAATCCTTTGGCAATAAGCAGTGCCTCCACTTCTTCAATGACTGGACTAAAGCATACATCTCCAAATCATAGGATGAATATCTCCTCTTGGCATCATTTAGTTTTTCACTAAAAAAGGCAATTGGCCTTCTGTCCTGACTGAGTACTGCCCCAATAGCCATGTGGCTTGCATCACATTCCACCTAAAATATCTTGTTGAAGTCTTGTAGGGAAAAGATTGGTTGTTCTGCAACTTTCTTTTTCAAAGTCTCAAATGAGTCATCTGCCTCCTTGGTCCAATTGAACTTGCACTTTTGTCCTCCTTTTATGGTGTCAAGTATTGGTGCACAAACATGACTAAATCCCCCTATAAAATTCCTATCATGGAAACTTCAGACATCATTCATGGTTTTAGGTGTTGGCCAAGACATAATAGCACTTACCTTCTCTTGGTCCATTTTAAACTCACCTTGTGAGATTACAAAGCCCAAGTAAATGATCTCCTCCTGCATGAACAAACACTTATCCAAGTTTATCATTAGCTGCTCTTCATGTAACCTTTTGAGGACCATATCTACATCTTTGAGGTGATCTTCCCTTGTGTGGCTAATGATCAAGATATCATCTAGATACACTATTACAAACTTTCCTATTAACTCCACCAAGACCTTATTCATCAACCTCATAAAGGTACTAGGGGCATTGGACAACCCAAATGGCATGACTTTACACTCATACAACCCCTCATTGGTCTTAAAAGTTGTTTTCCATTCATCTCCTGGCCTTATTATAATCTGATGGTATCCACTTTTTAGATCAATTTTGGTGAAATATTTTGCACCCCCCAGGAAGTCAAGTAAATCCTCTACTCTAGGGTCTAAACCAAACCTTTTGGACCTATCCCTAGATGTGAGAAGGGTTGCTCTGATACCACTTGATGCAGAGACCTTCTCACACCTAGGGATAGGTCCAAAAGGTTTGGTTTAGACCCTTCAAAAGATAGCAAGTATCCTACAAAAATGACTCCACACCTTAAAGGTTTTAACTACTCTCAACTCTTCAAGACTAACACCTACTCAAGATGAGTAAATGGCTTCAACATCTCCAACACACATCTTCATGACTATTTTTTGGGGGGGCCTTGGATTTGGTCAATTTATGACACCTAGGAACTATTCCAAACATTGGTTTTAGGCTTTGGCACCAATGCCCTATACTTCCTTTGGAAACCTACCCCCTTGGCTAGTAGCCCTTAGAGCCGAGTATTTGGCCCTTAACTCCAAAATATTAAACTCAACCTAGAAAACTATTTACCATTCCAGATACCCTTTTTGAAGTTACACTTATCCCAGAAAGGGATTAGCAAGATCAACAATCTAAGGGTTTGAACCCTTTACAGGCCTAGAGGCCTAATTAGGGCTAACATGATTCAATTACAAAGAAACTCCAATTTCTAGGATATCAACCACAAAAAAAAATTCATGAGCATGTGTGGAATCACAAATAACCTCTAATTCCAAGGTTTCACACTTGGAATCCACCGCTATAAGATTTTACGGTGACTGCCCTATTTTTCTCCAAGATAGTCACATGGAGATGCCTACCTAGGTTCACTTCATGCTCTTCACAAAAAATCTTCCCTTGAAAAAACCCATTTAAATATTAAAATACATTGGTGAATATTTCATTCCACCAAAGGAAAGACCTTCTAGATGGGTGAGGTGCAAGATATGACTATTATTTGGCGAAACCCTAGCCAAACCCTGGTTTTCTAGGTTACAGTCAGTAAATCAAAGGGTTATCACTACTCACAGAGGATCAAGACCTCAAACCACCACCAAAAAAAAGGTGATTTAATCCCATATCTACTCCATGAACAAATTTTTCAGAATCAATCTGTACAATGACGAACAACAACAACAAGATCAGGTTTTTTAGGGAAAAACTCAATTTTCTATCTCATTATGCTTCCAAACTTCAATCCACAACAACTCTCCCCTTGGGAATCATGTCCAAAAGGTATCTATGACTTCTCCAAATGGTTTCCAACCAAATTTTGAAGAGGTTTCAGTTGTTGAGAGGCTTATATCAACCAAATTTCAAATTGTTGCACTTTTGCTTACAAAAGTTGCATTTTCAAATATTGCATTTTTTGACAAAAGTCGTCAACCAAAACAAGTTTGGGATCAACACAACTTGGATAAAAAAAAAACCACATACATACCCTAAAATCCTTTAAAACATCAAAACAAACATCATTCTACCCCTATTTACCAAATTGTCCAAATTGGCTTATCAAGATACCTAATTTGGGACATTGGTTTACAAGGTGGGGTCCTTATTCAAAACATGAAAATGCATCAACAAAGGACATTCAAAATGATCCTATGATCCTAATCCTCATCCTCTGATCCATGAATGGATTATTGAAGAGGTGCATCTGCACCAGCTATCAAGGAAGATGATTTGGTACCATTGAATTCTACAAGCTGCATTGTTGAGGAGAAAGTTGTGGTTGCTAAGATTGAAGAGAAAGATGAATGGGTGATCAACAACGGTTGTTCAAATCATATGATAAGTGATAAAAACAAATTTGTGAATGTGGAGAGGTATGATGGTGGTATAGTGAGATTTGGAGATGATAAAGCTTGTGTGATTTGTGGTAGAGGTTTAATTTCTTTTGATGGTAAGCATAATACTGATGATGTCTTATATGTTGAAGGTTTGAAGCATAATCTTTTGAGTGTTGGATAGATGGTTGACAAGGGATATGATTTGCAATTCAAGAATGGTAAATACAATATTCTAAATGCCTCTAGTATAGAGATTGCATTAGGGACTAAGACTAAAGGTAATACTTTTCACTTGAATGTTGGTGAGAAAAGTTGTTTGATGGCTTAGATTGATTAAAGTTGATTGTGGCATAGAAGGATGTGTCATATTAATTTTGACTACATGATAAGGATATACTCTACTCAAGATTTTAGAGATTTGCCTAAAATTGTAAAACCATCTAATTCAGTGTGTAAAGAATGTCAGTTGGGAAAACTAACAAGAACTACATTCAAGAGTAAGTTATATTCATCTAATAGTTTATTGGATCTTGTGCATATAGATTTGTGTGGTCCTACAAGAGTGAGAAGAATGCAGGGTGACAGATATTTCATGTTGTTGACTTATGACTATTCTAGGATGATGTGGGTTACCTTTCTAAGGGATAAATAAGAAGCGTTGGAGAAATTCAAGATATTCAAAGCTAAGGTGGAGACTAAGATAGGATTGAAGCTGAAGTGTGTGAGATCTGACAAAGGAGGAGAATTTACATCTAGTGAGTTTGATTCATTCTGTGAGAGGAATGGAATTAGAAGATAGTTATCTACTCCTAGAACTCCTCATCAGAATGGAGTTGTTGAAAGGAAGAATAGAACCATTTTGGATGCTGCTAGGACTATGTTGACTGAAGGAAATGTTGCATAAACCTTTTGGAGAGAATTTTTTAGCACTTTTGTTTACACATTCAATTGGGTGCATATAAAAGGTGATTTTGGTAAGACTTATTATGAGTTATGGTTTGGTCATGTTCCTATAGTTAGATATTTCAGAATTTTTTGAAGCAAATATTATATTAAGAGAGATGAGGATATAGGAAAGTTTGATGCAAGATGTGATGAATGAATCTTCTTGGGACATTCTACTAAGAGAAAGGCGTGTCGATGTTACAACAAGAGACTGAAGAAGATAGTGGAAATTGTAAATGTAAAGGTTGATGAATGTCATGGGAAGCAGATCAGAGCATGCAGATATGAGTCTGATGATCAAGATGTTATTTCAAAACCTGTGTAGACTAAGATCTTAAAGTAGAATGCTCTAGTAGAGAAAGTTAATCTAGATATTATTGTTGTCAGTGAAGAAGTTCAAGAGCCGGAAAATCAAAACAATCAGAAGACTCTGAGGTATGTAAGATTGAATCATTTAGAAAATCATATTATTGGTGATAAAAATAAAAGTGTGATGACTAGGAGAAGGATTGTTGTTGAAGAAATATGTTTGATTTCAAAGATGGAACCTAAAGATATTGTAGAAGCATGTAAAGATGAGAATTGGATAAAAGCTTTGGAAGAAGAGTTGAATCAGATTGAGAAGAATATCACAATGGAGTTTGTTCTGAGACCTAAATATAAGAATGTGATTGGCACTAAATGGGTGTTCCAAAATAAACTAAATGAAGCTAGTGAAGTGGTTAGAAACAAAACAAGATTGGTATGTAAGGGATGTTCACAGATGGAAGGAATTGATTATGAGGAGACTTTTTCTCTAGTAGCTAGAATTGAAGTTGTTAGATTGCTGCTTGCATATGCTACTTATAAGAATTTCAAGGTATATCAGATGGATGTTAAGTCATCCTTTTTGAATGGTGATCTTGAAGAGGAAGTCTACATTGAGAAACTAGATGGATTTCCATTACCAGATGAAGGGGACATGGTATGCAAATTGAAGAAATCACTCTCTGGACTTAAGCAATCCCCTAGAGCCCAATATGCTAGACTAGATAGGTATTTGATGAAGTTGGGATTATGTAAAGGTACTACTGATAGTAACTTATACTTTAAGGTTGATAATGATAACATTTTGATTGTTGAAGTCTTTGTTGATGACATTATTTTTGGAGGAGATGATGATTTGAGTATGAAGTTTTCTGATGATATGCAAAAGCAATTTGAGATGTCTATTATAGGTGAGATGAAATTCTTCTTAGGATTGCAGATTACACAAATTTACAAAGGCATTTTTATTTCTCAATCTAAGTATGTGAAGGAATTGTTAAAGAAGTCTGGGCTAGCTGATTCTAAACCTATTGGAACTCCTATGGTGACTGGATGTAAGTTGTCTAAGCATGATGAATCTCAGAAGGTTAATAAGACTTTGTATAGATATATGGTTGGTGGAATGTTGTACTTGACTCATACTAGACTAGATATTATACATGTTGTTTGTCTTTGTGCTAGATTTCAAGTTGATCCTAAAGAGAGTCATGTTACTATTTTGAAGAGGATTTCCAAATATTTGAAGGGGACAGTTGACTATGGTTTATGGTATCCAAAGTATGATGATTTCATGTTATGTTCTTATACTGATGCTAATTGGGTAGGTGGTGTTGATGACTGGAAGAGCACTATTGGTGGAGCTTTCTTTCTAGGAAAGAAATTGGTTTCATGGTCCAGTATGAAATAGGATGCTATATCTCTATCTATTGCAGAAGTTGAATACATTGTTGTTGCTAGCAATTGTACTCAAGTAGTTTGGATGAAGCAGATGTTGAAGGATATTAGAGTTGTTTATGATGAGCCTACTATTATATACTGTGATAATTCAATTGCTATTAATATTTCCAAGAATTTGATACTGCATTCTAAAACAAAGCATATATCAATTAAGTGTCATTTCTTGAGGGAGAAATTCAGTGATGAAGAAGTCAGATTGGAGTATGTATCTACATAGGATCATATTGTAGATATTTTTAATAATCCTTTGCCTATAGATACATTTGTATTCTTGAGAGACAAATTAGCAGTCTCAGCCCCTCCTGGTGAGAACTAGATGCATTGAGGTGCATCAATCCAGTGGAATGCAAAGTCTTATCTTCTTATTCGGATTGATGAGTTGGTGTTGCTACTCAGTCGAAGTAGTCAGTGTATGGTTCAATGTGTAAGTCTATCCTAAGGGGGAAATATTGTCCTTATTAGAGGGAGAGAATAATGATTTGTATTCTTTCTTTAGCATTGTCGTCAAAGGGGGAGAGAAGCATGTGAAAAAATGTTTCTTATCTTGAAGCTTTGTGTGCATGATCATAGGGGGAGTTTGTTGGTAATTGTTGGTGTTTATTTATTCCTTTGAATTGATTGTTTTTCACATTCATATGTTTCCATAAATGCCAAAGGGGGAGATGGTTGGATATTGATGCTGCTAGGATATGTTGTTGTCATTGATGTCAACATATTCCTGTGTTTTGGTGATCCGGTGATTACAGAGAGTTGATCTAGTTGGTTTATCTATTTGGGATGTTGAATCAACTAGAGACACTTCATTCTTTATTGATCCAAAAGTTTATTTGATCATATCATTTGATTCAGATTGAGGTTTGGTTTTTCTGTTCAATGGTTGGCAAAATCTGGTATTTGATCCATTGTGCTTTGGTACGATCATAAAGTAAGTTGCAGATTTGGGAGAGTGTTTGGGATGTTCATGTGTATCTTTTTTTCAGATGGTTTGTGATTTGGTGGTCCGCAAGTTATCTTTCTAGTCCGAATTGTTGTTGTTAAGTGTTCTTGAGTGTTAGTGTGTTGATTGATGAAGATTTGATTAAGTGGTGTTGGTGCAGTTATTGCAGATGGTCTTAATGTTCTTATTGGTGTTTTCTAATTGTTTCCTATTTGTTTTGGTGGTGCACATTGATCGTTGTGTGCATTCTTAAATATCTTATGGGTCTGGTTATATTCTTCATATTATACAGTATTTTTAGTGGCATAGCATGTTGCGGTTGATCTTGTCGGGATTCCTGGTGGTGTTGTGTGTTTGTGGATTTGATTTGGGTACATTCTATGTCATCTATGGTATTATATTGGTTTTTTTGTTTATTCATGTATCATGTAATGCAATCTTGTTATTAGGTGTTGAGGGTTTTGAGTCGACCTTGTAGTCAAGGTTGATGAATTATATAAATAGGTGTTATATTCATGTAATTAATATATGGTGGTTGTGTCTGCATTATCAAAGACTAGTGTATGTGTGAATAAGTGAATTCATCTTTCGGTATGGTGTATTTAGCAGAGAATGTTGTAGAGCACACAAATGAGTTTAATCAGAACTGTCATCAAGCATTAGGAGAAGTTATTCTCTCATTTCATCTAAACCTAACTATAGTCCAAATATTATTGTAAGGTAGTGAACCATCCCCAAGGGTTGGATCCTTTTAGGTCATTGTATTTTGAATAGTGAGCTCTAGGTAGTGTTCCTGAATGCATGTGTACTCCCCATTGTAATATTCACATACTATTGCAGAGTATCATCTTATTGTGGGTTGGTTCCCACTGTGGTTTTTTCCTTAATCGGGTTTTCCACATCAAAATATTGGTGTTATGTGTGTTGTTGTTATCATGTTCATCTTTATTATTGTTGCATTTTATTAGATATGAGATTATGCTTAAAATTTTTAATCCGGTGAAAATTGATTCACCCCCCTCTCTCAGTTTTCCTTCATTGTTATTGCCAACAGTTTGGAATTAACCCTACAATTGATATTGAAATTGAAATGAATGGAAATGTAAACCATGTCTTTTGAGGGTAGAAGCTAGATCTGAATTGAAATGCTTGAAATTGAAATGTTATACATTGATGAGTCTTGATTTGAAGTCTTCATGTAAAGATTGATGTTGTCATGTAGGATGTAGGATGTCTTCATATAGTCTTGATCATATATTTCATCTTGAATTGTTGAAACTTGAGTACTTGATCTCTCCTTTAATGTCTTGAAAATGCTTGATCGCTTGCTCACTTCAATTGAATTGAATTCAAACTTGAATCATGTAGAGAGTATATATGGACTTGTTTAAATGAGGGAGTAAGGATTTCTTTTATACCACACTTCATCAAACATGTGTGAAATTTTATGTCAAGTCAACATGGGAAGGGAATTCAAACTAAAAAATTATGACCATTGTTGAGACCAAAATTGGGCCCCTTTAAGTGGTACAAGGGTGCCCAAGGTATTGTTGTCCAAGGAAAAGGGCAACTAGGGGGCCTTTGTCCAGCTTATCAAGGCTGAAAACAGGTCCACATACCAAATGCTAAGTGAAGGTTTCAATTTGAAGAGGGTGTGAGCATAATCAAACATGTTTAAAGCATGAAAGCCCAAAACACCAAAGTGAGGCCTAAGTGAGAATGAAAATTTATAAGAATGCAATTTATGATGCTACATATTCAAAAAATATTTCTTATGTATCAATTATAATTGAGATTTTGGGTTCTAGTGGTAATAATAAACTAATTTATTGAGCCTCCACATTATAGTTAAATTTATTTGCTATACCTACAAAATATTAAAAATTAAATGAACAAACAAAAACATAAGGACATTTTTTGTGTGATATGAGATTATTAGTGGACCTAGATGTTCTTGCATCATGGGGCTATTGAACCCAAGGCAAGGCTGAGAGGGGGGTGTGAATCAGTTTGAATTAAAATTAATTCAATAACTCACAACACCTAATCAATTAAACAACAACACATAATCAACACATCAACACCAAAATTTTATATGTGTAAAACCAAAACTTTGAAAAACCATGGTGAACACCAACTCACAAAAATATATCCACTATGTATAACAGATTGCAATGAAAGATATCACTACTCCGAACATGTTGACCAAGGCTAACTACTCTTGGGGCAAGATACAAAAATGACTTGCGAACCTGATGCTAACTACAACAGGGAAAGATGCAACAAACTAATTTGAAAAGAAGGATCTCCTGATCATGAAGTTGTTCTCAAAATATGCATCAAGTGACCAACATCAACACACATTTCTAACCTCATCTGTCAACACACTGTCTTATAGTTCTAGCACAGTCTCAAACAGCTTCCATATCATTCAAACACAACTCTTCCTCTTTTTATCTTTACTAAATTTTGACGTCTATCACCACATCACATCTTCTCATACCCACACAATTCACATGCATTCTTTATATACAAGATAGATCATCAAAACATGAACCAGGTCGACCATTAGAAAAATAAATCTTTCAGACCAAAAGCACACATGTTGATCCACTCTAGGAGAAAGAGGGGACCAAAACACATCTTCGTAAGTCCAATCCATCAATTCACAAACACCAAAATGTAACCCACAACATTCCAAAATGTAACATTTCCATATAGAAAATCAATGGACCAAAAGACATTCTCCAATTGATGTGAATTAATCATATCTGGATCTCTAGACACTAGGATGAGATCCATAACACATCAAATTACATTTCACAAATCATATCTGGACTAAAAAGTAGGATCAACACAAAATATCATATTCAGCCATGAAACATACCACAACATCTGGACAACACAAATATATCTACATGCCAAAAAACTAACATATCCATAACGCTAGAAACATAGCCAAAGAAGATAAAAACAGAAAACAACATCAATAACAATTTTCAGACCCAAACACTTTCACAACAACCAATGGAATAACTGCAACACCAATGCAGCAAGATATCTCTATACCAAAAACTTTGAGAACAACAATTTTGACATCATTGACAACCACAATAACACATACTTCCAACAATCTCTCTCTTTGTCATTGATGGCAATACTTGACCAAACTACAAAACATACTGCTCTATCTTCAAAATCAGAAGCAACAACAACTTTCTCTTTGTCCTTGAAGTAACTTTCTCTTTCTCTCCCCCTTTTCCATCAAAGACAAAGGCCATAATACCACCACACACTCCACTGCGCCCCTTGAGAGAAACCACAACATCAATCCAGGAAATGAAATAGTCATGAAAGCTCCCCTAGAAAGATGCACTTTCATAATGAACCTAGTTATAAGAAGGAGGAGAAATAACCCCAAGTTTCTCTAGAAGAAACTTAAATGTCTTAGTGAAAATATTTGCAACTTGTTCTTTTGTATAAATATATTCCAACCAAACTTCCTTCTCGGCAGCCTTCTCCCTTAAGAAGTGATATCTGATTGAAATGTATTTTGTTTTTTAATGCATTTTTTTTTTTTTGAAATGTTTATTGCACTTATAGTGTCACACATAATAGGAATTTATTCCTCATATGTTACATTGATATCTTTAAGTGTCTATCTTATCCACATTACTTGAGTACAATAAGATGTTGCTACAATACACTCTGCTTCATATTGAACCAAGAGACCAATCCATCTTCTAAAAAGAAGGCACCACAACTAGTTCTCTTTCGGTCATCAACACTTTCAACCCAATCTACATTAGTATAAGCCTTCAACATAAAATATCCACCCTTTTTATGCCATAGTCCAAAATCTATAGTACCTTTCAAATATTTAAAAAAATTCATTTCATAGCCTAATCATGTGTCACCCTTGGATTTGACTAAAACCTGGCCACCAAACAAACAACTTGCATGATATCTGGTGTGGCTAAAATCAAATAAAGCAACCCACCAATCATTTATCTATACTTCTTCTGATCAACCTTTGGGGACTCATCATCTTTTCTTAGTTTGCATCCAACAATCAAAGGGATTGTAACAGGTTTACAGCCATCCAACTCAAATTTCTTCAACATTTCTTTCACATATTTTCTTTGTGAGATAAAAATTCCATTTTTATATTGAATAACTCAAGTAACCTAAGAAAGAAAGATGACTCACCAATCATTGATATTTCAAAAATTTTTTGCATCTCTTTAGCAAATTCTTTACACACATTACCATTTCCTCTAAATATAATGTCATCAACTTAAACTATAATAATTAGCAATTTATATTCATCCATCTTGAAATAACTATCTGTCGTACCTTTCCTAAAATTCTATTGTAGAAAATGCCTATCTAATCTTTCATACCAGGTCTTGGGTTCTTGTTTGAGCCCATACAATGCTTTCTTTAGTCTGCACACCATATATAGATCTTCTAACAATGTGAACCTATCTGGCTGCTCAATGTATACTTCTTCTTCTAGATCTCCATTCAAAAATGTTGACTTGACATCCATTTGATAAACTTTATAGTTCTTGTAGGCAAAAATACAAAAAACATACTGTAGACACCCAAAATTGTCATGTCTAATTAAATAAATATTTTATTTATTTAATTATCTAAGCTTAATTCTTCTATTAATTAAATAAATCTTTATTTATTTAATTAATTCATTTATCCTCTTCTAGCCTTATTTCTCATTTAAATAAATACATTTATTTATTTAAATTATCATTTTTCCTAAATTAAATAAATATCTTATTTATTTAATTACCCCACTTCTATTAATTAAATAAATATTTATTTATTTAATTAATTCATTATCCTTTTCTACCCATGACACATGTCATTCATCTCTTAATTCATACACTACCTACCCCTTTCATTATTTTATTATTTCTTTTACCTACCCTCTAATCATAGCCGACCTCCTTTTACACCTCTCAATCTTATCCCTCCATTTCATATAGTGTCCTTTATATAAAGAGATGCTTCCTTCATTATCAAGCCCTAATCATTCTATGCATTCTAATGACCTAATTACTTGATCACTTGACTACACTACGATCCTACTTGCAACCACATTTCGTTCTTTGTTGAGCTCTTGTGCATATAAAATCTGAGAGCAAATATATCAAGCAAGATCAATGGAGATAGGAAAAATGGAGATCCAAACCCTATTGGACATGTGATGGTATAATCTTTGTGCTTTCATTTGATTTGCATTGTCTTAGGTAATCTTCATATGTTATGGTGGATCTTTGTTGTTGTTAGGCTAGGGTTTTGTGGTTGAATTCATTTAGCCTTTCAATATTGTTATTATTGATATCCATTTTCACCATATACATTTTGGCACGCCTGGTGGGACTCTTGTCCCTTTTGCATTTAATGTCCTTGTTGCAGATTTTGTAATGTGAAGTTGCAAATCTGACGTTTTCGGCAACATTTTGTTATTTTTGCATCTGCGTACTTTCGGATCGCGTTTTTGATTTTCTGGTGCGTCTGTGACATCTGGATCCACGTCTGTGTTTTGGCAATATTTTATTTTGCAGGTTCCAGGAAAACGCGTCTGTGTTGTAAAGTCGCGTCTGCGCTGATTTTAGCCGCATCTGTGTCTAGAAGAAGCGTCGGTGTTTTGTAGCCGCGTCTGTGTCTCACAGAACCGCGTTTGTGTTACCCAGTTGCATCTGTGTTGAGGGTAACCGCATCTATGTTCACTAGTTTCAAAATTTTGGGTTTTCATTGATTCAGTTTTTCGGATTTTGCATTTAGGGTTTCAGATCTGGTTTATTTTGAGCTAACATTTTCAGATCTAGCTAAAAAAATTGGTGCAGCTTGTCTTGGAAGCTAAATCATTTGGTTGAAGGCCCCTATTTTCACAAAGTCTTTTGGGTTTAAAATTTACCTAACTTGTGTGCTTGCAGGAAGGGGTGATTATTTCAAACAATCCAAACTACTAATAAATCTTTGTTGTAGGTCCTTGGCAAGGATTTTTGAATTTTTATTGAGTGCCTTATTTTCATAGACTAGCAAACACTTCAATTGGTGCACTAAAATTGAATCATTGTCTTTTGTGTCTTGAGCAATAGGCTCTTTTTGTTTAATCTTTAGAGGGCCTATCTTCCTGTGTGGTCATTAGGACTACTAGTGAGAAGAGAACGACCCAAGTGGTAGCGAGGAAAACCCACCTCTTCCAAACCACTATAAAACAAATGTATTCATGGTGAAAACTATGAATAACGTGTGCTGATTAGTTCATACCGACACTATGTCTCCCCATGAACCCGTTTGATCAAATTTATTTGATCAATTGTAGGGCGTAACCCCTACCGGCCAGGAGCCTTCTGTATTTACAGAGCTGAAAGTGCCACATGTATGGCCACACGAGCGGATGCCCTTACTAGCACCATTTTTTTTAGAAGCCCAAATCCTTCTAGTTGTTGGGGCAGGAGGTCAGATCTCTGGTAGCGGCCCACACACATACGGTTCTTAGTAGAGATACAAAGTTTTCCATGGGGAGTTTTCATGGGGATTGATGCTTGGCTGACCCGAGAAGTGAGTGCCGAGGGTGGAGCCAGTGAGGTCAAGCATCTAAGTATCCGCTCTGAATAGCGTAGCCTTGGGGGTAAAACCCCATGTGGGATCAACAACTATTGTCTTGGCCAGCCATAAGAATTGTGCTTGACTTATTTTAAACATTCAAACATTCAAGATCAAACAGCAAAATATTGTGTCTTTTGTGTCTTCAAGTGTATGCAAAACATTTTGTTACATCAAACAACACACTTTTCTTGGAGTCATTTTGAGTCTAGACACTTGCAAACATTGAGTCCTCATCAACACTGTGTCCTCTTGTCATGAAAATTAGTCAAACAGTTAGATTTGGTCACAACAAAATGACTTCACAGATTGGAAAAAAAAATTGCACAAATTTTACAAAAACGTGTCTGTAGCAGACATAATAGCGTCTGTGTTGTATAACCGCGTCTGTGAAGGGCAGAATCACATCTGTCTTCCAACAGTCAACATTACACTTTGCAAAAAAATCTTAGAAACATGTCTATGTTAAACAGAGCTGCGTCTGTGTTAGGAAACCGCGTCTGTGAAGTATACAGGCGCGTCTGTGTTCAGAATTGAAAAACTGTTACAGTCCATCAAACAAACATAGTCAGTTTCGGAATTCTTGAGCTTCCTAGGTCATTTCTCCAGGGTTTCATCTAGCATTCAACCTATCCTTGGGTCTCACAAAATCCATCATTGCTTCACATTTCACATTACATTTACATTTGTCTAAACTTGAGTCAAAAGGTCACTTGCTTGTCCTCATCATACTTTGTCAACACACTACATACAACAACACTTTGCTAAGTGGTCCCTCATCAAGGTTTCTTACCTTTGGGTCTCATTTGGTCTTACTTAGAGTCAAGGTCAACTTACCTCATCAAGAGAAACTATCCTCTCTTTGGAAGTCACACCTACTCTACTACATACATACTTGGTCTTACACTTTGGACATTGCAAGTACACTTCAGATTCATTTACATTTCATCCAACTCTTGGTCTTCCATACTCTTTTCATTTTTCATCTAGTCTCACACATCTTGGTCAATACCTAGTTCATGGTTGAAACCCGTATTCAAAAATCTAGGAGAGAAACTAAAGAGGCTCAAGAGTCCGCAAACATGAGTTCTTATGAGTATGATAATGAGATCTTTTTCAATTCTGATAATGCTACATTACCTGACATGGATGCCTATAGAAACATTCCAAATGTTGAGAACATGGACACTATAAACAACAATGCTACACACAATGACAATATGGACAACTTTTCAGTACATTCAGCAGATGTGGAAGAATCCATCATGAATCCCCATTTCAATCGATTGGTTGAGGAAATAATGAGGAGGGATAGACAATACTTTTTACAAATGATGGCACAAAGTGGAGCCAAGATACCTCATGATTTTGACATGTCTCAAATAATGGAAAATCAACCTTTGCAACAACCTCACTCCAACATGGATCAAAGGAGACCTAATAGTGGAGGAAACAGAGGACCACATATGGTACCTGAATCACCATCAGCTTTGCTTCAAAAACCAGAGGTCCCACATACACATGGTCAAACATATGATACTCACCTTCGCAGACCATTATGGAAGTCTTATGGAGAAAAATATGCTCAATCACATATCAATGCTAAGGATCAACCACCAAAGCAATGGGATATTCAAAGGCATGCTCAAAATTTGGACACAAGGAAACCCCGAGTCAAATTTGGGGGCAATACAATAGAACATGACATGCCTGTAGAGTATGGTATACATGCACAAAATAGATATGGTGTTCCTCAACATTAATCTATACCAAGTGGTTTATATACGCAACATCATTATAGACCTCCTCCATATGAACATGTGTATGATCAATATCATCCATATATGCAACATGCTCCTCCTCCAATTGGTGCCTCAAGCATGGGATATGGTCCAAGAAGTCGATCTCCACCTAAGAGCAATTTGGAGCAACAAATTAGGGACTTACAAAAGAAAATAGAGGACATAAATACACCAAAGCCAACATACACAATGAGAGACATATGTCCTTATCCATTTGACAAGAGCATTCCAATGCCTCCTTTTCCTACACACTTTGTGATGCCTAAATTTGATAAGTATAGAGGAAAAGGGGATCCTCAGGCACACATAAGATAGTTTTTCACAACTTGCATTGAGATAGCAGCAGAAGAGACATATTTGATGAGATTATTCCCACAGAGCTTAGGTGATCAAGCTATGGAATGGTTCTCCCAAGTTCCACCTGGAATTAAGTCATGGGGTGATCTAGCAGAGGCATTTATCCAACATTTCTCCTACAACATAGAGACAGACATATCAGTCACTACTTTGTGCAACACTAAGCAAAAAGAGGGAGAATATTTTGCATCATTCTTACAAAGATGGAGAAATCTAGCCAGCAGATGCTCTTGTGAAATTCCACAAAAACAAATGGTAGAAATGTTCACCCAAAATGTTAACAAAGACATTGGCTATGATCTAAGAAAAGCCTGTTTGTCCACCTTCAAGGACGTCATTGAAAAAGGCTTAGCGATAGAAAAGGTCCTAATTGAACAAGGAGTCATTAAGATATTCAAGGAAAACAAAGATGACTTTAAAGGAAAAGACAAGCCAAGATTTTGGAATAAAAACAAGAACACGGACAATGATGGTGTTGTTGATGCCAACACAGTGCGACCCAAAGTCATTTTTTCAGGATCAAGTTCTACAAACAATCAAGTGAATACTCAAACAACTTCCAGATCACGAAGGAAGTACACCCCATTGGGAGAACCACTTGAGTCAGTCTTCAAGAAGCTAGTGGCAAACAAGGTAATCACAGTTCTAGATTTTCCTCCATATGAACCAAAGGTTAAACCAAATTGGTGGAATGATGATGAGTATTGTGAATTTCATAAGAGCAAAGGCCATAAGATAGGAAATTGTCATCGACTGAAGAACATCATACAAGATCTCATTGATAGAGGTGACATTGAGATTGAGGGACATTCGTCTAATCAAGAACATGAGATGTTTAAGGAACCATTCCCAAAACATGACAAGGGAAAAGCTAAAGCCACAGAGGATCAAACCAACTATACCAGAGCATCTTACAACTATGATTCAACTATAAATCACATCTCGATGGACAATTATGTCTCTACCATTATCATCAAGGACAAAGCGTCTGAGAATTCTACCTACAGACCCAGGATTGTCCTAAAAGGTGTTGGATCTTCTTCTGAACCTACCTCTGAATGTAATGTTACAACTCATTGAGGTAAAATCACTTTGCAAGGTGCTCCAACTAAAAACACTGCTTCTTCATCAACCAAACCCAAGTATGACCTTGTAGAACAACTAGGGAAGACACCCGCGCTCATCTCGATCCTTGAGCTATTACGCATATCTCCCGCACATAAAGCCATTCTTGACAAAATCTTGAGAGATACTACCGTTCCTACTGATCTAAATGTGGACTAGTTTCAAGCCATGGTGGGATACCTTTCCATTCCACACTCCCTTACTTTCACGAAAGCCGATGACGCCTCTGTAAGTCAGCCACATAATGCACCACTACACATTGAAGCCTTCATACACAAACATAGAATAAAAAGAGTCCTGATAGATGGAGGAGCAGGTCTAAACATTTGCACATTAAGCACTATTACACAATTGGGATATTCTGATAAAGCCGTGAATTCTACAAACAAAATCACCATCAAGGCATATGACGATGAAGAGCGTTCATCCAAGGGTACAGTCATCTTACCTCTCAGAGTTGGGCCAGTTACAAAGGATGTGGTTTGTCAAGTCCTGGATCTAAATCTCACTTACAACATATTGCTAGGATGCCCTTGGATTCATGAAATGAGGGCAGTCCCATCCACATATCACCAATGCATTAATTTTCCTTATAATGGAGTGGAAATAACAGTTAACGGTGATCCTAATCCATTCATATACTGCAATAACCTGAAATCAAAGACTGAGACCATCATTCCCAGTAATCGTGAGGCTATTCCTTCCTCGACATACATTGATCCTGAGTCATTAAAACCTTCGACATCAAAACAAGGTGAGCTTAAAGGCAAGTTTCAAGACAAGGGCATGGGGGAATATACTTTAAATCAGACCATGTACTTACGACAAGTCATGAGTTCCCCAAAAGAATATGGAAGACCACATCTTAACAACCAAATCTCCATCATGATGCTTAAATGGGACCCTACTACCTTTCAAAGATGGGGTGAACTAGAAGAGGAAGATTTATACCAAATTCTTTTCAGAGACAATGAAGAGGAAACACAAGATCACATTAGTCTACCATGTGAGAAATATGGCAAAGGCTTCAAAATTCTACAAAAATTAGGGTATGATGGAAAAATCCCTTTGGGATTACGAAAGAAAGGCATCATTGAACCTTTACAACCTGAATTGACTATCAAGAAGGAACACTCGAAAGGACTTGGTTTCTTAACTCCTAAGGTCCACACCCAAAGGATAGAAGAAGCCTTACAAATCAAAGCTGCCAAAATTCAACAAGAGGATCGCTATTCCACAGATTCCAATGAATGGGAATGGGGTTCCGACAAGTCTTCCAGTGACTACGAGCTCACCAAGACATTCAGAGAGCCAGATGAACCCATAGAAGAAGAGGAATTTTATAACAAGTTCAGAGTTGGTCAAGAAACAACCCATGAGGATTCCACACAATCCTTGTCTCAAGGTTCTAGGTTGAAATCACATAGGATGAGAACACCTGTCCCAGAATGCGCTACTAGTGATGACAATTTGGATTCGCTCGCGATCGAGACTAATGAGGAGAGTGCCATCGATGACCTCGATAATTACCTTGACACACCCAAATATAACTGCATCTTCACTCTTAGCCTCGCTAACTTCGAAGACATTAACGGCCTTCCCCTTGTTCACCACCAACTCATTGACTGGGATCATGAAGGACCTACACAGTTTGACACATTCCAAAATGATGAAGCTTTTATTGACTATCTGGGCATACAAGATGATCTTCCCCCTAGAGACCATAAAACGGGATACACTATAGAACTCAATAGCGTGGCATATTTTGGTGAGGGTGTTGGACCTTCCAGTCACAAAAATGTGAAAATAAGAACAAATCAAGGGTCTTATGGCGAAAACCACATCGTGGCGTTGTCTGACCCCAAAAAAGTAAAAAGAAAGGATGTATCTGAGGGTGAAAACCTCTCTGATTCACCCGAAGATGGAAGGCTCGACATTCTCCCAGCATCATATGAGGAAAAGTCATCCATGTTGGTAGAAGAGACTATCAAAACAAACATTGGTACAGAAGAGGTTCCACACAACATATTCCTAGCTCAATCATTGACAGAGTCCGAAAGGTCAAAATTCATAAGTTTCTTCAAAGAATGACAAATCAACTTCGCCTGGTCATACGCTGATATGCCTGGATTAGATCCGGATTTGGTAATGCATCATTTGATAGTCAAACCGGGGGCAAAACCAGTAAAACATAAATTAAGGAAAATGCATCCACAAGTGGCATTACTAGTCAAAGCAGAACTTGAGAAATTACTCGATGTCGGATTCATACGCCCAATTGATTATCTTGAATGGATCTCCAACTTGGTACCTATTAGTAAACCAGATCACAACATCAGAATTTGCACAGATTTTAGAGACATCAACAAAGCTTGTCCAAAGGATGACTTCCCATTACCAAATATTGACTTGATTGTTGATCTCACCGCAAGTCATGAAATGTTATCATTGATGGATGGATTCTCTGGTTATAATCAAATAAGGATCGCACCCGAGGATCAACACAAAACATCATTTACTTGTCCGTGGGGAACTTTCTGCTGGAATGTCATGCCTTTCAGGCTAAAGAATGCAAGTGCTACATATCAAAGAGCCATGACTACTATCTTTCATGATCTCATGCATGTAACTGTGGAAGATTATGTTGATGACCTCTTGGGAAAATCAATAGACAGAAATACACATTTGGACATACTTTCAGTCATCTTTGATCGGTTGGAAAAATATAAAGTAAGATTAAACCCTAAGAAATGTGTCTTTGGAGTAACCTTCGGGAAGCTCCTAGGATTCATTGTATCCAAATGCGGAATTGAAGCTGATCCAGCAAAAGTTAAGGCCATCTTGGAAATGCAACCTCTAAGAAATATCAGTCAACTTCGGTCCTTACAAGGCAGACTACAGTCCATCCGAAGATTCATAGCACAACTGGCAAATAAGTGTAATCCTTTTCAGCACCTGCTACATAAAAACATCAAATTTAAATGGGATGATAATTGTCAATAGGCTTTCCAGATGCTCAAAGATTATCTTCTAAATCTGCCAGTTCTGATGCCACCAGTTCCAGATCAACCACTATTACTATACATATCAGCTACTCCAACAGCACTAGGGGAACTCTTAGCACAACAAATGGTTGAATGCAAGGAAAAAGTAGTATACTATATCAGTCGCACATTAGTAGGATATGAGCTAAACTACACACCAATTGAGCGTGCATGTCTCACCGTGGTCTTTGCTTCGCAGATATTACGACATTACATGCTTACTCATAAGACTAAGTTAGTTGCAAGAATAGACCCATTGAAATACCTTCTCAATAAGGCAACACTTACTGGGCGACTGGCCAAATGGGTAATGATCCTGAGTGAATTCGACATCAAGTATGTGGATAGAAAAGCAATAAAAGGACAAGCCATTGCAGATCAATTAATAGATGCTCCCATGATAGATGATGTTCCTCTAAGTTCAGAATTTCCAGACGAATCCATTTTGACAATGTCACATGCCAAGCCATGGCAACTATACTTTGACGGCTCATACACACAGCATGGGGTAGGAGCTGGCATCCTCTTTATAACTCCTCAAGGGAATTCTATACCAAAATCATACCGCTTATCATTTCCTTGCACTAACAATATAGCGGAATATGAGGCATTAACAACAGGATTACGAATTGCAGTTCAATGGAAGATCCAGGAACTTCGTGTTTTTGGGGACTCCCAACTGGTCATCCGTCAAGAAACTGATGATTACCAAACAAAAGATGAGAAATTAATGCCTTATAAACAAATGGTGGACGACCTAAAACAACACTTCACAAAGATAGACTTTGAGCAGATACCAAGAGAGCAGAATTGTGCCACAGATGCCATGGCTACAATTGCTTCCTTGATTGATTTACCTCCAAACGAGACCCGCTATGAGTTCTTGGTGGATAACCTTTTGGTTCCTTCATATGAGATCATGCCTACTGAGATGATATGTGTTGTTGGTCCCGAATCCTAGTTATATGGTTCCATTTTCACATACCTACGTGACAATACTTTACCTCCTGATCTATCAAATAACCAACGTCGCACTTTCATTCGCCAATCCTCTCGATATGTCTTTTTAGCTGATATCTTATACTGACGAGGTCTAGATGGGAGTCTTCTTAGATGTTTAGAAAGTGACGAAGCTCAAATTGTGTTACGAGAAGTGCATGAAGGGATATGTGGTCCACATGCTAGTGGTCCTACCTTGGCCAAGAAACTCATCAGGACTGGATATTATTGGCCCAATATGGAGAAAGACTCATATTAGTTTGTCAAGAAATGTAAGCAATGTCAAATTCATGGAGATCTCATACATGCGCCAGCACAAGAACTTCAACCACTTGCGTCTCCTTGGCCCTTTTGTCAGTGGGGACTCGATCTCATAGGCAAGATTCACCCCCCTTCTTCCAATGGTCACAAATTCATTATCACTGCCACAGAGTATTTTACAAAATGGATTGAAGCCGTGCCTCTCACACAAGTTACTAGAAAACAGATTGCTACATTCATCCTCAACTATATTATTTGCCGATACGGTATTCCTGTTTCCATTATCACTGATAACGGGTGTCCCTTCAAAAATCAAGATGTTCGTGAACTCTATGACCGCTTCCATATTTCCCATCATTTCTTCACACCATATTAGCCCCAAGGTAATGGCCAAGCTGAGGCATCTAATAAAACAGTCCTTAAAATCCTAAAGAAGACAGTCAACGATGTTGGTCGTAATTGGTATATTCAACTTAATCCTGCACTTTGGGCCTACCACACAAGTGTCCGCACACCTACAGGAGCTACACCCTATTCACTTGTCTATGGCATTGAAGCTATCTTGCCTATTGAGGTTGAGCTACCCTCTTTATGGGTCTCTTTGCAAACATCATCAGTGACGAAGACTATAGGGTCTCTCGCTTACAAGAGCTGGAACTACTGGATGAATGAAGACAAACTGCTTTTAGTCATCTCAAGGCTTACCAACAATGAATGAGTCGCAGCTACAATCACAAGGTCAAGCCTCACACATTTGAGGTAGGTGCCTTGATTCTTAGAGAAAATCCCAAAAATCAGTAAGACAGAGAGAAGAAGGGCAAGTTTGAACTAAATTGGCTTGGTCCTTACATCATTATAGTAGCATACGGATCTGAAGCATATCAGCTCTCAACTATAGAAGGTGAACCTTTGGAGGATCCTATCAACAGCATGCACCTTCGCCAGTTATACACATAGCTCTTCAGAGTATCCTAATTCAAAAAAGACAAAAAACTCAAAAATTTCAAAAAATACAAAAAAATTATAAAACAAAAAAATCGTTACTTGGTGAAAACCTGGCAAACAAGCGCCTTGTGACACAAAAAAAATTGAAAAATCGGAAAAAGTAAAGAGAAATAATTTTGTCCAATAGTGAAAACCACTTCGGTGGTGCCCTGGGCAAGTACCATGGTGAAAACTGGGTCACCAGTGCCATGCGTAGAGACATTGCTCCTCCCTCCTTCAGGATTCACTTTCATCCTTTCACTTTGCACACACTCACAACCTATTCGTTCATAATAAACTTACCCATTCCCATCATGGCTTGTTATTGATCTCCTTAAGATTGGTTAGCCATTCATAATAAACTTCCCTTTCCATCTATAATAAATCAGATCCTATCTATGGCTAAGGCAAATCCTACATCTAGTGACGGGTGTGGAACTGAGAACATCACATGTTTCGAGGAGTACAGTTTCTTCCAGCTTCCTTCAGTCTATTTGCGCACAATCCGTAATAAAGCAACATTTGCATCACAGATCCGCAATAAAGTTTCGTCTTCTCTGCAATAAAGTATTAGTTTCATGGATTCAGTCAGTTTTAGATGAGACACAACAGCAACAATGGGGTTCAACAAATCAAATCTTTCAACAGACTCAGACAACATATGGGTCAAGTGCTATCTATCCTTTCTATGAAAGTAAACATTGTGACCACAATCAAATAAGACTTATACAAGTGACAAGAGACACTAAACTTGAGGACTACAGTGGATGTGGATGTCGAGTCTTGGTTTTCTTTTGATTTCATCTTTTTTGGTGACATGTCTTTTAGCTTTTTCGGGATGTCTCTAACTAGAGATTCTATCTCTAGGATGTCTTTGACTAGAAAGGTGAGGATGGGGTATCGTCACCTATTGGTATTTGCTGTCTGTGGATTGTCTTTTAGAAATGCTATGACTTGTCCAAGGATATGAGGACATTGTGAGTCTAGTATGAACTGGGGCATTCCTTGTTTGCAACTGTCTTATCTCCATGCAAACAGGTACAACGACTTTCTGGGTCGAACATATGCCTCGATTGTCATAACCTATTTTTCCATAATAAAGCTCAATGATGATAATGCACAAGAAGCTCTTTCACTTTCATATCTTCTGTCTTCCATCCCCCTTTCTTGATTGACCTCCATTGTCCTTCTTGAGTCCGCGTAGCCTGCTATCACATGACTAAGTATAATGACACACCAAAAACATTTGCATTTCATGTAGTTGCACCTGCATTACCACATATTAAACATTTCATACATACATATAGATATCACAATTGCATCATATCCTGCACACAACACATGTTAGCACATCTTACATTTTCATCATGTAAATAGTTCTTTGCATTATCATATTCATATGCATTACATACATTCACATTTTCATCATGCATACACATATAAAACATAAAAGAACAAAAAAATATTGCATTGCCTCATATACATATTTGCATCCATATTATAAGAATCACATAAAACATACATCATGAAAAATCTCATCACATAGGTACACATGCATATAGCTTCTGCAAAGATGAATCATCTCATATATATATATAAAGTGTCATGATACAATGATGTCAAAATCATATGGCTACAATCACCCGCAGGTGTCTACATCATCACACAAAATGGTACAATACTGATACATAGGGAGCCCTCTACGACTATGATGAACTCCCTCCCTCGGAGCTGCCTAGCCTCGATGAAATCTGAGCCCCTGAAGGACCCGCCCCAGGATCATCCCTCCTGTCTCCTCTATCTAGTGGTGGTGGAGGACCCATAACCCCACCACTCGATGCCTGTCTCCTTCGGCTCCCTCCCATAGTTGTCGTTGTACGTGATGGTCTATGGAAGCTCCTCGCCCGCTGATCTGCTGGCACTACACCATAGTAGAGATCTCACCAGTAGGAAATCTCCTCCCCTGCCTACAGGACATAAGCATATCCTGCCCCTGTGTCCTCTGCTACCTATCTCCCAGCCCTCAGTGCTGTCTCAGCCTCTATATAGCACTGAATAGCCTGATCTCACTCCCGCTTAGTATTTCTGAGCCTCATCCTGAGCCAATCCCTCTCCCTCTCCAGCTCCTGGATCTCATCTGCCTGGCCCTAGCAGATCTCCCTCAGCTCTAGCAGCTCATCCTCCACCAGGTCAACCCCCTCCACCTCTTCCTATGGCTCCCCTTGTACAGGTGCCTGCCCCTATGCCTGTACTTGTACCTGTACTGGTATGTGTCTCTGTCCCTGTCCCTATACCTATACCTGTCGGGGACCCTGTACTGCTGGCACCTGTAGCAGCAATCCACTGCGACCCCTCACCACCCGAGCCTATCTCTCCTCACCACCCTCCCTCCGAGGTGCAACCCTCCTCTCTCCAACTACTCCCCTCCTCCTCTGTCAGCCTCTGCCCCCATCACCTCCACCATCATCATCATACCCACCCCCCTCTCCCTCCAATGGCTCTCCCGGATCTGTCAAGCGTGGGAAGGGATGCTCTGCCCAGTATGCTGTGTACTTAGCATCCATGCCGATGTCCTCGATCTCTGGCCACATGTCCCAGGGTAGGGGCATCATCTCTACCAGCTATGTCACTGCCTGATCATATGACAGCAAGGGCCCAAACTATGCCTGATCTCTGACTGTCCATGCATACAAGCTTGAGCCCTGAGGCATCCTCTGAATCTAGCCAAACTATCAGCCAATCCTATCCACTAGCTGCCTCTCCAGCACATAGGGCATCCACCCAATCAAATACCTACTCTGGAAGGTGTAGGGAAGCTCAACTGCATCATCCTCCCACTGCTCGCAGCCCAAATATGGTCTCCATATGACCATGTCGATATCATCTATCACTCACTGCCAATGCTCTAGCCGGCCAATCCGTGGCTATGATGTGATCATATCATATAGGTGCACAAAGCTGTGTCCATGTCCCCTACCCCTGAAGTGTATTGGTCGGGTAATCGGCAGATGCTCATAGGCCCATACCTACAGCAATGTCACTCCACAACCTAATCCCACAGATCCGTGATACACAAATTGATGTAGCTCATAGTAGAGGTGTGCCAGCACGCACAGTCCCCAAGCATATCTAGTGTGCTGTGTCACCAGTGTCTCCCGTGCTCCTCCCCAACCCACAGCCAACCCCCATGTCGCCCTATCTGGACACAGGAATCCATTGATCGCTCCTCCTACCACTGTTGGTAATGCTAATCCTGTGGCTGTCATGGTATCCCATGCCACATGTCCTGCCCTCATCTCTAGTCCTGGGTCCTGGAATACTCATCTCAGGGCCTCCCTATCTCCATCTCAATCGTATCGGATCAGCTCCCCATCGATCGGTATCCATAGAATCTTGTAAACATCCTCCAGGGTGACTGTCATCTCACCCATCGGCAAATGAAACATGCACGTCTCAGAGTGCCATCTCTTAGCTGATGCAGTCAGCAAACCCATGTTTGCCCAAAACTCAGGCACATATAGAACATGTCTCAGTCCCATCTCCTTGATCACAGCTCGCTCCTCGGCTGTCAACTCAGGTCACAACCTCTGAGTCGATGGGAATCTCTCCCGTGACTCCACCATCAGCAAATACTCCTGCAGTCAAACAAATCACTCATGTCAGTCACAGTGGCATTCACTGTTCATCACAAAGTGTTGCTATCTATCCTAGTGACACTCATTGTTCATCACAAAGTGTTTCTTCTATCCTAGTGGTACTCCCTGTTCATCACAAAATACTACGTGTGTGACACTCCCTGTTCATCACAAAGTGTTACTCACATTTGCACTCCCTGTTCATCACAAAGTGCTGCTCATATTTTAGTACTCCTTGTTCATCACAAAGTACTCTATCTTGGTACTCACTGTTTATCACAAAGTGCCTTGATTTATCCTAGTCTTCCCTAGAGGACCTGCTTGAGTGTATCCTCTCAGCAGCTTATCCAATCGACAGCATATGTTCATCACAGAACTGCCGATTTGACCTAGAAGACCAAAACTTAACACAAATGCGCTTACCTAGCACCAACGCAGATGCGCTTGGACGTTTTTGGACACTTTTTGGACCCTAGTCTAAGTGCATTTATTGCTCTATCTACCATGCACTAATGAAAAAATTAAATGCGTCAAAGTACGAGGAGGTTTTGCGGTACTTACCGGCTCTCCTGCCTTTGCTAGCCTCTGAAATCGGTGAACGCGGTCGAATCGATGAATGAAAGCCATCACTGCTGACTGTTGCTGCTCTATTTTCGCTCTGCAATTTGCTCTCGTGGATGTATAGATGACAATGAGGATTTATTTTCCCCCGTGGTCTATCTTATAGCCTATCCTAGCCCTCGCCTTCGTTTCCTGAGTCAATCTTCATTATCCCGTGACTCTATCACTTTATCCAGTCAGTCCATTCTAGCCTTTCTTTCTTATCGAGAGATTGTCTGCAATCTTTCCAGACATTTTCATCCAATCTCTCGAGGGGGCATATCATTCCCATCTTGGGGCAACTTTGTATCAGTTCATCTTATCTTCTTTGAAACAATGCGACAAGCCGCATTGTCTCAAAGAGGGGCAAAATGTAGACACCCAAAATTGTCATGTCTAATTAAATAAATATTTTATTTATTTAATTATCTAAGCTTAATTCTTCTATTAATTAAATAAATCTTTATTTATTTAATTAATTCATTTATCCTCTTCTAGCCTTATTTCTCATTTAAATAAATACATTTATTTATTTAAATTATCATTTTTCCTAAATTAAATAAATATCTTATTTATTTAATTACCCCACTTCTTCTATTAATTAAATAAATATTTATTTATTTAATTAATTCATTATCCTTTTCTACCCATGACACATGTCATTCATCTCTTAATTCATACACTACCTACCCCTTTCATTATTTTATTATTTCTTTTACCTACCCTCTAATCATAGCCGACCTCCTTTTACACCTCTCAATCTTATCCCTCCATTTCATATAGTGTCCTCTATATAAAGAGATGCTTCCTTCATTATCAAACCCTAATCGTTCTATGCATTCTAATGACCTAATTACTTGATCACTTGACTACACTACGATCCTACTTGCAACCACATTCCGTTCTTTGTTGAGCTCTTGTGCATATAAAATCTGAGAGCAAATATATCAAGCAAGATCAATGGAGATAGGAAGAATGGAGATCCAAACCCTATTGGACATGTGATGGTATAATCTTTGTGATTTCATTTGATTTGCATTGTCTTAGGTAATCTTCATATGTTATGGTGGATCTTTTGTTGTTGTTAGGCTAGGGTTTTGTGGTTGAATTCATTTAGCCTTTCAATATTGTTATTATTGATATCCATTTTCACCATATACACATACGTATAGCTTCCATCCTTACTACCGGGGCAAAAGTTTCTTCAAAATCTATGTGTTCCACCTATGAATATCCTTTGCCTACCAGTCTTGCTTTTTATCTTGTGACTTGTCCTTGCTCATTTAATTTGTTCTAAAATACCCATTTAGTTCCTATCACATTCTTGTCCACCGGTCTTGGTACTAGCTCCCAAGTCTTGTTCTTTTGTATCTAGTTTTGTTTTTCTTCCATTTATTTCACCCAACTTTCATCTTTACTTGCTTCCTCATAAGTATTCGGCTTAGTTATTGATAGAAAATAGTAGTTGGCTTGTTCTTGTTCTTATGCTTCTATAATTTTCCTTCTTGTTTGAACACCTTTCCCCTTATCTCCAATTATCTAATTTTCTGAATGATGCTTCCGAACATACTTGGCAAGAGTTTTTGCTATGTCCTCCTCTTCTTCTTCTTCATTTGTTTCCTTCTCGTTATTTTCTTTTGGATCACTTGTCTTCTCTCTAATCATTGGAACAATCTCAACATTAGTTTCAGTGTTAGGTTCAATCTGATTCCATTCTTCGCACACTTTCACATTTGTACTTTCTACTATTTTGTTCAGCCTTTTGTTGAAACATTGGTAAGCCTTGCTATTTGTAGCATATCCCATAAATATCCCTTCATCTTCTCTAGTTTCAAACTTGTCAAGGTTATCCTCATCTCATCTGATATAACATTTGCTCCAATTTTTTTGAAGTATTTCACAATAGGTGGTCCTCCATTCGATAGTTCATAAGCTGTTTTAGTATTATTTACCCTGATCTGCACCCTATTAAGAAGATACATAAAACTATGCACTACCTCTCTCCAATATACATTAGCCAGGTTAGCATTATTTACCAAAGTCCTAGTCATATCTATAATCATCCTATTCTTTCTCTCCACAACACCATTTTGCTGAGGGGTCCTCAAAGCAGAAAAGTGCCTTCTAATCCCATGCATTTCACAAAAAATATCAAACTCCCATGAAGTGAATTCTCCTCCTCTCTTTGATCTTAAGAACTTAATCTTAACATCTACTTTATTTTCAACTATGGATTTGAAAACTTTGAATCTATCAAAAGCCTCAGATTTATCTTTTAGAAATGTAACCCAAGTCCTTCTAGAATAAACTTCAATAAGTAACATGAAATGCCTTTCTCCGTTTAACCCTCTTTTCCTTGAAGGTCCACACAGATCTATATGAATTAGTTTTGGTAGTTTCCATGGAGGGGAAAAAGAGAGACCAGGCAACTAGGAGCTAATCCCACTTTAGCCATTACATTGGGAATATGAAAGAGCCTAGGGAGATGGATCACTTTGGCTACTTCTTGTAAGAAAGAGAGAGCCAAGGATTATATTTCTATTCTTCTTTTTGTATATAAAGATAAGATGTGAAGGATTGATCACTAGACTAGGAGATAAACAATGAAGCATATATAAACTGAAATTACACACACTTGTAGATCTAAAACTGAGATACTAAAATAAGAGAAGGGGAGGAATTTGGATATGTACCTGATGCTAAAAATTGAGCCAAACTGACCAGGACCAGGGTAGCATGCCCCTAACCCTAATGATTTGACAGAGAGCTGTAACTAAAAGGCTACAAACCTGAGATCTTGAGCTTTCACCCTATCAAAAATCATTGAATTTAAGGGGGACCAGGGTGCCACGCCCTTGTCCTGAGCAGGACCAGAATGCCATGCCCCTATCTTGGGCAAGACCAACACATCATGCCCCTGTCCCTGATGGATTTGGGGTAGTCTGAGACTTCTGGGTTGTCCTTGTGCCTTCTGCTAATCTGTAAGTCCTCTGGGATAGTTGTACTTGCACCCGCAACTAAAAATGAAGGGGGTTTGGGTGGTTATAGAGCTTTGCCTTGGTCAAAACCCTATGTTGGTGATTTCCACCTCCACAAATAGTCAATTTGCATAGTAAAATAGTGTCTGTAGGAGTCTTGTGTGTGTGCAAGACCCTAAAATGAATGCAAGCAATCCAGAGCAACCCTAAAGAGTAAACCCTAAATGCTTGTAATTGACAAAGTAAATCCCCTAAATCAGTGATGCAAAGTGATCTAAAGCATGAATGTAAATATGTAAATTGATTTTTAATGAATCTCATATAAAGACATGAAAACAACATGAAACCATCGTAATCCCTAAGGGAGGGGTATAAGCCAATAGTCAATTGGTGATCTCCTATTATTCTTCAATGTCTTCAAGGCTTCTAATTGATGATGAATTCTTCATGAATGCTTGATAGATGTTGTTTAAGACTCCACATAAGCTTCTCTTTCACTACATAGAAGGCTCCTTCTACTCACTCCAAAAGCTTTTTTCCTAGATTCTATTAGAACTTTGTTCTTAGTTGCCTTCAAATGAAGAAAGAGAGCTCTTATGTATGAAACCATAGATCTTAATTTTATCTTTAGGTTGACCTAGGATTTGAATTTTTCACTAATATTTTGGGGTTAAGCATTATAATATCATAGAATTATGCTCTCAAAATTTTGGGAAAAATGTCGGGGACCGTGTGCAAAGTGCACATGGTCTGACCAA